>NC_137904.1:4142815-4834652 GCF_963455335.1 Martes martes | reverse complement strand
AATCATATTAAGACAATATGGCATGGATAAGGTGCTGTGACAGCCTGGAGGAAGAAGTTAAGTTTAGCTTGGGGGCGTTGGCATGGACTCTGTGGAGGAGAAGACAGTGCATCAGGTTTGCAGAGTCCCTGAGTAGGGAATTAGGGGTTCTGGGGAGATGATCCTTTACTGAACTTGCCTTACATGTTATCCTCTGATATTGTGGTAGATGTTACATGATTGTTGTCTTATTTGAACCATTTAACCATTATGTGGGTGGATATTTTGTCTCCATTTTACAGGTCTTGAGACTGATGGTCATAAACAGCAAAGGCTCAAATTGATACAGTTAGCTAGAGGCAGATGTGACCTCCCAATCCAGGACTGCATGATAAAAACAAAACAAAACAAAAAACTTGCAAAAACCAGAGAATTGATGACAAACGCTCTCTCTCTGAATGGAGAACTAGGCTCTTTTGACTAAACTGTAACGGAGGCCCAAGCACAAGTAGTGGGGAAAGATCCTGACCTCAGCACCCAGATCCCCTTCTGTCTCCCCTCCAAAGCCATCAGACTTCCTGGCAGCCCCCCACCCCCATAGACCCTACTCCTCCTCTGGAATCTGCAGCTCCTGCCCCCACCCTCTCTGGCTGCCTTCTCTCTGCTGCACCAGGGCAGACTTTGTTCTGCTCCCATTAGCCAGAACAGTACAGCTCCCTGGGATCCAGCAGGGCACAGGACAGCCCGGGAAGCACTGTTCCTGCTGCTATGTGGGCAGCTAGCGGTGTGCTGAGTCACCTTCCTTCCCACCCTCTCTAGGAGGGGGGTTTCCAAAACATCCCTGCAGACATCTCATTCTGCTTGATCCAAGGCCTAGTCCGTGGGGTGGGCTGACGGGGGTTACCACTAAGGCCCTCACTGTACAGATGGATGGACGGACATTAAACACACACAGCTAAGAAATGGCAGGGCAGAAATTCCTAAGTGAACTCCAATACGATTCCAGACCCCCAGTTCTTTTAACCATATCACACTGTCTTTCTGCAAGAAATCTCGTCTCTTTCAAGCTCGAACTAGAGAACTCAAACACCCACAACTACAGGAGGTAAGTGTGTATTTGCTTCCCAGTGTGTGAAACGTAGGGGTTGCCAGTCTGGGGAGGGCACAGGGAACACCTCACTGCCTTCACCCCATTTTGTTTTAATTCTCACAAAGCAAATCAAACCTCATCCTCTCGGTGACCCAAATGCTGAGCAGATTGGAGGGTGGGTGGGCACAGGAGGAAAGGGGGTGGCCTGGGCATTCCACTATAAAGGGCCCTGCCCACAGGTGCTCAGGGCTGGCCAGGAGGGCCTGCATGCTCCAGGGGCTCAAGGACAGAGTGCACTTGGTGGGAGGGGCTCGGTCTGGCCTGCCAGGTGAGAAGGGGCTACAGGTGGGAGAGAAGTCCAGCAGACCCCATTCTGAGTGGGAGGAGGCCTCAGGGGACTAGGAGGGAGGGACAGATGGAAAACCCCATGGGGAATGAAGGAGAAGAGTGGGAACAGCAGACCAGAAGGTGGGGCTGTGGATGGAGTTGAGAGGCTAGTTCACAAAACACAGTAAGGGGAAGTGGACAACCCTCCAGAGTTAGAGAAGTGGGGAATCCAGGGTCCCACAGCCGCAGGTGCAGAGCAGGTGAACCCAGGGCTCCCATCCCCCAGCCAGGGCTCTGTGGATGGGCCACGGACCCTGGAGCAGCTACACCTGCAGCACCCCAGCAGGCAGGGCAGGTCCAGGGCTCCAAGCTGCCCACCCGGTGAGTCCCACAGGCGACCCCATCCCAGTGTGGGAGCTGGCCAGATCAGTGAGAGGCCTCAGGGCCCTGAGAGCAAAAGAAATACAGCTGGGAGTGGCTGCAATCTGTAGAAAGGGGCCAGAACATGCACCTGCCCACCGAGGCCTCTCTCCCTGCAGAATCTGCCAACAGCATCAACAGGCTCTGGGATTCCTCTTCTAAAATATCCTGTCGGGGCACCTGGGGGCTCAGGGGGTTAAGCCTCTGCCTTCTGCTGGGGTCATGATTTCAGGGTCCTGGGATTGAGCTCCGCATTGGGAGGGGTGTCTCTGCTCAGCGGGGAGCCTGCTTCCCCCTCTCTGCCTGCCTCTCTGCCTACTTGTGATCTCTGTCAAATAAATAAATACATAAATCTTTAAAAAAATAAAACATCTTGTCATTCGCTGGCCCCACCTCCCTCCAGCCACAACCTCATCTCTGCCCCCAGGCCCCCCAACAAACCTGTGAGTGCTGTCTGCAGCTCCAAGCCCTCACCTCCTGCTCTGGTTAACCCATCCTGTCCTGGCTCCTGTTCCAGCACCCCTGGAGCCACCTTTGTCCAGACCCAGGGTCCCCTGCCCTCTGCTCTGTCTGGATCACTGCTGGGATTCAGAACAAACTGCCCCAAGATGGGCCATTTGGCCATGCAGATAATTTTAAGCTGGAAACAATCAAGGCCCAGAAAACTCAGGAAGAAACTGTGACCTCCTCAAACTGCCTGAAAATTTAGAAAAACTCAGGAGGAGCGTTCTTTTGGTAGATAGCAACGTCATCCTGAGTGCAAAGTATGGGGAGCGGGAGGAGCCCAGGAAGGCCTGTTTGATCAGAGTCCCCTGCGTCCCATCATTTCCCGATGGCCCAGCAGACACCTGCTACCAAACATTGGTCCTGTTCATCTTCCTGTAGACTGTATTCCTTCCCTTTGAAGTTCCCAAGCCCTGCCTGGTCTCAGTCCCAATGACAATGCCTCTCATTTCCTTGCCTTTGGAATCTCACATTTTTGCAAGGGGGGTAGGATGTCCTGTTTCCTCACACTGCCCTGCCCTGCCTGGGCTTCCTGAAGGCTCCAACAGCCTGCACATATTTGCAAATGAGGACACAGAGCAGGGAGGCTCCAGGAAAGAGCCTCCTCTGAAGGGTGGGCTCTGATTCCTTGTCCCCCCACCCCACACACCCATCCCTGCCTCCTTCTGTGTTTAGCCATTCTAATTAATGAGCAAACATTCTTTACAAAAGAAAAACCTTGGGATTAATTTAAGCAGATATTTAATGGCCCTGTAATTAATCATCTAAGCTTAACGAATTGAACCCAGATCTCTGGGAGTTGGGTATATCCCACTGACTTCTGAAAATAACTATGTGTCAGAACCTCAGGCTTCCTGCTCCCACTCGGGGCGTGTGGCCCCTGCTACCCTTGTCCCCAGCAATCAGCCTGGGCTCAGCTCTTTGAGGCTGGAGGGCACAGCCTTTGCTGGGAGAGGCTGCCAGGCTACAGGTCACCCTAGGCCGGGGAGGCTGACCCTGCCGCACCGTGTGCCTCTGTGCCCAGTGCGTCCCCTCTGCAAGCTGCCACAGCTTCTTCGCTGGTGGCACGGGGAGGGCTCCGGATGGCCAGTCTCCCTGGGCCCTGGACAGGCTCAGAGGGTCTCAGGGAGGGGCAACAGAGCTTGTAGACTGTGAAGTCTAACCCACTAGTGAGAAAGACCCTGCAACCCCACACTTGGACCCTCTCTCCACTGTCTCCCAAATCCCTCTGGTCCCCTGCCCATAGCAATGAAGGAGGCCAGCGACCCACCATTTGAGAGCATCTGAGGGGCTGATCCCTACTTGGGCTGGGATCTGGAGAACCCCAGCCGAGATGGCCATCCCAAGAGCCCTAAAATCTGCTCCTGGTAGACTGGTGGAAGGCCAGGGCATAAAGGCAGACGAGGTCCTCACGGATGGGAGCACTCCCATGGGCCAGGCCCTGTGCTAAGGCTCACCTGAGCTCATGTGTGGTGTCTTTTGAAGCCCTATGCTGGGCTGGGCAGGGTCATCCTCCTGTAAGTGAGGAAACCAAGAACCAGAGCCAGCAGAGGATGGGGTCAAGCCCTGGCTGCACAGGTGAGAGATGGGGCAGGGGCCACTGGCCAATGAGGAGGACCCCTGAACCTGCCTATCCTGGGACAGCACTGGGGCCCCAGAGGGAGGGCTGTGGCTGCCCAGCTCACTCCGGGAGCTGGCTGGACTTCTGTCTCTGGGCCACCAGGGACAGAAGGCCAGCCTCCTAGCCCCCCAGGGCAGCCTTCCTCTGGCCAAAGGGCACCAGGTTTTGTGTAGCAGCCTCTGCCCAGAGGGATTTAGCCCCGACGGGCCAAACCCTGACCAACCCTGGAGCCTCTGGCAATGCATCAGCCAAGGATTGATGAACTCATCTGACTTGGGGGCTGCCGGGCCAGGGCCCTCCCCCGGAGTGATTTATGCTGCCCTATTAGCTCAGGAAAGGCAGGATTCATAGAGCATCATGGCCTGAGGACCCAGTGCAATTAATATTCCTGTGCCCTGGTCTCTGCCAGTGGATCGGGAAGGAAGCACAATTCCAGGCTCCCCATTCAGAAAGAGAAGCTTTGGTCAGCAAGCACAAGGGGCATCCAGAGCCCCTCCCTCCACCTGTCCACATGGCCCGTGTTTGAGCCCTTGGCATCGTCCTGTGCAGCGATGACCACAGCACCCTCCTGGGGTCCCAGCCCCGGGCTCACCACCCAGGCCTCTCCAGCAGCTTCAGGAGGTGGTCCGGAAATACAAGTGACAGAGGACTGCCAGGCCCTCATGTCACAGCAGAGCTTCAAAAGCCCTCCTTTCTGCCAGGTGTTCTCAAGAGCAGAGGAAATGCCATTGGCTTGGGTCCAGGGCTCTGCCTGGAGAACTGCACAGGGCCGTGTGCAATTCTGGTAGGAGTCTGCAAGGAAGGGCCATCTGGCTGCATGCAGCCGGGAAGAGGTGGCTGAACATGGGGGTCCGTGAGGAGGAGCTGTCTGGCTGCACATAGGGCATCAGTAGTAGCAGGGCAGGGAGGAGAGGGGCTGCCTCCCTTGACAGCTGTGTCTGTGGCAGAGTCTCAGGCTCCAAACTTGGAGCATGGGAGGACAGTGTGCGGTGTTACAGTAAAAACAACCTGGACTGAACGAGTGTACACAGCTCCCCTGAGGGAGGGAAGGAAACCATGCACCTGCGTGCTCCTCCTGATGGAAGAAAAGCCACAGACTGCAGGCCATGGGTCGGTTCCTTTGATTAAACCTTGCTTTGCTGTTTTTGTGTTGGAAACATGTGAATATTCTGCATAATTATACAAAGAAATGATAAAACAAAGCTAAATCTTTGGATTTGGAAGCAGATGGAAAAGAGTTTGGCTGCATGTCCAGCGAGTGACATGGGCGCCTGGAGAGAACGTTGCCCGGTGGCTCAGTGCTGGGCATGGCCCCCGGCTGAGTGGCCCAGAATGTCGTGCATGGTGAGCAATCATAGCCCTTCTCAGCGTCACGGTCTGGGCTGCTGGGTTGGTGGCAGAACCCAGAACCCACCTTGTGAGAGGGGCACACATCCAAGCGTCCGATTGTTTGTGTTTAAGTTACCATGGGTCCACGCAGCCATGCTACTGAGCTCGCCCACACCTCCTGGCCCCAAGGAGAGAAAATGGGAGCAGGCGGAAGGCAAGACACTCTATGGGTCCAGACCCAAGCAATGGCCCCACTTGGGTGGGCTCCATGGCAGTTGTGGGACGCCGGCACCAGGCCAGGGACTTGCTGGAGTTCGGCACCACAGACTAGGAGGCCGGCAGCATGAGGGCACAGATTCACGGCCAGAGAGGAAGGGTCTGCTCTTGGCCCCTCCCCAGGCATGCACATGGCCGTCTCTGTCCCCCCATGGTCTTCCCTCTGCGCCCATCTCTTTGTCCTAATTCCTCTTTATTTCCTTACTTCAGGAGACTGGCCACACTGGATTGGACGCCAGCCTGGTGACCTCATTTTGACTGGATTCATCTCCCAAGCCCCTCTTTCCAAATTGGGTCGCGTGCTGGGCAGTGGGGGCAGGGGACGCATCAAACCCATATCGGCCGCAGCTGGAGAAACGAAGCCCCCAACGCATCAGGCCCCACGGTCTCGGGGTCAGGGCTCAGATGCACCAGCCCGGCGTGCAGACACTACATCCACTCCCAGTGACAGCAAAGATGGCCCTGCCACAGCCCACGCAGCTGGACGCTGGGTGCAGGGCACCCCCTAGGACCCCCCAGCGCCCCACAGAGAAGCCACTGACCCCCTGGGGATAGAACACTTGATCGCATGCTGAGATTTCTCTCTGAATGGCTTATGACCACAGGAAATCATTCCTTCTTCCCGAGCCCCCGTTTTCTCATGTGGAAGAGTGAAATAAAATTATTTGGGCTGTCTCATAGCATGCAGCTTTCCCCACAGACCTGACGGGCCATAGGCTGCGAGATCACCTTGTATCAGTCAGTTCTCACTGTGTAACAGCGAGCCAGAAAGATCTCTGTGATTTCGTCCACATGCCTGCAGGGAAGCTGGGGCTGCCTGGGCTGGGCCGGCCACTCAGCCTCAGCCTGCGGGTTTGCCCCACCTGTGGTCTGTGCCACCAAGCTGGCTGGTCCACTCCCTCTGTGTTTACTTCTGATGTCGGGTGGAGGGGCAGTGAGAGCAGTGAGGGCACAGGTGCCAGAGGCATGGCCGCATGTCAAGCCCATGCTTGTGTGGGGTCTGTCCACATCCCAAGACACCAACAGGGAGAGGGAAATGGGGGGGCGGTCAGCTGGGGTTTCACATCCCCCACGTGTAGACAGGTGTCCCCAGGCAGCACATGGACTCTGTCTGACCCCACAGCATGGCCCCGTGCAAGGTTGGCCCGGTGACAGTCCCTCTACCACAGGCACAGAGGTTTAATTTCTGCCATTTATGTGAACAGAAATTACTCACTAAAATTTAATTTGGTAAATTCCAGTCTTTGTAAGCAGTGAATTCAACAGAGACACGATCAGCCAGTCGGCAGCCAGCCCCCCAGAGAACAGTGATCCCTCCGCATTGCAGGCTGCTTTAAATTCCCATTCTCTCATTACCGTGTCAAGGACAGTCATTATGTGTGTGATGGCAATGTTCCCTGTCTAGAAAAATAAAACATAACCTTGTGTGGGGGGTTAGCAATTCTCTGCTGGTTGTCAAATGGGGAGACTTTAGAAGCACAATTTCTGAATCCCATGGTCAGATGAGGAGTTAGCCACGTTCATGGAGACAACGATCGACACAGCCCAGAGCAGTGCTGCCCAGCACACCCACCCCATGTCTCGTGGGTCCCCTTGGAGGCTTCTGTCAGAACAGGGGAACCAGGCCCCACATGCTATGGGGCCCAGCAGGGGCAGGGGTGACACACCAAGACCTGGGTCACACACACCTCCCCTCGTGGACCAGAGCTCTGGGGACTTCCTGCGAGTTGATGACGACAGTTCATGCACACCTGGTGACCAGCACAGCCAGGGAAGCAGGTGACCTCAAAGGTCCATGAAAGCCTGTGCCTTGTCATCCGCATTGGACTGATTTGCTTCTGCTGGGTCTGGGGAAGCAGAGCCGGGTCCCTCAGGTCAAGGAGAGAGGATGAGGTGGACCTAGGAGACCCCAAGATCGAGGTCACTACAGACAAGGCAGATGAGAAGCGACTGCCTCACACACACAGTGCTTGGTACAGCAGTGTGTTCTCAGGCATGGGGTGGTTCAGGGAGGACTCCCTGGAGGTGAGTGGCTAGAGAGCCAGAGCGCTTGGGGCGCATCCAGGAGGTGAGGGTCCAGAGCGGTGCATGTGGCAGGCAGAACCAGAGACCGTGCTCTGGCCAGTGGAGGAGGGGCTGAGGGCAGCAGGACAGCAGGACAGGCTGAGAAGCCAGCTGGTCAGCAAGAGTGCGGCATCCATAGTAGAGGGGCCAGGGCTGGGGGGAATGGACACAGCCAGCAGTGGGGGCCGTGCGATTCTTGACGGTTGGAGGTGTGCAGCTCTGGAAGCTCGGGGCCCCTCCATCCCGTCCCATCAATCCTGCCTGGGACTGCGTTTCCTTGGCTGTAGATCTCTCTGGGCCTCTGAGGGTGCGTGTGAGGACCGGACGGGTCGGGACACCAACACAACCCCTAACCCCTACGTGCCCCACACTTGTCGAGCAGCAGATGTGGTGCTATGGAATCCCACGTTGGAGGGCGACGGGTAGGTTCTGAGGTCCAGGGCTGAGTTGGGCCTTGAACCTGCCATCCACCTGGTGTGAATTTCACTCGTCAACACAGGGGTCCTCGGCACTGGCCCAGCAGAGGTCCCACAGGGGACTGACTCCTGGGACAGGTTCACGTCAGGATGTCTACATTCTCCCCCCTCCTGCAAGACACCATCAGATGGGGGTTGACAAGCGATGGCCTGCAGCCTGTCCCAGCCCCACTCGGACAGTGGTCACCTCCAACAGACCCCTGTGCCCACTCCAGCATCTCTGCTCAGGTGACACATCACGACTAACACCAGTGACATCGGATGTGCACCCTCCCCCCAACCCCAGCCCTAAGCTGGAAACTGTTGTGCTCACCAATCTGCTGGACATTGCCCCGTGGGTGAGGGCCTCCTGCTAAACAGACCCACACAGGCAGCTGGAGGCCCCCTTGCCCACTCCTGTTCTCTGCTCATGTCCCACACCAGCAGGCCTGGCCATGCTGCAGGCAGCTCTTAGCCCCTCAGTGCCCACATGGCAGCTTCTGACCAGGACCGCTGTGGGCCTAACTGGCTAAGATGGGGTCATATGGGAGCGGGGCGCGTCCTAAGCCAGTCTGACCGACGTCCTTATGAGGAGACATTTGAACAGAGAAATCTACACATGGAGAGCATGAAGGCAGAGACTGGGTGACCGTCTACAAGCCAAGGAGCACCGGAAACTGCCAGTGACCACAGTCACAGGGGTAAGGCCTGGGCCACTCTCTCCTCCCAGCCTCAACCAGAACCAGCCCTGCTGCCCTAACCCTCCAAAACCGTGGGACACGAGCTAGTTCTGCTGCTCACACCCGTATGTTTGGATGCACTGAGTCGGTCATCACGGGGCCGGAGTTACAAATACCGACAGGGAGAAAACCCAAATCTGAACCGGGTGTACCGATGTGAACTCAGGGCTTCCAGTGTCTGGAGACTGATGCAGAAGTGTCAGCGTATGTGTGTAACAGGGACTGACAGTACGTCCGGATATGCACCATGTGGTCATACATACTATATGGATGATAACGCAGATAATGACAACACATAACGTAGCGTGGCACGGTATCTCACAGACATCTCTCAACTCTGTACTTTCAGAAAGACAGAAAGCAGGGACGCCCCAACACCACTGAGCACACCTAGCATCTGCATCTGGGCTTCTATGTACTGAAAGAAGAAAGGGCTCCTCAGAGAAGGGACTGATCCCAGACCTGGGGAGGTCAAGGTGAACCTGAAGCAAGGAGGCATTTGTAAAATGATGGGGAGAGAACCACGATGGGTCAAGGGACACAAAGGGCTCCCACTGGCCAAATACGTGATAATGTGAGTATGAAATTGAATGGTGGTAATAACGGGTTAGAACCTGCTGAGTAAAATAGGAAACTGTGAGTCCATATAGATGTGCACATACAAATGAACTAAAAATGTGACGAAGAGTAAAATACTGACACAACACGAAGCATAGTCTCACGGCGCAGAGGCATGATAGATGTCATCCTGATGAGAGGACTGGAGCCATCACCTCCAGCAACAGGACACATGGGAACAGGTGCCCTCTCCTTGCAGAGGATGCATCAACACACCTTCCTCTTGAGGAGCCCCACACGGACCCAGACTCCTGTCCTGTAGCCTTCTGCAACCTCAGGGGAAAGCCGAGGGCCTGTCCAACCCAAGGGAGCCACGGGGATGAGAGAACTCAGGGCAGCATGTGGTGCTGGGGTAACAATATGCCATTGGCACAGCTGGAGGGTGTGGGCTCTGGGATCAGGCATACCTTGGCTACCCCCTGGATCGGGGGCTATGTCCTGGATGTGTGGGAAAATGTCCTTGTTTAGAGAAACACGCGCTGAAGCCCCATTTTTCAAATAACTTTGGGGCACCAAGCAGTTCTGGAAGCCGTCTCATGGGCCCCAGCCGGGAAACCACTTCTCTCCACATGGTCTTCCCAGTCCAGGCTGACCTCTCCTTCCTGGAGACCACAGTGCTGGTGACTCATGACGTCTAGATGCTGCTGAGGGCTAGCCCACCCTGCGCCCAGCCTGTGGGTGCTCACAGATGCAAGCAAACGAGACCAACGCTAACCTGGGGGCCTCTGACACTCGTGGGTACAGAAGGGGTTGGAGCCTGCAGTTTTCAACCTCACGTGGGAATGAACACCCAGATGGATGGGAACCTCCGTGGGTGGGGGGTCTTCGGTCGTATCTGCTGACGTCTGGATGGTAATGAGCGGCCGCGGAGCTAGCTGTGCCTAGTGCGGCAATTACAGCACATGGCACGGAAGACGTCCTCACCCTGCAGGCCGACTGGGGCTCGAGGCTCGGCTCCCTGTGCATCTGAAATAATGACGCCTCTGCGTCCAGGAAGGAAATGCCTGCGAGTTCCACCTGCTGCGTGTCATGGAGCTAGCATCTCGGGGAACATTCTGTGCCGATCCGCGATCAACCGCATGCTCACATCTCCACCTAATAGGCTCCTGACGCCGGCTGCCCCCCGCCCCCTTCCCGCCCCTCTGTGTACCAGGATCTCAGGATGGCCTGAAGGCAGAAGGGAGCCTGATATGAGGCTCGTCCTTCAGGGTCCAGGTGGGTCCCACCTGCTCGCTCAGTGAGGAGCACGGGAGGGCGTCAGCTCTCACCAGGCCCCGAGATTCCTGTGGACGTTTCCCTGAATGTTCCCCAACTCCTGCCCGACTTGTTCCTCTGGTGCTTCAGCAACCCCTGGGCACCGCCCTCTAGCAAGCGTCTGGTCTAGCAAGTGTCTAGTCAGGCTCTGGCTGCAGTATGATGTTTCGAGTTCTCCACACACCACGCTGCATCACGTGGGATGGGGACTTCACGCCAGCGGCCTCTGTCAGTATTGCGCACACCCCACCCTTCCCTTTGCACATCTGCCACTGATGATGAAGTCCTTGAGACTCCTCTAGGGTCACCTCCACCAGGAAGCCCTCCCTGATTACTTAGGAGTTGCCCTGAAGATTCTCACCCTCTCTGTGTCAAATGACAGTCTTCAGCTCCATTGTGTGTGCCCACAGGGGCCCGTGCTCCCCTCTGTTGTAACGTGAATCACTCGTGGTGCTCACCTTCTCCAACAGACTCTGATCCTCTCCATGCTGTGGACTCTGTCAGCAGGGACTTGACCGACCGAGAAAAGCTTTCCTCTTGGGTGGGGTGGTCTCAAGGTCTGGTGTGGACCAGTGCTGGGGACTCACAAGGCCTTGTGACTCTGCTAAGTCAGGAGCTCCTCACTGGGCCACCACCAGCAATGTCCGAGGCCCCCCAGCCCCTCTGGCCCCCCTCTTCTGGTCCTGAGCTTGCCTGGGATGGGGCAGCTCCTCGCAGACATGCTCTCAAACCCTCCAACGGGCGCCGAGAGCCAGCCATTCTTCCCAGGGATACCATGACCGTCCCTTTGCCAGGACGCGAGCATTCGAGAATCCGACGTGACACGCTCCCCATCCTCAGGGTAGGGTCTGAGCAGCGAGGGATGGGCCGCGAGGCAAACCCCTGGAACGTGACGTGTTCGCACTTGGGTCGAGCAAAGCATTGTGGGATGCGGTGTGAGACGGGCTGGCCCCCCTGGAGGAGCAGGGGTTGGCTCTGACCGGGAACATTTAGGCTGTTCTAAGCAGCGCACACGTGGGCGGTTCCAAACTGCACAGCACTTGGGGGCCCCACCAGCCCTCTGTGCAGCACCCGGGATGCAGGGATGAGAGACGTGCAGAAGAGCCCGGCCCTGGAAGAAAGGCATGTTCACCGCCAGGATGAGGAACCTAGAATTTGCCCTGCATGTGAAAGGGGCCAGGACAGCCCCACGCTTCATAGAGACACCACCTTCTTGGGACCTGAGCTGGCGCCCCAGCAGTTGACGACTTGCTGGCTCTGAACTCCTCCTGCAGCAGGAAGGACAGACAACCAGGAAGGCCCAGGAGGATGGAGGCCGGGGGTAGCTGTCCTTCTGACAGGGATGTCCTCCTCTTGGCCGTGACAGATCCTTCTGCAGCCCTCAAAGCAGGAGCTCATCAAAGCGCAGATGGAGTGATGGGGTCGCGGATGCCTCCTGAGTCCCGGGAGCATGCTCAGATCCAGGCGAGATGGTGCAGAAGTCAGAGAGAACACAGCCTCACTGACTAGAGGATGCAGCCAGTCAGGGGTGAGAGGCTTCCATGGAAGCCGTGGTCCCCACATCCAAACCATCTGAATGGCGTCCCAGGCGTGCAGTCGGGATGCAGGCCTCGAGCACGGAGGGAGGGAGGAAGACATCAGATGCTGCCAGGCCTCTCCCCCAGCACCATGCGCACTATCCCCAAGACACACCTGGGAGCCCCAGGCCAGGGCAAGCTCCTTCCCTTGATGTCAGGACCCAGGCCCAGCCCTGGGGAAGCAGAACGGAGAGGAAGACCACGTTCTTGGTGCCAGTCCTGTCTTCCTGCTGGTCATCCCCTCAGGAGCAAGGGACAAGAAGGAGCAGAAGACAGAGATCTCATCCCCAGGGACTCTCAGTCCACAGGGCAAGAAAGGACTAAAGGAGCACCCTAGCCCATGGCCCCAAAGCCACTGGAATGTCATGGTGTCCAGCCCCTCCCTGGTTCTCCTGCACGAGTGGGAGACACAGCTCCTCTGAGAGACCCGCGCGCCCATGGCAATGCTCCCTTCCCTGTGATCCTCTACACCCCTCTGAGCTGGGCCCGCAGCCCCACCCGTGTAAGAGTCAGCTTTTTTCTCCATACAAGGAGCTCTCTGAGGCTGGTGGCTTTGTCAAGGCCTAGGCATGGCCTGCAGCAGGTGCACAGTCCTGAGCCCTGAGCTGTGGAACCACGTGCCATCAGGCCCCCGCAGAAGCTCACGCGGTGGGTGCCCCACCCACCCTAGAACCTTCCATGCTACTCCCCAACATGCAGGACCTCGGCACCTGGAAGAGCAGAGAAGATCACCGACAGTCTGTGCCCCAATGGAGGATCCTCCTGTCTCAGGGAAGTAGGTCCTTGGTGGCCAGTCACACCCCCTGGCCCAACCACAGGGACACCCCTCCCTGAGCACAGCTGATGCACCCTCTACCCTTGCCAGGCACCAAGGAGTGCAGGACACGCACGGGCTGGGGTGGGGCTCCCGGAGCTCAGCCTCCAGCGCTGGAGGCTGGCAGATGACAAGCATGGAAGGGCTTCAGGGGTCCAGGTTTGGGCAGCTCCCGAAAATGGTTCCCCCGGGCTCACAGAAACTGCCCATGTGGGGGAGAACCCCATCAGGCTGGCCCATGACCATCTGCCAGTGAAGGAAGGCTGGCTTCTGTTTAAGTCTGTTGCCTGGTCTTCATTCCAGAAGACTGAAACTAGGAGCGCATGGTGGAAAGATATTTCTGAACACTCAGAGTAGATGGTGGCGTCTGAATGAAAACGTTTGCTTGGAGACTTTATAAGTTCCATCTTGTGCCAAAACATACACTTGACTTTTTTCTTCTTCAGCTGTTTTTGTTCTTTAACTTATTGATTGATTCTATTACTTAAAACTGTATAAGCCCATCTTCTGGGCGCCAAGAAAGGCACTGTGCACGTGCGGCCTGAAGCTTCCAGGCCTCCGCCATCCCCGTCACCCTGAGGTCATGGTCAGAACTGAGACCCACCACTTACAGCCCGTCTCCCTCCTGAACTAGAGGCGGGGTGTCATGCCTCCAATGGGTTTCCCATGGCCACTGCGACAAGTTATCACACACTCTCTTGCAACTCTGGAGCCACGAGGTCTAAATTCGGGGCCGTGCTCCTTCGGGAGGACCCAGGCAAGTGCATTCTCTTGTCTCCGTGGAGTCCAGACACACCTGTGCCCTTGCCCCCAGGGCCCTCCTCCACCTCCAGCAGTGGCGGCGATCCTCCACCTGCTTCCCTCGCTCCCAGTCTGTCTCTTCCACATGCGAGCACAGACACGGGAACATACACACGTGTGCACACACACGCCTCTGCCTCCCTTGTCTCACCTCTTCTGATGCAGACCTGCTTGCCCCCATGTAAGAGGCTCCTTGCACTGACCTGGGGCACGTCCCAACAGTCTAGGATCACCGCCCCCCCCCAAGTGAGAACCTTGAATCAGTCACATTGGCGAAACCGCTCCTGCAAGATGAGGTCACACATTCCCAGGTTGGGGGCAGCAGGACGTGGCAGGGACCCCATCTGGCCCAAGCCCCGGCCAGCTCCTCAGGTGCAGCTTCTACAGCCCCTCGGGCCTCAGGCTGACCCCCCGGGACAGAAGCCCATCTGTGTGGCTCCGAGCAGTGTGTCACCCCCGCCGCCCAGCCCTCAGTTTCCCGTGTATGCGGGGGCATGGGCTTCCAGTTCTGCTGTCCTGCCACAAAACCGCTCAGCACACAGGCTGACCAGGGAGGGCCCAGCTGGTCCCTCACAGCCCAGCAGTGAGGACAGCTGTGTCCAGAGAGAAGCCGCTCGCCCAGGACCCAGTCGTGGGATGATGAAGAAGTCCCTTGGCTTACATGTTCTAATTGAATCAGCACAGATTTAACTCAGGTGTGACATTCAGAACATGTCCCATGAAAACATCCACCAGTGCTGTTCTACAGGGCCTCCCAGAGGAAAGATGCCTTTGGGGGTCCAGGAAAGGGCCACCTGGCTGGTTGTTAGCCGGAGGCCAGGAAGGGCTGGTGGGAAGCATGTGAGGAAGGGTCTACGACAGGCTAGAGGAAGCCACCTTCCCACCTGGACAACCCGAAGCAGAGGACGGGGTGTAGGGATGGTGACCAAGCAGGCCACAGGTCCGAGGCTCAGTGTTCTTGGCTCCAAGATGCGTGCACCCCTCAGCATCGCTCTGAGATGGGTTGAAGGAAAACCCCTCACGCTGCTCGGCCAGCAACAACCTCCAGTGACAAGTGTCCCCTAGACCTCCTGACATCTTTCTGACCAGCCTTCGCCCAACCCCGGAAACACTCTTACCAGTTCCCACTCTGCTAGTGAGGAAAAAGCCCTCCTAATAAAAGCTCCTCACTAATAACAAGAATCCCATGTTGTGGAAATTTTGCACATGTTCTTCAACAATAAAAATGAAAACAGGATGTCTGCTTTGCGGCACTTACCAGCCCTGGGAAGGAGAAGTGATGGATGGACTCTGACTCTGTTTTCCAACCACCCTGGGGAACGGAGATGCTGTCATTATGAGCACGACAGAGCTGTGGGGATAGAAGTTAGAGATGGAGTCCGTGAGAGTCTAATAGATGTTATTTTTGGAATTGGATTTGGGGGCAGCAGCTAGAACCGTCACTGCTGGGGCTGTGAAGGTCACACCTCTGCTAGGACACCCTGGGCCCCAGTGTTGGAAGGTGCAGCTTCCAAGTGCTGGGTTCTCCCCGTTCCTGGCACGGAGGATTTCCTCTGAGAACACCTCCATCCTCACACGAGGGTCCATGTCCACACAGGACAGATGAGAAAGGCTGACACAGAGAGGGGCAAGTGGGAGTGGGGACAGAGGTTCAACCCGTCAGCCCAACGCAGCATGCAGCCATCAGGTAAGCCCACAAGTGGTGCCAGGAAGGTCCCAGCAGACATCCTGGCAGAGATGGTCGGAGAGACCGCTTCCCCTGTGGACGCAGGGTGCCAGCAGGAAGCCAGGGTTGCCTGTTTACTGGACTTCCAACTCCTGAGGGCTGGCTACGTTCTGTCTTGTCCATCCCTCTATGTCCCATGCAGAGGAACATGCCCAGCAGACAGCAGGTCCTCACAACGTGCTAGTTGGCCGAAGGAACGATGAATGAGTGAGTTCCCAAGCACACAGCACTGAGCCAGCTCAGGGCTGAGTCCTTGGGATTCCAGTGCACTCTATCAGGGAATCACCCAAGCCAGGTTGCCTCAAGGACCCCCCAACCAGCTGTCCTCGACACAGACTCCTCTGGCTTCTCTGGGCCTCCTTTACTCAGCCCTGCCTGATGGCCGGCTGGGCATGGGGTGGGACCCAACCCAATGCAGGGGCTCCTGGGGTTCCCCAGATGGCTCCCTCCCAGCCCCGCAACCTTTCGGCCACCAAGCCCTCCTCATTCCATCTTCCATCCCCCTTCTGTCTTACAGCTAGCTCCCCACGTCTCAGCCAGCCCTGTGTCCTGCCCTGCATCCTGCCCCTCTGGCCGGCGGGCCCCACCTGGCTCTGCTGCACTAACAAGCAAGCCCCATTTCAGAGCCTGGTGGCACCATCACCATCACCTGAGGGAACCACAGCACAGTCACTCTCCTGCCACAGGGCCCAGCGTCCAGGGACGTGAAGTCCTGACTGGGACACAGTGTTTTCATGGCAGAAACAGAAGCCAAGCCAGTGGTGGAAAAACTCAGTGCCTCCGGGATGGTTCCACAGCCGGTCCCCAAACGTGTGATGCCCCTCCCTCCATGAGAGGGGGTTAACCGCCCCGCTGAGCATGAATGGGACTGCTGGCCCACTACAGCCAGCAAACGTCTGCCTGTGCTTCCTGGAACCCCTGGGCTTTGGCTGCAGGGCCCCCCCAGGCGGCGTGCTGGCCTCCACCTGTGCCCAGGGGGCTCTGTCTCCACCATCTGGGTGACCCGGACATCCACCATGGGAGAACGGGGTGCAGGGCATTGCCTGAACCCTACACCAGCAACAGGCGCAGAAATGTGTGCAGAGAGGTGGGACAGCAGGCCCACTCACCCCCCAGCAGACCGCAGCCTGGGAGTGGAAGACTGGGATCTAAGCAATGCCCATGTCCCCAACAGAGGGGGGCTCCCCAACGACCCCGCCAGTCTCCCCTCACAGCACCCCTTCCCCTGCCTCTCACCTCCAGACACACCGTCAACCTGCCAGGTCAAGCACAGAGACTTATTACCAACCCGTGTCAATGGCAGCACCCCTTCCCTCTAAAACCTGCTGTAGCTCCTGTTTCTAGTTGTCCACTGCAGCTTCAGCATCTGGGGGCTTGGAACCACAGGGTCACGTCATTTCCCGTGAGTTTGAGTTGACGGGGTGGGGACGCATGCACAGCAGCCCTCTGCTGTCTGGTGGGGGTTGGGAGTGCTCCTACACACTGAGCAGACATCTGGCAGGTGAGGCCTGCAGTCTGTCCTCCCGGGGGGCCTCTCTTTGCAGGTGGCCCCTCCCCCTGGCAGCATGGCGATAGGATTGCAGGGAAGTGGGAAGATGGGAAGGACTCTCAGGGTCCAGCCCTGAACAACACGGTGTCACTTCTGGCACATTCTGCGCATCCGAGAAGACCGCAGGGCAGCCGAGTGGGACAGGAGGGGATGAGATGCTTCCTCGGGCGGGAGGAGCAGCGTGTGCCTTCATGGAGGGGGACTCACTGGGGTCCATGCTGGGATGCTGCATCCCATCACAGGCTTATAACAGGGCTCTCGGTATCCACACGCTAAAGAGATGCACCAGGTCATCTCGGGAGGGTCTGCACGGGGTTGACCCCAAAGTCACGCACTCCGGAGGTCTGCCCAGGGAGACTTGGGATGGTGAGACAAGGTCCCATGGGGCTGTCCGGAGCTCTGTGGTGCCTTCCCTCTCCTCCCCCCGGGGAAAGGGGTTTCCTCCCTGATCATAAGTCCAAGGCAGCCTTTCAGACCGACATGGACTGAGTGGTCTGGACCACGCGGGTTGGGGGACGGGAAACACACTGACAGCACACAAGCCTCCAGGGACCACCAAAGGGTAAGCAGGAATGTCTGTTGGTCGGAGGCCAGCTCGGGGGTGGGTGGGGGTGGATCCCATCAGAGTCTTCAGAGTGCACAGTGGGAAGCCAGGGCTGAGGGGCACCTGGGAAGGAAGGATCACCCACCCATGCCAGGGTGCTGCCATCAGAGTCCCCAAGAATCCCCGAAGCGTTCCAGAGAGACAAGACCAGATTGGACGCAGCCCACCCTGAGCCCCAGCCCCCGGGGCTATCCTCCCTCAGCTCCCCCAGTGGTGGAAAGGGGGCGTCCTTGGCCCCTATTGCCCACGTGGCTGTCACAGTCCAGGGGACACCTGGCTGAAAGGGGGCTGGAGACGTCTTTTGGAGCAGTGCACGAGATTAAGACTGTATGACCCAGAGCACCAACTCTTAGGGACGGGGGAGGGGACTGCTCACTACCAGTAAGAGTAGTGGAAGGTCTGCTGGAGACCCACCTTGGACGACAGTTCCTCAGGACCAGGGAGCTGCAGGCAGAGCAGTCAGCGCACCAGGCGCATGCCTTTCCAGTCTCTCATGGCCGCGGAGCCGTGGACTCTGTAATGTGTCTGTCCCGCAGGCCTCAGGATCTAACCCCAGCTCTGCCGCCATGAGCCGCGCAACGGGAGGCGAAGTGCACAGCCGCCCGTGGCCCCCATGAACGCGGGGCTCGCAAGGGAGTCACAGGGTTACCCAACGGGGCCAAGCTGTGAGGAGTGGGGTGTTCACAGCCGGGTGAACACAGCCGAGCTCTCTCAGCGCCTCTCAGCGCCTCGGCAGCCCGCCCCAGGGGAGCAGGCGGCGGGGGCGCAGACCTGGCCAGGCGCCTCAGGGACACAGCGCTCCGCAGCGTGTCACTCTCCCTGTGAACTCCCGTTGGACGTTTCCGGCGTACTTCCGGCACTTCCGGCTGTGGCCCAGTGATGCTCACAGCGGGCACAGATGCTCCGGCACTTCCAGCCCAGAAGGGCTGCTGCTGCGGTCCCGCCATCTTCCTTGGAGGAAGGAAGGACGACGGAAGCCGCGTGGCCCCAGCCCTCAGGCTCTGGAAAGGCGCGGGCAGGGCAGCACCTCTGAGCATCCCCAGGCTCCTTGCCCGCCCCCACCCGCCCGCGTCAGCTGCAGGCCCGGCCCCTCCGCACACTCAGGGACAGAGGACACGTGGCTGGACCCTCCGGAGGTAGGCATTGGTTCTGCATCACGGCTCCCGGCGACCCCTGGGATCCACGGCTTCTCTGGACAGCGGCCCTCGCTGCCGGGAGCCAGCTGTGGAACAGATCCCAGGCCGCTGCAGCGGGGTCTGCCTTGATGGGGCAACCGCATCTCTGGTCGGCAGGAGTGCAGGGACCAACGCCCGCCGCACAGCTCATGGGGCTTCCCGAGCGAGGGGCGCTCACAGGGTGCGGGCAGGTGGGCTCCACTCGGGAGTTTGGCTGCTTCTGATGCGCCTCCCCGGAGCGCTGCTCCTCTGCCGCGTGCGTGTCTGCTGTCAGCGCCTGCCCGCACGCCATCACTGGAGGCAGGGCTTGTCCTTAGGTGGCGACCGGGGTTACTTTCAGACGACCCCCTTCTGGGTTGAATGGCCCAGGGCGGCAGGCCAAGGAGGATGCCTAGGACCCTCAGGCCCTGCGTCCTTCTGCGTGGAGGGGGGCCAGGAGGCAAGTCTCTGTGCAGGGCGCATGTGGGCGCTGCCTCAGCCAACTTCTTCCAGCCAGTGACCAACAGTGGGCAGCCGACCCTGCAAGCATCTCTGCAAGGGGATCAGGCTGCTTGATTGCCCTGGCAAAGCTGAGGTGGCTGAGCCTCACCACCCTGACTTCACAGCTCTCGGGGCTTGGAGAATGCTCCTCCCTGGGAACCTCCGTTCAAGCCACATCCAGCCTCTCAGTGCCCAGGAGGGTCTGGCACCTAGGAGCAGCTCCCTACTGCATGGTGCCCTCAGATGCGAGAGCGTGGCTCTGGCCTCCCCAGCTGTGCTGCGGGCCTCCCAGCTCCTGGGGAGCCCAGAAACCAGGGCCAGAATTGCAGGATGAGTGTCCTCTAAAACCACACATGGCCATGGACACTCCCAAGCCATGTTGGCAAGGCTCTGTAACCAGAGCAGGATCAGGGCAGCACCGGTTGGCTGCCCCAGGGCTGGAGGGGCCCCGGCACAGACAGACTTGGCCACGCTGTCCTCTCTGCCAGCAGACGGCTGGGAAGGGGATTCAAAATCAATCCTTCCCATTACCTATACACACTTGCCAGTCTTTTAATGACAGAAACGGTATACGCTGAAATTAAGGCACCACAGAGCACAGAGAGAAGGGCATCTCCCTGCCTGCCAGCAGCACCCAGCAGCCCAGTCATGGTCCGAGGGCGTCGGCCAGCAGTGTGCCATGTCCCTTCCACCTCCTGTGTGCCTGTAAGCATGCACATGCTTTGCCCCTGTGCACCTGTCTGCTGAAGACATCGTGTACTGGAGAAGCTAAACTGTCTTCTGACCAATGTCTTTCTAGGTCAGAAGAAACAGGTGTGACCTGTTCTCTTCAACGACTGCCTGCTACTCTGTCCAGGTACACCTCACGCTGTTGAACTGTGGTCCTCCTCGTCAGTGTTTTAGTCAGGATCAGCCAGAGAAACAGAACCAATAGGATGTGTATGGAGATGGAAAGTTATTTCCAGTGATGGGCTCATGGACGGTGAAGGCTGGCAAGTGTGCACTGTGGCAAGTGAGGCCGCAGGCTGTTGGCCCAAGGGAGCATCTCAGCTTCAGCCTGAACACAGTCTGGGAGCAGAATTCCTTCTTTCTAAGAGGGCCTTCAACTGATGGGACAAGGCCCACCCACACCATGGAGAATAATCCCTCTTTCATAGTCTGCTGATTTAAGTCTTAGTCTCATCTCACACATACACACCTCTACAGAAACATCCAGAATCACATCTGGCTGAGTACCTGGGTACCGAGACCTAGCCAGGTTGATGTAGAAGATTAACCATCACAACTGGAAGATTTCCATCCGTGTAATTTTCCTGAATCTTCCTAATAACCCCCGAGATACGCAGAACCGCCTATTGCACCATGGCAAAGCGATGCTCAGAATTCAGGTGTGCCTCATGACATGTTCTGAGCACTTCCATGCGTTCAACATCAGCTGTGCTCTCAGGATGAACGTGGACAATGTGCCTGGCAGAGAATAAACATCTGACAGAGACAGAGACCCCTCCTGTTCCCAGTGGGTGGGGATGCCTGGACAGCCCCTGCTCCAAGCGAGGGAGCACTCCCACTACACATGGGTGTGTGCAGCCAGTGCGCAAACTATTTACAAACCACAACTGGTGCCCACAAGTTGGGAGGCTCCTTAATTAAGCAGCAGCCTGGCCCACCACCTGGCAGCGTGTTTCCATTTCCTGGCCTGAAAGATGGTGTTGCCACAGTTGGCACTTTGCAGAGGAGATCTGAGAAACATAGCACTTTCTGAAGCCCACACTCAAGACCCACTGGGGAGCCCACCTGGCCATCTGCCGCGGGTCCCGAACTGAGCATGCACCGACAGCCCCAGTGCAGGAGGAGCCGCGGACTGCATGTGCACCGTGCTTCCGAGGGTGGAGGGGGAGGCCGAGGAGCTCTGTGCTGGGCGTGCTCTCCTCCCACACCCGAGCCAGGGCCCTGGGCCAGCTCTGGACAGCAGGAAAGGGGCCTCATGGCATGTTCCCCTGGTGCCACTCTGACCCTGCACTCCCTGCATGGGACTCGCTTCAGGGGCAAAGGGTGTGGAGAAGCTGCTGCTATCTGCTCATGCTTGCTGCATTCCAGACCCCTGGGGCTGGAGGGTGATGCTGGGGACCTCAGAAATGGCACACTGCTCTGCTGTCCACCACCCCCACTGCACAGACACAGACATCCCCCCCCCATTTAAGTGTGAGAACCGGGGTCACTGCAGGGACTGCTGACGTGCGGTTTCTCTGGGCTTCTAAGGTGGAGACAGTAGGTGTGAGCATAGAAATGCAAGAAATGCAGGCAGGACTGACCCTCCAGCCAGCCATCCTCACCCTGATCTGTGTGGAAAGGCCCCCACTGCTGGGAGAGGGCGGTGGAGGGAGCAGGTGACTCTGACCAGTGCAGCTGAGCACCCGCCTGCCCCAGGGCCTGGAGAGGGAGTGATGAGGAGGAGGAAGGTCCAGGTTGGGACCCGCAGGCGTGGGGCGGCCAGGTTCTCAGGGGTGTAGACGACAGGCATGAACACCTCAGGGTCCCCAAGTCAGGGACTCGGGCTGAGAGTGGGCCAGCGGTCCCAGTAAGTGGACTGGTGGAGGGATGAAATCACTCACTGGGCACTTGGAGTCAGAAAATAAATCCAGCTGCAGAAATCAGGACCATCACACTTCCCCCAAATCAGCTCTGTGAGCACTAAGATTCCGTGCACTCTACACAAACGCCAAGTACAGGACTCCTCGGGACATTGGTCTCCAGAGCACGGCGCACAGCCCTTGACTGCTAGCTGGGAAAGACAGCTGCCGACTTTAGCACTGTTGTAAGCATGGGGCTGTCACGGCCAGGATTTCTGGGCTGGACGTGTTAGGGCCACCTGTACGGAAACCTTAGCACATACCCTTTCTTGTCACGGGAGGGATTACTTCCTCCCAGGCCCCCTGTGGTATCAAAGTCTAGGTTCCCCCAGAATTAGATTTCAAGATCGAGGTTTGAGCATGGGTGGTTCCCTGGGTGGTTACTATCAGGAGCCCTGCGGGGAGGTGGGAAGGGAAGGGGGCCAGTTCCAGGGGCCTTCATGAGCAGGATGCCCCTGTGGGCAGCGGGTCTGGAGTGCTCCCATCGCCACCACCCGAGTGAGGAAACTAAGCTCCTTGTTTGCCCACTTCTCTCTGTCATGGGCCAAGGGTGGCTACTGGAGGCCTGAACCCCCCAGTGCTGCTGAGGCTGGTCAGAGCATGAGGTGGGTAGCGGCCACACAGAGATGCTATGTGTGCATCTAGTCCCACCTGTGAGACCCACGTGTGTGTGTGTGTGTGTGTGTGTGTGTGTGTGTGTGTGTGTTGGTGTTGAGTCTTAAAAATGCAGCTCTCCAGAGCTGGCTGGCCAGCTCACTCAGGACAGCATGTGACCCTTGATCTCAGGGCTGTGAATTGAGCCCCGTGTTGAGCATAGAGATTGTTTAAAGAAATAAAATCTTAAAAAAGAAAAGCACAGTTTGGAGAACCGGGGCGATTCAGTTAAGCATCTGCCTTCGGCTCAGGTCATGGTCCCAGGTTCCTGGGATTGAGCCCCGCATCGGGCTCCCTGCTCAGCGAGAAGTCGGCTTCTCCCTCTCCCTCTGCCCCTCCCCCTGCTCATGCTGTCTCTCTCCCTCTGCCAAATAAATAAATAAAATCTTCAAAAAATAAATTTAAAAACCCCCACAGATCTCTAGCTTTCAGGCATCACACTGGATTTTATTTCTGGTAACTGTGGTGGTCTAAGAAGACCAGGACAAGGAGGCACACTCTGCAGGAAGGCGCTGGGACATGGGGAGCCACAGCCAGCTTCCCAGGAGTGATGACAGGAAGGCAGAGCCCATGCTCACGGGAAGGGCTGTGATTGAGGCCTGGTAAAACGGCATCTTATTAAGTTAACGCTATTAATTTGAATTTTATTGATTTCATAGTTTGCATTCTGTAATTCCTCCATTTGTTTTGCTTTTAGAGTGAAATGAGAGCCATAAACAGAATTCTACTCCAGCTTCATGTTGTTACATGTTCAAGTGACATTATAATGGGGAATACTTGAGTCAACAGAAGTGGGGCAGAGTTCTTTGGAAATACGTTCATTTTAGAAAGTGATCCCAGCATTGCTTGGGTTTGAGATAAAATTTACTTGGTGTTAGCTTTTTCTGCCAAGGTCATGGTCTCCAAGCCTTCCAACCACAGGAGACTTCTTCACGTGGCATCTCTGTGATGTTTTTTGGAGGCACCATCCCCCCATGGGCAGCTCGGAGCCTGCAAAGTGACATGTGGTGGGCTCCCTGCACACACCCAAAACACACCCAGCTTCCAGCCAGTACAAACGAACAAATCAGGCCTCGGGATCCGGGAGCCTGAGGGGGAAACACGGCCATCACAGTGGGTCCCCTGCTGTGGGAAATCACGAGCTGTGTGATAGCGCAGGACAGACCTTCATGCAGAGAAGTGGACATGCACAGACCTTGTGCACGGACAGAACCTGCACAGAGAAGTGCAGCCCCCAAATGACTGGTCCCTGAGAGTGTGTGATAGCCACCAGCACAAGCTTGCTTTTCCTTCTTCCTCTCCCACAAGAGGACACCACGGCACCGTGTGAGGGATCAAAGCCCTTAGCAGAGTGGCCGGTTCATAAGCAAACACCCCACATCCCACGTGTTGCCAGATTTCATATTCTAACTGGTGGGAAGGACAGATTCATGAAGGCCAATAGGAAAAGCACAGTTAGCAACATGGCTGTAACCTGCAGCCCACGACATCAGGGATGGCTCGAGTCATAAAGCGTACCTCAAACACACTTCCCCCTTCAGCCTCCCATCTGGCTTCTCCCACCCACACCCAGCACCCAGCCCACCTCTGGCTCACTGCAGGCCCTTGTGCTGGGAACCCCCATCCACTGCAGACAAGCTGAACCCTCCTTGTCCTCTTGCACTGGCTGAGATGCTGCCTCCTCCAGGAAGCCTTCCCTGATCCGCGCCAACACAGGCAAACACAGGCACTTGTGCCCCTCCTTCATGCCTGTGTGGTTTGAGTGTCTGTCCCCCCAACCCGACCATAAGCGCCTTGAGGGCAGAATCTCAGACCCTTGATATTCCACAGGCCTAGCAAAATGTGGGGTACTGTGCTCGCTTCGGCAGCACATATACTAAAATTGGAATGATACAGAGAAGATTAGCATGGCCCCTGCGCAAGGATGACACGCAAAATGTGGGGTACATACTCAGTTCCTCTTTCTGAATACTGTCACTGGAGAAGAAAAAGGGACCCTGGGTGGCTGCTGTCCCCTACCCCCTCTGCCTCTCTGCTCCCTGGTCCCTGGCTGCTGGGCACGCTCGATTTGTGTGGTGCCTTTTGGCACTCCCCACGCCCACAGGTCCTGCAGCAGCCTCACTCTCCCAGCCCGGCAGGTGCTTCCTCCCAGAACCCAGGTCCTCCCCATTGGCCTGACCCAGGACCCAAGCAAACTGCCAGGCACCCCCCCCCTCACCCTACAAGTGTTCTCACTGGGTGTGGATAGCAGGTGCGGGGGTCACTGGGCCCAGACCCCCTGCTGAGAGCCACCATGTGTGGACAGGTGTCTTTCTTGGTTCCTGTGTACTCACTGGACATTTGGCCCCCAGCTTCTTAGGAATGAGACCCAAACGTACTCCTGTCTGCCCAGCTCTGCCAGACCCTGGCTGGAGCCTTTGTACAGGGGGCCACTGGCTGTCCTTGGCCCTGCTATCCCCAGATTTCTCACCCCCTGCCCATGGCCCCCACCACTGCAGCTCAGAGTCCTCTATGCTGAGAAGAAATCCCCCACCCTTCCACTCCCGGCCCAGGCCAGCCGAACCCAGAGATCAATCCCCGAGGCTGTCGGTCTAGAAGCCGGCTCACCCAAGGGGCAGGTGGAGGCCAGGGCAGGTGTCCCCTCCCTGCCATTCCTCGTGTGTGCCCAGCCCAGCCTCCAGCGACCTGGTGTGTGGCTGTGCAGACAACCCCAATTCAAATGATAAAAGCCAGTTTCTCTCTGCCTTGAACATCCTACCAGAAAATGAGTTGCAATTTGAAACACACAGGAAAATGTAATCTTTCCTTTTTAGCACTCAAGCGCCTTCATTCTCAAAGAAAGCCAGTGGCGGGCAGATTGGATTTGGGTTTTTTTGTTTGTTTGTTTTTTGTGTGTTTTTCCCCCCCAATTATACATTTTGCTTCAAAAGCTGCCGGAAGAACAAAACAGAAGTGAGAACAGAGACTGTCCTTCTTCAAAGTCGGCCACACCCACCTCCCGGGTCTGCCGCCGAGCACGCAACTCATTAGCGGGAGCTGTGTGACAGACCGGAGGTACGACTAGTGTTTGCATGCGCGCGTGCCATAAAGAATGTCCTCTATTAATGACAACAGCTGTCGGTTTAATAACCCCAGAAAAGACCATTAAATTCTTTCACATTTCCCAGAAACAGATGGAAGAATTGCAGAAAGGTTCAGGCATATGGGGGAACATATGGGATTATGGTAGCTCCGCAGAGAGGCCAAGACTTCTGCGCTGATGGAGGGGTGCTGGGGGCCCCACGGAGGGCGCGGGGAGCAAGAGCCTTTGGTGCCCCAGGGCAGTGGGAAAGGGGGCTGCCCGATGGCGGGTTTGGGGAAGGCCGAGGGGGTGGCCCCACTTTGCCGCTTCTGCCATTGCAGGAGGCGCCAGCCATTGGCCAAGGACAAGCTCAAGTTCCCACACATGCTTCTCTGGATCACCGCAGGCTCACGGATGTGCGCAGACGCATCCGGGTCACTGCTTGGTGGGGGATGGCCTGGCAGGTACAGCAGCAGACACAGCATTGAGGGAAATGCCCACATCAGAGCCCATCAGCTGCCAAACCCGTCCCTCCCCTGAGTGCAGGGTCCCAGGACCTGCGTCCCCTCGGTGCATCCAGGTGCAGGACAACATTCATTCCAAGAGCGCAGGGGCCAGTGTCCTGAGGATTCAGAGCTGACCCTGCACCCTTGGAGGACGGGAACAGCCACCATGGGGTAATGCAAGGTTAAGACATTATCTCCTCCCAGAAAGGGCACAGGATCCTTCCCTCACACATGCATTAACTTCCACGCTGCGTCAAGGGCTCCCACTCTGACGCGCCAACAGATTCGGAAAGCCAAGCTGCACTTTCTACGGAGGAAGTGGGGTCCCCATGGCACTTGGCAAAGCGTCAGCAGAGGGATAGTGAGGACACGTGTGTCTGGGAGTGCCGATACACGTGCCTATATAAGCAGAGGCAGGACAAAGAGAAAATTACTTGGACGAATAAACGGATTGACCACGTTTGCAAAAATGCTTTGACCTTACAGCGTTAATGAACAACGGAGAACACGTCTGATGCTTTTGGGTGGAAATGTGAAATAGGGTAAGGATGTCTTCTGCTGTTCCCTTCGATTTGTATTCTTCCCAAATGTGTTCATTGGTGTCATGGGTTGAATGGCTTCCCGCCCAAAAACGATATGGTGAAGCCCTATCCACCCCCCACTTGCCTGAGAACTGGACCTTATTTGGAAATAGGGACTTGCAGATGGAATTTGTTAAGGTGAGGTCATGGTAGGGTCAGGTGGGTCCTTCAACCAAGAAGACTGGTGTCCTTATAAGAAGACAGAGACACAAGGAGAAGCCCAGACCACAGGGGCAGAGACTGAAGAGCCGCACCCATCCGCCTGCCCACTGAGCACACCAACCATGGCCGGCAGCACCAGATGCCAGGGAGACACAAAGAAGAGCTCCCTTGTGGGTTTGAGAAGGAGCACAGTCCTGCGGATATCTTAACTTTGGATCATAGGCATCCAGAACGGTGGGGCCATTAACTCCTGTGATGTTGAGTCAAACCCTGTGTGGTTCTTTGTTATGGCCCCAGGAAACCCACAGAAACGGTTTAAATCACGTGCCTGTGAATGACAGCCCGTGGGCTGTTTTTCCCCAGCCCTTGAATTAACAATGTTTTTTATATTTTACAATTGTGGAAGAAGAGGAGGGAAGAGTGGGGGGAGGAAGAGGAAAGAGAGAGGAGGGAGGATCATAAAACACCTGTGTCCCACAAAGCCTAGAATATTTAGTATTTGACCCATTACAGAAAAAGCTTGCTGATTCTTGGTTTAATACAACCCTAATGAAAATTCCCAATAGATAAACTTGGGAGAAGCAGGAACAGGACAAAGCTTCAGCTAAGAAAGCCTTGGGTAAAGGAGCAATGAGGGTTTGTAAGTGAGATACTTACATATGTAAAGTCTAAAAACCCACAGGATAAGGAAACCAGGAGAAATATCGGCAAACAGATCAACGAAACAGGACACGCCCCCCTTAAATGAGTCTGGTTTATAATAATGAGTAAGTACTCTCATTAATATTTCCTGTATGTTTCCTGTAGCAGCAGCTGGTGGGAATACATAGAATGTTTTCAGTTTGGGGGGAACTTGGGGTATGGGGAAAAATAAACTATTAGATCATCACATCACATGATTTGGTAAAATAAGTCCTAGACTAGTTTAAAAAAAAATTAACTGTAAAAAAAAAAAGTGTGGAAGATGATGCCACCATTTTACCAGCTGCTGGCTGGCACAAAGCCACAGAGAAAGTAGTAAAGATGTAATGACAATGTTGAAAATTCTGTGCCTCAGGAGAATCCTAAACCAGGAGTGCCTGGGCAGCTCAGTCAGTTAAGCCTCTACCTTTAGCCCAGGTCATGATCTCAGGGTCCTGGGATCAGGTCCCACATCCGGCTCTCTGCTCAGTGGGGAGCCTGCTTCTCCCTCTCCCCCTACTCTTGCTCTCTCTCTCTCAGATAAGTTTTTAAAAATCTTAAAAAAAGAAAGAAGAAGAAGCATCCTAAACCAAACCAAGAAGAAAATGACAAGCTAAGAGAGTATCTGACCAGTCATGACAGAGAAAGGATTAATAACCTCTATACATAAAGAATACCATGAACACCCCAGTGGAAGAATGGACAACACCAGGCCCCAAAAGTTCACACAGGCCATAGAACTGGCTGAGGAACATATGAAAAATAACCATTTCCCTGGTGATAAACAAAACAAAAACCACACATTGAAAACCAAGATCCCATGTCTATCAAATTGGCAAAGTTTTCTGTGTCGGAAAGAGTCCAGGTAAGGACGCTCATGCACTGTAAATGGAAGGATACCTGAGCCACCAAGCTGGCCTGCAGGTTTGCAAACCAGTCTGTCCATCCTGCTTTTTGATGGGAATGAGGGTGTATATATGCATATACCTACATATGTATAATGGTGGATACTATACATTTGTACAGCATCATAGAATATGCAATACCAAGAGAAAATCATAATGTAAATGGTGGGTTTAGGTGGTAATTATGTGTCAGTGTAGGTCACAGATTGTAACAAATATACCACTCTTGTGGAAAAATGCTTATAATGAGGGAGGGGTGGGTTATATGGGAAATCTCTGTACCATTGCTCAAAATACTACTCAATAGTAAAAGAATAAGAACATAAGGGAATAATCACTTATATATACAATATTGCAAATTAACTTTAAAGCATTATGCTAAGTAAAAGAAGCCAGGTACAAACACCACATGTTGTATGATTCCATAAACTACAGTGTAATGTGTAAAGAAAAACAATTATCTAAGGTCACTGAAGACTGAGCAAAGCAGGCAGATGTTACAGGTAAGTCAACACTTGGTAGAAGAGAATAATCCTAGGTAAGCTTCCTAGTTTTACCACTCAGAGCCTGAGGGCTGACACCATTAGTGCAATGTTGTGCAACTACAATATGGATGTGATAAGACTTTTTTATTAGACTGATGAACCAAGAAGGACAGAATCTGGGACAACTACACAGCTGAAAAATTAAGAGGGGGCAGAGTGGAGTGGGGGTAGGATCTCTAAAAAGAGAGATAAGGTAGAAACACCACATCATACCTAAATATTTGGCTGAACTTGCCATGCACCACATGGAAAAAAAAAATTGTAGTTTGAGTTCTGTCAAACTGAACAGTCAAAAAAAAAAAATCCACATTCTTTGAAAGCATATATCCTAATCCAGAATCTCTACAATGCATAATTCATACCGAGAACACAAATCCAAATTACACAAATTTCAACGAAACAGAAAAATGCCACACTCAAAGAAAAAAAAAACAATCAATGAAGACAAAACTAGAGATGGATCAAGATGTTGGAATCAGAACAGATTTTAAAGAAGCTACTGTAATTATCTTCATGGATATGGAATTATATTGATGATGAATAAAAAGACAAATCTCAGCAAAGGAACAGAAGCTATAAAGGAAGTATAAAAAAGAAATTGGGGGCGCCTGGGTGGCTCACTGGGTTATGATCCCAGGGTTCTGGGATCAAGCCCCACATAGGGCTCTCTGCTCAGCGGGGAGACTGCTTGCCCCCCTCTCTCTGCCTGCCTCTCTGCCTGCTTGTGATCTCTGTCTGTCAAATGAATAAATAAATAAAATCTAAAAAAAAAGAAAGAAATTGAAAAGTGAAAAATAAAATCTGAAATAAAAATTTCACCTAATGGGATTAACAACATATTGAAGATAAAGTAAATGAACTTTAAGACAGATAAATAATAAATTAGATAAGAGAGACAATTAGGGGTGCTTGGGTGGCTCAGTGGGTTAAAGCCTCTGCATTCAGCTCAAGTCATGGTCTCAGGGTCCTGGGATCGAGCCCCACATTGGGCTCTCTGCTTGGCAGGGAGCCTGCTTCCTCCTCTCTCTCTCTCTCTCTCTCTGCCTGCTTCTCCACCTACTTGTGAGCTCTGTCAAATAAATAAATAAAATCTTTAAAAAAGAGAGAGACTTGGGGCACCTGGGTGGCTCAGTGGGTTAAGCCACTGCCTTCAGCTCAGGTCATGATCCCAGGGTCCTGGGATCAAGCCCCACATTGGGCTTTCTGCTCAGCAGGGAGCCTGCTTTCCTTCCTCTCTCTGCCTGCCTCTCTGCCTACTTGTGATCTCTGTTTGTCAAATAAATAAATAAAATAAATAACTAACTAAATAAATAAAATAAATAAAATCTTAAAAAAAGAGAACAGAGACAATTAAATGCAAAAAATGAACAGACTCAGAAAAACTGCAACAATTGAAGATGGTCTAACATATATGCAGTGACAGTACCAGGAGAAAAAAAAATAAAGGGACAGAATAAATGGATGAAGAAGTGGGGCTTATTTCTCAAATTTGGTGAAAAACATAAATGTACAAATTCAAGCTCATCAGAACACAAGCATAGTAAATGCAAAGAAAATAGCACCTATGCACATACAGTCAAATTTATGCTTAATTTGAATGTTTTGAAAGCAGCCAGAGAAAAACAACATATTAAACAACATACAGAAGAACAAAATATACTTGAGATCAGTCAAAGTAACTCTTCAATCTCCACTATGTAACACAGAGATATCAGAAATACTAGAAATTTTGTAGATATTTACTGAACAAATAAGAGATTTATTGAGATGTCCAAATGAAGCTATTAATTATTTCAGTTGACAAAGGTAGTGGAAAAGACACTATACTTGGGGTAGAAGAGCTCAGTTAAGGTTCACATCGACCAACAAATAGCTGAGATTCACATCGACCAACAAATAGGTGAGATTCTAAGACTCTGTAAGTCTAATCTGCTTATCTTTAAAATTAAAATAATTGCTCCAAAAGGTCCTTGTGAAGATGACCTAAGATAATTCACATGAAGAGGTGCCTGGGTGGCTCAGTCTGTTAAAGTGGCTCCCTTCAGCTCAGGTGGTATCTCAGAGTCCTGGGACCAAGCCCTGCATTTGGCTCCCTGCTCAGGGGGAGTTGGCTTGTCCTTCTCCCTCTGCCCCTACCCCTGCTCCACCCCGCTTGTGTGCCCATACTCTCTCCCTGTCTCTCCCTCTCAAATAAACAAACGAAATCTTGAAAAAAAGATGATCCATGTGAAAATGCCTGTTTTTAACATATAGAAAGTATATTTATGATATTCAGTTGAATCTAAATGATGTTTCACGTTTGAGTATTTCTTATAAAGATACACTGTTTAATTTCTGTAAGGAAAGGCCATAATTTTGGTACCATTTTTCTGTATCAATAGTTTATGGACTAAAAATAATTGTCCAATATAAAGGCAAATTACCTGTTGACATCTGCAAAATGACTTAAATCTTTAAAATCTTGTCAATATGTCCTCTCACTCCCCAGCATGATGACAGAAATTTTACTTTAATGCTTCTAGTTATTGATTTTCTACAACTGACCATCCTCCAGAATTTCCTTACATGGACTTTTTGAAAGATGTGTTATATTAAGATTTCTAATAAATTGAAATTAGTTTTCCTTAAAATTATTTGAGAATTTTATTTTGCATTTGCCATTCATTCCATCTCATTAAACATCACCATCTAATATCTACCTCCAAATAGCTACTAGTATTTTTAACATTTGTACCACAATAAACTTTGATGGTTTAATAGTTGTAAAAGTATACTGCAATGTTTAGCTGCACTGCTATTGCATATATAATCAGGACTTCGTAAAGCATATCAAATTTACACAAATGTACATTTTTTGTCTAGCAAGATTCAATTTATCTGAGGTTGGCTGTTTTATATAGAAATATCTCAGGGGCGCCTGGGTGGCTCAGTGAGTTAAAGCCTCTGCCTTTGGCTCAGGTCATGATCCCAGGGTCCTGGGATCAAGCCCCACATCGAGCTCTCTGCTCGGTGGGGAGCGTGCTTCCTCCTCTCTCTATGCCTGCTTCTCTGGCTACTTGTGATTTCTGTCAAATAAATAAATAAAATCTTAAAAAATAGCTCAAACATATAGGAATATGTTTTCTTCTTTTATGGATTAATATTTCCAAGAAGAGATACCTTATTTGACAAAGTTTCTGAAACAAACCATGACCTCCTACAAAACTGAAGTGGTCAAAAAGACAAAATATTACTAAATTGTCAACAATACTATGTTTTTATTCCCTGGGATCTAGAGATTAAGAAAAAAAAATACACTATATTCTAAGCCATGTTAGGTGGGATTATTATCCTAATACTGTAAAGAAAATTTTCATTAAGTCAAGTATTTTTATGTGTGAAGTACAAGCAGAGAATTACCTTTAGGAAATGGGGGAAAATTGTAACTATTTTTCAAATGTAACCTTGGCATTTTGAAAAGTGCAGTTATGGATCTGTCCTCATGGAGACAAATATTTTACCCTTCATTTCTGCACCAAAATTCAGCACATTATACCCAGATCTGATCTAGTCTCCATGGTTTCTCTTAGGAGGGTTATATGCTTTCAAAGATACGGCCCAATGAACGCAAAAATTCACTGAATGATTTTGATTTCCCCCTTTCAATCGATACTGACCGTAATCTTCTTTTTTTTAAACCTCAGGTTTTTCAAGATAAAAATCCGTTTTTATGCAGTAAAATAGATGATTCAGTCAAAAGAAAAAAGTTTGTGAGAACTTCAAAGCAACCACAATCCCTGGGACTGAGAATTAGACACTGTGGCCCCATTCTCCCAGTAGGACACACTTACAGAAATCAACATCACTTACAAACATCCAGAGTTTGCCTTCATTTTATCCCTTATTAATGATAAGTGGAAGAAATGTTTAGAGTCACAAAAATCCACCACTATGTATGTCATTATTTTATATTTTTTCTCCTCTTAACATTGAGATAATCTACACAAAAGTGCTTTACCTGGTACCTAAAATATATTAGTTGTCCAGTAAGGTGTTCATTGTGGTCTTTTAATTGTTTTGTTTCATTCATTTTTTTCCCTTTACACCTTGAAAAGATGCTAATTAAGAAATTCTAATCAATACAGTCAAACAGCAGACCTCATGTTTATTATCTGCAGAACTTTCTAAATCCCTAGAACAAAACCAAAACTTTTTAATGAATCTCATTACTGGCGAGTTCTTACTGGTAATTTCACACATGTGACTCATCAAATTTTGCCTCTGTGTATGCTGAGGAATAGGAGAACTTAGATTTTGTCACTATGCCAACATACTTGACTTAAGCATTATCTCTTCTTATATTTCAATGTTGTTGTCTATCATGTGGTTCGAGGACCTGGCCTTTGAAAGCACTATAGAACTTGCTTTGAATGCAAACACAGTAATTTCACTTCAACACCGTATCACAATATATCTAAACAACAAAATCACATAGTTAACCCAATCTAATTCAATCACTTACTCATTTCAGGATTTTATTTTTTCTTAATCGCTTTATATTTTTACTGTGCACATGGAATTTTGCCTTTATGTACCTCCATCTCCAGAGTAGGCATATCAAACATTATGAACACAGATCACTTACAAAGGCAAAAACTTTCTGGTAATTCATTTCATGCATTACCGTTAGGTTTTTAACCTAATTGATTTTTCCTCATGGAAAATTTTAACACACAAAATTACATAGTGCATTTGTTTGTTTACTTACTTGCTGTCTCTCTTCTACACTAGAATATCAAGTTTAGGAGGGCAGGAACTGTATTTCTTTCCTGCTATATCCTCATTTAATACAGTACATAGCACACATCAGATGGACAATAACGATTTGTTGGATGAATGAGCAAATAAACAAAAGCACAGTGAATGTCTGTCTGTACTTGTTCAATCTTACGGAGGGTCAGAAATTTACACTATTAGTTGGGACAGGATGGCTCCAATGGAATGGAATTGAGTATTTTGCTTCTCTTAGGTCAGTTAGGCTCTGTTAAAGGACCAGAAGGTTAGGGTGTGGTTAAATCCTCCTGAGAGCTAACATTGTGAAAAATAGAATGCATGTGGTTCCCATGAGAACCTGGTAAAATTTCAAGAGATCAATGTGTGGGGAGTCGGGGGGCTATGACTGGGTCCCCATGGAGTTTTTGTCTCTTAGACTTGTCCATATTGAGCTTCTAGAATTTGTCAAAGTTCTGCTTTCCCTACCCCAATACTGCCCCTAGTTTTCTGCCGGTGGATTTTTGCCATAGTAATCTATGATTCTCTGTATTCACCTGTCTTTCCAATTCTAGGAACAGCAGTCTTGCTTGTAAACTCACTTCTCTCGAAGATCTCAGAAGAGCTGTTGTCTTTTTAGTTTGTTCACTTTTTTACTTCTTAGAATACAGTGGCAACTTCCCAACTTCTTATACGGTGGACAAGAAACGGGAAGTCCAAGTATGTGTTCTTCATTCTATTTAAGAAATCTTTGCCAGACAGAAAATCAGTTTCTCCTATTCTTTTTTCTAGAAGTTTCATAATTTGGGGTTTACATTTAGGTCTATGACTCATTTCGAGTTTGTTTCTGTGTATGATAGAAGGTAAAATTTGAGATTCATTTTATTATCTGTATGTGGCTAGCCTCTATTTTCAGCATAAGTTGTTGAAAAGATGATCTCTATCCCCACTGAATTGCCAATTGGCTTTATGTATGTGGTTCTATTTTTGGTTTTGCTATTCTGGTCCATTCACTTTTATCTTTTTTTTTTTCCTTTTAAGATTTAATTTTTATGTAGTCTCCTTATCCACCCCAGGGCTTGAACTCACAACCCTGAGATAAAGAGTCACATACTCCACCAATTGAGCCAGCCTGGCACCCCTCATTCAGTTCTGTCTTACCTTTATGTTAATGCTACTCTGTCATGATTTTTTATCTTTATAATGAAACTTGAATTTAAGTGGTGTAAATATCCAAAGTTGTTCCTATTTTTTAAAAATTATTTTGGTTATTCTAAGTTCTCTTCATTTCTGCATGTATTTTGAATGTACTTTTCCATTTCTGTAAGGTGTCTGTTTGGAATTTGACTGAGACTGATTTAAATCATAGATAAGTTTGGGGACAATGCACGTTTTAACTGATTACTGTGGTCTGTTGGACAATTCTTTTTAAGCTTTGTAGGGAAGGTCTAAAATAGCCTTTGCTCTAGGTTAGTTCATTCCTGCTTAAAAAAAAAAAAAGGCATTTTATGTGTCTTTCCTGAACACCCCAGTTATCCTCCCAGGTCTGTGTGATCTCTGAATCATCCAGCACAGAGCTCCTGAGAATATTCACCTCCTTAGCCTGGTGAAGGTTACTCCTTTGTGTGCACAGATTAATATGCCCCCACAATTTAAAAGGATCCCTCTGCCTACCTCCATCCTTTAGAGTATTCTGCCTTGCATGCCTAGCTGGCTCAGTCTTCCGGAAACATAATTTCTGTTTTCTCAATGCAACAAGACAACACAGCTACCATAGGATTTCTCCTCCCAGTGCCATGATCCAGAAAGTGTTTTTAGATAGCAAATGAAGTAACCATGACTTTAACGTCTTTTTTTCCTTGCCTTATGTGTCACACTCCCATGCTGTGTTTTCCAGTTTCTGAAAACAACGCTTTTATTTGGGTTATCTGGTTTTTAATAGCAGAAAGGAGTATTTGGTTCCAGTTACTCTAATATGGACAAAGCTTGAACTTGGGAATATTGTAAATAAGAATTTTCTTCTCTGCTTTTGCTTATATAATAATACATATGAACACTAATTTGTATGGAGGCTTTGTAAAATATTGTTATGTGGAACCTTTACTCTTCTGTTTTTCTTTTCCCTTCTTCTTTTACATTTCTCTCCACAGAAATGACTTTTATTGAATCATATGCTTCATGGTACCCCATCATCATCCTGTTAAGGGTGATTATTGCTAGGTACTCTAATGACACCACATCTCGCTAGCTTAGCAGCCTAAATGATTCTTTCTCACCTAGTCATAGTCCAGTGTGATGAGCCAGGCAGACTCTCTGTAGTAAGTCGGGTATCCAAGATCTTTTCATCCATGATGCTAAATTCACAAGCAGAAGAAGAGAACAAAGGGGGTGATTATGCACAAGGTGTAATGATTATGCTAAAAGAACTGTTTTTCATTTCATCATTCAGAACACACTTACATGGTTGCAATCAACTCATACAGAGTCTAAAAGACAGAGTCTTCCATTGTGTTCATTGGAGGCAGTGGTGTGAGTGAATAATGACTAAGTCTTTACCACAAATACTAACTCATGCACAACGTCTCTATTATTTTATTTTATGTTATTGCTCCCTCTCTATCTCTGATTATAAGGCCCATTATCAACCCATCATCATAGACAACTACTCTGGTGGATTTCCTTTGCTATAGACTTTTACTTGAACTTTGAGTTATATATATATATATGTATATATATATATATATGTATATATACATACATATATCTATATCTATATATTTAAATTATGTTGTGCCTAAGAATTGTTCATACTTAATAATATGATTTAAAACGTATTTCTGGGGGCATCTGGGTGGCTCAGTGGGTTAAGCCGCTGCCTTCAGCTCAGGTCATGATCTCAGGGTCCTGGGATCAAGTTCTGCATTGGGCTCTCTGCTCAGCAGGGAGCCTGCTTCCCTCTCACTCTCTCTGTCTGCCTCTCTGCCTACTTGTGATCTCTGTCAAATAAATAAAATCTTTTAAAAAATTTTAAAAAAAAGTATTTCTGTTGTCATATGTATCTTTACAGAATACAAGAGACTTTAAACTTTTAATTACTTAGCATCATAACTTGAGATTCTGATTTAGTAATTATATGGTAAGGAAAACATTCAATAAAAAAGGACAAATAAATCAAAACACTAAACAGATGTAAAATAAAATAAAAACAAAATAAAAAAAACCCAAAAAGCAAAAATAAGCTTTCAATAGAACTGAGATTCACAGCCATAATAGAGACACAGTGATCTAATTTCCACAAATTATAAGAAATATATTAAGAACTGTCATTATTGGGGTACCTGGGTGATCAGTGGATTAAAGCCTTTACCTTTGGCTCAGGTCATGATCCCAGGGTCCTGGGATTGAGCCCTGCATTGGGCTCTCTGCTCCGTGGGGAGCCTGCTTCTCCTCTCTCTCTGCCTGCCTCTCTTTCAAATTAAAAAAAAAAAGTAAGAACTGTCATTATTATTTGTAATCTCAAGGACTCCAAATTCTGCTTATTTCTTCCATTTGTATCTTCCTTTCCCCAAATTATTTTATAGGCATCTGTCTCATCTATTGATCAGAGATCAACACTCTTTGTCAGAAATACCCTAATAGAATCTGTATTCCTAATATTTCTAATAATGTTTTCTAAAAATAAAACCAAAAACAAGGTACTCACTAACATCATTTGAGAATCATAAACTTACATTTCTCTGTTCACATAATATGTGCACATACATGGATACTATATACTCATATTCTTATAAAAACAAGAATATAAAGTGCATATACTAATTGAGAAACAAACCATGAAGATAGTTTACAAATAAGGAATTGTTGAAATCAATTAAAATTGTAGAGCTTTTCATAAATTTCTAGTTGCCCTATTAGCAAATTGGAGGTTTTTTTGAATGGCTAATTATCTCCATAGAAAGTGTATACCTCTTCTAGCCTCCAAAGGTGACAGACAGGACCAAAACAGGGAATATTATTAGTTGAATGGTATCAATGAGTTCTGAGTTCCAAGGTTGGAACGTAAACTAGAGAGCTCCAAATGTGGAATTCCTGAAAAGTCAGAGAAACAAGTTAAACAAAAGAGCAACTGGCAAGGGGGTAATATCTTAAAATTTGTTCATTACATATATGATGTCTTTAAATATGCAGGTTTTCTTGTGCTAAAAAAGTTCCCTTTTATGCCTAGTGTTTTATAAGTTTGTAATCATTGCAAATATTGAACTTCAAAAATGTTGTTATGGAGCATGTGGATGGCTTGGTAGGTTAACCATCTATCCACCTTTGGCTCAGGTCATGATTTGGGAGTCTAGGGATGGAGCCCCATGTAGGGCTCCCTGCTCAAGGAGTCTGCTTCTCCTTCTCCTCTGTCCCTCTCCCCACTTGTGCTTTTTCTCTCTGTCTCTCAAATAGAATCTTTTAAAAAAATGTTATTACATCTATCAAGATACATTTTTTTTAGTGCAGTGACACATTGCCTGATATTCTAATGATAAATCATCCTTGAAAATTTGGATGAGATCTTTCTTTAATGTAATGTGTTACTGTCATGTACTTTACATAGTAACCATACTATTGAATTTATATTATTTTACTGACCTTTTCCTTTATTACAAGTTTTTTGATTACCTTTATACTGTTGGACTGATTTCATTGTATAAGCTATCTCAAATCAGTTTCTGTTTTGCTGCTATGTTTTGAGAGTTCTTTACACATTGTGGTTACTAATCCTTGGTCAGATATGTGGTTTGCAAATATTTTCTCAGTCTTGGTTTCAGGCTCCCAGAGTCCCTTTCACAGAGCCTGGATTTTTAAGTTTGGTGAATTCCAGCTGATCCGTTCCTTTATATGAATTGCACTTTGAGTGTCAAGTCTAAAATCTCTTTGCTTAGCCCCAGAGTACACAAATTTTTATTAGAATTTTCCTTTAAAGTTGTATAGTTTTACCTTTTATCTTTAAGTATGTGATCTATCTGGAGTTCATGTTTGTACAAGTTGTGGGTAGGATGAGTGCTTTTTATTTTTTTTAAGATTTTATTTTTTTTTTATTTGACAGACAGAGATCACAAGTAGGCAGAGAGGCAGGCAGAGAGAGAGGAGAAAGCAGGCTCCCTGCTGAGCAGAGAGCCCGATGTGGGGCTCGATCCCAGGACCCTGGGATCATGACCTGAGCCGAAGCCAGAGGCTTTAACCCACTGAGTCACCCAGGTGCCCCAGATGAGTGCTTTTTAAACAGAGACCCCGGATCTAGACTTCAAGTTATATTAGAAAGCTGTAGTAACCAAAACAGTCTGGTACTGGCACAAAAACAGACACATAGACCAACAGAACAGAAGAGAAAACCCAGAAATACACCTACAACTACATGTTCTGTTAATCTTTGACAGAGGAGAAATGAATGTCCAAGAGGAAAAAGACGGTCTCTTCAACAAATGGTGTTGGGAAAACTGGACTGCTACATGCAAAACAATGAAACTGGACCATTTCCATATGCCATACAAAAAAAGTAAACTCAAAATGGATTAAAGACCAAAATGTGAGACTGAGACCATAAAAATCCTGTAAGAGAGCACAGGCAGTAACTTCTTTGACATCGGCCATAGGAACTTCTTTCTAGATATGTCTCCTGAAGCAGAAGAAACAAAAACAAAAATAGAGTATTGGGACATCATCAAAATGAAAAACTTCTGCATGGGGAAGGAATCAACAAAACTAAAAGGCAACCTACTGAATGAGAGAAGATATTTGTAAACTACAAATCTGATAAAGGGTTAGCATTCAAACTCTATAAAGAACTGATACAAGTCAACACCCCAAAAAACAAATAATCCAATTAAAAAATGGGCAGAAGACATGAACAGACATTTCTCCAGAGAAGACATCCGGATGGACAGCAGACATGAAAAGATGCTCATTATCAAGGAAATGCAAATCAAAACAATGAGATACTACCTCACATATGTCAGAGTGGCTGAAATCAGCAACTCAAGAAACAAGTGTTGAAAAGGATGGGGAGAAAGGGGAACCCTCCTGCACTGTTGGAGGGAATGCAAATTGGTGCAGCCACTCTGAAAAACAATATGCAGTTTCCTCAAAAATTTAAAAATAGAGCTACCCTCTGATCTAGGAATCACACTACTTGGGTATTTACCCAAACAACACAAAAACACTAATTTAAAATGACCCACTCACCCCTGTGATTACTGCAGTATTCTTTAAAATTTACAGTGCCAAATGATGAATGCAACCCAAGTGTCCATGGAGAGAGGAATGGATCAGAAGATTGGGCATATATATACAATGGAATATTATTCAGCCACAAAAATGAAATCTTGCCATTCACAATGACATGGCTACAACTAGAGAATATAATCCTAAGTGAAATAAGTCAGAGAAAGACAAATGCCACGTGACTTACTCATATAGAATTTAGGAAACAGAACAAATGAGCAAAGGGGGGGAAAGGAGAGAGAGACAAACCAAGAAACAGAGTCTTAGCTATAGAGAACAAACTGATGGTGAGCAGAGTGGGGGTAGGTGGGGGAGGGATGGTTGAAATAGGTGATGGGGAGCAAGAAGGACACGTGTCCTGATGAGCACTGGGTGATGTAAGGAATTACTGAATCACATATTTTATACCTGAAACTTAACTATACTGGAATTAAAATAAATTAAATTAAATTAATTAAGTAATTAAATAAATAAATTAAATTAAAATAGTAAAATAAAATAAATAATAAAATAAATAAATAAAATAAATAATTAAATTAAAATAAAGTATAAAAGTATATAAAGTATAAAAAATAAAAATAAATGATACTGCATAAAGCTCCCTGGATCTTTCCACCATATGAGATTATAAGGAAAATCTGCGACTCAGAAGAGGGTCCTCACCCAAACATGCCAGTGCCCTGACTTTGGACTTCTAGCCTCCAGAAATGGGAGAAATGAATTTCTGTTGTTTTAAAGTCACCCAGTCTCTAGTCACTTGTCACAGCTGACTGACTTGGACTGCTCATAAACCAGAACACACACGCATAGTACTGCATTGTACGGACAAACCAGAGATTCATCTGGCTCCTCTGAATGGCTATTATTTTTTCCCAACTTTTTGTTCCCATAACAAGGAATGCTGAAATCAACATTCTTAGTACATCCATATATGCCTGAATGCTCCCCACACCCATTTATTGTCTACTGACTTTCCTTGTGGTTTATGAAAAGGTAAACTGTATTTACTCATTAGGTGGTCAAGTTGATCAATCATTTTTCCTTTATGGATTCTGGACTTACTTTTATGCTTTCTAAGACCTTGTCCACTCCAACGTCATACACAGAAATGGATCCATCCACGTTTTCGACCAGTACTTTCATGGTTTCAGTTTCACAGGGCAGGCCCACTGGACCCCACCGTGGAATCTTCTCTGTCCACCCTGGAGATCGAGGAGCACTGCTGTCGCTCTGGGAAGCTGGTATAGGGCATGGGGGCTGCTGGCGTGTCCAGGAAACTTTGACATTTTCTGCTGGCACAGGAGTCGCGGAGAGTCAGCCCCCTTCTCCTTGGTTGTCCCAGGCAGGCAAAGGAGGTTTCAGGAGACCTCTTGGATAAAAAAGTCAAATTCCGCCTTCTGTGTTTGGAGTCACGTGGTGCCAGGCACTGCCGATCCTGCTGGCCGTGTACTCCGAGCCGTGCTATCCTGGTCCACAACCGGCGCCCTATGCCCTCCTCGCGCTGAGAAGCGGGATCCCAGCTGGACCCGACGCGATCCAACCTGTGGCTGGCTGCCTGCTGGCACACCTGCGACCCTGGAGCAGTGCTCGCACTTTTGTGCCTGTTGTCTGGCGCCACCTGGCATCGCTGTCATAGTGTTCCTCCGGAGTAAGGGATGGGGTTCGGCTGCAGTCCGCAAAGCAGAGTTCCAGGAGGCCCACAGTGCTCTCAGGATCTCCTTGCGGGGCCGCGGTGTCTGCAGGTCTCCCATACTCTGAGGATTGTACCAGTAGGTTTGCTGGGGAAGAGGCGGGCCTCGCATTTCCTGGGCGGGTTTTGGGGCCCCGCAGACAGGTCGACCAACACACGCTGATGACCGACCGCCCGTGGGAACGGACTGGACAGCTGCGGGGTTACAGGAGAGGGCCTCCGGGACCCAGAGATGGGGACCTGGCAGTGTGGAAAAGGTGCCATGGGTTCTCCGTGGTTCCATGTGGATCACTACCATCACCCATACCCACCAAGGCCGACTCCCACTTCCTTCCCTACCTTGCCAGGTCTCTACAGGGGCAGGGACAGGTTTGGGGAGCAGTGGGAACCACCGAGAAAGGCGATAGGACGTGGCAACTCGCGTGGTCCCTGTCCCAGGGAGACGCGGGCAACAGGGCCATGAGCAAGGGGGCAGTGGGCCAAGTGTTGGGGCACCTGGCGAGCCTGAGGAAGGAGCAGGTTGGTAGAGGTCTTGATGCCTTTGGGGTCCAGGTTGACCTCAGGATTGCTTTTGGATCAATTTGAGGTTTCAGATATGAGAGCCCCCCCCCCATTGATTGGAAAGTCGGACTTAAAAACTGGCACCAAGATGCCGTGGGGATAAACGGACTTGGTCACTGGCGCCAAAATGAGGGCTGGAACACTTTTGTGTCACAGAGGGTAAACCAGGTGGAGAGACTGGAACCCCAAATGAACAGGTTAATCTGTGGTGTTTGTCAAATGGAATAGGAATAGGTGTCCTGAGATTCACAGCAAAGATATTTTTTATAGAAACATAAAGTATTATAAGGACACCGGTGTTAACATTTTTTTACATGCATATGAATTATAATATAAATTTAACTATAAATTTGAACTACTATAAATAGTAAATAATTCTGTTTTTGTCATTGCTTTAACCATTATTGTTGTAATAATATTTATTTTTTCTTTTTAAATTTAAATTCAATTATTTAACATACAGTGTATTATTAGTTTCAGAGGTAAAGTTCAGTGATTCACCCATCTTATATAACACCCAGTGTTCATTGCATCACATGCCTCCTTAATGCCCATCACCCAGTTACCCCATCCTATCCCCCTCCCCTCCAGCAACCCTCAGTTTGCTTCCTCTGATTAAGTCTCTTAAGGGTTGTCTCCCTCTGATTTCATCTTGTTTCCTTCTCTTCCCCTATGCTCCTCTGTTTTGTTTCTTAAATTTCACATATCAGAGAGATCATATGGTAATTGTCTTTCACCAATTGACTTATTTTGCTTAGTGAAATCCCTCTAGTTCCATCCACATCATTGCAAATGGCAAGATTTCATTTTTTTAAATATCTGAGCAATAGTCCATTGTGTGTATGTGTGTGTGTGTGTGTGTGTGTGTGTGTGTGTGTGTGTATCCCACATCTTCTTTATCCATTCAACTGTCATTGGACATCTGGTCCCTTTCCATAGTTTGGATATTGTGGACATTGGATATTGTGGACATTTATAAACATTATAAACATTGGGGTTCAGGTGCCCCTTCGGATCACTACATTTGTATCTTTGGGGTAAATACCCAGTAGTGCAATTGCTGGGTGGTAGGGTAGCTCTATTTTCAACTTTTTTTTTTTTTTGACAGACAGAGATCACAAGTAAGCAGAGAGGCAGGCAGAGAGAGAGAGAGGAGGAAGCAGGCTCCCTGCTGAGCAGAGAGTCCAATGCGGGGCTCGATCCCAGGACCCTGGGATCATGACCTGAGCTGAAGGCAGAGGCTTTAACCCACTGAGCCACCCAGGCGCCCCTATTTTCAACTTTTTGAGGAACCTCCATATGATTTTCCAGAGTGGCTGCTCCAGCTTGCATTCCCACTGACAGTGGAGGAGGATTCCCCTTTCTCCCCATCCTCTCCAACATCTGTCGTTTCCTGACTGGTTCATTGTAGCCCTTCTTACTGGTGTGAGGTGGTCATCTCATTGTGGTTTTGATTTGTAATTCCCTGATGCTGAGTGATGTGTAGCTTTTTTTTTTCATATGTCTGTTGGCCATCTGGATGTCATATTTGGCGAAATGTTTGTTGGTGTCTTCTGCCCATTTTTTGATTGGATTATTTGTTCTTTGGGTGTTGAGTTTGATATGTTCTTTATAAATTTTGGATATTAGTCCTTTATCTGATTTTTCATTTGCACATATCTTCTCCCATTCTGTCCCATTGTCTTTTGGTTTTGTCAGCGGTTTCCTTTGTTGTGCAAAAGCTCTTTTATCTGGATGAAGTTCCAATAGTTCAGGTTTGCCTTTCCTTCCCTGCCTTTGGAGATGTGTTTAGCAAGAAGTTGCTGCAGCTGAGGTCACTGAGGTTGCTTCCTGTGTTCTGCTCCAGGATTTGGATGGATTCCTGTCTCCTATTTAGGGCTTTCATCCATTTTGAGTCTATTTTTGTGTCTGCTGAAAGGAAATGGTCCAGTTTCATTCTTCTGCATGTGGCTGTCCAATTTTTCCAACACCATTTGTTGGAGAGAATATCTTTCCTTTGGATAATCTTTGCTGCTTTGTTGAAGATTAGTTGACCTATTTATTATTATTATTTTTTAATATTTTATTTGTGTATTCAAGAGAGAGAACATGAGTGGTGGGAGGGAGAAGCAGACTTCCCGCTGAGCAGGGAGCCCAACTCGGGACTCAATCCCATGACCCTGGGATCATGACCTGAGCAGGAGGCAGATGCTTAACAGACCGGGCCACCAAGGTGCCCCACTGTTATATTTTTTGAATAGTTTCTCTATCCACAAAGGGTGTCCAATGGACTGAGGATCACAAAGGAAGGATAGGTTTTTGTCCACAGATATTTCTGAATCGTACTCGTGAGGCCGGCAGTGCTCACACTGGCTGAGAGGAGCCCAGGCAGGGTGCCCCTGGTGAAATTTTCAACTCCACTCTGGTGCCCGGAACCAGCCCAGCCTGGGCCTGGAGGTGCCTGGGAGAGCCCATCGTTCACCTGACGGATATCCCTGGCCCAGAGTCCTGTGGACAAATTTTCCAAGGCTCTGTCTGTGGCTGCGGTTGTATCTTTATGGCTGGTGCAGGCTGGCGAGCTCATCAAAACACATGAGCAGTTAATGGATGAATACACAGATGATTCTGGCTTTGTTATCTTGTGAAATCCATGTCAGCTTGCATTTAGCTGGTATAAACTATACTTCTTTGCCTGGTTTTAAAATTTTGTATCTATTACCTGAAAATTGCTTTTCTTTTTTTCAAACACTTGAGACTTTTAGGAAAATATACCTATGTTATGTTGTATCTTGATTTTGTACAGTAATCTTCCATTAAAATATTTGAAAATGATAGAAAGTAATTAGTGATGCCTGCATTGTGCCTAAATTTCATCTAATTCCTCTCAAAAACTAAAACAATGTCTGCTCTTAAGAGGGAATAAGGCTTCAAATGTCATCAAAGAAACATACACGTTGTTTTTAAGTTTTTTAGGTTAATTTTACTATGGCAGGTTACTCCTTTATGTTAAAGAGATTAACTGAAGTTTTTGGTACTTATTTTTTTCCCCAATATAGAAGGCCAGTATACAAAAAACAAACAAGCGACCTCCCCCACACACAATAAAATAAAATCCCAAGATCTTGGAACTGATAGAGATCTCAGGGAAGGCACCAGTGACACAACACTCCGCCCACAGACCCAGGCTGAGTTCTTCATAAAGGATTGATTTCCCTGAGCCATAAATTCCATCTGCTTTCACACAGAATATAGAGGAGACAGTTAGAACAGAAGGAGGAGGCAGACTTTGAGGATAAACAGAGAATCCAGTGGTAAACAGAGAATCCATTCTCTCTCAGTTGTGTGTGCGTGATGTGAATGCCAATGATCATTCTTCTGATTTACAGAATATTCACTTGACTAGAAAGGAGAGTCTGAGATAACTAGAGGAATATTGGAGCTATTATAGACTTGATGCCAAAATAAAATAGCGATGAGAAACGAACACGATAGGTTTAAGGCCTTTGGGAAACCATTGTGTTCATCAGATTTCATCTTCTCACAGCCTGACACCTGTCTTTTCCTTCTAATGAATTCATCAGCAGGACATGTGAGTCATCCAGCAAGTAAGGATGAGGATCTAGCATTTTCCACATGCAAGTGGTTCAGATTCAAAGTAGCTTTTGGTCTCTTCTACTGAATGAGCAGATGGCTTGTCTTGATGATGTGCAAATAGTAAAAAGGATACAGCACTTAACCGTGGGTGCTGAAGAGCTGAGTTGCAGTCCTTTTCTAGCATTTCCAGATCCATTGAGATCCTTGGAAGTATTTCCAGATATTATCAGCTTCTTCAAGTTCTTTTACATTCAAGATGGCATTTTTTTAAGTAATCTCTATGCCCAGTGTGGGGCTTGAACTCAAGACCCCCAGATCAAGAGGCACATGCTATACCCACTGAGCCAGCCAGGCACCCCTCAAGATGGCATTCTAGAATACCAGTGCTTTTAAATACTAAAATCTGTTGTCAACCCAACATTGTCCCTCATGCCTCTGTGCATTTATTTTTCATCACACAATTTTTCAAGTTGAGATCAAATTCTCAGGGCTTTCACTGAAGACCTTTGACAACAGAAGGGTCTTGCCAGAGTTCGTGGGGCCCACACAAAGCAGATCATAGTCTGGTCATGCAGGTGGTGGTCCCTTGCAAAAAGTGCTCTAAAACACTGATAATCCATGTACAGAAACACTCAGTTATCTGGAGAGCAGACACCTGGCAGCCTAAAGCATTGGGACCAGCTCACAATAAGGAAAAGGAGATCTCTGGCTCCCAGTGAGCCAATCATTTTTATCATAAAATTTTTATAATTTAATACTTTGTTAATGTATTACTTTATTATGTTTTAATTTAGTTTATCACTTATATTACCATAATTATTATAAATATGTATAATTACATACATGCTATAAGCATGCTATGTAGATTATATAATTTCATACATATTAATATTTATACATTGAATGATATGTAGATGATTATAATTATTATTGATCATTATTGTAATTATTATGTACAGTACTAATCATAGTTGTTATGGAATACAGTTTCTCTATCCATAGAAGGTGTTCAGTTGTCTGAAGACAGCTTAGGAGAGGGATTCCAGTCTATGGAACTTTCTAAATCTGCCAAGAAACCAGGCAGGACTGGACCCACAAGCTCTGCAGAGGCCCTTCTGGAAAGCCAAGCCACATCTCTGCAGTGATCGGCCCCAGATGGCTTTTCTTGTTCTTGCTCCCAACTTAGCATACACACCCCCGAACTTGAGACCAAGAGGGGAAACAGATATGCTCTTCAGATATGGTCTATGATGTAGAACAGCCCTCTTCTGTCAGCTCGTGTCCTGTTCCCCCACCCCAACAATCTGTCATCTGACCTTCCCCTTTCACCACCCAAAAGCTTTCCAGCTCCTCCGCCTGCCTTTGGCTTGAGTCTCTGCCAAATGCAGGGGGTGGAGATGCCCCCCTGACTCACTGTCCTGCTGTCAAGAAGTAGTTCCTGTTCTGTCATGGGTGATCTTTCTTTATCTCGGGATTCTCTCTCCCTCTCCCTCCTCCTCCCCCTCTGCACCTTCCTCTGTTCACACAAGAGCTTGCACATGTAGTCTCTCTCAAATAAATAAAGCCAGGACCCCTGGGTGGCTCAGTTGGCTAAGCATGTGCCTTCGGCTCAGGTCATGATCCTGGGGTCCCGGGATCAGATAGAGCCCCACATCGGGTTCCATGCTCAGCAGAAGAGTCTGCTTCTCCCTCTCCCTCTGCCTGCTGCTCCTGCTTTGTATGCTCTCCCTCTCTCTTAAATAAATACATAAATAAAATATTTAAGAAAAATAAAAATTCACATGAAAATTCCAAATTGTATTGTGGTTCTAAATCAGGACCCTAGGTCAGAAAGTAGCCAAATGAAAATAGTTATTGGCACTTAGTGTGACTTAGGAGCCAACAGTTCTCCCTATGGAGGCCAAGCCAGACAGAGCCATGCATGCCTCCTGGAGTCCCTGCTTCAAACAGCCATGAAAACAGAATAGTGGGCCATGCAAGCAGCCCACCAGAGAATTAACCGAGTGCCCTCGGGAAGATGCAGCACAGGTATAGACATGACACAACAGGTGGACAACTATTTGCAAAACAGCAAGATGTCAAAGCTACATTAGAATTGTATTATCTCAAAGAACTGTTTAGAAACCAATGTTATCCAATAATACAGCCTGTAAGTGTGCAAATGCAGAGACCGTGAATGTGGCTAAGAATCCAGAGTCTGTTAGTGGTTCCGATGAAAGAAAGACTTTTGTGGATTCAGGAACTACTGCCTACCAGCAAAAACAAGGGAAAAGTTTGATTTGTCTTGGCATTATGAGGAGGCTGTTTCTGAAAGATCATAACAACAACAACAAAAAATGCTGCCCCCTTCTGCAAGGGTTTGGTAAATTTGGGATGGAGCACTGTCTTTCCACGACAGAAAGAGGAAGCAAGGGTGAGAAAAGGTACATGGGTCTCATCCAGGCATCGTGGCAAAGCTGTCTCTTGAGATGCCATCCACTTCAGTGCTGAGAAATCTGTACTTTTAGGTCACCACATGGTGTGCAGGTCCCACAGAATCTGGAGATTTCCTCAAATGTGCCACGTGAATCCAAGAGCCTATTCCCTGGAGTTTGGCAGCACAGGGTTGGTTAGCAAGACCTGATATGGGCCTTTCCAAAGAGCTTGAAGAGGTTTTTTCTGGAGTTCTTTTCCAGTAGACAAGATCTCCAGGTTGCAAGATGGGATGCTTAAGGTCATCCCCTTAAATGCACTGGGAAACCACTCCTCCCCCAAAGCATGGTTATTTTTAACATGAACAATTAAGCCCTTAAATATTAATTTCCATTCATTTTATTTATAAATTCCCTCTATTAATTTTCATAGCCTGAAATTCACATTGCCTGTGTGGACTGAGAAATCTAAGCCAAAATGTGAGTTTACTACATCTACTCACATTGGAGGTACCTAGAGGAATACGTATAAAATTTACTCTACAGGAATGTGCTTTAAAGCCAGGCATTAATATATTCCTATCGAAAAACTTTTGAGGAAATAATCAGAACACATACAACAGTGAAGAATGTGAACCGAAGAAGAAGGTGGGGGAGGAGGAGGGGACAGGGGGCAGGGAGGGGAGGGGAGGGGCGGGAGAAGAAGAAAAGCTTGCAAAGACCACATACTGCAAGTGACAGACTCTGTATATTTTCAAAAGAATGTATTCACAACAAGATGAAAAATTACCAAAAATGTCCAGACATTTGAAAGGAACCCAGGCAAAACTTCTAGAATTGACAAATGAAATAACTAAAATTATAAACTCAGTTAGAGGGCTAAGCAGATACAGAGGAATTAATTAACTAGAAGCCAGATTTGAAGGTACTCTCAACGATGCCATAAGGATTAGAACATGGAAAATGTGGATAAAACTCTCCATGAAATTTCAAAGCACTTAAAAGGTCCTCAAATGTACTTGCACAGCCTCCTAGATGGGAATCTCTCTTTTCTTCCTCCGTGACCTCATTTGGTATCATTTCCCCATGACCCAGAAGCTTCATTCACTCTTGTGGAATATGCTGTGATGGTTCATTTTTTGTGTTGGCTTCGGTGGACCACAAGGTGCCCAATTGGGTGAAACTTTGCTCTGGGCCTATGAGAGTATTTCTGGATGAGACTAACATTTGAATCGGTTACTCAGTAAAACAGATAGCCACCCCAATGCTGCCGGGCCTCATCCAACTGGTTGAGCCAGAACAAAAAGGCTGAGTAAGGGAGACTCCCCTCTTTCTAACCCTCTATCTTTGAGCTGGAACATTCGTCTTCTCCTGCCTGGGTCATAACCATGTGAGCCAGTTTCTAATAAACCCCTCTCTAGACAGAGACTACGTGGAGATGTAGGTATAAACAGTCAGTTGTTTCTCTGGAGAATACCGACTAATACACATTCAATTCCTCCTCCTGACTTAGTTCCATTGATTTAACTCCTTCCTTTCTTTGGGAAATGAGGATCCCGGTTAGATGCCCTTTCTGACCTAAACAACTTTAGACCACACAGTTCCACAGTTCCCGCCCCAGTGAATGCAAACACCACTCTGTGGTCCAGATCGTGGATCTGCATTGTCACAGCTCTGTCCTAGGGAGGCTTCAGGTAGTTTTCCATGTTCCCCCCGGGCCACGAGAAGCCCTCATTATTTCCCAAGTGGACTGATAAGAGGCCACATCCTATGTCAGCTACAGGAGAAATAAAACAGAACAACAAGTGGATGAACCAAAAGAGCAGACCGCTTGCAAGTGAAAAATGAAATGAAATGAAAAACTGAATGAAAAATGAAATGAAAAAATGCTTGTTCAACCAATTCTCACTTAAATTAGGAAATCTGGGTTGCAATTCAGATAAAATCAGCAATTTAATATGGCAGGTGGGTATTTTAAAATTTTTCTTACAAAGACAGGAAACCTGCACCGGGGAGAGTTAAAACCCCTTTTAACTGATGATTAAACAAAAAATTCAAATGATTTATTTGACCAAGAAACAGAGGATCTCAATCTAAAGAAATCTCAAGGAAAAAAAAAAAAAAGGACTGCTAGAATGAGAGTGCAGATTTAGACATTAACTAAAATTGAGTAGAGAATATATGAAAATGATGGATATAGAAATATCATTGAAACCCAGAGACTTGCCACATTCCTCATATCTAAATGTCCCAGTCAAGTACTCCTACTTATGCTCAAGTCCCAGGCCATGCTGTGCTATGTGATACATCCCAGACCCAGAGGAGGAAGGAAACCTCCGAGTTTCTTTGAATGAAGCCCTGTAGCCTGGATCACGAAGGCTGCAGGACACAACCCAGTAGAGAAAGCGTCCCTCCCTCAGCCTCACTCATAAATGCAGACTCCAATGTCCTCACTACAATAATAGCAGCTATCATCTCTCAGTAAATTAAAATCCTAAAAGAGATTATGAAAAAGCCTCAGTAGGGGAATGCAGAGATATTTCAAGAACACGTCAAATGGTATAGGGTAGATTAATAGTTGCAAAAGCAGAAATAAAAGACAATAAAGGGTGAAAATATATTAGATGTAACCTGAGTCTCCTACCACCTTGCTGCCCCAGAGACCCAGAGGCCCCTGAGGATGACGCCTGACTCAGGCCACCAGGATTCCAATCTTGGCCCCATCATTTCCTTTGTGACCTTAGTGATCTACCCAATTGAAGTGCCCCAGTTTCTATAACTGAAAAATGCTGATAATAATAGTACCTGCCTCCCGGGGTAGACATAAGGGAGGAGTGAATTAATATACATGAATTAATATACATGAATGAGTGAATTAATATACATGTCATCTTAAAATGGCAAGATGACAGTTCAGTGTCCTCCTGTTGGTATTTGCATTATTATTGTCACTGTTGGCAACTTACTGAAGCCAGCTCTCTGAGATTTCCTCTCACTTTCTCCTCCAAAAGAGTGACCTAGATGCGCACCTGGGTGGCTCAGTTGGTTAAGGGTTCCACTCTTGATTTGGGCTCTGGTCATGATCTCAGGGTCCTGGGATGGAGCCCCAAGTTGGGCTCCACTCAGCAGGTGGTCAGCTTGAGAGTCTCTCTCCCTCTGGCCCTCCCGCCCTCTCTAAAATAAATAAATAAATAAACAATCAAATGAGTAAATAAATCTGAAGAAGCAAAAGAATAAGAAGAGGAAGACGAAGAAGGAGGAGGAGGAGACGAGAGACCTAGATGGGGAGGAGGGGGGATGGTGAAAATTTCTTTCGTGGGCAGAAGGCAGCATCCAGAGACTAACATCTATTTTGTTCAGCCAGTGGGATTTTTGTGTTTATTTACTGTCACAGATACAGTTAAGGTAACAACGATGAGGCTTACTTATTTGTCTAAAAAAGTAGTAGAAGTCACTGTGGCTGTTTCAAGTTTGGTTTTCAATTCTTGTTGTTCAAAGGCCTTTTATCTGTAAAAAGAAACAATCTGTCCTGGATAAAATTCTTTACTGTATACTGCTTTGAGAATGCACACATAAAGGTTTTGTTTAAAAAAAAAAAAATAGCAGGCCCAAAATGGAGTCCTTTGTGCTAGACCCACCAAGACTTAATATCTTAAGCTAATTACTGTTTCAACCTCCCTCAAAAATGTAGTCTTAACTGGTCAGTGTGGAATTTTCTGGTCAGCACCAATGATGTAATCTGCCACATGACTCCTTTCCATCCTCCAAAAGAAGATGAAATAATCCCCCTAATATACCCTTTTATCCTCAAAAGGAAGGTGACTTCACCAGGGGTAATTTTTTTTTTTTAATTATGACTTAGTTGACTTGTCTTTAAAAACCTTTCCCTATCTGTAGACTTGGGAATGCCTTTCTAGTGTTAGATAGGATGTTGGCTCATTCATGAATCATTTGATAAAACCAATTAGATCTTTAAAACTGACTCATTTCAATATTTGTTGCTTAGCAGTCTTGACATTTCTGGTTAATTCTGAATATTTGAAGAAAATTCTGCCATCTTCCTATGTTTTCCCATTTGAGATGGACTCAGTCTATTTATATTTTTATTAAGAGAATAACAAGATTCAAAGATGGTTCTCAGAAATATAAGGATCTTGCTTTCTTCTCTCATTTGGTCCCAGGAAATTTGAAATCTAAACGACTTTGAATAGGAGATCTCAAATAATTATTTTCTGGAGTCTCTGTCATTTTAAAAGTACATGTGAAAAAACCCTCCCTGTAACTTTTAATTATTTTTTTCATAAAAAGAAGCTACAATTTGACAGACAGAGATCACAAGTAGGCAGAGAGGCAGGCAGAGAGAGAGGAAGAAGCAGGCTCGCTGAAGAGCAGAGAGCCCAATGTGGGGCTTGATCCCAGAACCTTGGGATCATGACCCAAGCTGAAGGCAGAGGCTTTTAACCCACTGAGCCACCCAGGTGCACTTTAAATTTTTTTTTAATCTTTTAAATTTTTAAGAATTTTTAAGTTGGTAAGTTTTATGAGGTAAGATTTTGGTATATAATACTACACAACTTTTCTAGACTTTTTTTCCAACAAAATATTCACTTTGTTGAAATAACTCATACTTTTTTTTTCTTAGTTCAGTTGTTAAATTTTCAAAACAACATATATAATTAAAAATGGATGTTCTTGGACTAAAATATCTGGAGAGTTAAAACAATATTTAAACTAATATTGTCTGCATATCCCTGTGTTTTAAATATCACTGATAACCAAATGGGATTATATTTATGTTTACAATATGTTATAAGCATGCTACAAAAAGAAAGTTATTGAAAACTTAGAAAAATACATCAAGTTTACTTTGCTTTCTATTTCTCTGAAATAGAAATAGAACAGAACTATTGGTTCTGTTTCTCCATTTCAGGCACAAAACCTCTGTAATTTCCAATGAGGATAGCAATAAATGGTTCTTTTGTTATATTAATGAGGTGGCTTTTGGACCTCACCTAGGAACTGGGGCTGGTTGACAGTGGGGTCAACTTGTGATTAGAAGCATGGACCCTTGAGCCCCACCAGCCAGACCTCTGCCGAAAGAAGACAGCTGGACATGATGTTCAATGGCCAATAGTCAATAATGTAATCAATCATGCCTGTGAAATGAAACTGTCATAAAACAACATTTCTCATAACATCATGCATTTGTAAACCAGGCTTTGATTTTAGACTTACTGTTTTAGCCAAACTAGCAAAAAGTGTGAGATTTTTGTTTTGTTTTTGTACGTTCTCATATTTGGAATCATAAGGGTTCTGTGCCCAATTCCACCATGGGTGTGGGAGGGGGTGTTCCACTCACCAACAATTCTCTGACACCAGCTAGGTGTGCTACAATGTAACTCAAATCTGACACTATCTATGTGGACATAGATACCTGGAGATAGCAGGGGCTCAGTCCCACAAAACTGTCCCCCCAACCTCTGCCCCACCACACACATATCACACACTTCAGACAAGAATCACAAATCCGGGTTGTCACCTGTGCCTCCGACTGAACTATTCTAGGAATTATAGCCATTCCTGTTATGGCTACCACTGCGGGAATGGCCTTGCATCAGACCATACAAACCACCCAATTTGTGCAAAAATGGCACGAGAATGCTAGCAAGGCTTGGCATCCACAAACAGTCCTAGATCAAAGATTTCATGAAAGAGCCTCTGATTTAGAAGAAGCCATAATATATATATAGGAGAGAAGATCTTCCAAATATAAGGCTTCACCTTCTGTGTGATTAGAATGTTTCTTCCTTCTGTGTTACTCCCTACACATATAATGAATGAGAAATACCGTGGAACAAGATTTCACCATATTACTAGTCATTAAGGTGGTAATTTAACTGTGGCTATTAAACAGCTTCAAGATACTATTCAGGGCATTCCTCGCGATCCTTACAATCAGTTCCGAGAGTGAGTTTCGCACAAAGGATTAATGATATTCTGTCTAATGTAAACCCCTTTGCTTGGATCCAAAAACTGGTCTTGGCATTATAGGTGGAATGATGACACTTTTTATTGCTGTAATCTTTTTACACTTACTCCTCAGATGCTCACGGAAATCTTTCTGACGACGAATGGTTCGAGAACTTGCAAAACGGATTTTGCTGCTTCTGAATTAACAAAAAGGGGGAAATGTAACCATCCCTCAGAATGATAGACTGCTTAAAATATCACTAATGAGAAATTGTACTGGTCAAGCAAGCGTGCTTGACGATGACCTTGAGAAAACCTGTACTAGCAGCAGGCCTCCGGTGGAGAGGAGGATACATGTCCTAGAAGCCCAGCAGCTGGGGATGCCCTGGGTGCTCAGGGTGGAACATCACATGTTTCCCTTTTCCGTTGTCTCCCTTGCCTCATTAAAGCCTGCTGTTAGAATAATCCCTTTATTTTCGCTTGCTCAACTATAAATTCCATGCTGCTGGGCCAGGTACACCCTACTCTGTTTACCTATAAGACTATGGTCAATGTAGGACTCCCATTCCTTCTGGTTGACCTACAAGACCCATGACTAGTGTATAATCTCCTCCTTTGTTGGTTGTTATCTTGTATCTAATAAATACAGGACTGAGGAGTTCTTCCAGGTGACAGTCCTTTCAGCTGTCGTCCCTGCTCCGTCCCTCTCACAGATGAATTGTTTGCACCTCATTCTTCTCCCCAGTGCCATCAGGAAGCAGCACCCCAAATGCCTGGTAGAGGGAAGAGATGCACTGAGGGAGGTCTGGTGCTTGAATGAAGTGGGATGTCACTCAGAGTTCAGGGAGCTGTCACACCCTCAAGGCAAAGCTGTCCTCCCTTGCCCTGAGCCACAATCTTTGATACTAGACCCATATTCTAGGCCAGGATTGTCTTTACATTGTCCTAGGGCTGTGAAGCAAAAAGATTCCGTGGGGTCCCCAGTGGGAGAGAAGCAGCCCTTCCAATAGGCAAGGGTGAGTCTCCCCATTTTGCCCTCCCCAGGCCAGTGTTCTCCCAGGCCCATCCCCAAAACTGAAAACCTACTCTCATTCTTCAAGGGTCCATCCTTCTAGCCCTACCAGCTCTGCTGGGCCACGGGAACCTGGAAACGATGGTGTCTGGCTTCCCATTCCAGCATCCATTTGAGTCCCAACTTTTGTACACTTGACCCACAAATGAGACTCAGGGCAGCTATGCAAAGAAACTAGAACAAAGCTTTAATTATTGGAATGAACACTACCTAAAGGTTCTGGGAAGAACATGGGGAGAGGGGAGGGGAAACCTGTGGGCAGCGGCAGGAGTCCCGGGAGCTGTGGGACTGGAGGCCAAAGGGACAAGGATGTCCGTGTACTGTCCCAAGGCTCGTGGCCCCTGGGATCACAGACAAGGCCTCAAGCCCCCACCTTCCTTCAAAATGGTGGGTCAGGGATTGGGAAGTTTCCCCAATGTTGGTTGGCTGGCTGGGAGCCCAGTTTTGCTCTAGGACCGCAAAGGTCTGGGATAGATTTGTGTCTCCCATTCCACACTATTCTTGCACTGGTGTCACCTGGGAGGAAGTGCAACACCGGCTACTTCTCCAGGAAGCTATTGGCTTAGCCGAGCCTCTGCCTCTATCAAAATTCCATCCCTTTTTTTTTTTTTCAAAGAAATGGAACAAATAATCCTAAAATTTATATGAAACCAGAAAAGGCCTCGAATAGCCAGAGAAATATTGAAAAAGCCAAAGTTGGGGGCATCACAATTCGAGACTTCAAGCTCTGTTACAAAGCTGTCATCATGAAGACAGTATGGTACTGGCACAAAAGCAGACACATAAATCAATGGAACAGAATAGAGAGCCCAGAAATAGACCCTCAACTCTATGGTCAACTAATCTTGGACAAAGCAGGAAAGAATGTCCAATGGAAAAAAGACAGCCTCTTCAACAAATGGTGTTGGGAAAATTGGACAGACACATGCAGAAAAATGAAAGTGGACCATTTCCTTACACCACACACAAAAATAGACTCCAAATGGATGAAGGACCTCAATGTGAGAAAGCAATCCATCAAAATCCTTGAGGAGAACACAGGCAGCAACCTCTTCGACCTCAGCTGCAGCAACTTCTTCCTAGGAATATCACCAAAGGCAAGGGAAGCAAGGGCAAAAATGAACTACTGGGACTTCATCAAGATCAAAAGCTTTGGCACAGCAAAGGAAACAGTTAACAAAACCAAAAGACAACTGACAGAATGGGAGAAGATATTTGCAAACGACATATCAGATAAAGGGCTAGTATCCAAAATCTATAAAGAGCTTAGCAAACTCAACACCCAAATAATAATAATCCAATCAACAAATAATCCAATCAAGAAATGGGAAGAGGACATGAACAGACATATCTGCAAAGAAGACATCCATATGATAAAGTGCTCCACATCACTTGGCATCAGAAAAATACAAATCAAAACCACAATGAGATAGCACCTCACACCAGTCAGGACAGCTAAAATTAACAAGTCAGGAAATGAGACAGATGCTGACGAGGATGCGGAGAAAGGGGAACCCTCCTACACTGTTGGTGAGAATGCATGCTAGTGCAACCACTCTGGAAAACAGCATGGAGGTTCCTTAAAAAGTTGAAAATAGAGCTACCCTATGACCCAGCAATTGCACTACTGGGTATTTACCCTAAAGATACAAATGGAGTGATCTGAAGGGGCACGTGCACACAAATGTTTATAGCAGCAATGTCCACAACAGCCAAACTATGGAAAGAACCTAGATGTCCATCAACAGATGAATGGATAAAGAAGATGTGGTATATATATATACAATGGAATACAATGTAGCCATCAAAAGAAATGAATTCTTGCAATTTGGGACGACATGGATGGAACTAGAGGGTATTATGCTTGGAGAAAGACAACTCTCATTTGATCTCCCTGATGAGGAAGTGGAGATGCAACGTTGGGGGCTTGGGGGTAGGAAAGAAAAAATGACACAAGATGGGATCGGGAGGGAGACAAACAATAAGAGACTCTTAATCTCACAAAACAGAGAGTTGCTTGGAGGAGGGTGGTAGGGAGAGGGTGGTGGGGTTTTGGACATTGGGGAGGGTATGTGCTATGGTGAGTGCTGTGAAGTGGGTAAACCTGGTGATTCACAGACCTGTACCCCTGGGGCTAATAATGCATTATATGTTCATAAAAATAAAAATTTTTTAAAAAAGCAAACCAATTAGTACAAATGAGATCATAAGAAGAGGTGAAGCCACCCCCACCCTTGATCCCTCTTTTCCTCAGAGGCACCAAACATTCCCAGTTAATAAGAAATTTCTCCAGAAATATTCACTGCATATACAAAATATGTGTATACATCCAAAAGGGTTGTAATATACTTTGGTAATCACTGATAGCTGCCTTTTTATTAAGTTAATTACAGATCAACTGTATTGAGCACAGTGATGCCCTCTTTCTGAAAATGAACCAATTTACAAGGTTTGATTTGAGGAAAGCCCACAGAAGCGGAGGTAGGCTATGGTGGGCGGTGGATGTCTCAGACAACCAGCTTCTCTTCCATTGTTGTGGAAAGTATTTGTGTTCAATTCAAATGAAAGACTGACTGGCTAAATTTTCCCACGAGCTTGTTGAATGTCTGCGTTTCCGAAGACAGATTACACATGACGTTGGTGATAAATATAAAACAAAGCATTTGTCAGTATGACATATTTTATAATATTACATTGATTTACAGTAGGAAAAAAGATAAAATCAAAAAAACAATCACTAAGAAATCTCTTCCCCATGAATTGCCATGGTGCAGGCCGTTCTGAACCTCTGAAGGTTTGCTAGGAGCAAGTGAAGGGCTGTGTACGGGGTTCAGTAAACTGTTTGCTTCAAGCAAATGAAAAAGTGTTTAACCACTTGTTTATACTGTTCAACTTCTCTTACTGAGGTTTCAGAGACTGATAAAAGAAACTAATGTCTTTCTTGTGCAAAAGTGTGGTCCAGTTGTAAGATATCACAAAATAATTATCCCAGTCTTATAACTATAAACTTTTCCCATAAACTATTTTCCCATCAGTAAAAATTAAGTACTGTACACAGACATGCCCCTGACACCTCATGAATTCTGTGCTACATAAAATAAAGCATGAGAGCCATCTTTCTTAGGCAATGTTCTGGAGATGAAGTGTAGAAAGAACCCAGAGTGGTGAGTGGAGCCCCACAGTGAATGTACAGCGAATGAATCAATCAAAGAAATGTCTTCATTTGTCACGTGATACAGAAAGTTTGCTGCCCCCTTCTCTAATGACACAGAGAAGACCCTAGGGCTCACCTCTTCTGCCCTGAACACAGGAGCGTCAGAAAAACAAGAACTGGTCAAGGGAAGGCATCAAGGTCTTCCTAAGAGCTGCTCTACTTCCATACAAGGCACTGTCATGGCTTGTGGGTTGTGTATTTGCAAACTCACCTACTCGCTAAAATTTATAACCCCCAAATCAACCCTTGTGGCCCTTTCATGATGGTTTGCAGACACGTGCAAATGCGGAGTGGCAAACATCTGACTCTCCCTGTGCACACGTTCCTAGCTGAGTCCAGTGAGGACATGCTCTGCCTTCTATTCCAGCTTTCAAACTGTAAACAAGTGTCTTTCCAGGGGCTGCTTAGTGCCATGTGGGTCACGTTTTTGAGGTGCTTTTTGTTGGTGAGGGCAGTGTTTAAACTAACGCAAACACGGTACTGAAAGGCAGTCTAGTGATGGACCTTCCAGAGAATATACCTGAGTTAGACAAACGTCATTCAGACATGCGTTTCAGAGCTGCTGGCTGTGAGTCAGCGCTAATGCATCAACATTATGTATTAAATACAGTGTCTTCAAATGAAAACACACATAAGACAAGGTTATGTATCTATCTGTTGCGGAAACTGTTATGACCTGAGGTTGGCAGGAACCTAATCCTGTACTTCTCCTAGGAGCAATGATTTTGTACTCGTTGAGGTCTGCAGAGACTTTGTGAAGCTTAACTGCCACACATAATGAGAATTGACTTTATTGTTTGATAACTTTGATTTATGAAAAAGAGGTTTGGACAGAATCATCTTTATATGCATCCATCTTAATTTTTTCTTTTTTGCATGCCCTCTTAAAAATAAATTTCTATAAATCCTACCAAGAGTGAAGAAAGGAAGCAGAAGAAACACCCTAAGGTGCTCACTGAGAGCGGATTACATGGGTGTCAAATGCAGAAATTGTGGCAGGAGACGGGACCCGAGGTCCACCTCAGATGTGACGATGGCTCCAGGTGAGCAGGCAGGCAAGATAACCTATTTCCTCCAACACCTGATGCACCACCTTTGTACTGGCTCTGAAACATCTAAATACCTAAGATCATGTTTTTTTATTCTGAAAACCTGGTAGCCTAAAAATGAGCCACTCACATTCAACTCTTTATTATATCACTCCGAAATAACTTTTCATTCTTTGTCACATGCACACATATATTAGTAAAGCCATTACTTTTGGGGGGGTATTTTCTCAGGGTAGTCAAATTTCTTTTCCATAATATTTTATTTTGAACAATGGTTCCATTATTTTCAGCTGACAATTCAATACGGTAAAGGACCCAAGTAAAAATGTCAAATGATTTGCCCATGGTGTACTATCAACACAAACAAAGAGTAGCCCGAAGTGACTAAGCTTACACATATTTACTCTCCACAACATCTGACATATAAAAATGCAGGAAGCATACTCACTTTTTCTGTTCAACGTGGGGCACTGTGAGCAAGTATACCTCCCTCTTCATACTGAGGGGTACAGAAAAAAGAATCACTACTACAAAAATACCTGGTTTCTAAAAGAAAGAAGTACTATAATCACAAAATCAAAAGGAAGGCATCTAAACAGGGTCAGAGCTTTGCAACCTCCTCACATAAGATAACCTGCCTTAAGGAACATCTGAAAACATTCTGCAAGAAAAGCAAATATGTAAAAAAAAAAAAAAAAGCCACAAACGATTGTTACTTTAAATGGTAGTAAATGAAAATCTGAATGCTACATTTCTAAGGGATTAAAGCTATAATAAGTACCAGAAGTAACAACTAGCACTGAAAATTGGTGATTGAATCAGTGTTTTTGTTTTTGTTTTGCATTTTCAATTGAGATAAAGTTCACATAACATAAAATAAACCATTAATTATTTTATTATTTTTTAAAGATTTTATGCTTTAAATATTTTTAAAATTTAAATTCAATTAATTATAAAGATTTTATTTTGAGGGGTGCCTGGCTGGCTCAGTGGGTTAAGCCTCTGCCTTCAGCTCAGGTCATGATCCCAGGGTCCTGGGTTTGAGCCCCACATTGGGCTCCCTGCTCAGAGGGGAGCCTGATTCCCCCTCTGCCTCTTGTGACAACTTGTGATCTCTGTCAAATAAATAAATAAAATCTTAATAAATAAATAAATAAATAAATAAATAAATAACGATTTTATTTTCAAGTAATCTCTACACCAAACAACTCCAAGATCAAGAGCCACGTGCTCCCCCTTACTGAGCCAGCCAGGCATTCTAACCATTAGTCATTTTAAAGTGTACAATTTGGGGACACTTAGTACACTAACAATGCTGGGCACTCTGTCTAGTTTAGGACATTTTCATCACCCCAAAAGGAAGACCCCCTCCATCAAGTTATCATGTATGCCCCTCCCCCAGGTCCAACAACCACCATTCTGTACTTTGTCTCAATGGATTCTCCTCTTCCAGACATTTCACATAGATGGACTCATACAGCACATGGGTTGTTGTGTATGGCTTTTTTCCTTTACCATGATGTATACGAGGTTCATCCATGTTGTAGTGGGTGTCAGTGCCTCGTTCCTCTGCGTGGCCGAATCATAGTTCATTGTACGGATGGACCACATTTTGTTTATGCATTCATTAGCTGAGGGACAGGTGGTTTGCTTCTACCTTTTGGTTACTGACAATCATACTGCTGCTATGAACGTTTGTATGTTTGTACTTGTCTGAATGCCTGTTTTAAATTCCTTTGGATTTAGGAACTCCTGGGTCATGTGGTAATTCTATGTTTAACTTTGATGTTTTTTTAATCTCACGATTCTGCCCTGTGTCAGTAGATACCTTGCTGATTTGTTTACTAATTCCTTTCTAAAAGGGGGTAAAACCCAAGGTCGTGAAAAACCCTGTGTTTTTTAAACATGTTAAATACATTCAAATAAATATTTGCCTCATTAGTTTAAAAAATTAAATGAAATGTAAATTATCTGCTTCTGATTTAATACATTAGTTTCCAAAGAGACTAAAGTAAATGCTATAATTGAATCAAAACATTTTAATACATATTTATTGCTTCCTAAGTAGGTACTGTACTGTTACATTACCAAAACATCTGTACTTGGGGAATGAACATATACTTGTCCCTACATTTAAGACAAATCAAAATATTTCTACTTACCCACAAATAATATATTGCCTGTGTTTTACTGTTGCTCACCAATTCTTGATTATTTGTTGGATTAAAAGTAAGATAGTTCTGAAATATAAAGTATGGAAATATATTACATTATGACAAATTTTCTGTTTCTCTCTGGCTAAGCTAAACGTTAAAAATAAATAATATTTATATTATATTAAATAGCTGAGTAGGAATATAAAACAGAAAAGACAACAGCATTTTATAAGCAATAGGAATAGAATCAAAACCCTGAGCATTAAAATTAATGGCCTCAAATGTGTCCCCTTTCTTATTTAGTCTTATTTGTTATAATTCATCATCTGTGAATTGGAACAAGCAAAAGTAGCACAATATTCACTAATAACATTACCCTGTGTCCTTTTGGACAAAAACTGCTGCATACACATATCTAAATTTGACAAGGCCACAGGGTAACTTGGAGTGAATGCCAAATACTAGAAAGAGTTTCTGATTCCTGCCAACACGGTGAATAGCATGGACTGCCTTGCTCCCTTCCCATAAATCAACCCTGTGGTAACTATGCAAGTGAGGAAACCAGAAACTGCAGAAGCTGAACAACAGCCACACCACCATGGAGCTCCCTGGGGAGACTGAGGCACGTGTCCTGTGGGGGTATGTTTGTGGGAGGGGGTGGCTGCAGCCTGAGGTGAAGGGATGCAGGGGGCAGCCCTGGGAGACAGCTTCTAGAAACATGACTTAAGCTCCCTTCCTGCCACCTCCACACCATCACCTACTCCTTGCCTGCTCCAGGAATGTGAAGGAACAGTGCCAATGTTTGAGAAGTAATTTCAGGACAGCTCAAAGGCCTCAGCAGGGGCAGGGGTGGGGATGGAGTGGCGGGGGGCGGGTGGGGGCAGAACTGTTGGAAGCAAATGCATGGACAAGTCCTCAAAAAGGCTGGAAATCAGCCTCAAATCACTGCGATTTGTGATGCAATTAATCAGTTAATCTCGTTAACTTTGTCAGATGCCAGCAAGAAGCAAAAGTGAGTCTTCCTTGGAGGAAGGTACCATCCTGAGCCTCAAATTATTCCTAGACTTCTTAAAGCATGACACAGGGCATCCGATGAAACACAACCAGGCATAAGAAAGAGACATTTCCAAAGGACTGACAATCAAGAGGGAAGCCATCATCAGCAAGAGACCCCAGGAGATGCAGGCATAACATCGACACACGCAGACTTGACAATAACTGTGGTCACGATGTGCCAGAGAGTAGAGGGCAAGATGGGCAATCTCAGCAGTGACTCTATTTTTAAAAAGAATCAAACGGAAATTCTAGATCTGAAAAAAATAAAACTTATTTAAAAAACTTCAAAAGACAATTTAACAGAAAATAAAATATAGCCAAAGAAATAACTAGTCAGTACAATGGGAAGATAAATTATAGGAGAAAATGTCCAGACTGAAGGATAAAGACACAAAAGAACAGACAATATAGACAGTAAGAGACATAGAGCACAAGACGGGTCTAATGTCTGTATAATTTGAGTACCAAAAGGAGAGGAAAGAAAAAAAAAGGTGATAAAAGTGATGTTAAATAAAGTAGTGGCAGAGAATTTTGCAAAACTGAAAAAAGATATGATATTCCAAGTTCAAAGAACTGCAAAAGATATGTTTTTGTTTTTATTTTTGTTTTTTAGATTTTTATTTTTATTTATTTATCCTTTTTTTGTGAGTAATCTCTTTGCCCAACATGGGGCTCGAACTCACATGCCAAGATCAAGAGTCACATACTCCACTGACTGAGCCAGCCAGGCACCAGTTTTGGATTTTTTAAAAAATCAACAACATATCCATACACCTACAGACACATCCTTAAAAACTACTAACAATTAGCAGGGAACAATAAGATTGATAGTTGACTTCTCAACGGAAATGGTGTTAAGTCTGAAGACAATAATATCTTCAAAGTATGGAAATAACTACCACCCTACATCCCTATAGTTAGGGCAAATAGCCTTCAGAAACAAAGATAATTACCAAGAGAAATGAAAGCATATATCCTACAAAGACTTGTGCATGAAAGTTTATGCAACTTTGTTTTCAACAGCCACAAACAGGAAACAAGGCAAGTGTCTTTTAATAGGTGAATAAGCAAATTGTGACATATCCATTCGATGACTACTCAGCATTCACATTTTAAAGGACACATAAAGAGGAATAAAGAGGAATAAACTATTTTTGCATACATAGGTGAATCTCAAAAATTAAATCAAATAAAAAATTAAATTGAATAAAAGAAGTCAGTGCCCTCCACAAAAAGAGTCAATTTCTGTAAAATTCCAGGGAATACAAACTAACAGACATTAATAAATAGGAGGGTAGATGTTGGAAGATGGGTGGAGGGGAAGCTTAGGGTTATCCCCATCACAAAAGGAAGCCACTCAAAGACTTTAAGTAAGAGAGTGATATGATCTGTCCAGCTCACTTAAGAACTGTCAGTCTGGCTGCTGCAGGAAGGCGGGAAGGACTGGGACAAGAGTGAACACAGCTCAGCTGGAAGGATGTTGTAGTCACACAGGGAGCAGTGGTGGCAGTGGAAATGGAGAGGGGAGGAAGGATTTCAGGTGCATCTTGGGAGTGCATAGGACTTAAAAGTCACAGGAATGGATGAGAACACCCAGGAGGGTGTCGCCATAAGAGAAGCTCCCACAACTCAACCCAGAGGATGGCCAGCATTTAGAAGGTGTGCTGTCAAAGAGGACAAGCTCACAGAGGAGCCCAGGGAAGGTGTCTTCAGCACCCACTGGGAATGGTGCTCCTGCTGATGTAATAGTGCTCGCTTCACTTGGAAATGCCAGTGACTGTGATAAGCACAGATTTGGTAGAGCTGTGGGTAGGTGGAAGACGGATCAGAAGAACCAAAATATTCACCATCAGTAGGATAGATAAATGAGCTATATTATACTCAGAGTAGAAGAGACCAGATAGTTATGAAAATGGTGAATTATAGCTCAGTAATCAAAATGGATGAATCTCAGAAACAAGGCAGAAAAAATGAAGCAATTATGATTCCCGGTATGCACCAAACAAAACAGGTAAAACAAAATAGGATAGTACTGAGGGAGGGGCACCCGGCTGGCTCAGCCAGTAGAGCCCACAGCTCCTGATCTCAGGGTCCTGAGTTCAGCCCCATGCTGGCTGTGGAGCCTACTTAAAAAAAGTGGTCAGGGGGACCCCGGTGTCTCAGTTGATTAAGCATCGGACTCTTGATTTTGACTCAGGTCAGAATCTCAGAGGCCTGAGTTCGAGCTCCACATAAGGCTCTGCACTAAGCATGGAGTCCGCTTGAGAGTCTCTCTCTCCCTCTCCGTCTGCCCTTCCCTGCTCATGTTCTCTCTCTCTCTCTCTCTCAGAAAAAAAAAAAAAAAAAGGAAACTACTGAGAGATATTTGCTAGACAAAAGTATACAGGAAAGCATGGGAATGTGTAACACAAAATCTGGGACCCTAGTTAACTAGTTAACCTTAGTTAACAGGGAGATGGGATTGTGGAAGAAGGACAAAAGGATCTCTAGGGTTTGGGTGATGTTCTTTCTTGATCGGGCAGTAAACACACAGGTAACTTTTGTTCCATGCCTTAAAATGTACACATTTTGGATGTATGCTTCCTTTAACAATGAAAATATAAAGAGATCAAATATTTTGTGCACAAAAGCCTAAATGAGATATGATGAAGTCAGAAAGCAGGCACAGACCTCACCTCAGAGACATGTAACTGTGAAGAGGTGCAGAGAGCCAGAGCCGGAAGGAGATGCACCATCAGTGGTGTTGCCCAGAGACGGGGGAAACAAACGCATGTGTGTCTGCTCGGGGTATAGCCACCCAGCAGAGGGAGAGCGGATCGCTGCAGGAGAGGGCCTTGAGTGCCTGAGAGGAGTGGCATCTCAGGCACCGGCTGCTCTTACACACAGAGGGGCAGGAGACGGTGGTGAGGATGAAGCAGGTTGTAGGCTGGGAGTGAGAACAGGCCAGGGTTTGTATCCGATGGCCCCCATTCGCTCAACGCAAAATGAGAGAGGTCATCAGCCACGACAAAGAGGAAGGGATGGGGAGGGATGAAGAGAAGGTGTGAGACAGTTCGCTCTAGAAATGAAACAGCCAGCCTACTAGAAAGCTGGGCTGTACTGAGAGCTCGCTCACCCTTTGTGACTCAAGCCCAAACCGAAGGGCTCAGTCCAGCTGGGCACACAGGAATGCAGAGCAGGCAGACGGCAGAATCCTTCCAGACTTGGGGCCTTGCAGCGCTGTCCACAGCACATTACTCTGTGACCGAGATGTTGGCTCATCTGTTCTGTCAAACATGGCAGCCACTGGCCACAGGTGGCTGGGGAGCACTTGAAATGTAGTGACGCCAAGGAAATGAATCTGCAGTTTTGTTTCTTTGTTTTTGTTTTGTTTTAAAGATTTTATTTATTTAATTGACAGATAGAGATCACATAGTAGGCAGAGAGGCAGGCAGAGAGAACGGGGAACCAGGCTCCCTGCTGAGCAGAGAGCCCGATGTGGGGCCCGATCCCAGGACCCTGGCATCATGACCTGAGCCAAAGGCAGCAGCTTAACCCACTGAGCCACCTGGCCACCCCTGAATCTGTAGTTTTATCTCACTCTAATTGACATAAATCCAAGCAGCCACATGCATTCAGCAAAGTTTCATGACACAAAATCCTACAAATATCAGTTGTGTTTCTATAGACTAGCAATGAAAACCCATGAAGGGAATTAAGAACACCAATCCACTTATGATATCATAAAAAGACCTATGAATAAACCTTCAGTGGAGGGTTTGTTTGCTGCAAAGGACATTGCTGAAGGAAATTCAAGAAGATGTAAGAGAATGGAAAGACAGTCTGTGCCCGTGGATTGTTTTGTTTTTTGTTTGTTTGCCTGCTTTAAAGATTTTATTTATTTATTTGACAGACAGAGATCACAGTAAGCAGAGGGGCAGGCAGAGAGAGAGAGGTGGGGGGAAGCAGGCTCCCTACTGAGCAGAGAGCCTGATGCAGGGCTTGATCCCAGGACTCTGGGATCATGACCTGAGCAGAAGCTCAGAGGCTTTAACCCACTGAGCCACACAGGCGCCGCTGTGCTCATGGATTGTTAAGAGGACAACTGCCCAAAGCAACCCCCAGATTTAATGCAAGCTCTAACACGTCCCAGAGTGGTTTCTTGCAGCAACAGGAAAACTCGCTATGGCTGGTGGCTACCGTATCAGCTCAGCTTATAAAAACTGTGAGGAAATTTTTTGCGGAGACCTAGAGGGATGGTGGGGGGCCAGAAGGAGAGACATGGACATGAAGCTGCAGCATGACATGTGCCTGGCTGAGCCCAGTCACCCAGGCCCTCTGGGTTCTGGGTCCTGCACCCAGGTGAGCACTTTGCACAGTGTCTGGCACATCGTAGGGACTGAGCAGCCGTGTGGTGAGCGAAGGGTGCAAGGATGAGTATGACGACACAGAACGGAAGAGTAGACTTGGTGGGTATCCTTGGCAAGTCACTTCAAGCAAACTAAGACTAATAATTTCTGGGTCTCAGGACCAGTTAAGAGCATGTCTAGAACAGGAAAGGCCACTGGCCCGTGACTTCAGACAAATTACCTAGTACTTAACAGTAGCAGTCCATTGTGTTACTAAGGAACTCCTTCCCAGCACGTTTGCATGGACTGCGGGAGATACTTGCTGTAACAAACTTAGCAGAACCTGGCACATAATACATGCTCAAAAAAATATTGCTCACTGTCAAGAAGATTAAAATGGGATCAAGGACACAGCAGTATTTTTTTTTTTTTTTTTATAAGCGCTAGTGTACCATAACTGAACGCCAGCAAAACCAAAAGTAGGTGTGGACCTGGGCTCGGTGTGACTGTAGACATAGCTTTGCACACTCAAACTGAGCTCACCTGAACACCATACTCTTTGAGGAGGTTGAGGGTACATGCTGGCATTTCCACGGCTAAGGCCCACCTCCAGATGCAAACTTCCTGTGAGTGACAGCAGATGGAACAGAATGAGAAGGTTCCTGAAGGGTGTTGACAAACCCGACACCTCTCGTGGTAGCCATGTAACTTTGGCTCGGGAACATGGCACTGTGAGCTAAACCCCAGGAAGAGAACCCCCAACGAGGGGCCATGGGGTCCAGTCCTTCCCTGAGAGCATCACATCACCATGTTGCCCGAGCAGAGCTGCTCACTGGGACACACTTGACAGGCTGGCCAGCCCACTGAGGCCACCTCCACATGCCCCACACCTGGATTTCAGTATCGGAGATGGTTGCCAGATATTTGGCATCCCGGGTGATGGCTATGGCCCCGATGCCATTGCCTTCTGGGAAGCTGTCAAATATTGTGTGCACAGGAATGCTGCAAAACAGGACCAGGGAACACCCATTTGCAGAGGTCTGTCTTGCTCCCCAGAGGGACTCGCTTCAAAAGCTATGGAGGAAACAAAATGTGTTCCATCCATACAACAGACTGCAATGCAGCCATACAAAGGAAGGAAGCACGGACCCCTGCTGTATCAGGGGTGGACCCCCCAAAACATCACGTGAAGTAGAGAAGCCTGACACAAAGACCACACATTGTTCGAGCTCATTGATATGAAGTGTCCAGAATTAGAAAATCCACAGGGACAGACCGGCATGTCAGTGGCTGTCAGGGGGAATGGGAGGGATGACTGATGGCTTTGGGTTTTCCTTTTGGGGTTTTGGAATGAGGGGCACCCAGCGGGCTCAGCTGGTGGAGCATGTGACTCCTGACCTCGGGTTTGTGGGTTCCTGCCCCACATTGGGCATAGAGATGACTTTAAAACAGCAGTTGGAACTAGATACAAGCGGCGATGGCACATTGTAAATGCGCTCAATGCCACTGACTCACAGGCTTCACAATGGCGAATTTTACCTTATGTAAATTTTACCTCATTTTAAAAAATAATAAAATTAACTCAGCATTATGCAAATATGCTGTTTGTTCTCTTCATGAAGTCAACTGTCACCCACTATTGAGTGCTGATTCCGTGCCGGGCATGAAGGACGTTAAGAAAAAAAAGATGCCTAGGACAATACCCCAGCTCTCAGGAAAATGAGCGCCCTCCCACCTAAGTGGGAATGAAAATAAACACAGGCTTTCTAGACAGCAACTTAGTTGCATCTGTCAAAATTTTAAATGCACACACCCTAGGACTCAACAATTCCTCTTCTACAGCTTTTTTCCCAGAAAAATAATAGCGAAATTAAACAGAGATAAATATAAAGTTATGATCATTATGGCACTGCTTTAATGGCAAAAAAATCTCTTAACACAAATATCCAAGGATGTGGGAACTGTTAAAAAAACATTATGACATAACCGTATAATGAAAAACTAGGCTACTTGCAAAAAGACTGAGGCAGGGGCACCTAGGTGGCTCAGTTGGTTAAGCAGCTGCCTCCAGCTCAGGCCCTGGGATCAAGTCCCGTATCAGGCTCCCTGCTCGGTGGAGAGCATGCTTCTCCCTCTCCCTCTGCCTGTCGCTCTGCCTACTTATGCGCTTGCTCTTTCTCTCTATCTCTCTCTACAAAATAACTAAATAAAATCATAAAAAAAAAGAATGAAGCTGATGTGGGAAGGTGACCAAAATTTTGTGAAAAAGGCAAATTGCCGAACAGTGTAGTTAGCTTCATCCCGCATGAGGGAGAGAGAGTGCACACATTTCTGTGCACAGAAGAGTCTAGAGGAAAAGATTCTAAACTAAACAAGGGTGACTCTGGAGATGTGTCTGGGTAAGGAAGGACTCACTTTTCCTTCCCTCTATACCATGTCCCTGGCAAGACTATAGAACCCTAAGAAGCAGGAAAAACCTTGTCACATGCAGAATTAAATGAGATACTTAAATATCTAAGCGAGCCAGAGAAACACAACAGAAGCAAGGCTGTGAGTGATGTGAGTGAGCGGCAGCATGGGGGTCGGGGGAGTGAAGGCCGGGTGGTAGGATGTCCTGATCCAGGACCACAGGCTGGTGATTCCCCATTGTTTTTCATTACAGAGCCCTTGTTACAGGAGATATCAGCAGGCCTCGTAGGTCATTCCAGTGCCCCAACTGGCTGGGACCAAGTCTGTGCCCCAGCTGAGGACCTGGCTGCTTCTCTGTCACCGGAGAAGACTTCATCCCCCTGGGAACTAGCCCCCAAAATCATTTGAGAGAAGGCGGTCCTAACATTGCTGTGAATGCCACCATGATGTCCTTAGTGGGGAAAAGCATCTTATCCCTGTGGCTTTCCAGAATTAAACAGAGAGCCAGTGATGTCAACTGGGCCTGTTTTGTAAACATAATGGTGGGAAGAGAATCTGTTTATTTTGCTTAGGAATAGGTGATGTTTAAAAGAATTTAACATATCAGAACCTCTGATGGATTAAATTTGTGACTCTAATTTAAAGCCCATCATTGATTCAGACTTGTGATTTTACATTCAAATCATACTGGTTTACAAACAATATTAGAATACTTATGAGAATTTAAGATTTGCCATAGTTAGGTCTAATTTATTAGATTTACAAGAATTCCCTAAGTATGCATGAAGGGTTTATCTTTTAATCAGACTACTAAAGAACTTAGAGATAAAACCAAATATATTCAATTTCTAAATGCAGTTTAAAAATATTTAAAAGGAATTAACAATCAAATTTGTGAGTTGGGTTAAACATTAATCAAAACCCCCTTAAAGACAATTGTAAAAATCTGCTAGATTTATAAAAGGAGTAAGATTTATAAGTTGAATAAAAAGCTTAAGGAAAAACTATGGTTCTTAGTTTATAACTTTAATAAAGTGACTATTAATTCTAAAACCAAGTAATCTTTTCTGGATCCCAAAGTCATCATTTACTATATCATAAAACTCGTATTGCCATATTGAATTAACCACAGATACACTTTACTTTGCAGTTAAAAAGAAAAAAAAATCGCTGCCAGAGTCACCCCTAGTCTAGTCGGGGAGACAGCTTTATAAGCGAGAGAAAAGCAAAGAGGGGCACATGGGTGGCTCAGTCACTTAAGCCATCAGCTCGGGTCATGATCCCAGCATCCTGGGATTGAGCCCCACATCAGGCTCCCTGCTCCACAGGGAGTCAGCTTCCCTCTCTCTCTCTCTGCCTGCCTCTCTGCCTACTTGTGCTCTCTACTTTGTCAAATAAATAAATAAAATCTTAGAAAAAAAAAATAAAAGAAAAAAGCAAAGAATAAAGGCTTTTTAGGGGGCCAGATTTTTAGGGGGCCTGGGGAAGGGGAGCTACCGGCAACAGTTTCAGAGAAGAGACACACATGACAGGCCCACCCTTCCTCCTGTGGACTCTGTCACGGGATAGAACAACTTTCCCTCATGTGTAAGTCAGATATCCCACTACTTGCAGCTGAAAGCATGTGACAGTCACATGTAACAACCAGGCACATGGAAGGGGAATTCCACCTTCTGGGGGATGTGTTCCCATGACTAGGATGCAAGATGTGTTTTTCCCTCTATCTCAGGCTGGGTCGGCAAGAGGCAGCCTCTGAAGGGTGTTCAGCAGGGGAGTAACACAAACAGATTTTGCCTTTGGGAAAAGACCACACTCAAAATGCTGTGGAAAACAACTACACGATGCTACACGCTGATGTCCATGTATTTGTATTTAGGACAACAGCAAATGTTCTGGAAGGAAACACCAAATGGACTACCTCCAGGAAGACGGTGAAGATTAGAGATGATGGCCAGAGGAGACGTTAGCTTTCAATTAAAAGATTATTAAAAATCAACAGATGAGTAGATAAGCAAAATCAATATATCCATGTGATAGAGTCTTGAAAACAAAGGAAGCACTGAATGATGCCTCAGCACAGGAGAACTCTGAAAACGTTATGCTGAGAGAAAAACCAGACATAAAAAGCCACATATGATTCACGGATATAAAATGATGACAGGCAACCCTATAGAGACAGAAAGTTGATGAGGGGCCGAGAGGAAGGAGAATGGGGAGCTCACTGTCACAGAATTTCTGTTTGGGGTGATGAAAATGTTCCGGAAATAGTGCCGAAGGTTGCACAACATTGTGAATGTAATTAATGCCACCAAATTAGACGTTTAAAAATCATATTTTGGGGCACCTGTGTGGCTTAGTGGGTTAAAGCCTCTGCCTCCAGCAGATAATAAAATCTTTAAATTAAAGAAATATATAATTTTTACAATGGGGGGCCTGCATGTCCCAGTTGGTAGAGCGGCTGGCTCTTGGTTTTGGTGCAGGTCATGATCTCAGGGTCCCGGGATCGAGCCCCATGTTGGGCTCTGCACTCAGCAAGGAGTCTGCTTGAGGATTCTCCTTCCCTCTCCCTCTGCCCTTCCCCGACTCATACTCTCTTGCTCTTAAATAAATGATAAGGAAATCTTTTCTAAAAACGTGAAGATGGTCAATTTCATGTTATGTGTATTCTAAATCGCCATCCTGGAGGTTGGGTTGCAGAGTGAGGCTGCAGAGGAGGAGGCTGGCCAGGGGGGAGTGGGTGGGCAGGGCCAGCAGAGGCGGGTTCAGAAGGCCTCCGGGAGGAGATGCAACAGGGCTTGGGGACATTTTATCAGGAGATGTCCCCGGGACATCCCGGTGGAATGTTCTCCAGAAGCTTCCTCATCCAAGAAAAGAGGAATGATGAGGTGGTTAGGGAGATGACGATGGTGTGGTTACCACCCCAGGTCTGCTCCCTCCTGGCTGGAGAAAAGGACCAGCCGCGTCCTCCTCACCATCTTGGGCCAGAGGAAGCAGAGTCTCAGAACGCAGATGAAAACCAAGAGGATGTGGTATCAGAGAAGCCAAGGAAATGACAAGTGTCAAATGCCACTGAGACGTCTAGTAAGATGAGGACCAGGATTAAGTAACAGGGCCCTAGGAGGTCACCAGTCACCTGGGGGACCTGTATCTTAGAACATTCAACCTAACTTTCCAGAACACCCAAGAGCTTTAAACAACTTCTTCCTAATCGTCCCCAACTGGACTCATCCATCCCCATGTCACCACCCCCATAACTCAACCAGGGCCTTACAATCTTATCAATTAATCTAGTACTGCACTCTGCCTCTAGGACCAGGAATGAAGAAAGAAAACGCACATGAACATCTATCATGGGCCATGTACTGTGCGCTACTGGGCTTCCTGACAGTCCTGTAAGGTAAGTGCAGTGTGTTGAGGGCCTCCTCAGAAGTCAGGTCCACCCAGAGCCTCAGGATGTGAGCGTTATATGGGAATAGGGTCCTTGCCCATGTGTTAGTTCAGATGAGGGTGGATTAGGATGGATCCTAAAACCAATGGCTACTGAACTCATAGAAGTGCAGACACAAAGAGACACACAGAGGACAACGCCATGTGAAGACAGAGGCAGAGATTAGAGTGATTAGTCTACCAGCCAAGGAACACCACGGGCTGCCAGCCACCACCAGCACCTGAGAGAGAGGCCTGGAGCAGGTTCTCCATCAGAGCCCCAGAAGGAACCACCTCTTTGCGCACCCTAATTTCAGACTCCCAGCCTCGTGAACTGTGAGGCAATAACTTTCTGTTATTTTAAGCCCCTCAGCATGTGGTAATTTCTTTTTTTTTTAAGATTTTAATTATTTATTTGATGGACAGAGATCACACAAGTAGGCAGAGAGGCAGGCAGAGAGAGAGAGGAAAGCAGGCTCCTTGCTGAGCAGAGAGCCTGATGCAAGGCTGGATCCCAGGACTCTGGGGTCATGACCTGAGCCAAAGGCAGAGGCTTTAACCAGCTCAGCCATTCAGGCGCCCCAGCATGTGGTAATTTCTTAGAGCAGCCCAAGGAAACTAAAACAGTGGGTATGATCAGCCTCTTTTTTTGTAGATGGGGAAAATCACTTCACTTCTCTGGGCCTCCAAGCTGGGTTAGTGTTAACCTCCCTCATCTACTCTGCGACATTGCCACACCAAGTTTCTCAGCCTAAAGAGCCAAGAATTGTAAATGGGGAAATTCACAAGGTAATGTCACTCGACCGGGCCTCAAGGCAACAGGATGGCCAGCCTCCCCAGGCCACTTCACCCTCACCCGGCATCCCACCACTGGCTTCTGCATGCCCAGACTGGCATTTTTCATTTGTTGCAGATAGGCTACACTGAGTAGGGAAAAACAGGCTTGTGCCACGCCCACCCTGTGAAGGAGTCCCAGATGATTATGAGACAGTCAGGCCCTTTGTTGGCTGCGGCAATCCACAGCCTGTCTTCACTGAGGTGAGGCAGGAGATCTTGTTAGCAAGGCCCTGCAGAAATGCAGAGAAAATGCTCTGAAACATTCAGGATGGCCAGAGAGGCTGGAGCCACACAGGGAGAACTAAGCTCCCCTTCCAGGTTCATCGGGCTGACAATTCCACTCCTATGGCCTTCCCCTGGCATTTCTCCATAGCCAGTGGTTTTCTGGTGTTCTCTCCCTCAAAACTCTAAAGGGTAAGCCACACTCCCCAAAAGGACAGGGGATCCCTACAGATCTAGGCATGTGCCCAACTCTGAACCCAGGTGAGGAATAAATCTGGAGCAAATGACTCTTTGCTAGTCTCCCTGCTTTTGTTACCATGCCTCAAAATCCTTTCCCAGTAACTCAGGAACCTTCTGGAGACAAACAAGATGCCAGTGCTCCCTGCCAGGAAATAGCCCATTTCCTCCCTCCTTCCTCTTCTCTTGCTCACTCCGTGTCAGTCATACCAGCCTGCAAACCTGGAGCTCCCTGTGTCTGGATTGCTCCTCCCCAAACTGCCCCTGGTTGGTTCATTCTCAGTCAGTCAGATCTCGGAATAAAGGGCATGTTTGCCAGCGCAACCAACTGGAGGGCCATCTCTCACTCCTGATCTCTCTCCTGCAGCAGCCCACATCTCCTTTGGAGTGCTTGTAGTAATTCATAATTGCGTATTTATGAGACTATAAGCTCCATGGGGTGGGGGGCTAGATCTGTTTTGTTCATGACTACAGACCCAGAATCTGAATCAAAGAGATTCTGATAAATACCTGTGGCATAAATGAACAAATGAATGGACGGATGGATGGATGGATAGTCAAGGCCACTCCCAGCCACCTGACTCTGCAGGAGGCTGGACAGCTGCCTGGCATGGTCCCTATTTCTCAGCCCGTCTGCCTGCTGCTCCTTCCTCCCTCTGCAGACACAAACTACCCCCTCTCCCTCCCATCAGCACTGTGCTCAGTGCTGCACATTCAACTAAGCTCCAAGAAGGGCTGTTTGCTGGGCTTGTGTGTTTCTGGACAGCTGGAGAGCAAATTCTGCACCTACATGTCATGGATCCCTGAGTATGGACTAGGCTTTTGGGAAACCCTCTGTGATGTTTCTGACCTAGGCATTGACTTAAGGAAGGTCCTTATTAAAATATATGTCCAGCTCTTGGGCGGCTCAGTCAGTTAAGCATCTGCCTTCAGCTAGGGCTTTGATCTCAGGGTCCTGGGATCCAGCCCCACGTCAGGCTCCCCCCTGAGCAGGGCCGTCTGCTTCTCCCTATTGCTCTCTCTTGCTTGCTCTCTCTCAAAAGATTAATTAATTAATTAATTAATTAAATAAAATCTGAAAAAGCAACAATGAAAACAACGAAGATGGTGCTGAGTATTTTTGAAGACATCATAGATGACTGCAGTGTTAGCACAGGCATACAGAAGAACTCGCTGGTTTTCATCTTGAATGTAGTAAACAGGAAGTAAACAGGAAGAGTTCCATCCAAAACCCCAAGTCACGGTCTGGAAGACAAAGGCAAGACCAGCAAGACACTGAGTGCACGAAGCCCAGAACTGTGATGCCAGGCACCCCTGCTGTAGACTCTGGAGGGGAAGGATTTCTCATCATCAGTCCAAAGTGAGGGAAATCACTTCCAGAACGCCCTCAGCCACATGCTAGGGCACGGAGGACCCTCGAATCCATGATGCTGAGTGAAAGGGGCCACACACAGTGCAGGGTCAGTCTGATCCATAGATATGGAAAGGAACCCAGTGGCTGCTGGGGGCCTGGGGAAGGTGGTCGGGGAGTGATGGCTAGGGGATATGGATTTCTTTTGTCGGGGATGAAAATGTTCTGGAGTTAGACAGTGGTGACAGCTGCACATCCTTGTGAACATGCTAAAAAGCAATGGATGGTACACTTTAAAAGGGTAAATTTTACGAGGATGTGGAGAAATTGGAACAACTGGGCACTTGTGGTGGTAATGTGAAATGGTGCAGCTGCTGTGGAAAACCCCAGGGAGAGCTCTCCAAACACTGAAAGCAGAATTAGCATATCATGCAGCAATGACACTTCTGGATACCTAGCTCAAAGAACTGGAAGCAGAGTCTCAAAGAGACATTCACACGCCCATGTTTAGAGCAGCATACTTCACAGAAACCAGAAGGTAAAAGGAAGCCAAGTGTCCCGTGACAGATGAATGGATGAACAACATGTGAGTGTTGTTCAGGCTTACACAGGAAGGAGACCGGACACTCTACATGTGGCTGGGCCTTGGGGACATCACATAAGCGAAATCCACCGGTCACAGAAAGACAAATACGGTAGGATTCCACGGACATGGTCACAAGAGGAGTCACATCCATAGAGACGGAAAATGGAATGGTGGTTGCCAGGGGCAGGGCTGGGGAATGGGGAGTTGTTCAATGGGTAGGGAGTTTCCATTTCATGAGATGAGTTCCAGGTGTTGGTTGCACCACATTGTGAATGTAGCTACTCTGACACTGTACACTTCAAAATGGTTAAGATGGTAAATTTTAGGGGTGCCTGGGTGGCACAGTTGGATCAGCAACTGACTCTTGGCTTTGGCTCAGGTCGTGATCTCAGGGTTGTGGCATCCAGTCTGACATTGGGCTCCAGGAATAGTCTGCTTAAGACTCTCCTCTGCCCTTCCCCACACCCCCCTTTCAAATAAATAAATATTTAAAAGAAAGATGAGGGGTGCCCGGGTGGCTCAGTCATTGTGTCTGCCTTCGGCTCAGTTCATGATCCCAGGATCCTGGGATCAAGCCCCCTGCCAGTCTCCCTGCTCCTCGGGAAGCCTGCTTCTCCCTCTCCCACTCCCCTTGCTTGTGTTCCCTCTCTCGCTGTGTCTCTCTCAAGTAAATAAATAAAATCTTTTTTTAAAAGATGGTAAATTTTACTTTATGTGTATTTTACCACAATTTTAAATTTTAAGAAGGTAAATTGAATGGTATGTGAATTATACCTTGCTTAAAAAAGAAAAGAAAGTCAACAGTAAACAGAAAGAACATCCTATCCTCCTGATCCCCAGAACCTAGACTCCTCAGTACCTGACACATAGGGAACACTTAATATTGTGAAATTCAATTTACTTCATGAAAATATATGGAAGGGGGAAGTTACAGTACAGTCACTAAGGAACTTCATAAGAAAGGCAATTATTCAGCTGGGAATATTTGTATTTGGTCCTCATATACCATTTTCCCAGGAAGAATAAAGCACAAAGAGACAAAATTCCCTAAGCATGATTATAAATTCCATATTTAGGGCGCCTGGGTGGCTCAGTGGGTTAAAGCCTCTGCCTTTGGTTCAAGTCATGATCCCAGGGTCCTGGGATCCAGGCCCACATCGGGCTCTCTGCTCAGCGGGGAGCCTGCTTCCCTTCCTCTCTCTCTGTCTGCCTCTCTGCCTACTTGTGATCTCCATCTGTCAAATAAATAAATAAAATCTTTTTAAAAATCCATATTCCCAGGAATAAATCCAAGATAAAAATTTTCTGAAATGAAAAATTTGAGGTATTATAAATCTGACTACTACTTTTAATTCAACAGTAGTTTACTTATGCATATGTTTTGTGTGCAAAGTGTTTTATAAAAATCAAGGATGTGATTAAAACAGTTTATAAAAACTGTGGATTCATACAAAAAGAGTATTATTCAGAAATAAAATGTAATGAACTAGCAAGCCAGGAAAAGACATGGAGAAATCTTAAATGCATTTTGCTAAGTGAAAGGAGCCAACCTAAGGAGACTTCACAGTGGGGACACCAGGGTGGCTCAGTTGGTTAAGTGTCTCCCTTCGGCTCAGGTCATGATCCCAGAGTCCTAGGATCGAGCCTTGCATTGGGCCCCCTGCTCAGCCAGGAGTCTGCTTCTCTCTCTCTCTCTCTCTCTCTCTCTGCCCCTCCCCCGACAGGTGTTTTCTCTCTCTCTCTCTCTCTGACAAATAAATACATAAAATCTTAAAAAAAAAAAAGGACTTCACATTGTATGATTCCAACTACATGATATTCTGGAAAAGCAAAACTATGAAGACAGGGGGAAAAAATGGTTGCCGGGGAGCGAGGGGGTGAAGGCAGGGATGGAGAGTGGGGCACGAGGGATTTGAAGGCAATGACACAAGCCTGTAGGACACTACAATGGTGGATATACCTCATCATACCTTAGTCAAAGCCCAGAGAATGTCACATCACCAGTTGTGAACCCTAAGGTAAAATATGGATGTTAGTTAATAATAGCAGTCAACATGGGCTCATCACCTCTAACAAACGTCCCCAACTAATGAAGATATTAACAAAAGGGGAACCTGGTGGGGGGGCACAAGGGAGTATATGGGAACTCTGTACTTGTCAATTCATTTGCTATCAATCTAAACTGCTCCAAAAAATAGTCCTATTAGGGGCGTGTGGCTGGTTCAGTTAGTAAAGCCTATGCCTCTTGATCTCGGAGTGTTCCAGTCCCATGCTGGGTGTAGACATTACTTAAAATAAAAACATTCCGTTTAAAAAATTAACCAAGGCCAATTAATAGAATGTGGTAGCATCTAAAGTGATGGCTAAGTGATTAGAGACGTTTAGCAACTGACTCACTCAGTATTAACAGGACCTCCTTGCTCCAGCAGCGCTCACACTAATTGAAAGCACACGGTATCAGCTGACACTGGGCACTAGTGTTACCATTTGTGTTTAATGATCATGGAGCTAGCCAGCTCTTAGAGCAACCTTCCAAACGTGAACACAAAATGTTATGGTCCAAAGCAGATTTCACTGCATTTGACAATCATCAAAGATTCCTTCTCATAAATGCATGACACCTTGTTTTCTTGGTGGAAGTCGGTATCCAGGGTTATGCCTACTTACCAGGAGTACTCTGAATTATTCCAGGCCTCTGGGTTAAGGCAGGGACCCCAAAGGAAAAGGGGGATGCCGCAGGCAGAGAGAGAGAGGCAGGAACACACTTGCTGAAGCCCCTTTGGTGAGAACAATCAGAAATAATGAAAACGGCCATCCATAACAGGGCACCAGTTGAATTTAAAACGAGGAAGTGGTTCTACACTCCCTGATACAGAAAACCCTCTGACACATACTAAGTGGTCATGCAGAAGATCTGACTGGTAAAGAAAACAAAACCTAGCATGTGTCGTGTGTGTACACACACAGAGACATGTCCGTAGATGTCCAGGAAAAGGCCTGGAAAGATAAACAGTTATACCAAACTGGAACGGTAGTCACTTCCAGGAAATGGATTTGGCGTGGTCTGTGCGAGAAGAGGAATCTGCCTGAATTTTTTTTTTATTTTAACTTATTTATTTTTAGAGGGGGAAGGGTCAAGGGAGAGAGGCAGAGAGAATCCCAAGCAGGCTCCATGCCCAGTGCAGAGTCCCATGCGGGGCTCAAGCTCACAACCCTGAGATCACAATCATAGCCCCAGCTGAAATCAAGACTCAGACACTTAACCAACTGAGCCACCCTGGTGCCCCTGCTTTAATTTTTTTTTAAGAGCTCCTATTAATTTTAACAGGAAGAAAAAAAGGGGGGGCACCTGGGTGGCTCAGTGGGTTAAGCCTCTGCCTTTGGCTCAGGTCATGATGTCAGGGTCCTAGAATTGAGCCCTGCATCGGGCTCTCCACTCAGCAGGGAGCCTGCTTCCCCCTCTCTCCCTGCCTGCCTCTTTGCTTACTTGTGATCTCTCTCTCTGTGTCAAATAAATAAAATCTTTAAAAAAGATAGAGAGAGAAAAAAAATACAGGAATGGAAACAGAGAGGAGGTGACCTCAAGGAGCTAAACAAATTTGCGGAGGGAGGTGGTCTAGAAGAGTTGAGTTCTGCAGTGACCCCAGGGCTAACATGGGACCCAAACCCCTGGCACGCAGGACAGTTGCTCTCATTAGCGATATCCCCAGATGTCGTGCTAGCTGGCTAAACAAGCCAAAAGTCTTCACGGGCTCTAAAACTTGTTCTATCGTTCAGACTGGACAAGCCCAAGTTTTGACCTTGATCTCCACTGCTCAAAGTAAACCCAGTTTACAGAAAGGAGGCTGTCAATTGTCTGCATCTCCCACTAGGAAGGAGTTTCCCATCATCCTCATCATCACTACCATCCTTGCCACCACCACCACTATCATCATCTAGATGTGAACACCCGTCCAGTGCTCACTATGTGTCAGGAACTACATTAAACACTTTACATGCATCCGATCACTTACAAATCTTCCAAAGGCAGAATCTACAGGGAAAAAGGGAGTTGAATCCTAGGAAGCAATTTTCAGTGGCACATGGAGGAAGAAGGGAAAAACTCTCCTCCTCTTCCTTCTCTTGGTAAATGGTAATATTTGTGTGGCAAAGGCAGATGCCGGTCGACCCCTGGGTGACTTTCTCAGTGCCTTTCACTTTTTCCATGACTTTTGCTTTCTGGTCCATCTCCGAACGCACAGTTTTAGGAGCCCGTAATGGATTTAGGAGCTTGTGAAGAGGTATCAAGCCATCTAAGGCAGAAGAGGTGAGGAGAGGAGGGAAAGGGGAAAGGAATGGAGGAGCAGGAGGAGGAAGTAAGAAAGAAGGGGAATGGGGAGGAGAGGGAGAGATTGACCTTGAGTCTCCCACAAGAAAGGGCACCCTATGTAACAGACAAACCACGTCCGGAATTTTCTGCCTGGGGAGCAACACTGTCCGACCCAGATGTCAGGCCCAGAGGCAGCACTCCTGTCATGCATGTCTCGTCAGAGTGCTGAACTGAACTTTAAAACATACGAGTCTATTATTAGTTCAAAAGAATATTTCTGGTGGTATTTTTTCTTCCATATGCATAAAACCCCTTATTTAACAATGCTTTTAATGCACTAGAGGACACTAAAAACCATGTTACACTCCCTTACCAAAGGATACACGTTGGCACAGTCATCCTTTCAAAACAACATATCCTCGCTGGTAGACACCAGTGATTTCTCGGGGATCTCTGCTTTGGACTGGAATTCTTCCTCTCGTCGCTCACTTAAGTCTGATCATCTTTTTTCCTCTCTCCTTTCCCATCCCAGTTCCTCCTGGGGCATTTGGTCAATTTTCTCCCCAAGCTCGCTTGAAGGCTGTGTTTCAGGGAAACTAATCTCTGGTTCCTGGGAACGGGTTTGATCCAAATCAAGAAATTTTCCTTTTGAGCTCAAGTCTCTTAAAGGCTCATTTGTTTCCAAATGCTCTGATTCTAAGGCATCCTTTGACTCTCCAAGGGTTCTCTTAAAAAAAATAAAAGAAGACTGTGATTCCAAATACAGTGTATAGCTGCTTCATTCCCTCCTTTACTTTTCTTTCTGTTCCGACTCAGCCAGCCTTAGTGTTTGCCTCACACTGGAACTGTGATCTGTTTCAAAAAGGTGCCTGGGGGGCACCTGGCAGGCTCAGTCGGTTAAGTGTTTGCCTTTGGCTCAGGTCATGATCCTGGGGTCTAGGATTGAGCCCCACATTGGGCTGCCTCCTCAGTGGGGCGTGTGCTTCTCCCTCTCCTGCTCTCCCCCTGCTTGTGCTCTCTCTCACTCTCTCTGTCAAATAAATAAGAAAAATCATAAAAATTTTAAAAAAATAAAAAGGAGCCTGGGACATTTTGTACTTAAATAACATGAATCATGCGTGTGCCAGGTTTATTCTTGGCCTACGAGCAGAACCACACAGCAAAACCATTATTCTAAGTGGCCCTGGTCATCTCCAAGGATGGGCGAGTCAGTCACTTCTCCTTGGACCACAGCTGAGTTCTCCTTCGGGGGGAGAGCCTACATTACTGTGATCACGCTGACTCTGTTCTAAGACAAGTGCATTCCAACTAACCCCTAGGAGCTCTTTCTATCAGCTCCCCTGCACACCTCCTCCAGGAGGCCTTCCCTGACCATCCTCCTACCTGGGCTAAGGTTTATGTTTTTTAAATATCTCCCACGCATCACTCAATCACTGCACTTAGGATACTGTTTTATGGTGTTCAGGTGTCAGTTTGCCTCCCTACACACCCTAGAGCTCCTTAAGAGAATGGACTGTATCTTATTTGTATTTTCCCCATATCCTGGCAAATGGTAAGCATTCCATGATTCTGAATGAACGAATGAATGAATGAATAGATGAATGTCTTAAAATTACTACTTACTAGGGAAGTTCCTGACATGCCTGACTGGGAATCAGTCAGTGTAAGTATCTCCAAACTGGTCACAGACTTGGTGGTTTCTTGAGGCTTCGCTGTGGTTTCTCCTGAATGGCAGCCTCCTCCCTCTCTGCTTCTCCAGCCTTTTCCTCTGTTTCTTCTCTGGCAGCCTCCTCCTCTCGGCCATCTTCTTCCCCCTCTTACTCCTCCTCCTCTTCTTCCTCTTTCCTTTCCTCCCCGTCTTCCTCCTCCCCTTTCTCTTCCCCTCTTTCCTCTTTCTCCCATTCCTCCTCTTCCTCCCCATCTTCTCCTTTCTCCTCTATTCCTCCCCCCTCCTCTCCTGACTCCTCTTCCTCCTCCACCTCCTCCACTTTCTCCTCTACTCCTCCCTCCTCCCCTTCATCCTCCTCCCCATCCTCAACTCCTCCCTCCTTCCTCTTTCTCTACTCCTCCCTCCTCCACTTCCTGCTCTACTCTTCCCTCCTCCTCTTCCCCCTCCTCCCCTTCCCCCCTCTTCCCCTTCTTCCTCCTCCCTCTCCTCCCTTTTTCCATCCCCCACCTCCTTTTCCCCTTCCTCCCCCTCCTCCCCCTCCTCCCTTTTTCCATCCCCCACCTCCTTTTCCCCTTCCTCCCCCTCCTCCCCTTTCTCCTCCACTCCTTCCTCCTCTTCTCCTTCCTCTTCCTTCTCCTCCTGATCCCCTCCTGCTGAGCCTTTCTCTGTACTAACATGTCATCTTCTTTTAATTCCTGTTGCATACTTTCCAGCTCTCTATCATATTGATTACACTCTTCTTCCACTTCTGTTTCTTCATCTTTTTCTGCTTCTTCTAGCTGGTATTCCCCTGCACCTGACATTCTTCTTTGTGGAGTTTTCTTTAGAGAAATATTGACCATAACCATCAGCAGTTCACTGTTTCCCATTTTAATTTCCTAGTGCATGAACCTATCAATGAACTGTGCAATACCAGCTCTGGTTTCTTTCCACAGGAACAAAAAGAATTTCACACTTCTGGGAAAGCCTGTACCAAATCAGAAGCATATTGACGCCAGGGCCTCTCATCTTTCCAGGAATAATTTTAGAGCCCTGTAACTCACTTTGTATATATCCATATTCCCACAGGCAAGCAAAATTATAACCCAGGCATTAAGAACAATTCCAATAATGTAAATAAGGACAGAAGCAGCGGCTGAGTGGTTAAAAGTGTGGGTTTTGCGGTCGGCGTCTCCTAGCACTCAATCCTGGTTCCACCACTCACTTGCTCTGAGACTTTGTGCAAGTCACTGTACCCTCAGAGTGCATATTTGCTCACAGGCAGGATAAAAGAGAGAACCCTAAATTCTGGGGTTGAGATGACCTATGTAAAATGTTCAATGCAGCTGCCACAGAGGGCTTGAGAAAGGCAGCAATCATTTACAAAGTTTAACAGCTTTTTAACATAGTCTTGTAAGGGCCTATTCAGCCAGAGCGGCCCCACCTCGGTTGAACTGCCATTTCATTGTAAAACTTAAATTGACAACCCCCCCAAGGGAACTTATTTAAGAGCAAGTCTGGGAAACCAGTCCCATGTAACAAATCCAAATACAAGGGTGGGTCAGGCCAGGTGGAGGTATTCAATCAGTGGGGACGCATACTGTCTCCTAGCTACCAAGGAGTATGGGCCCCACCCTTTGGGCACCTTTTGGGTGCCAATTCTGAACTAGGTGATAGGCTGGTTCAAATGTCTACCAGGGTAAATTATAATTCAATTGGTCACCTAGCATCACTGTGGAGTTTCCTGTGTGTGTTACAATCTTATTGGCCACCTGTGTGTGGCCAGGCCCAACCACATGGCCTTTGCTCTATAAAAGTTAGTCTGGAAAGTGGGGGGAGGGGGGTCGTCCTCTCTGTAGGGGCGTCCCCAACCAGTCTGTTTGACTGTAGGTCTGATTCTTGATGCTTGGCGCGAAATAAAGTTTTGCTTGACCTTCGCTTTGTATCAGTCTCGCTCCTTCAATCATGGACCCACTATTGGGGAACCCAATTTTGGGGGGACCCAACAGTCTCTCATTTTTTTCCAGCAAACTGGAGTTTGAGGCTCTGGGAGTTGAAATGACTTAATGGGCTCACACTGCTGGAAAGAGACCTCTCTAATGCTCTGTTCCTCCAAGTAGAAAAAGCATTGCTAAGATTTCAAGCCCGGGGCCTTGAGTATGGGGCCTGCTCCAAATGCAAACTTTGCAAGCGCATCTTGATAAGGGGGCCCAGGGGAGGGGAGGGTGACACAATGCTGAGGTGCTGCTCCTTTGTCTAGCTTAGGTCTCTCTGACCTCTCTGACCCCGGGACCCTTCCCAGGTGGGGCGAGTGCCCCCAACCCCCACAGGGCACCAGGCCCCCCCACATCAGGGTCCCCATCCCCGGCTCACAGAGTGTGCCCTCCGAGGGCCTCAAAGGCCCAGCCCTCCCACCGCTTGGACCCCTCGGTCTCTTCCCCAGCCTCCAGCGGCCACTGCTTCCTCCTCCGCCTTCTCCCAACCTAATGTTTTCACTCAAGCCCCGCCCAAAGTTAACCGCCTCAAGGACAAGCTGCCTTAAAGCAGGAGGGCCGGAAGGTGGTCACGTGTCCAAGGCTCTGGTGGGGTGGGGCGGGTGCGCAGGCCCCCTGGCCGTCTGCATGGGAGAAGCGCCACTGGGTCCCTCCTTATGAAATTAGCCTTCCTCAGTCCCAACCACTGTCTTCAGCTTGGGACCTTCAGTACGGGACCTGCTACAACTGCAAACTTTGCCAGCACATCTTGATGTGGGGCCCAGGGGAGGGGAGGAAAGTGGGGGGTCTGTGGGGGAGGGGAGGGGGACACAACATGGAGGCGCAGCTTCTTCCTCCAGCTAAGGTCTCTCTGAGGCTGCCCCAGCCTGGGGCCCCTTCCTGGGTGGGGCCAGCGCTCCCAACCCCCAAGGGGCACCAGGCCCTCCCACACCAGGACCCCCAACCCAGACTCACAGAGTGCGCCCTCCGACGGCCTCAAAGGCCCTGCCCTCCCACGGCCTGGGACTCCTCTGGCGGCCACTGCTTTCTCCTCCACGTGATCCCAACCGATGGTTGTCACCCAAGCCCTACCCCAAAATAACCGCCGCCAGGCCCACGGGCCTTAAAGCGGGAGGGCCGGCTGGCGGTCATGTGATGGAGGCTCTGCCTCACGCGCCCGGAGGCACGCCCCCTGGCGGTCAGCGTGGGGAAAGGCGGCGTTTGGGGCCCTCCTAGTGAAATTAGCCTTCCTTGTCCCAACCACGTCTTCAGCTCCCTTCCCCAACTTTTTCCCAAGGCGGCAAGGCCTAAGAAGCGGCATTGGTGGCACCTGCAATTCTGACTCTCTGAAGATTAGGTATGAGCGGTTTGGTAAAATCTTCCTTCTCAAAAGCAAACTAAATTTCCTGGCCTCCTGGCTCCTCCATGGAGTTGACCCCCTTAATGGACATGCAGTCCACGGCCCCCAGGTCCTGCCCTCATGGCCAAAGGATGGGATACCTTTGCCCTCGTGCTCCTGCTGCAGGTCCCTGAAGTGCAGCAACTCGAACTCCAGGATGTCCGCAGGCTGGTGCCTCACCACATCCACCGTGAAGCCCTGCAGCAGCTCGTCAGTCCTGCGGGGATCTCCCTGCACATCCTGCCTCCCACGCATTGGGCGCCTGGGTGCCACCCTCGCGGCATGCCTGGACCGGCCTGCGGCCCCCCGGTCCCCAAGCGAGCGCGCTCAGGCGGCACTGGAGGAGCTACTCGCTACTAGTGCAGCTCTCTGGGCCCAGGCGGGCCGGCTGGCAGGTTAGGAGGCTCCCAGCACTCAGCTGTTCCCTGTGGCGGCGGCGGCTGAGCAAGCGCAGCCCCAGGAGGGCGGGCAGCATCTCAGGCTCCTCCCGCTCGCCCTGGGCCCCCTCGCTTCTCTCCTCACCCCTGCCACTCTCAACCATTGTTCATTTTTGTGGAGGATTTTTTGTTGTTGTTTTAGGGAAAGAGCACACGTGAATGGGGGAGGCGGGAAGGGCAGGGCAAAGAGAGAGTCCGAGTGGACTCTTACCTGAGCCCAGAGCTTGCCTCAGGGCTCAATCCCAAGACCCTGAGATCATGACCTGAGCCAGAACCAAGAGTTGGGCACTTCACTGAGGGTGCCGCCCAGGTGCCCCTAAGCTGTTGTTTAAAAATTTCTTGAGACAGGCGCCTGCGTGGCTCAGTTGGTTGAGCGACTGCCTTGGGCTCAGGTCATGACCCCTGACTTCCAGGATCTCTTGCCGCTTGGGCTCCCAGCTCCTTGGGGAGACCGCTTCTCCCTCTGACCTTCTCCTCTCTCATGCTCTCTCTCATTCATTCTCTCGCAAATAAATAAATAAAATCTTTAAAAAAAAATTCTCGACACTTGTTTTATGGGCCTGAATGTGGTTGATCTCAATGAGTATTTCGGTGTCCTTGGGTATTCTGCATTTGTTGGGTGTTGTGTTCCAGTGCCAAACAGGTCAAGTAGGTTGAATGGATTTTTCGGTCTATGGACTTCCCATTTTTCTAACTGCTTGTTCTATAAATTATTGACAGAGGAGTGTTGAATTCTCCCAATTGAATTGTGGATTTGTCCATTTCTTTTTTTCAGGATGTTTTTGCTTCATGGATTCTGAAGCTTTCTAATTGGATGCAGACACCTTTAGGATGGCCATGTCTTTCTAAATGGATCCTTTGTTGTTCTGAATTGTTTTCTTTCTCTGTTCATTATATTTGTTGTCTTTTTGTTGTCTCTTGTCAAGACCTATGAAATTCAGCCTTTTAGGATTAGTATGTGTCTGGTATAGCCCTTTCCATAATTTTTCTTTTCACAAAATCTGTATTATCCTCTGCATCTTTCTATTTAAAATTCATTTTTCACTGACATATTTAGGTCTTTTATTTTTTTTAAAGATTTTATTTATTTGACAGACAGAGATCACAAGTATTCAGAGAGGCAGGCAGAGAGAGAGGGGGAAGCAGGCTCCCCGCTGAGCAGAGAGCCTGATGCAGGGCTCGATCCCAGAACACTGAGATCATGACCCGAGCCAAAGGCAGAGGCTTAACCCACTGAGCCACCCAGGTGCCCCTAGGTCTTTTATTTAAATAGGATATTAGTAGTTAATTCTTAAGGTAATTGTTGAAATGTTTAAGTTGAAGTCTACTACCTCACTTGTCGTGTTTTCTTTTTCCCGTCTGTTCCTTCTTCCCTCTGGAACTGCCTTCCTTTCAATGAACGGAGTCATTTGTAGGATGCTATCTTCCTTCTATTATTGGCTGTCACACGGGCAGTGCAATATTAGTAGGTAATTCTGACTCTTTCTAAAATTGTTCTTCCACTTGTTTAGGGAATCTCCAGAGTAACCTTTATTTGAGGGATCATTTTGTCCCACTACTAACTCCTGATCCTTACCGGGTCGCTACTGAATATTCTGACTTATCCAAAAGAACTCTTCACTCTGGCTGGTTGGAACTCAAAGGACCTCTAGCCTTGTATGAGTCTTGGGAACCCTCTGGTTCTGTTCCCTTTACTCTTTGTTAGAACCTGGAGCATTTTCTTATACACACACTGCTTCCTATTGAGCACAGACTCAAGAGGACTCCAGTGTGTATTTCCAAGGGCTGGTTTTCTACTTGACTTCGTTCTTTTTGCAACCCATGACCTTTTCATCACTCCAGCCTTCCTGAATTCCAATCTGTCTTTCCTCACACCAGTGAGACTCCCATCTTTTCCTTGGAATCTTCCCGATATCCCACCATCCAGAACTCCTCCAGGTGAAAAACCGAGTGAATCCTGGGGCTCAGGTTTTTTTTTTTTTTTTTTTTTTGCTTGTTTTCCTTTTCACAGGGTTCACAAATGTGTGTTCCTTCTCAATGTCTTCAAAAGTTAGATATATATGTGTATATTTTTTTCCGATTCCCCATGGGCTTATGGTTGGTTTCTTTTCCTCTAACAAGGTTTGTATAAGTTTTCTACGGCTGCTATAACAAGATACCACAAACCTAGTGGCTTAAACAACAGAAGTGGACAGTCTCACAGTTCTAGAGGCTACAATGTTGGTAGGCCCTGCTCCTTTTTTTTTTTTTTTTTTTTTTTGGCCCTGCTCCTTTTGTAGGTATTAAGGAAGGATCTGTTCCAGGCCTCTCTCCCAGCTTATTTCCAAATAAGGTCATGCTCCCAGGTGCTGGGGTTTAGGACTGGGGTAGTTTATATAGATACATACACACACACACACACACATACACACACACATATATATACATACATACATATATATTCTATTACTTTTTATTTATTTTTTTTTTTTGCTAACATGACATTTTGGTTAAGAATCTCAGTCTTCCCGGGGCATCTCGGTGGCTCAGTCGTAAAGCAACTGCCTTCGGCTCAGGTCATGATCCCAGAGTCCTGGGATCAAGTCCCACATCTGGCTCCGTACTTCGCGGGGAGCCTGCTTTTCCCTCTCCCACTCCCTCTGCTGTATTCCCTCTTTTGCTGTGTCTCTCTCTGTCAAATAAATAAATAAAATCTTAAAAAAAAAAAGAATCTCAGTCTTCCTTCCTTTCATTACAAGGTTATTCGCATGCTTTTGGTGACTACTGAACAACTCGACCACCTCTACCTCCTAAATCTCCATGAAAGTTATTGTTACCTAAAGTTGTCTGCCATCTTTTTAAAAAACAGTTTGCATCTTTTTGGAGTTTACAGTTTTTTTGGTATTGAATATCTGTTTATGGGCTGATTAAGGTGACTTTCATCCTACTCTTTCCTTCTGAATTTGCTTCTTTTTGGGAAAGTAAATTCTCTAGTGTTTTAAAAGAAGGATCTATACAAGCTAAATGGTTATTCTTTGTAAGTCTACATTCCTTTTTGTCTTTCTGTATGTACTTTAAGTGACCAGAGATTTGGAGGCTGACAGCATTTATCATCATTTAAAAGACATAAAAAATGTATTTTTAAAAAGGGATATAAAAAGTGATGAAGCAAACAAATTGCAAGACAACGGACAAAAATTTAGGGGCTCAGTAATTTCATGAAATGTCAATGGGTTCTATACTCTAATGAAAAGATTAAATTGGTTAGATGACATCAGTACCCATGTACACACATAATGATGTGCTGCTTCTAGGAGAGACACAATAAGCTCACCAAGGCAGACATAAAATTTTGTACTATTGAACACCCAAAATTGAACAACTAATCTACAAACTTAGAAGGGGACATCCAGCCAGTATAGTAAGTTATGGAGGAAACATTAAAGGTATAACAACTGGATAAAATGAGTGAAATTTGTATAGAAAGATATTCTAAGAGAATGTACAAAGTATTAGAATGGGGAAGTAAATGAATCAAGGTCATCGGATATAAGTTAACAATTAAGAAAAATTCATTGGAATTCTGTGAAATACGAACCAAGGTTGAAAATCATATTGATGAGAGCACCAAAACTAGGACTTAATCTATCCAAAGACTTTATACAGTCTCTACACAGCAAGTTTCCACACAGAAAACCATAAAAGATTCCTAAGGGGAATTTATGATCTAAAGAAATGGGATGTCAAATATGTTAATACGTTACACATGTTAATAGAACAGGTTCATACATTTGATCATCGGTATTGTAAAGTTTCAATTTACCCCACCTCAACTGAGAGATTCAATGCAATCCCAGTTTCATATCTAGCGAGTGCCTGTGTACATGGATAAGCCAATTTTCTTATATTTCCATGGAAATGAAAAGGACGAGTAATTCCCCAGGATATCTGAAGAATGAAGTGGGAGCAAGGGTGAGGGAGAAAGAGAGTGAGAGGAGAATCTGATGGGATTGGATTTATTACAAAAGGACTATTGAAATGACCAGAGAAAACAGAAAAACAAAAAAGGGCAGACTTTGACAAAGCAGTGCTAAACTACGTGAATATCCACATGGAACATAAGAGCCTAATACTCTATTCCAGACTGATGTAGCCTAAATACGAAAGATGACATCACAAGTTTTCTGGAAGCTAAAATAGAAAAACATTTTTAGGATCTGGGGGAGGTGGCAGAGATTAGTGGAACAGGACACCAAAACCATGAAGCATAAGAAAGTTTGGGAAGTTGTACTCTACTCATTAAAAGGTTAAAAAAAAAATCTTGCCCACCAAAGGACAAGACTAAAACTATGAAAGGCTCTATCGATATACCAGCTAAGGAACTGTATACCAATATAGATAGGATAACTATGAATCAATAAATAAAGGTAGGTAACTTAAAAACAATGAAAATACTTGAACAGAAATACCCCAGGGAGAAAAACATCAGCCAATAAACACATGAAAAGATACAGAATATCCTCAGTGATCTCAAAAGAGCAAAGGAAAACACAATGTGTTCGTGTTAACACACAGAAGGCAGACTCAAAAAAGTGTTGGTTAATAAAACTTATTTAATAGGTAATGGAGTGGGGCACCTGGGTGGCTCCATTGTTAAGCATGTGCTTTCTGCTGGGGTCCTGATGCCAGGGTCTTGGGATCAAGCCCTGCCTGGGGCTCCCTGCTCAGCAGGAAGCCTGCTTCTCCCTCTCCCACTTCCCCTGCTTGTGCTCCCTCGCTGCTTCTGCTCCCTCTCTCAATGTTTCTCTCTTTCTGTCAAATCAGTCAATCAACCAATTCTTTAAATTAAATAAGTAAAAATAAAATGGAGACGCATGGGGTACTAATGAACAATAAGAATATTTAGGGTTGTTTGGGTTTTTTTAAGATTTTATTTCTTTCTTTGATAGACAGAGATGAGAGGCAGGCAGAGAGAGAGGGGAAAACAGGCTCCCTGTTGAGCAGAGAGCCAGATGCAGGACTGGGTCCCAGGAACCTGGGATCATGACCTGAGCCAAAGGCAGGAGGCTTAACCCAGTGAGCCACCCAGGCGCCCCTGTGAATAGGTTTCTTGCCAGCGCGTTGAATGCCCTGGAGTCCTCAGGCAGCTTGGAAGTCGAATGAGCCAGCGGGGCCCTGAAAGCAGAGCAATACAGTTCTGCTGGAAAATCATCCACGCCCCAACAGCGTATGGAAGAGAGAAGTGTGTATGAAAGAGGAACCGGCTAGCATACTGACAGGCAATCTCCCGGGCTGAGGGGCGGAACTCTGCTGCCTCAGTGCCTGGAGTCCTTCACGAGAAGCCATCTGCTAAGTCAGAGTATGTGTGAACACTTGAGGTAGAGACCCTCTGCCTACCATGGAGAGAACAGACAGTGAGGGCACAACGAAAGGCCGTCCAAAGCAACTCCTGCTGCGACCATAACGCGGGACCCACAGCAGAGAAAACACACACGTTCTGAGGGCGCAGGAGGCTTTCGGACAGGAGCCCTGATTCCACAGCCAAGTGCCAGCCCTCAGTAGGCCCCACTGGAGTAAGCGTTCAGAAAGCACAGTGCTGCACACCTGGCTGACAAGGAGGACAGGACAGCAATGCCGACCTTCAGGCAAAACTGCTGGGAGGGCCCTGAGCAGGTAGGCCAGACTGAAAAGGGACAGGGGAAGGGCCAGCCCCTGCCATGGGACTGTTTCAGGACGAAGCATTGGCCCAGCAAACCCCACTCCGTCCCGGGAGGAGAGAAGCGGCTGTGACCCGCTCAAAGCACGGAGCAAGGCGCCCGGCCCTCAGCTCTTGAACGCGCTTCCCAGAGGGGGCTCTGTCAGCTCCACATTCGCCTATAGCACCAGGCCTTCTCTCGGGCGTGGAGAGCGATGCAGACACCCTGCCGGCTTGGGCCTCCACCGCAGGGACCTGCGCGTGCCGCCAGCACCCCCGGGCCGGCAGCGGCTTCGGGGAGCCCGGGGCGTCCCACGCCTGGGCCTGGCAACCGAAGGAGACCACAGGTCCCTCCATTCCGAGCCCCAGCGTGCTCCGGGGAGAACGTCCGCCCAGGGAAAGACGAGTGCGAAGAGGGAAGCCGGGAGGAGAGAGGCAGGGCGCGCTTCGGGAGGCCCGGGCGCCCAGGCTGTGGGGCCGGCTTCTCCCGGGACGGCGCCTGGCGTCCTCCGCGGGGAAGCGGTTGGCTGACTCGCCTTGGGTGGGGACGTGGCAGGTCAGGCCCCTCGACCTCCCTGTGAGAAACCAGGCAGGGTGGAATGCCATCCCCCCTCCCCGTCCACACACACGGCGCTCCCCGGAGAAGGATGCCTCCCCGGCGCTGAGCCTGTTCACCTCGAGTGTGCACCACGGCCTCACCGCCGGGAAACAAGCCTGACGCCGAGCGGCCTTCCGCGTGCAGGCCTCTTTGGCGAAGAGAGAGAGCTGGGCCGCGGCAGGTTTGGGCGGAAGCCTCAGCAAGGCTGCCAGCCGAGCCTCGGGTGGGGGGGCCATCCTAGAAGAGGGCCCCCGACCTCGGCCTCGGCGAAGCACAGGCGCGCACGTGGGAAGCAGCTTCTGCGGGGACCGAGAGGCCGGACCCACAGCAGAGCGAAAACACTCGGTCTGAGGCTGCGGGAGGCCTCCTGACAGCAGCCCCGCTTCGCTGAGCCGGGCGCCCGCCCGCAGTCGTGCCCAGCGGGGCCGGCGTTCAGCGGGCACCGTGCTGCACACCCGGCTCGCGGGGAGGTCGGGAGGGCGACGCCGGCCTGCAGGCCCACCTCTCTGGGGGCGCCCGGAGCGGGGAGGCCAGCCCGAAGCGGACAGGCGATGGGCCGAGCCCCTGCCGTGGCATTGCTTCAGGAGGACGCATTGGCCCAGCAAGCCCCACTCCGTCCCGGGAGGAGAGAAGCGGCTGTGACCCGTTCGAAGCACGGAGCAAGGCGCCCGGCCCTCAGCTCTTGAACGCGCTTCCAGGAGGGGGCTCTGTCAGCTCCACATTCGCCTATAGCACCAGGCCTTCTCTCGGGCGCGGAGAGCGATGCAGACCGCCTGTGGGCTTGGGCGGCCACCGCAGGGACCTGCGCGTGCCGCCAGCACCCCCGGGCCGGCAGCGGCTTCGGGGAGCCCGGGGCGTCCCACGCCTGGGCCTGGCAACCGAAGGAGACCGCAGGTCCCTCCATTCCGAGCCCCAGCGTGCTCCGGGGAGAACGTCCGCCCAGGGAAAGACGAGTGCGAAGAGGGAAGCCGGGAGGAGAGAGGCAGGGCGCGCTTCGGGAGGCCCGGGCGCCCAGGCTGTGGGGCCGGCTTCTCCCGGGCCGGCGCCTCGTGTCCTCCGCGGGGAAGCGGTTGGCTGACTCGCTGTGGGTGGGGACGCGGTAGGTCAGGCCCCTCGACTTCCCTGTGAGAATTCAGGCAGGGTGGAATGCCATCCCCCATCCCTGTCCACACACACGGCGCTCCCCGGAGAAGGATGCCTCCCCGGCGCTAAGCCTGTTCACCTCGAGTGTGCACCACGGCCTCACCGCCGGGAAACAAGCCTGACGCCGAGCGGCCTTCCGCGTGCAGGCCTCTTTGGCGAAGAGAGAGAGCTGGGCCGCGGCAGGTTTGGGCGGAAGCCTCAGCAAGGCTGCCAGCCGAGCCTCGGGTGGGGGGGCCATCCTAGAAGAGGGCCCCCGACCTCGGCCTCGGCGAAGCACAGGCGCGCACGTGGGAAGCAGCTTCTGCGGGGACCGAGAGGCCGGACCCACAGCAGAGCGAACACACTCGGTCTGAGGCTGCGGGAGGCCTCCTGACAGCAGCCCCGCTTCGCTGAGCCGGGCGCCCGCCCGCAGTCGTGCCCAGCGGGGCCGGCGTTCAGCGGGCACCGTGCTGCACACCCGGCTCGCGGGGAGGTCGGGAGGGCGACGCCGGCCTGCAGGCCCACCTCTCTGGGGGCGCCCGGAGCGGGGAGGCCAGCCCGAAGCGGACAGGCGATGGGCCGAGCCCCTGCCGTGGCATTGCTTCAGGAGGACGCATTGGCCCAGCAAGCCACACTCCGTCCCGGGAGGAGAGAAGCGGCTGTGACCAGCTCGAAGCACGGAGCAAGGCGCCCGGCCCTCAGCTCTTGAACGCGCTTCCCGGAGGGGGCTCTGTCAGATCCACATTCCCCTATGGCAGCAGGCCTTCTCTGGGTCGCGGAGAGCGATGCAGACACCCTGCCGGCTTGGGCCTCCACCGCAGGGACCTGCGCGTGCCATCAGCACCCCCGGGCCGGCAGCGGCTTCGGGGAGCCCGGGGCGTCCCACGCCTGGGCCTGGCAACCGAAGGAGACCGCAGGTCCCTCCATTCCGAGCCCCAGCGTGCTCCGGGGAGAACGTCCGCCCAGGGAAAGACGAGTGCGAAGAGGGAAGCCGGGAGGAGAGAGGAAGGGCGCCCTTCGGGAGGCCCGGGCGCCCAGGCTGTGGGGCCGGCTTCTCCCGGGCCGGCGCCTCGCGTCCTCCGCGGGGAAGCGGTTGGCTGACTCGCCGTGGGTGGGGACGCGGTAGGTCAGGCCCCTCGACTTCCCTGTGAGAAGCCAGGCAGGGTGGAATGCCATCCCCCATCCCCGTCCACACACACGGCGCTCCCCGGAGAAGGATGCCTCCCCGACGCTGAGCCTGTTCACCTCGAGTGAGCACCACGGCCTCACCGCCGGGAAGCAAGCCTGACGCCGAGCGGCCTTCCGCGTGCAGGCCTCTTTGGCGAAGAGAGAGAGCTGGGCCGCGGCAGGTTTGGGCGGAAGCCTCAGCAAGGCTGCCAGCCGGGCCTCGGGTGGGGGCCGTGCTAGAAGGGGGCCCCCGACCTCAGCCTCGGCGAAGCACACGCGAGCACGTGGGAAGCAGCTTCTGCGGGGACCGAGAGGCCGGACCCCCAGCAGAGCGAACACACACGGTCTGAGGCTGCGGGAGGCCTTCTGACAGCAGCCCCGCTTCGCTGAGCCGGGCGCCCGCCCGCAGTCGAGCCCAGCGGGGCCGGCGTTCAGCAGGCACCGTGCTGCACACCCGGCTCGCGGGGAGGTCGGGAGGGCGACGCCGGCCTGCAGGCCCACCTCTCTGGGGGCGCCCGGAGCGGGGAGGCCAGCCCGAAGCGGACGGGCGAAGGGCCGAGCCCCTGCCGTGGCATTGCTTCAGGAGGACGCATTGGGCCAGGAAGCCCCACTCCGTCCCGGGAGGAGAGAAGCGGCTGTGACCCGTTCGAAGCACGGAGCAAGGCGCCCGGCCCTCAGCTCTTGAACGCGCTTCCCGGAGGGGGCTCTGTCAGCTCCACATTCCCCTATAGCAGCAGGCCTTCTCTCGGGCGCGGAGAGCGATGCAGACACCCTGCCGGCTTGGGCCTCCACCGCAGGGACCTGCGCGTGCCGCCGGCACCCCCGGGCCGGCAGCGGCTTCGGGGAGCCCGGGGCGTCCCACGCCTGGTCCTGGCAACCGAAGGAGACCGCAGGTCCCTCCATTCCGAGCCCCAGCGTGCTCCGGGGAGAACGTCCGCCCAGGGAAAGATGAGTGCGAAGAGGGAAGCCGGGAGGAGAGAGGCAGGCCGCGCTTCGGGAGGCCCGGGCGCCCAGTCTGTGGGGCCGGCTTCTCCCGGGCCGGCGCCTGGCGTCCTCCGCGGGGAAGAGGTTGGCTGACTCGCCTTGGGTGGGGACGTGGTAGGTCAGGCCCCTCGACCTCCCTGTGAGAAACCAGGCAGGGTGGAATGCCATCCCCCGTCCCCGTCCACACACGGCGCTCCCCGGAGAAGTCTGCCTCCCCGGCGCTGAGCTTGTTCACCTCGAGTGAGCACCACAGCCACACCGCCAGGAAGCAAGCCTGACGCCGAGCGGCCTTCCGCGTGCAGGCCTCTTTGGCGCAGAGAGAGAGCTGGGCCGCGGCAGGGTGGAGCGGAAGCCGAAGCAAGGCTGCCAGCCGGGCCTCGGGTGGGGGGCCGTCCTAGAAGGGGCCCCCGACCTCGGCCTCGGCGAAGCACACGCGAGCACGTGGGAAGCAGCTTCTGCGGGGACCGAGAGGCCGGACCCCCAGCAGAGCGAACACACACGGTCTGAGGCTGCGGGAGGCCTTCTGACAGCAGCCCCGCTTCGCTGAGCCGGGCGCCCGCCCGCAGTCGAGCCCAGCGGGGCCGGCGTTCAGCGGGCACCGTGCTGCACACCCGGCTCGCGGGGAGGTCGGGAGGGCGACGCCGGCCTGCAGGCCCACCTCTCTGGGGGCGCCCGGAGCGGGGAGGCCAGCCCGAAGCGGACGGGCGAAGGGCCGAGCCCCTGCCGTGGCATTGCTTCAGGAGGACGCATTGGCCCAGCAAGCCCCACTCCGTCCCGGGAGGAGAGAAGCGGCTGTGACCCGTTCGAAGCACGGAGCAAGCGCCCGGCCCTCAGCTCTTGAACGCGCTTCCCGGAGGGGGCTCTGTCAGCTCCACATTCCCCTATAGCAGCAGGCCTTCTCTCGGGCGTGGAGAGCGATGCAGACACCCTGCCGGCTTGGGCCTCCACCGCAGGGACCTGCGCGTGCCGCCAGCACCCCCGGGCCGGCAGCGGCTTCGGGGAGCCCGGGGCGTCCCACGCCTGGGCCTGGCAACCGAAGGAGACCGCAGGTCCCTCCATTCCGAGGCCCAGCGGTGCTCCGGGGAGAACATCCGCCCAGGGAAAGACGAGTGCGAAGAGGGAAGCCGGGAGGAGAGAGGCAGGGCGCGCTTCGGGAGGCCCGGGCGCCCAGGCTGTGGGGCCGGCTTCTCCCGGGCCGGCGCCTCGCGTCCTCCGCGGGGAAGCGGTTGGCTGACTCGCCTTGGGTGGGGACGTGGTAGGTCAGGCCCCTCGACCTCCCTGTGAGAAACCAGGCAGGGTGGAATGCCATCCCCCGTCCCCATCCACACACACGGCGCTCCCCGGAGAAGTCTGCCTCCCCGGCGCTGAGCCTGTTCACCTCGAGTGAGCACCACAGCCTCACCGCCGGGAAGCAAGCCTGACACCGAGCGGCCTTCCGCGTGCAGGCCTCTTTGGTGAAGAGAGAGAGCTGGGCCGCGGCAGGGTGGGGCGGAAGCCTCAGCAAGGCTGCCAGCCGGGCCTCGGGTGGGGGACCGTCCTAGAAGGGGGCCCCCGACCTCGGCCTCGGCGAAGCACACGCGAGCACGTGGGAAGCAGCTTCTGCGGGGACCGAGAGGCCGGACCCCCAGCAGAGCGAACACACACGGTCTGAGGCTGCGGGAGGCCTTCTGACAGCAGCCCCGCTTCGCTGAGCCGGGCGCCCGCCCGCAATCGAGCCCAGCGGGGCCGGCGTTCAGCGGGCACCGTGCTGCACACCCGGCTCGCGGGGAGGTCGGGAGGGCGACGCCGGCCTGCAGGCCCACCTCTCTGGGGGCGCCCGGAGCGGGGAGGCCAGCCCGAAGCGGACGGGCGAAGGGCCGAGCCCCTGCCGTGGCATTGCTTCAGGAGGACGCATTGGCCCAGCAAGCCCCACTCCGTCCCGGGAGGAGAGAAGCGGCTGTGACCCGTTCGAAGCACGGAGCAAGGCGCCCGGCCCTCAGCTCTTGAACGCGCTTCCCGGAGGGGGCTCTGTCAGCTCCACATTCCCCTATAGCAGCAGGCCTTCTCTCGGGTGTGGAGAGCGATGCAGACACCCTGCCGGCTTGGGCCTCCACCGCAGGGACCTGCGCGTGCCGCCAGAACCCCCGGGCCGGCAGCGGCTTCGGGGAGCCCGGGGCGTCCCACGCCTGGGCCTGGCAACCGAAGGAGACCGCAGGTCCCTCCATTCCGAGCCCCAGCGGTGCTCCGGGGAGAACGTCCGCCCAGGGAAAGACGAGTGCGAAGAGGGAAGCCGGGAGGAGAGAGGCAGGGCGCGCTTCGGGAGGCCCGGGCGCCCAGGCTGTGGGGCCGGCTTCTCCCGGGCCGGCGCCTCGCGTCCTCCGCGGGGAAGCGGTTGGCTGACTCGCCATGGGTGGGGACGCGGGAGGTCAGGCCCCTCGCACTCCCGGTGAGAAACCAGGCAGGGTGGAATGCCATCCCCCATCCCCGTCCACACACACGGCGCTCCCCGGAGAAGGATGCCTCCCCGGCGCTGAGCCTGTTCACCTCGAGTGAGCACCACAGCCTCACCGCCGGGAAGCAAGCCTGACGCCGAGCGGCCTTCCGCGTGCAGGCCTCTTTGGCGAAGAGAGAGAGCTGGGCTGCGGCAGGGTGGAGCGGAAGCCTCAGCAAGGCTGCCAGCCGGGCCTCGGGTGGGGGGCCGTCCTAGAAGGGGGCCCCCGACCTCGGCCTCGGCGAAGCACACGGGAGCACGTGGGAAGCAGCTTCTGTGGGGACCGAGAGGCCGGACCCCCAGCAGAGCGAACACACACGGTCTGAGGCTGCGGGAGGCCTTCTGACAGCAGCCCCGCTTCGCTGAGCCGGGCGCCCGCCCGCAGTCGAGCCCAGCGGGGCCGGCGTTCAGCGGGCACCGTGCTGCACACCCGGCTCGCGGGGAGGTCGGGAGGGCGACGCCGGCCTGCAGGCCCACCTCTCTGGGGGCGCCCGGAGCGGGGAGGCCAGCCCGAAGCGGACGGGCGAAGGGCCGAGCCCCTGCCGTGGCATTGCTTCAGGAGGACGCATTGGCCCAGCAAGTCCCACTCCGTCCCGGGAGGAGAGAAGCGGCTGTGACCCGTTCGAAGCACAGAGCAAGGCGCCCGGCCCTCAGCTCTTGAACGCGCTTCCCGGAGGGGGCTCTGTCAGCTCCACATTCCCCTATAGCAGCAGGCCATCTCTCGGCCGCGGAGAGCGATGCAGACACCCTGCCGGCTTGGGCCTCCACCGCAGGGACCTGCGCGAGCCGCCAGCACCCCCGGGCCGGCAGCGGCTTCGGGGAGCCCGGGGCGTCCCACGCCTGGGCCTGGCAACCGAAGGAGACCGCAGGTCCCTCCATTCCGAGCCCCAGCGTGCTCCGGGGAGAACGTCCGCCCAGGGAAAGACGAGTGCGAAGAGGGAAGCCGGGAGGAGAGAGGCAGGGCGCGCTTCGGGAGGCCCGGGCGCCCAGGCTGTGGGGCCGGCTTCTCCCGGGCCGGCGCCTGGCGTCCTCCGCGGGGAAGCGGTTGGCTGACTCGCCTTGGGTGGGGACGTGGTAGGTCAGGCCCCTCGACCTCCCTGTGAGAAACCAGGCAGGGTGGAATGCCATCCCCCGTCCCCGTCCGCACACACGGCGCTCCCCGGAGAAGGATGCCTCCCCGGCGCTGAGCCTGTTCACCTCGAGTGAGCACCACAGCCTCACCGCCGGGAAGCAAGCCTGACACCGAGCGGCCTTCCGCGTGCAGGCCTCTTTGGCGAAGAGAGAGAGCTGGGCCGCGGCAGGGTGGGGCGGAAGCCTCAGCAAGGCTGCCAGCCGGGCCTCGGGTGGGGGGCCGTCCTAGAAGGGGCCCCCGACCTCGGCATCGGCGAAGCACACGCGAGCACGTGGGAAGCAGCTTCTGCGGGGACCGAGAGGCCGGACCCCCAGCAGAGCGAACACACACGGTCTGAGGCTGCGGGAGGCCTTCTGACAGCAGCCCCGTTTCGCTGAGCCGGGCGCCCGCCCGCAGTCGAGCCCAGCGGGGCCGGCGTTCAGCGGGCACCGTGCTGCACACCCGGCTCGCGGGGAGGTCGGGAGGGCGACGCCGGCCTGCAGGCCCACCTCTCTGGGGGCGCCCGGAGCGGGGAGGCCAGCCCAAAGCGGACGGGCGAAGGGCCGAGCCCCTGCCGTGGCATTGCTTCAGGAGGACGCATTGGCCCAGCAAGTCCCACTCCGTCCCGGGAGGAGAGAAGCGGCTGTGACCCGTTCGAAGCACAGAGCAAGGCGCCCGGCCCTCAGCTCTTGAACGCGCTTCCCGGAGGGGGCTCTGTCAGCTCCACATTCCCCTATAGCAGCAGGCCATCTCTCGGCCGCGGAGAGCGATGCAGACACCCTGCCGGCTTGGGCCTCCACCGCAGGGACCTGCGCGAGCCGCCAGCACCCCCGGGCCGGCAGCGGTTTCGGGGAGCCCGGGGCGTCCCACGCCTGGGCCTGGCAACCGAAGGAGACCGCAGGTCCCTCCATTCCGAGCCCCAGCGTGCTCCGGGGAGAACGTCCGCCCAGGGAAAGACGAGTGCGAAGAGGGAAGCCGGGAGGAGAGAGGCAGGGCGCGCTTCGGGAGGCCCGGGCGCCCAGGCTGTGGGGCCGGCTTCTCCCGGGCCTGCGCCTCGTGTCCTCCGCGGGGAAGCGGTTGGCTGACTCGCCATGGGTGGGGACGCGGGACGTCAGGCCCCTCGCACTCCCGGTGAGAAACCAGGCAGGGTGGAATGCCATCCCCCATCCCCGTCCACACACACGGCGCTCCCCGGAGAAGGATGCCTCCCCGGCGCTGAGCCTGTTCACCTCGAGTGAGCACCACAGCCTCACCGCCGGGAAGCAAGCCTGACACCGAGCGGCCTTCCGCGTGCAGGCCTCTTTGGCGAAGAGAGAGAGCTGGGGCGCGGCAGGGTGGGGCGGAAGCCTCAGCAAGGCTGCCAGCCGGGCCTCGGGTGGGGGGCCGTCCTAGAAGGGGCCCCCGACCTCGGCATCGGCGAAGCACACGCGAGCACGTGGGAAGCAGCTTCTGCGGGGACCGAGAGGCCGGACCCCCAGCAGAGCGAACACACACGGTCTGAGGCTGCGGGAGGCCTTCTGACAGCAGCCCCGCTTCGCTGAGCCGGGCGCCCGCCCGCAGTCGAGCCCAGCGGGGCCGGCGTTCAGCGGGCACCGTGCTGCACACCCGGCTCGCGGGGAGGTCGGGAGGGCGACGCCGGCCTGCAGGCCCACCTCTCTGGGGGCGCCCGGAGCGGGGAGGCCAGCCCGAAGCGGACGGGCGAAGGGCCGAGCCCCTGCCGTGGCATTGCTTCAGGAGGACGCATTGGCCCAGCAAGCCCCACTCCGTCCCGGGAGGAGAGAAGCGGCTGTGACCCGTTCGAAGCACGGAGCAAGGCGCCCGGCCCTCAGCTCTTGAACGCGCTTCCCGGAGGGGGCTCTGTCAGCTCCACATTCCCCTATAGCAGCAGGCCTTCTCTCGGGTGTGGAGAGCGATGCAGACACCCTGCCGGCTTGGGCCTCCACCGCAGGGACCTGCGCGTGCCGCCAGCACCCCCGGGCCGGCAGCGGCTTCGGGGAGCCCGGGGCGTCCCACGCCTGGGCCTGGCAACCGAAGGAGACCGCAGGTCCCTCCATTCCGAGCCCCAGCGGTGCTCCGGGTAGAACGTCCGCCCAGGGAAAGACGAGTGCGAAGAGGGAAGCCGGGAGGAGAGAGGCAGGGCGCGCTTCGGGAGGCCCGGGCGCCCAGGCTGTGGGGCCGGCTTCTCCCGGGCCGGCGCCTCGCGTCCTCCGCGGGGAAGCGGTTGGCTGACTCGCCGTGGGTGGAGACGTGGTAGGTCAGGCCCCTCGACCTCCCTGTGAGAAACCAGGCAGGGTGGAATGCCATCCCCCGTCCCCGTCCACACACACGGCGCTCCCCGGAGAAGGATGCCTCCCCGGCGCTGAGCCTGTTCACCTCGAGTGAGCACCACAGCCTCACCGCCGGGAAGCAAGCCTGACGCCGAGCGGCCTTCCGCGTGCAGGCCTCTTTGGCGAAGAGAGAGAGCTGGGCTGCGGCAGGGTGGAGCGGAAGCCTCAGCAAGGCTGCCAGCCGGGCCTCGGGTGGGGGGCCGTCCTAGAAGGGGGCCCCCGACCTCGGCCTCGGCGAAGCACACGCGAGCACGTGGGAAGCAGCTTCTGCGGGGACCGAGAGGCCGGACCCCCAGCAGAGCGAACACACACGGTCTGAGGCTGCGGGAGGCCTTCTGACAGCAGCCCCGCTTCGCTGAGCCGGGCGCCCGCCCGCAGTCGAGCCCAGCGGGGCCGGCGTTCAGCGGGCACCGTGCTGCACACCCGGCTCGCGGGGAGGTCGGGAGGGCGACGCCGGCCTGCAGGCCCACCTCTCTGGGGGCGCCCGGAGCGGGGAGGCCAGCCCGAAGCGGACGGGCGAAGGGCCGAGCCCCTGCCGTGGCATTGCTTCAGGAGGACGCATTGGCCCAGCAAGCCCCACTCTGTCCCGGGAGGAGAGAAGCGGCTGTGACCCGTTCGAAGCACGGAGCAAGGCGCCCGGCCCTCAGCTCTTGAACGCGCTTCCCGGAGGGGGCTCTGTCAGCTCCACATTCCCCTATAGCAGCAGGCCTTCTCTCGGGCGCGGAGAGCGATGCAGACACCCTGCCGGCTTGGGCCTCCACCGCAGGGACCTGCGCGTGCCACCGGCACCCCCGGGCCGACAGCGGCTTCGGGGAGCCCGGGGCATCCCACGCCTGGTCCTGGCAACCGAAGGAGACCGCAGGTCCCTCCATTCCGAGCCCCAGCGTGCTCCGTGGAGAACGTCCGCCCAGGGAAAGACGAGTGCGAAGAGGGAAGCCGGGAGGAGAGAGGCAGGGCGCGCTTCGGGAGGCCCGGGCGCCCAGGCTGTGGGGCCGGCTTCTCCGGGGCCGGCGCCTCGCGTCTTCCGCGGGGAAGCGGTTGGCTGACTCGCCTTGGGTGGGGACGTGGTAGGTCAGGCCCCTCGACCTCCCTGTGAGAAACCAGGCAGGGTGGAATGCCATCCCGCGTCCCCGTCCACACACACGGCGCTCCCCGGAGAAGTCTGCCTCCACGGCGCTGAGCCTGTTCACCTCGAGTGAGCACCACAGCCTCACCGCCGGGAAGCAAGCCTGACACCGAGCGGCCTTCCGCGTGCAGGCCTCTTTGGCGCAGAGAGAGAGCTGGGCCGCGGCAGGGTGGAGCGGAAGCCGCAGCAAGGCTGCCAGCCGGGCCTCGGGTGGGGGGCCGTCCTAGAAGGGGGCCCCCGACCTCGGCCTCGGCGAAGCACACGCGAGCACGTGGGAAGCAGCTTCTGCGGGGACCGAGAGGCCGGACCCCCAGCAGAGCGAACACACACGGTCTGAGGCTGCGGGAGGCCTTCTGACAGCAGCCCCGCTTCGCTGAGCCGGGCGCCCGCCCGCAGTCGAGCCCAGCGGGGCCGGCGTTCAGCGGGCACCGTGCTGCACACCCGGCTCGCGGGGAGGTCGGGAGGGCGACGCCGGCCTGCAGGCCCACCTCTCTGGGGGCGCCCGGAGCGGGGAGGCCAGCCCGAAGCGGACGGGCGAAGGGCCGAGCCCCTGCCGTGGCATTGCTTCAGGAGGACGCCTTGGCCCAGCAAGCCCCACTCCGTCCCGGGAGGAGAGAAGCGGCTGTGACCCGTTCGAAGCACGGAGCAAGGCGCCCGGCCCTCAGCTCTTGAACGCGCTTCCCGGAGGGGGCTATGTCAGCTCCACATTCCCCTATAGCAGCAGGCCTTCTCTCGGGCGCGGAGAGCGATGCAGACACCCTGCCGGCTTGGGCGTCCACCGTAGGGACCTGCGCGTGCCGCCGGCACCCCCGAGCCGGCAGCGGCTTCGGGGAGCCCGGGGCGTCCCACGCCTGGGCCTGGCAACCGAAGGAGACCGCAGGTCCCTCCATTCCGAGCCCCAGCGTGCTCCGGGGAGAACGTCCGCCCAGGGAAAGACAAGTGCGAAGAGGGAAGCCGGGAGGAGAGAGGAAGGGCGCGCCTCGGGAGGCTCGGGCGCCCAGGCTGTGGGGCCGGCTTCTCCCGGGCCGGCGCCTCGCGTCCTCCGTGGTGAAGCGGTTGGCTGACTCGCCTTGGGTGGGGACGTGGTAGGTCAGGCCCCTCGACCTCCCTGTGAGAAACCAGGCAGGGTGGAATGCCATCCCCCGTCCCCGTCCACACACACGGCGCTCCCCGGAGAAGGATGCCTCCCCGGCGCTGAGCCTGTTCACCACGAGTGAGCACCACAGCCTCACCGCCGGGAAGCAAGCCTGACGCCGAGCGGCCTTCCGCGTGCAGGCCTCTTTGGCGCAGAGAGAGAGCTGGGCCGCGGCAGGGTGGAGCGGAAGCCTCAGCAAGGCTGCCAGCCGGGCCTCGGGTAGGGGGCCGTCCTAGAAGGGGCCCCCGCCCTCGGCCTCGGCGAAGCACACGCGAGCACGTGGGAAGCAGCTTCTGCGGGGACCGAGAGGCCGGACCTCCAGCAGAGCGAACACACACGGTCTGAGGCTGCGGGAGGCCTTCTGACAGCAGCCCCGCTTCGCTGAGCCGGGCGCCCGCCCGCAGTCGAGCCCAGCGGGGCCGGCGTTCAGCGGGCACCGTGCTGCACACCCGGCTCGCGGGGAGGTCGGGAGGGCGACGCCGGCCTGCAGGCCCACCTCTCTGGGGGCGCCCGGAGCGGGGAGGCCAGCCCGAAGCGGACGGGCGAAGGGCCGAGCCCCTGCCGTGGCATTGCTTCAGGAGGACGCATTGGCCCAGCAAGCCCCACTCCATCCCGGGAGGAGAGAAGCGGCTGTGACCCGTTGGAAGCACGGAGCAAGGCGCCCGGCGCTCAGCTCTTGAACGTGCTTCCCGGAGGGGGCTCTGTCGGTTCCGCATTCCCCTATAGCAGCAGGCCTTCTCTCGGGCGCGGAGAGCGATGCAGACACCCTGCCGGCTTGGGCCTCCATCGCAGGGACCTGCGCGTGCCGCCGGCACCCCCGGGCCGGCAGCGGCTTCGGGGAGCCCGGGGCGTCCCACGCCTGGGCCTGGCAACCGAAGGAGACCGCAGGTCCCTCCATTCCGAGCCCCAGCGTGCTCCGGGGAGAACGTGCCCAGGGAAAGACGAGTGCGAAGAGGGAAGCCGGGAGGAGAGAGGAAGGGCGCGCCTCGGGAGGCTCGGGCGCCCAGGCTGTGGGGCCGGCTTCTCCCGGGCCGGCGCCTCGCGTCCTCCGTGGGGAAGCGGTTGGCTGACTCGCCTTGGGTGGGGACGTGGTAGGTCAGGCCCCTCGACCTCCCTGTGAGAAACCAGGCAGGGTGGAATGCCATCCCCCGTCCCCGTCCACACACACGGCGCTCCCCGGAGAAGGATGCCTCCCCGGCGCTGAGCCTGCTCACCTCGAGTGAGTACCACAGCCTCACCGCCGGGAAGCAAGCCTGACGCCGAGCGGCCTTCCGCGTGCAGGCCTCTTTGGCGCAGAGAGAGAGCTGGGCCGCGGCAGGGTGGAGCAGAAGCCGCAGCAAGGCTGCCAGGCGGGCCTCGGGTGGGGGGCCGTCCTAGAAGGGGGCCCCCGACCTCGGCCTCGGCGAAGCACACGCGAGCACGTGGGAAGCAGCTTCTGCGGGGACCGAGAGGCCGGACCCCCAGCAGAGCGAACACACACGGTCGGAGGCTGCGGGAGGCCTTCTGACAGCAGTCCCGCTTCGCTGAGCCGGGCGCCCGCCCGCAGTCGAGCCCAGCGGGGCCGGCGTTCAGCGGGCACCGTGCTGCACACCCGGCTCGCGGGGAGGTCGGGAGGGCGACGCCGGCCTGCAGGCCCACCTCTCTGGGGGCGCCCGGAGCGGGGAGGCCAGCCCGAAGCGGACGGGCGAAGGGCCGAGCCCCTGCCGTGGCATTGCTTCAGGAGGACGCCTTGGCCCAGCAAGCCCCACTCCGTCCCGGGAGGAGAGAAGCGGCTGTGACCCGTTCGAAGCACGGAGCAAGGCGCCCGGCCCTCAGCTCTTGAACGCGCTTCCCGGAGGGGGCTCTGTCAGCTCCACATTCCCCTATAGCAGCAGGCCTTCTCTCGGGCGCGGAGAGCGATGCAGACACCCTGCCGGCTTGGGCGTCCACCGCAGGGACCTGCGCGTGCCGCCGGCACCCCCGGGCTGGCAGCGGCTTCGGGGAGCCCGGGGCGTCCCACGCCTGGTCCTGGCAACCGAAGGAGACCGCAGGTCCCTCCATTCCGAGCCCCAGCGTGCTCCGGGGAGAACGTCCGCCCAGGGAAAGACGAGTGCGAAGAGGGAAGCCGGGAGGAGAGAGGAAGGGCGCGCTTCGGGAGGCCCGGGTGCCCAGGCTGTGGGGCCGGCTTCTCCCGGGCCGGCACCTCGCGTCCTCCGCGGGGAAGCGGTTGGCTGACTCGCCTTGGGTGGGGACGTGGTAGGTCAGGCCCCTCGACCTCCCTGTGAGAAACCAGGCAGGGTGGAATGCCATCCCCCGTCCCCGTCCACACACACGGCGCTCCCCGGAGAAGGATGCCTCCCCGGCGCTGAGCCTGTTCACCTCGAGTGAGTACCACAGCCTCACCGCGGGGAAGCAAGCCTGACGCCGAGCGGCCTTCCGCGTGCAGGCCTCTTTGGCGCAGAGAGAGAGCTGGGCCGCGGCAGGGTGGAGGGGAAGCCGCAGCAAGGCTGCCAGCCGGGCCTCGGGTGGGGGGCCGTCCTAGAAGGGGGCCGCCGACCTCGGCCTCGGCGAAGCACACGCGAGCACGTGGGAAGCAGCTTCTGCGGGGACCGAGAGGCCGGACCCCCAGCAGAGCGAACACACACGGTCTGAGGCTGCGGGAGGCCTTCTGACAGCAGCACCGCTTCGCTGAGCCGGGCGCCCGCCCGCAGTCGAGCCCAGCGGGGCCGGCGTTCAGCGGGCACCGTGCTGCACACCCGGCTCGCGGGGAGGTCGGGAGGGCGACGCCGGCCTGCAGGCCCACCTCTCTGGGGGCGCCCGGAGCGGGGAGGCCAGCCCGAAGCGGACGGGCGAAGAGCCGAGCCCCTGTCGTGGCATTGCTTCAGGAGGACGCATTGGCCCAGCAAGCCCCACTCCGTCCCGGGAGGAGAGAAGCGGCTGTGACCCGTTCGAAGCACGGAGCAAGGCGCCCGGCCCTCAGCTCTTGAACGCGCTTCCCGGAGGGGGCTCTGTCAGCTCCACATTCCCCTATAGCAGCAGGCCTTCTCTCGGGCGTGGAGAGCGATGCAGACACCCTGCCGGCTTGGGCCTCCACCACAGGGACCTGCGCGTGCCGCCAGCACCCCCGGGCCGGCAGCGGCTTCGGGGAGCCCGGGGTGTCCCACGCCTGGGCCTGGCAACCGAAGGAGACCGCAGGTCCCTCCATTCTGAGCCCCAGCGTGCTCCGGGGAGAACGTCCGCCCAGGGAAAGACGAGTGCGAAGAGGGAAGCCGGGAGGAGAGAGGAAGGGCGCGCTTCGGGAGGCCCGGGCGCCCAGGCTGTGGGGCCGGCTTCTCCCGGGCCGGCGCCTGGCGTCCTCCGCGGGGAAGCGGTTGGCTGACTCGCTTTGGGTGGGGACGTGGTAGGTCAGGCCCCTCGACCTCCCTGTGAGAAACCAGGCAGGGTGGAATGCCATCCCCCGTCCCGTCCACACACACGGCGCTCCCCGGAGAAGTCTGCCTCCCCGGCGCTGAGCCTGTTCACCTCGAGTGAGCACCACAGCCTCACCGCCGGGAAGCAAGCCTGACGCCGAGCGGCCTTCCGCTTGCAGTCCTCTTTGGCGAAGAGAGAGCGCTGGGCCGCGGTAGGGTGGGGCGGAAGCCTCAGCAAGGCTGCCAGCCGGGCCTCGGGTAGGGGGCCGTCCTAGAAGGGGCCCCCGACCTCGGCCTCGGCGAAGCACACGCGAGCACGTGGGAAGCAGCTTCTGCGGGGACCGAGAGGCCGGACCCCCAGCAGAGCGAACACACACGGTCTGAGGCTGCGGGAGGCCTTCTGACAGCAGCCCCGCTTCGCTGAGCCGGGCGCCCGCCCGCAGTCGGGCCCAGCGGGGCCGGCGTTCAGCGGGCACCGTGCTGCACACCCGGCTCGCGGGGAGGTCGGGAGGGCGACGCCGGCCTGCAGGCCCACCTCTCTGGGGGCGCCCGGAGCGGGGAGGCCAGACCGAAGCGGACGGGCGAAGGGCCGAGCCCCTGCCGTGGCATTGCTTCTGTAGGACGCATTGGCCCAGCAAGCCCCACTCCGTCCCGGGAGGAGAGAAGCGGCTGTGACCCGTTCGAAGCACGGAGCAAGGCGCCCGGCCCTCAGCTCTTGAACGCGCTTCCCGGAGGGGGCTCTGTCAGCTCCACATTCCCCTATAGCAGCAGGCCTTCTCTCGGGCGCGGAGAGCGATGCAGACACCCTGCCGGCTTGGGCCTCCACCGCAGGGACCTGCGCGTGCCGCCAGCACCCCCGGGCCGGCAGCGGCTTCGGGGAGCCTGGGGCGTCCCACGCCTGGGCCTGGCAACCGAAGGAGACCGCAGGTCCCTCCATTCCGAGTCCCAGCGTGCTCCGGGGAGAACGTCCACCCAGGGAAAGACGAGTGCGAAGAGAGAAGCCGGGAGGAGAGAGGAAGGGCGCGCTTCGGGAGGCTCGGGCGCCCAGGCTGTGGGGCCGGCTTCTCCCGGGCCGGCGCCTCGCGTCCTCCGTGTGGAAGCCGTTGGCTGACTCGCCTTGGGTGGGGACGTGGTAGGTCAGGCCCCTCGACCTCCCTGTGAGAAACCAGGCAGGGTGGAATGCCATCCCCCGTCCCCGTCCACACACACGGCGCTCCCCGGAGAAGGATGCCTCCCCGGCGCTGAGCCTGTTCACCTCGAGTGAGCACCACAGCCTCACCGCCGGGAAGCTAGCCTGACGCCGAGCGGCCTTCCGCGTGCAGGCCTCTTTGGCGCAGAGAGAGAGCTGGGCCGCGGCAGGGTGGAGCGGAAGCCTCAGCAAGGCTGCCAGCCGGGCCTCGGGTGGGGGGCCGTCCTAGAAGGGGCCCCCGACCTCGGCCTCGGCGAAGCACACGCGAGCACGTGGGAAGCAGCTTCTGCGGGGACCGAGAGGCCGGACACCCAGCAGAGCGAACACACACGGTCTGAGGCTGCGGGAGGCCTTCTGACAGCAGCCCCGCTTCGCTGAGCCGGGCGCCCGCCCGCAGTCGAGCCCAGCGGGGCCGGCGTTCAGCGGGCACCGTCTGCACACCCGGCTCGCGGGGAGGTCGGGAGGGCGACGCCGGCCTGCAGGCCCACCTCTCTGGGGGCGCCCGGAGCGGGGAGGCCAGCCCGAAGCGGACGGGCGAAGGGCCGAGCCCCTGCCGTGGCATTGCTTCAGGAGGACGCATTGGCCCAGCAAGCCCCACTCCGTCCCGGGAGGAGAGAAGCGGCTGTGACCCGTTCGAAGCACGGAGCAAGGCGCCCGGCCCTCAGCTCTTGAACGCGCTTCCCGGAGGGGGCTCTGTCAGCTCCACATTCCCCTATAGCAGCAGGCCTTCTCTCGGGCGCGGAGAGCGATGCAGACACCCTGCCGGCTTGGGCCTCCACCGCAGGGACCTGCGCGTGCCGCCGGCACCCCCGGGCCGGCAGCGGCTTCGGGGAGCCCGGGGCGTCCCACGCCTGGGCCTGGCAACCGAAGGAGACCGCAGGTCCCTCCATTCCGAGCCCCAGCGTGCTCCGGGGAGAACGTCCGCCCAGGGAAAGACGAGTGCGAAGAGGGAAGCCGGGAGGAGAGAGGCAGGGCGCGCTTCGGGAGGCCCGGGCGCCCAGGCTGTGGGGCCGGCTTCTCCCGGGCCGGCGCCTCGCGTCCTCCGCGGGGAAGCGTTTGGCTGACTCGCCTTGGGTGGGGACGTGGTAGGTCAGGCCCCTCGACCTCCCTGTGAGAAACCAGGCAGGGTGGAATGCCATCCCCCGTCCCCGTCCACACACACGGCGCTCCCCATAGAAGGATGCCTCCCCGGCGCTGAGCCTGTTCACCTCGAGTGAGTACCACAGTCTCACCGCCGGGAAGCAAGCCTGACGCCGAGCGGCCTTCCGCGTGCAGGCCTCTTTGGCGCAGAGAGAGAGCTGGGCCGCGGCAGGGTGGAGCGGAAGCCGCAGCAAGGCTGCCAGCCGGGCCTCGGGTGGGGGGCCGTCCTAGAAGGGGGCCCCTGACCTCGGCCTCGGCGAAGCACACGCGAGCACGTGGGAAGCAGCTTCTGCGGGGACCGAGAGGCCGGACCCCCAGCAGAGCGAACACACACGGTCTGAGGCTGCGGGAGGCCTTCTGACAGCAGCCCCGCTTCGCTGAGCCGGGCGCCCGCCCGCAGTCGAGCCCAGCGGGGCCGGCGTTCAGCGGGCCCCGTGCTGCACACCCGGCTCGCGGGGAGGTCGGGAGGGCGACGCCGGCCTGCAGGCCCACCTCTCTGGGGGCGCCCGGAGCGGGGAGGCCAGCCCGAAGCGGACGGGCGAAGAGCCGAGCCCCTGTCGTGGCATTGCTTCAGGAGGACGCATTGGCCCAGCAAGCCCCACTCCGTCCCGGGAGGAGAGAAGCGGCTGTGACCCGTTCGAAGCACGGAGCAAGGCGCCCGGCCCTCAGCTCTTGAACGCGCTTCCCGGAGGGGGCTCTGTCAGCTCCACATTCCCCTATAGCAGCAGGCCTTCTCTCGGGCGTGGAGAGCGATGCAGACACCCTGCCGGCTTGGGCCTCCACCACAGGGACCTGCGCGTGCCGCCAGCACCCCCGGGCCGGCAGCGGCTTCGGGGAGCCCGGGGTGTCCCACGCCTGGGCCTGGCAACCGAAGGAGACCGCAGGTCCCTCCATTCCGAGCCCCAGCGTGCTCCGGGGAGAACGTCCGCCCAGGGAAAGACGAGTGCGAAGAGGGAAGCCGGGAGGAGAGAGGAAGTGCGCGCTTCGGGAGGCCCGGGCGCCCAGGCTGTGGGGCCGGCTTCTCCCGGGCCGGCGCCTGGCGTCCTCCGCGGGGAAGCGGTTGGCTGACTCGCTTTGGGTGGGGACGTGGTAGGTCAGGCCCCTCGACCTCCCTGTGAGAAACCAGGCAGGGTGGAATGCCATCCCCCGTCCCGTCCACACACACGGCGCTCCCCGGAGAAGTCTGCCTCCCCGGCGCTGAGCCTGTTCACCTCGAGTGAGCACCACAGCCTCACCGCCGGGAAGCAAGCCTGACGCCGAGCGGCCTTCCGCTTGCAGTCCTCTTTGGCGAAGAGAGAGCGCTGGGCCGCGGTAGGGTGGGGCGGAAGCCTCAGCAAGGCTGCCAGCCGGGCCTCGGGTAGGGGGCCGTCCTAGAAGGGGCCCCCGACCTCGGCCTCGGCGAAGCACACGCGAGCACGTGGGAAGCAGCTTCTGCGGGGACCGAGAGGCCGGACCCCCAGCAGAGCGAACACACACGGTCTGAGGCTGCGGGAGGCCTTCTGACAGCAGCCCCGCTTCGCTGAGCCGGGCGCCCGCCCGCAGTCGAGCCCAGCGGGGCCGGCGTTCAGCGGGCACCGTGCTGCACACCCGGCTCGCGGGGAGGTCGGGAGGGCGACGCCGGCCTGCAGGCCCACCTCTCTGGGGGCGCCCGGAGCGGGGAGGCCAGCCCGAAGCGGACGGGCGAAGGGCCGAGCCCCTGCCGTGGCATTGCTTCAGGAGGACGCATTGGCCCAGCAAGCCCCACTCCGTCCCGGGAGGAGAGAAGCGGCTGTGACCCGTTCGAAGCACGGAGCAAGGCGCCCGGCCCTCAGCTCTTGAACGCGCTTCCCGGAGGGGGCTCTGTCAGCTCCACATTCCCCTATAGCAGCAGGCCTTCTCTCGGGCGCGGAGAGCGATGCAGACACCCTGCCGGCTTGGGCCTCCACCGCAGGGACCTGCGCGTGCCGCCAGCACCCCCGGGCCGGCAGCGGCTTCGGGGAGCCCGGGGCGTCCCACGCCTGGGCCTGGCAACCGAAGGAGACCGCAGGTCCCTCCATTCCGAGTCCCAGCGTGCTCCGGGGAGAACGTCCACCCAGGGAAAGACGAGTGCGAAGAGAGAAGCCGGGAGGAGAGAGGAAGGGCGCGCTTCGGGAGGCTCGGGCGCCCAGGCTGTGGGGCCGGCTTCTCCCGGGCCGGCGCCTCGCGTCCTCCGTGTGGAAGCCGTTGGCTGACTCGCCTTGGGTGGGGACGTGGTAGGTCAGGCCCCTCGACCTCCCTGTGAGAAACCAGGCAGGGTGGAATGCCATCCCCCGTCCCCGTCCACACACACGGCGCTCCCCGGAGAAGGATGCCTCCCCGGCGCTGAGCCTGTTCACCTCGAGTGAGCACCACAGCCTCACCGCCGGGAAGCTAGCCTGACGCCGAGCGGCCTTCCGCGTGCAGGCCTCTTTGGCGAAGAGAGAGAGCTGGGCCGCGGCAGGGTGGAGCGGAAGCCTCAGCAAGGCTGCCAGCCGGGCCTCGGGTGGGGGCCGTCCTAGAAGTGGCCCCCGACCTCGGCCTCGGCGAAGCACACGCGAGCACGTGGGAAGCAGCTTCTGCGGGGACCGAGAGGCCGGACCCCCAGCAGAGCGAACACACACGGTCTGAGGCTGCGGGAGGCCTTCTGACAGCAGCCCCGCTTCGCTGAGCCGGGCGCCCGCCCGCAGTCGAGCCCAGCGGGGCCGGCGTTCAGCGGGCACCGTGCTGCACACCCGGCTCGCGGGGAGGTCGGGAGGGCGACGCCGGCCTGCAGGCCCACCTCTCTGGGGGCGCCCGGAGCGGGGAGGCCAGCCCGAAGCGGACGGGCGAAGGGCCGAGCCCCTGCCGTGGCATTGCTTCAGGAGGACGCATTGGCCCAGCAAGCCCCACTCCGTCCCGGGAGGAGAGAAGCGGCTGTGACCCGTTCGAAGCACGGAGCAAGGCGCCCGGCCCTCAGCTCTTGAACGCGCTTCCCGGAGGGGGCTCTGTCAGCTCCACATTCCCCTATAGCAGCAGGCCTTCTCTCGGGCGCGGAGAGCGATGCAGACACCCTGCCGGCTTGGGCCTCCACCGCAGGGACCTGCGCGTGCCGCCGGCACCCCCGGGCCGGCAGCGGCTTCGGGGAGCCCGGGGCGTCCCACGCCTGGGCCTGGCAACCGAAGGAGACCGCAGGTCCCTCCATTCCGAGCCCCAGCGTGCTCCGGGGAGAACGTCCGCCCAGGGAAAGACGAGTGCGAAGAGGGAAGCCGGGAGGAGAGAGGCAGGGCGCGCTTCGGGAGGCCCGGGCGCCCAGGCTGTGGGGCCGGCTTCTCCCGGGCCGGCGCCTCGCGTCCTCCGCGGGGAAGCGTTTGGCTGACTCGCCTTGGGTGGGGACGTGGTAGGTCAGGCCCCTCGACCTCCCTGTGAGAAACCAGGCAGGGTGGAATGCCATCCCCCGTCCCCGTCCACACACACGGCGCTCCCCATAGAAGGATGCCTCCCCGGCGCTGAGCCTGTTCACCTCGAGTGAGTACCACAGTCTCACCGCCGGGAAGCAAGCCTGACGCCGAGCGGCCTTCCGCGTGCAGGCCTCTTTGGCGCAGAGAGAGAGCTGGGCCGCGGCAGGGTGGAGCGGAAGCCGCAGCAAGGCTGCCAGCCGGGCCTCGGGTGGGGGGCCGTCCTAGAAGGGGGCCCCTGACCTCGGCCTCGGCGAAGCACACGCGAGCACGTGGGAAGCAGCTTCTGCGGGGACCGAGAGGCCGGACCCCCAGCAGAGCGAACACACACGGTCTGAGGCTGCGGGAGGCCTTCTGACAGCAGCCCCGCTTCGCTGAGCCGGGCGCCCGCCCGCAGTCGAGCCCAGCGGGGCCGGCGTTCAGCGGGCCCTGTGCTGCACACCCGGCTCGCGGGGAGGTCGGGAGGGCGACGCCGGCCTGCAGGCCCACCTCTCTGGGGGCGCCCAGAGCGGGGAGGCCAGCCCGAAGCGGACGGGCGAAGGGCCGAGCCCCTGCCGTGGCATTGCTTCAGGAGGACGCATTGGCCCAGCAAGCCCCACTCCGTCCCGGGAGGAGAGAAGCGGCTGTGACCCGTTCGAAGCACGGAGCAAGGCGCCCGGCCCTCAGCTCTTGAACGCGCTTCCCGGAGGGGGCTCTGTCAGCTCCACATTCCCCTATAGCACCAGGCCTTCTCTCGGGCGCGGAGAGCGATGCAGAGACCCTGCCGGCTTGGGCGTCCACCGCAGGGACCTGCGCGTGCCGCCAGCACCCCCGGGCTGGCAGCGGCTTCGGGGAGCCCGGGGCGAACCACGCCTGGTCCTGGCAACCGAAGGAGACCGCAGGTCCCTCCATTCCGAGCCCCAGCGTGCTCCGGGGAGAACGTCCGCCCAGGGAAAGACGAGTGCGAAGAGGGAAGCCGGGAGGAGAGAGGCAGGGCGCGCTTCGGGAGGCCCGGGCGCCCAGGCTGTGGGGCCGGCTTCTCCCGGGCCGGCGCCTCGCGTCCTCCGCCGGGAAGCGGTTGGCTGACTCGCCTTGGGTGGGGACGTGGTAGGTCAGGCCCCTCGACCTCCCTGTGAGAAACCAGGCAGGGTGGAATGCCATCCCCCGTCCCCGTCCACACACACGGCGCTCCCCGGGGAAGTCTGCCTCCCCGGCGCTGAGCCTGTTCACCTCGAGTGAGCACCACAGCCTCACCGCCGGGAAGCAAGCCTGACGCCGAGCGGCCTTCCGCGTGCAGGCCTCTTTGGCGCAGAGAGAGAGCTGGGCCGCGGCAGGGTGGAGCGGAAGCCGAAGCAAGGCTGCCAGCCGGGCCTCGGGTGGGGGGCCGTCCTAGAAGGGGCCCCCGACCTCGGCCTCGGCGAAGCACACGCGAGCACGTGGGAAGCAGCTTCTGCGGGGACCGAGAGGCCGGACCCCCAGCAGAGCGAACACACACGGTCTAAGGCTGCGGGAGGCCTTCTGACAGCAGCACCGCTTCGCTGAGCCGGGCGCCCGCCCGCAGTCGAGCCCAGCGGGGCCGGCGTTCAGCGGGCACCGTGCTGCACACCCGGCTCGCGGGGAGGTCGGGAGGGCGACGCCGGCCTGCAGGCCCACCTCTCTGGGGGCGCCCGGAGCGGGGAGGCCAGCCCGAAGCGGACGGGCGAAGAGCCGAGCCCCTGTCGTGGCATTGCTTCAGGAGGACGCATTGGCCCAGCAAGCCCCACTCCGTCCCGGGAGGAGAGAAGCGGCTGTGACCCGTTCGAAGCACGGAGCAAGGCGCCCGGCCCTCAGCTCTTGAACGCGCTTCCCGGAGGGGGCTCTGTCAGCTCCACATTCCCCTATAGCAGCAGGCCTTCTCTCGGGCGTGGAGAGCGATGCAGACACCCTGCCGGCTTGGGCCTCCACCACAGGGACCTGCGCGTGCCGCCAGCACCCCCGGGCCGGCAGCGGCTTCGGGGAGCCCGGGGTGTCCCACGCCTGGGCCTGGCAACCGAAGGAGACCGCAGGTCCCTCCATTCCGAGTCCCAGCGTGCTCCGGGGAGAACGTCCGCCCAGGGAAAGACGAGTGCGAAGAGGGAAGCCGGGAGGAGAGAGGAAGGGCGCGCTTCGGGAGGCCCGGGCGCCCAGGCTGTGGGGCCGGCTTCTCCCGGGCCGGCGCCTGGCGTCCTCCGCGGGGAAGCGGTTGGCTGACTCGCTTTGGGTGGGGACGTGGTAGGTCAGGCCCCTCGACCTCCCTGTGAGAAACCAGGCAGGGTGGAATGCCATCCCCCGTCCCGTCCACACACACGGCGCTCCCCGGAGAAGTCTGCCTCCCCGGCGCTGAGCCTGTTCACCTCGAGTGAGCACCACAGCCTCACCGCCGGGAAGCAAGCCTGACGCCGAGCGGCCTTCCGCTTGCAGTCCTCTTTGGCGAAGAGAGAGCGCTGGGCCGCGGTAGGGTGGGGCGGAAGCCTCAGCAAGGCTGCCAGCCGGGCCTCGGGTAGGGGGCCGTCCTAGAAGGGGCCCCCGACCTCGGCCTCGGCGAAGCACACGCGAGCACGTGGGAAGCAGCTTCTGCGGGGACCGAGAGGCCGGACCCCCAGCAGAGCGAACACACACGGTCTGAGGCTGCGGGAGGCCTTCTGACAGCAGCCCCGCTTCGCTGAGCCGGGCGCCCGCCCGCAGTCGAGCCCAGCGGGGCCGGCGTTCAGCGGGCACCGTGCTGCACACCCGGCTCGCGGGGAGGTCGGGAGGGCGACGCCGGCCTGCAGGCCCACCTCTCTGGGGGCGCCCGGAGCGGGGAGGCCAGACCGAAGCGGACGGGCGAAGGGCCGAGCCCCTGCCGTGGCATTGCTTCTGGAGGACGCATTGGCCCAGCAAGCCCCACTCCGTCCCGGGAGGAGAGAAGCGGCTGTGACCCGTTCGAAGCACGGAGCAAGGCGCCCGGCCCTCAGCTCTTGAACGCGCTTCCCGGAGGGGGCTCTGTCAGCTCCACATTCCCCTATAGCAGCAGGCCTTCTCTCGGGCGCGGAGAGCGATGCAGACACCCTGCCGGCTTGGGCCTCCACCGCAGGGACCTGCGCGTGCCGCCAGCACCCCCGGGCCGGCAGCGGCTTCGGGGAGCCCGGGGCGTCCCACGCCTGGGCCTGGCAACCGAAGGAGACCGCAGGTCCCTCCATTCCGAGTCCCAGCGTGCTCCGGGGAGAACGTCCACCCAGGGAAAGACGAGTGCGAAGAGAGAAGCCGGGAGGAGAGAGGAAGGGCGCGCTTCGGGAGGCTCGGGCGCCCAGGCTGTGGGGCCGGCTTCTCCCGGGCCGGCGCCTCGCGTCCTCCGTGTGGAAGCCGTTGGCTGACTCGCCTTGGGTGGGGACGTGGTAGGTCAGGCCCCTCGACCTCCCTGTGAGAAACCAGGCAGGGTGGAATGCCATCCCCCGTCCCCGTCCACACACACGGCGCTCCCCGGAGAAGGATGCCTCCCCGGCGCTGAGCCTGTTCACCTCGAGTGAGCACCACAGCCTCACCGCCGGGAAGCTAGCCTGACGCCGAGCGGCCTTCCGCGTGCAGGCCTCTTTGGCGAAGAGAGAGAGCTGGGCCGCGGCAGGGTGGAGCGGAAGCCTCAGCAAGGCTGCCAGCCGGGCCTCGGGTGGGGGGCCGTCCTAGAAGGGGCCCCCGACCTCGGCCTCGGCGAAGCACACGCGAGCACGTGGGAAGCAGCTTTTGCGGGGAACGAGAGGCCGGACCCCCAGCAGAGCGAACACACACGGTCTGAGGCTGCGGGAGGCCTTCTGACAGCAGCCCCGCTTCGCTGAGCCGGGCGCCCGCCCGCAGTCGAGCCCAGCGGGGCCGGCGTTCAGCGGGCACCGTGCTGCACACCCGGCTCGCGGGGAGGTCGGGAGGGCGACGCCGGCCTGCAGGCCCACCTCTCTGGGGGCGCCCGGAGCGGGGAGGCCAGCCCGAAGCGGACGGGCGAAGGGCCGAGCCCCTGCCGTGGCATTGCTTCAGGAGGACGCATTGGCCCAGCAAGCCCCACTCCGTCCCGGGAGGAGAGAAGCGGCTGTGACCCGTTCGAAGCACGGAGCAAGGCGCCCGGCCCTCAGCTCTTGAACGCGCTTCCCGGAGGGGGCTCTGTCAGCTCCACATTCCCCTATAGCAGCAGGCCTTCTCTCGGGCGCGGAGAGCGATGCAGACACCCTGCCGGCTTGGGCCTCCACCGCAGGGACCTGCGCGTGCCGCCGGCACCCCCGGGCCGGCAGCGGCTTCGGGGAGCCCGGGGCGTCCCACGCCTGGGCCTGGCAACCGAAGGAGACCGCAGGTCCCTCCATTCCGAGCCCCAGCGTGCTCCGGGGAGAACGTCCGCCCAGGGAAAGACGAGTGCGAAGAGGGAAGCCGGGAGGAGAGAGGCAGGGCGCGCTTCGGGAGGCCCGGGCGCCCAGGCTGTGGGGCCGGCTTCTCCCGGGCCGGCGCCTCGCGTCCTCCGCGGGGAAGCGTTTGGCTGACTCGCCTTGGGTGGGGACGTGGTAGGTCAGGCCCCTCGACCTCCCTGTGAGAAACCAGGCAGGGTGGAATGCCATCCCCCGTCCCCGTCCACACACACGGCGCTCCCCATAGAAGGATGCCTCCCCGGCGCTGAGCCTGTTCACCTCGAGTGAGTACCACAGTCTCACCGCCGGGAAGCAAGCCTGACGCCGAGCGGCCTTCCGCGTGCAGGCCTCTTTGGCGCAGAGAGAGAGCTGGGCCGCGGCAGGGTGGAGCGGAAGCCGCAGCAAGGCTGCCAGCCGGGCCTCGGGTGGGGGGCCGTCCTAGAAGGGGGCCCCTGACCTCGGCCTCGGCGAAGCACACGCGAGCACGTGGGAAGCAGCTTCTGCGGGGACCGAGAGGCCGGACCCCCAGCAGAGCGAACACACACGGTCTGAGGCTGCGGGAGGCCTTCTGACAGCAGCCCCGCTTCGCTGAGCCGGGCGCCCGCCCGCAGTCGAGCCCAGCGGGGCCGGCGTTCAGCGGGCCCTGTGCTGCACACCCGGCTCGCGGGGAGGTCGGGAGGGCGACGCCGGCCTGCAGGCCCACCTCTCTGGGGGCGCCCAGAGCGGGGAGGCCAGCCCGAAGCGGACGGGCGAAGGGCCGAGCCCCTGCCGTGGCATTGCTTCAGGAGGACGCATTGGCCCAGCAAGCCCCACTCCGTCCCGGGAGGAGAGAAGCGGCTGTGACCCGTTCGAAGCACGGAGCAAGGCGCCCGGCCCTCAGCTCTTGAACGCGCTTCCCGGAGGGGGCTCTGTCAGCTCCACATTCCCCTATAGCACCAGGCCTTCTCTCGGGCGCGGAGAGCGATGCAGAGACCCTGCCGGCTTGGGCGTCCACCGCAGGGACCTGCGCGTGCCGCCAGCACCCCCGGGCTGGCAGCGGCTTCGGGGAGCCCGGGGCGAACCACGCCTGGTCCTGGCAACCGAAGGAGACCGCAGGTCCCTCCATTCCGAGCCCCAGCGTGCTCCGGGGAGAACGTCCGCCCAGGGAAAGACGAGTGCGAAGAGGGAAGCCGGGAGGAGAGAGGCAGGGCGCGCTTCGGGAGGCCCGGGCGCCCAGGCTGTGGGGCCGGCTTCTCCCGGGCCGGCGCCTCGCGTCCTCCGCCGGGAAGCGGTTGGCTGACTCGCCTTGGGTGGGGACGTGGTAGGTCAGGCCCCTCGACCTCCCTGTGAGAAACCAGGCAGGGTGGAATGCCATCCCCCGTCCCCGTCCACACACACGGCGCTCCCCGGGGAAGTCTGCCTCCCCGGCGCTGAGCCTGTTCACCTCGAGTGAGCACCACAGCCTCACCGCCGGGAAGCAAGCCTGACGCCGAGCGGCCTTCCGCGTGCAGGCCTCTTTGGCGCAGAGAGAGAGCTGGGCCGCGGCAGGGTGGAGCGGAAGCCGAAGCAAGGCTGCCAGCCGGGCCTCGGGTGGGGGGCCGTCCTAGAAGGGGCCCCCGACCTCGGCCTCGGCGAAGCACACGCGAGCACGTGGGAAGCAGCTTCTGCGGGGACCGAGAGGCCGTAACCCCAGCAGAGCGAACACACACGGTCTGAGGCTGTGGGAGGCCTTCTGACAGCAGCCCCGCTTCGCTGAGCCGGGCGCCCGCCCGCAGTCGAGCCCAGCGGGGCCGGCGTTCAGCGGGCACCGTGCTGCACACCCGGCTCGCGGGGAGGTCGGGAGGGCGACGCCGGCCTGCAGGCCCACCTCTCTGGGGGCGCCCGGAGCGGGGAGGCCAGCCCGAAGCGGACGGGCGAAGGGCCGAGCCCCTGCCGTGGCATTGCTTCAGGAGGACGCCTTGGCCCAGCAAGCCCCACTCCGTCCCGGGAGGAGAGAAGCGGCTGTGACCCGTTCGAAGCACGGAGCAAGGCGCCCGGCCCTCAGCTCTTGAACGCGCTTCCCGGAGGGGGCTCTGTCAGCTCCACATTCCCCTATAGCAGCAGGCCTTCTCTCGGGCGCGGAGAGCGATGCAGACACCCTGCCGGCTTGGGCCTCCACCGCAGGGACCTGCACGTGCCGCCAGCACCCCCGGGCCGGCAGCGGTTTCGGGGAGCCCGGGGCGTCCCACGCCTGGGCCTGGCAACCGAAGGAGAGCGCAGGTCCCTCCATTCCGAGTCCCAGCGTGCTCCGGGGAGAACGTCCGCCCAGGGAAAGACGAGTGCGAAGAGAGAAGCCGGGAGGAGAGAGGAAGGGCGCGCTTCGGGAGGCTCGGGCGCCCAGGCTGTGGGGCCGGCTTCTCCCGGGCCGGCGCCTCGCGTCCTCCGTGTGGAAGCGGTTGGCTGACTCGCTTTGGGTGGGGACGTGGTAGGTCAGGCCCCTCGACCTCCCTGTGAGAAACCAGGCAGGGTGGAATGCCATCCCCCGTCCCGTCCACACACACGGCGCTCCCCGGAGAAGTCTGCCTCCCCGGCGCTGAGCCTGTTCACCTCGAGTGAGCACCACAGCCTCACCGCCGGGAAGCAAGCCTGACGCCGAGCGGCCTTCCGCTTGCAGTCCTCTTTGGCGAAGAGAGAGCGCTGGGCCGCGGTAGGGTGGGGCGGAAGCCTCAGCAAGGCTGCCAGCCGGGCCTCGGGTAGGGGGCCGTCCTAGAAGGGGCCCCCGACCTCGGCCTCGGCGAAGCACACGCGAGCACGTGGGAAGCAGCTTCTGCGGGGACCGAGAGGCCGGACCCCCAGCAGAGCGAACACACACGGTCTGAGGCTGCGGGAGGCCTTCTGACAGCAGCCCCGCTTCGCTGAGCCGGGCGCCCGCCCGCAGTCGAGCCCAGCGGGGCCGGCGTTCAGCGGGCACCGTGCTGCACACCCGGCTCGCGGGGAGGTCGGGAGGGCGACGCCGGCCTGCAGGCCCACCTCTCTGGGGGCGCCCGGAGCGGGGAGGCCAGCCCGAAGCGGACGGGCGAAGGGCCGAGCCCCTGCCGTGGCATTGCTTCAGGAGGACGCATTGGCCCAGCAAGCCCCACTCCGTCCCGGGAGGAGAGAAGCGGCTGTGACCCGTTCGAAGCACGGAGCAAGGCGCCCGGCCCTCAGCTCTTGAACGCGCTTCCCGGAGGGGGCTCTGTCAGCTCCACATTCCCCTATAGCAGCAGGCCTTCTCTCGGGCGCGGAGAGCGATGCAGACACCCTGCCGGCTTGGGCCTCCACCGCAGGGACCTGCGCGTGCCGCCAGCACCCCCGGGCCGGCAGCGGCTTCGGGGAGCCCGGGGCGTCCCACGCCTGGGCCTGGCAACCGAAGGAGACCGCAGGTCCCTCCATTCCGAGTCCCAGCGTGCTCCGGGGAGAACGTCCACCCAGGGAAAGACGAGTGCGAAGAGAGAAGCCGGGAGGAGAGAGGAAGGGCGCGCTTCGGGAGGCTCGGGCGCCCAGGCTGTGGGGCCGGCTTCTCCCGGGCCGGCGCCTCGCGTCCTCCGTGTGGAAGCCGTTGGCTGACTCGCCTTGGGTGGGGACGTGGTAGGTCAGGCCCCTCGACCTCCCTGTGAGAAACCAGGCAGGGTGGAATGCCATCCCCCGTCCCCGTCCACACACACGGCGCTCCCCGGAGAAGGATGCCTCCCCGGCGCTGAGCCTGTTCACCTCGAGTGAGCACCACAGCCTCACCGCCGGGAAGCTAGCCTGACGCCGAGCGGCCTTCCGCGTGCAGGCCTCTTTGGCGAAGAGAGAGAGCTGGGCCGCGGCAGGGTGGAGCGGAAGCCTCAGCAAGGCTGCCAGCCGGGCCTCGGGTGGGGGCCGTCCTAGAAGTGGCCCCCGACCTCGGCCTCGGCGAAGCACACGCGAGCACGTGGGAAGCAGCTTCTGCGGGGACCGAGAGGCCGGACCCCCAGCAGAGCGAACACACACGGTCTGAGGCTGCGGGAGGCCTTCTGACAGCAGCCCCGCTTCGCTGAGCCGGGCGCCCGCCCGCAGTCGAGCCCAGCGGGGCCGGCGTTCAGCGGGCACCGTGCTGCACACCCGGCTCGCGGGGAGGTCGGGAGGGCGACGCCGGCCTGCAGGCCCACCTCTCTGGGGGCGCCCGGAGCGGGGAGGCCAGCCCGAAGCGGACGGGCGAAGGGCCGAGCCCCTGCCGTGGCATTGCTTCAGGAGGACGCATTGGCCCAGCAAGCCCCACTCCGTCCCGGGAGGAGAGAAGCGGCTGTGACCCGTTCGAAGCACGGAGCAAGGCGCCCGGCCCTCAGCTCTTGAACGCGCTTCCCGGAGGGGGCTCTGTCAGCTCCACATTCCCCTATAGCAGCAGGCCTTCTCTCGGGCGCGGAGAGCGATGCAGACACCCTGCCGGCTTGGGCCTCCACCGCAGGGACCTGCGCGTGCCGCCGGCACCCCCGGGCCGGCAGCGGCTTCGGGGAGCCCGGGGCGTCCCACGCCTGGGCCTGGCAACCGAAGGAGACCGCAGGTCCCTCCATTCCGAGCCCCAGCGTGCTCCGGGGAGAACGTCCGCCCAGGGAAAGACGAGTGCGAAGAGGGAAGCCGGGAGGAGAGAGGCAGGGCGCGCTTCGGGAGGCCCGGGCGCCCAGGCTGTGGGGCCGGCTTCTCCCGGGCCGGCGCCTCGCGTCCTCCGCGGGGAAGCGTTTGGCTGACTCGCCTTGGGTGGGGACGTGGTAGGTCAGGCCCCTCGACCTCCCTGTGAGAAACCAGGCAGGGTGGAATGCCATCCCCCGTCCCCGTCCACACACACGGCGCTCCCCATAGAAGGATGCCTCCCCGGCGCTGAGCCTGTTCACCTCGAGTGAGTACCACAGTCTCACCGCCGGGAAGCAAGCCTGACGCCGAGCGGCCTTCCGCGTGCAGGCCTCTTTGGCGCAGAGAGAGAGCTGGGCCGCGGCAGGGTGGAGCGGAAGCCGCAGCAAGGCTGCCAGCCGGGCCTCGGGTGGGGGGCCGTCCTAGAAGGGGGCCCCTGACCTCGGCCTCGGCGAAGCACACGCGAGCACGTGGGAAGCAGCTTCTGCGGGGACCGAGAGGCCGGACCCCCAGCAGAGCGAACACACACGGTCTGAGGCTGCGGGAGGCCTTCTGACAGCAGCCCCGCTTCGCTGAGCCGGGCGCCCGCCCGCAGTCGAGCCCAGCGGGGCCGGCGTTCAGCGGGCCCTGTGCTGCACACCCGGCTCGCGGGGAGGTCGGGAGGGCGACGCCGGCCTGCAGGCCCACCTCTCTGGGGGCGCCCAGAGCGGGGAGGCCAGCCCGAAGCGGACGGGCGAAGGGCCGAGCCCCTGCCGTGGCATTGCTTCAGGAGGACGCATTGGCCCAGCAAGCCCCACTCCGTCCCGGGAGGAGAGAAGCGGCTGTGACCCGTTCGAAGCACGGAGCAAGGCGCCCGGCCCTCAGCTCTTGAACGCGCTTCCCGGAGGGGGCTCTGTCAGCTCCACATTCCCCTATAGCACCAGGCCTTCTCTCGGGCGCGGAGAGCGATGCAGACACCCTGCCGGCTTGGGCGTCCACCGCAGGGACCTGCGCGTGCCGCCAGCACCCCCGGGCTGGCAGCGGCTTCGGGGAGCCCGGGGCGAACCACACCTGGTCCTGGCAACCGAAGGAGACCGCAGGTCCCTCCATTCCGAGCCCCAGCGTGCTCCGGGGAGAACGTCCGCCCAGGGAAAGACGAGTGCGAAGAGGGAAGCCGGGAGGAGAGAGGCAGGGCGCGCTTCGGGAGGCCCGGGCGCCCAGGCTGTGGGGCCGGCTTCTCCCGGGCCGGCGCCTCGCGTCCTCCGCCGGGAAGCGGTTGGCTGACTCGCCTTGGGTGGGGACGTGGTAGGTCAGGCCCCTCGACCTCCCTGTGAGAAACCAGGCAGGGTGGAATGCCATCCCCCGTCCCCGTCCACACACACGGCGCTCCCCGGGGAAGTCTGCCTCCCCGGCGCTGAGCCTGTTCACCTCGAGTGAGCACCACAGCCTCACCGCCGGGAAGCAAGCCTGACGCCGAGCGGCCTTCCGCGTGCAGGCCTCTTTGGCGCAGAGAGAGAGCTGGGCCGCGGCAGGGTGGAGCGGAAGCCGAAGCAAGGCTGCCAGCCGGGCCTCGGGTGGGGGGCCGTCCTAGAAGGGGCCCCCGACCTCGGCCTCGGCGAAGCACACGCGAGCACGTGGGAAGCAGCTTCTGCGGGGACCGAGAGGCCGGACCCCCAGCAGAGCGAACACACACGGTCTAAGGCTGCGGGAGGCCTTCTGACAGCAGCACCGCTTCGCTGAGCCGGGCGCCCGCCCGCAGTCGAGCCCAGCGGGGCCGGCGTTCAGCGGGCACCGTGCTGCACACCCGGCTCGCGGGGAGGTCGGGAGGGCGACGCCGGCCTGCAGGCCCACCTCTCTGGGGGCGCCCGGAGCGGGGAGGCCAGCCCGAAGCGGACGGGCGAAGAGCCGAGCCCCTGTCGTGGCATTGCTTCAGGAGGACGCATTGGCCCAGCAAGCCCCACTCCGTCCCGGGAGGAGAGAAGCGGCTGTGACCCGTTCGAAGCACGGAGCAAGGCGCCCGGCCCTCAGCTCTTGAACGCGCTTCCCGGAGGGGGCTCTGTCAGCTCCACATTCCCCTATAGCAGCAGGCCTTCTCTCGGGCGTGGAGAGCGATGCAGACACCCTGCCGGCTTGGGCCTCCACCACAGGGACCTGCGCGTGCCGCCAGCACCCCCGGGCCGGCAGCGGCTTCGGGGAGCCCGGGGTGTCCCACGCCTGGGCCTGGCAACCGAAGGAGACCGCAGGTCCCTCCATTCCGAGTCCCAGCGTGCTCCGGGGAGAACGTCCGCCCAGGGAAAGACGAGTGCGAAGAGGGAAGCCGGGAGGAGAGAGGAAGGGCGCGCTTCGGGAGGCCCGGGCGCCCAGGCTGTGGGGCCGGCTTCTCCCGGGCCGGCGCCTGGCGTCCTCCGCGGGGAAGCGGTTGGCTGACTCGCTTTGGGTGGGGACGTGGTAGGTCAGGCCCCTCGACCTCCCTGTGAGAAACCAGGCAGGGTGGAATGCCATCCCCCGTCCCGTCCACACACACGGCGCTCCCCGGAGAAGTCTGCCTCCCCGGCGCTGAGCCTGTTCACCTCGAGTGAGCACCACAGCCTCACCGCCGGGAAGCAAGCCTGACGCCGAGCGGCCTTCCGCTTGCAGTCCTCTTTGGCGAAGAGAGAGCGCTGGGCCGCGGTAGGGTGGGGCGGAAGCCTCAGCAAGGCTGCCAGCCGGGCCTCGGGTAGGGGGCCGTCCTAGAAGGGGCCCCCGACCTCGGCCTCGGCGAAGCACACGCGAGCACGTGGGAAGCAGCTTCTGCGGGGACCGAGAGGCCGGACCCCCAGCAGAGCGAACACACACGGTCTGAGGCTGCGGGAGGCCTTCTGACAGCAGCCCCGCTTCGCTGAGCCGGGCGCCCGCCCGCAGTCGAGCCCAGCGGGGCCGGCGTTCAGCGGGCACCGTGCTGCACACCCGGCTCGCGGGGAGGTCGGGAGGGCGACGCCGGCCTGCAGGCCCACCTCTCTGGGGGCGCCCGGAGCGGGGAGGCCAGACCGAAGCGGACGGGCGAAGGGCCGAGCCCCTGCCGTGGCATTGCTTCTGGAGGACGCATTGGCCCAGCAAGCCCCACTCCGTCCCGGGAGGAGAGAAGCGGCTGTGACCCGTTCGAAGCACGGAGCAAGGCGCCCGGCCCTCAGCTCTTGAACGCGCTTCCCGGAGGGGGCTCTGTCAGCTCCACATTCCCCTATAGCAGCAGGCCTTCTCTCGGGCGCGGAGAGCGATGCAGACACCCTGCCGGCTTGGGCCTCCACCGCAGGGACCTGCGCGTGCCGCCAGCACCCCCGGGCCGGCAGCGGCTTCGGGGAGCCCGGGGCGTCCCACGCCTGGGCCTGGCAACCGAAGGAGACCGCAGGTCCCTCCATTCCGAGTCCCAGCGTGCTCCGGGGAGAACGTCCACCCAGGGAAAGACGAGTGCGAAGAGAGAAGCCGGGAGGAGAGAGGAAGGGCGCGCTTCGGGAGGCTCGGGCGCCCAGGCTGTGGGGCCGGCTTCTCCCGGGCCGGCGCCTCGCGTCCTCCGTGTGGACGCCGTTGGCTGACTCGCCTTGGGTGGGGACGTGGTAGGTCAGGCCCCTCGACCTCCCTGTGAGAAACCAGGCAGGGTGGAATGCCATCCCCCGTCCCCGTCCACACACACGGCGCTCCCCGGAGAAGGATGCCTCCCCGGCGCTGAGCCTGTTCACCTCGAGTGAGCACCACAGCCTCACCGCCGGGAAGCTAGCCTGACGCCGAGCGGCCTTCCGCGTGCAGGCCTCTTTGGCGAAGAGAGAGAGCTGGGCCGCGGCAGGGTGGAGCGGAAGCCTCAGCAAGGCTGCCAGCCGGGCCTCGGGTGGGGGGCCGTCCTAGAAGGGGCCCCCGACCTCGGCCTCGGCGAAGCACACGCGAGCACGTGGGAAGCAGCTTTTGCGGGGAACGAGAGGCCGGACCCCCAGCAGAGCGAACACACACGGTCTGAGGCTGCGGGAGGCCTTCTGACAGCAGCCCCGCTTCGCTGAGCCGGGCGCCCGCCCGCAGTCGAGCCCAGCGGGGCCGGCGTTCAGCGGGCACCGTGCTGCACACCCGGCTCGCGGGGAGGTCGGGAGGGCGACGCCGGCCTGCAGGCCCACCTCTCTGGGGGCGCCCGGAGCGGGGAGGCCAGCCCGAAGCGGACGGGCGAAGGGCCGAGCCCCTGCCGTGGCATTGCTTCAGGAGGACGCATTGGCCCAGCAAGCCCCACTCCGTCCCGGGAGGAGAGAAGCGGCTGTGACCCGTTCGAAGCACGGAGCAAGGCGCCCGGCCCTCAGCTCTTGAACGCGCTTCCCGGAGGGGGCTCTGTCAGCTCCACATTCCCCTATAGCAGCAGGCCTTCTCTCGGGCGCGGAGAGCGATGCAGACACCCTGCCGGCTTGGGCCTCCACCGCAGGGACCTGCGCGTGCCGCCGGCACCCCCGGGCCGGCAGCGGCTTCGGGGAGCCCGGGGCGTCCCACGCCTGGGCCTGGCAACCGAAGGAGACCGCAGGTCCCTCCATTCCGAGCCCCAGCGTGCTCCGGGGAGAACGTCCGCCCAGGGAAAGACGAGTGCGAAGAGGGAAGCCGGGAGGAGAGAGGCAGGGCGCGCTTCGGGAGGCCCGGGCGCCCAGGCTGTGGGGCCGGCTTCTCCCGGGCCGGCGCCTCGCGTCCTCCGCGGGGAAGCGTTTGGCTGACTCGCCTTGGGTGGGGATGTGGTAGGTCAGGCCCCTCGACCTCCCTGTGAGAAACCAGGCAGGGTGGAATGCCATCCCCCGTCCCCGTCCACACACACGGCGCTCCCCATAGAAGGATGCCTCCCCGGCGCTGAGCCTGTTCACCTCGAGTGAGTACCACAGTCTCACCGCCGGGAAGCAAGCCTGACGCCGAGCGGCCTTCCGCGTGCAGGCCTCTTTGGCGCAGAGAGAGAGCTGGGCCGCGGCAGGGTGGAGCGGAAGCCGCAGCAAGGCTGCCAGCCGGGCCTCGGGTGGGGGGCCGTCCTAGAAGGGGGCCCCTGACCTCGGCCTCGGCGAAGCACACGCGAGCACGTGGGAAGCAGCTTCTGCGGGGACCGAGAGGCCGGACCCCCAGCAGAGCGAACACACACGGTCTGAGGCTGCGGGAGGCCTTCTGACAGCAGCCCCGCTTCGCTGAGCCGGGCGCCCGCCCGCAGTCGAGCCCAGCGGGGCCGGCGTTCAGCGGGCCCTGTGCTGCACACCCGGCTCGCGGGGAGGTCGGGAGGGCGACGCCGGCCTGCAGGCCCACCTCTCTGGGGGCGCCCAGAGCGGGGAGGCCAGCCCGAAGCGGACGGGCGAAGGGCCGAGCCCCTGCCGTGGCATTGCTTCAGGAGGACGCATTGGCCCAGCAAGCCCCACTCCGTCCCGGGAGGAGAGAAGCGGCTGTGACCCGTTCGAAGCACGGAGCAAGGCGCCCGGCCCTCAGCTCTTGAACGCGCTTCCCGGAGGGGGCTCTGTCAGCTCCACATTCCCCTATAGCACCAGGCCTTCTCTCGGGCGCGGAGAGCGATGCAGAGACCCTGCCGGCTTGGGCGTCCACCGCAGGGACCTGCGCGTGCCGCCAGCACCCCCGGGCTGGCAGCGGCTTCGGGGAGCCCGGGGCGAACCACGCCTGGTCCTGGCAACCGAAGGAGACCGCAGGTCCCTCCATTCCGAGCCCCAGCGTGCTCCGGGGAGAACGTCCGCCCAGGGAAAGACGAGTGCGAAGAGGGAAGCCGGGAGGAGAGAGGCAGGGCGCGCTTCGGGAGGCCCGGGCGCCCAGGCTGTGGGGCCGGCTTCTCCCGGGCCGGCGCCTCGCGTCCTCCGCCGGGAAGCGGTTGGCTGACTCGCCTTGGGTGGGGACGTGGTAGGTCAGGCCCCTCGACCTCCCTGTGAGAAACCAGGCAGGGTGGAATGCCATCCCCCGTCCCCGTCCACACACACGGCGCTCCCCGGGGAAGTCTGCCTCCCCGGCGCTGAGCCTGTTCACCTCGAGTGAGCACCACAGCCTCACCGCCGGGAAGCAAGCCTGACGCCGAGCGGCCTTCCGCGTGCAGGCCTCTTTGGCGCAGAGAGAGAGCTGGGCCGCGGCAGGGTGGAGCGGAAGCCTCAGCAAGGCTGCCAGCCGGCCCTCGGGTGGGGGGCCGTCCTAGAAGGGGGCCCCCGACCTCGGCCTCGGCGAAGCACACGCGAGCACGTGGGAAGCAGCTTCTGCGGGGACCGAGAGGCCGGACCCCCAGCAGAGCGAACACACACGGTCTGAGGCTGCGGGAGGCCTTCTGACAGCAGCGCCGCTTCGCTGAGCCGGGCGCCCGCCCGCAGTCGAGCCCAGCGGGGCCGGCGTTCAGCGGGCACCGTGCTGCACACCCGGCTCGCGGGGAGGTCGGGAGGGCGACGCCGGCCTGCAGGCCCACCTCTCTGGGGGCGCCCGGAGCGGGGAGGCCAGCCCGAAGCGGACGGGCGAAGGGCCGAGCCCCTGCCGTGGCATTGCTTCAGGAGGACGCATTGGCCCAGCAAGCCCCACTCCGTCCCGGGAGGAGAGAAGCGGCTGTGACCCGTTCGAAGCACGGAGCAAGGCGCCCGGCCCGCAGCTCTTGAACGCGCTTCCCGGAGGGGGCTCAGTCAGCTCCACATTCCCCTATAGCAGCAGGCCTTCTCTCGGGCGCGGAGAGCGATGCAGACACCCTGCCGGCTTGGGCCTCCACCGCAGGGACCTGCGCGTGCCGCCGGCACCCCCGGGCCGGCAGCGGCTTCGGGGAGCCCGGGGCGTCCCACGCCTGGGCCTGGCAACCGAAGGAGAGCGCAGGTCCCTCCATTCCGAGCCCCAGCGTGCTCCGGGGAGAACGTCCGCCCAGGGAAAGACGAGTGCGGAGAGGGAAGCCGGGAGGAGAGAGGCAGGGCGCGCTTCGGGAGGCCCGGGCGCCCAGGCTGTGGGGCCGGCTTCTCCCGGGCCGGCGCCTCGCGTCCTCCGCGGGGAAGCGTTTGGCTGACTCGCCTTGGGTGGGGACGTGGTAGGTCAGGCCCCTCGACCTCCCTGTGAGAAACCAGGCAGGGTGGAATGCCATCCCCCGTCCCCGTCCACACACACGGCGCTCCCCGGAGAAGGATGCCTCCCCGGCGCTGAGCCTGTTCACCTCGAGTGAGCACCACAGCCTCACCGCCGGGAAGCTAGCCTGACGCCGAGCGGCCTTCCGCGTGCAGGCCTCTTTGGCGAAGAGAGAGAGCTGGGCCGCGGCAGGGTGGAGCGGAAGCCTCAGCAAGGCTGCCAGCCGGGCCTCGGGTGGGGGGCCGTCCTAGAAGGGGGCCCCCGACCTCGGCCTCGGCGAAGCACACGCGAGCACGTGGGAAGCAGCTTCTGCGGGGACCGAGAGGCCGGACCCCCAGCAGAGTGAACACACACGGTCTGAGGCTGCGGGAGGCCTTCTGACAGCAGCCCCGCTTCGCTGAGCCGGGCGCCCGCCCGCAGTCGAGCCCAGCGGGGCCGGCGTTCAGCGGGCACCGTGCTGCACACCCGGCTCGCGGGGAGGTCGGGAGGGCGACGCCGGCCTGCAGGCCCACCTCTCTGGGGGCGCCCGGAGCGGGGAGGCCAGCCCGAAGCGGACGGGCGAAGGGCCGAGCCCCTGCCGTGGCATTGCTTCAGGAGGACGCATTGGCCCAGCAAGCCCCACTCCGTCCCGGGAGGAGAGAAGCGGCTGTGACCCGTTCGAAGCACGGAGCAAGGCGCCCGGCCCTCAGCTCTTGAACGCGCTTCCCGGAGGGGGCTCTGTCAGCTCCACATTCCCCTATAGCAGCAGGCCTTCTCTCGGGCGCGGAGAGCGATGCAGACACCCTGCCGGCTTGGGCCTCCACCGCAGGGACCTGCGCGTGCCGCCGGCACCCCCGGGCCGGCAGCGGCTTCGGGGAGCCCGGGGCGTCCCACGCCTGGGCCTGGCAACCGAAGGAGACCGCAGGTCCCTCCATTCCGAGCCCCAGCGTGCTCCGGGGAGAACGTCCGCCCAGGGAAAGACGAGTGCGAAGAGGGAAGCCGGGAGGAGAGAGGCAGGGCGCGCTTCGGGAGGCCCGGGCGCCCAGGCTGTGGGGCCGGCTTCTCCCGGGCCGGCGCCTCGCGTCCTCCGCGGGGAAGCGTTTGGCTGACTCGCCTTGGGTGGGGACGTGGTAGGTCAGGCCCCTCGACCTCCCTGTGAGAAACCAGGCAGGGTGGAATGCCATCCCCCGTCCCCGTCCACACACACGGCGCTCCCCATAGAAGGATGCCTCCCCGGCGCTGAGCCTGTTCACCTCGAGTGAGTACCACAGTCTCACCGCCGGGAAGCAAGCCTGACGCCGAGCGGCCTTCCGCGTGCAGGCCTCTTTGGCGCAGAGAGAGAGCTGGGCCGCGGCAGGGTGGAGCGGAAGCCGCAGCAAGGCTGCCAGCCGGGCCTCGGGTGGGGGGCCGTCCTAGAAGGGGGCCCCTGACCTCGGCCTCGGCGAAGCACACGCGAGCACGTGGGAAGCAGCTTCTGCGGGGACCGAGAGGCCGGACCCCCAGCAGAGCGAACACACACGGTCTGAGGCTGCGGGAGGCCTTCTGACAGCAGCCCCGCTTCGCTGAGCCGGGCGCCCGCCCGCAGTCGAGCCCAGCGGGGCCGGCGTTCAGCGGGCCCTGTGCTGCACACCCGGCTCGCGGGGAGGTCGGGAGGGCGACGCCGGCCTGCAGGCCCACCTCTCTGGGGGCGCCCAGAGCGGGGAGGCCAGCCCGAAGCGGACGGGCGAAGGGCCGAGCCCCTGCCGTGGCATTGCTTCAGGAGGACGCATTGGCCCAGCAAGCCCCACTCCGTCCCGGGAGGAGAGAAGCGGCTGTGACCCGTTCGAAGCACGGAGCAAGGCGCCCGGCCCTCAGCTCTTGAACGCGCTTCCCGGAGGGGGCTCTGTCAGCTCCACATTCCCCTATAGCACCAGGCCTTCTCTCGGGCGCGGAGAGCGATGCAGAGACCCTGCCGGCTTGGGCGTCCACCGCAGGGACCTGCGCGTGCCGCCAGCACCCCCGGGCTGGCAGCGGCTTCGGGGAGCCCGGGGCGAACCACGCCTGGTCCTGGCAACCGAAGGAGACCGCAGGTCCCTCCATTCCGAGCCCCAGCGTGCTCCGGGGAGAACGTCCGCCCAGGGAAAGACGAGTGCGAAGAGGGAAGCCGGGAGGAGAGAGGCAGGGCGCGCTTCGGGAGGCCCGGGCGCCCAGGCTGTGGGGCCGGCTTCTCCCGGGCCGGCGCCTCGCGTCCTCCGCCGGGAAGCGGTTGGCTGACTCGCCTTGGGTGGGGACGTGGTAGGTCAGGCCCCTCGACCTCCCTGTGAGAAACCAGGCAGGGTGGAATGCCATCCCCCGTCCCCGTCCACACACACGGCGCTCCCCGGGGAAGTCTGCCTCCCCGGCGCTGAGCCTGTTCACCTCGAGTGAGCACCACAGCCTCACCGCCGGGAAGCAAGCCTGACGCCGAGCGGCCTTCCGCGTGCAGGCCTCTTTGGCGCAGAGAGAGAGCTGGGCCGCGGCAGGGTGGAGCGGAAGCCGAAGCAAGGCTGCCAGCCGGGCCTCGGGTGGGGGGCCGTCCTAGAAGGGGCCCCCGACCTCGGCCTCGGCGAAGCACACGCGAGCACGTGGGAAGCAGCTTCTGCGGGGACCGAGAGGCCGGACCCCCAGCAGAGCGAACACACACGGTCTAAGGCTGCGGGAGGCCTTCTGACAGCAGCACCGCTTCGCTGAGCCGGGCGCCCGCCCGCAGTCGAGCCCAGCGGGGCCGGCGTTCAGCGGGCACCGTGCTGCACACCCGGCTCGCGGGGAGGTCGGGAGGGCGACGCCGGCCTGCAGGCCCACCTCTCTGGGGGCGCCCGGAGCGGGGAGGCCAGCCCGAAGCGGACGGGCGAAGAGCCGAGCCCCTGTCGTGGCATTGCTTCAGGAGGACGCATTGGCCCAGCAAGCCCCACTCCGTCCCGGGAGGAGAGAAGCGGCTGTGACCCGTTCGAAGCACGGAGCAAGGCGCCCGGCCCTCAGCTCTTGAACGCGCTTCCCGGAGGGGGCTCTGTCAGCTCCACATTCCCCTATAGCAGCAGGCCTTCTCTCGGGCGTGGAGAGCGATGCAGACACCCTGCCGGCTTGGGCCTCCACCACAGGGACCTGCGCGTGCCGCCAGCACCCCCGGGCCGGCAGCGGCTTCGGGGAGCCCGGGGTGTCCCACGCCTGGGCCTGGCAACCGAAGGAGACCGCAGGTCCCTCCATTCCGAGTCCCAGCGTGCTCCGGGGAGAACGTCCGCCCAGGGAAAGACGAGTGCGAAGAGGGAAGCCGGGAGGAGAGAGGAAGGGCGCGCTTCGGGAGGCCCGGGCGCCCAGGCTGTGGGGCCGGCTTCTCCCGGGCCGGCGCCTGGCGTCCTCCGCGGGGAAGCGGTTGGCTGACTCGCTTTGGGTGGGGACGTGGTAGGTCAGGCCCCTCGACCTCCCTGTGAGAAACCAGGCAGGGTGGAATGCCATCCCCCGTCCCGTCCACACACACGGCGCTCCCCGGAGAAGTCTGCCTCCCCGGCGCTGAGCCTGTTCACCTCGAGTGAGCACCACAGCCTCACCGCCGGGAAGCAAGCCTGACGCCGAGCGGCCTTCCGCTTGCAGTCCTCTTTGGCGAAGAGAGAGCGCTGGGCCGCGGTAGGGTGGGGCGGAAGCCTCAGCAAGGCTGCCAGCCGGGCCTCGGGTAGGGGGCCGTCCTAGAAGGGGCCCCCGACCTCGGCCTCGGCGAAGCACACGCGAGCACGTGGGAAGCAGCTTCTGCGGGGACCGAGAGGCCGGACCCCCAGCAGAGCGAACACACACGGTCTGAGGCTGCGGGAGGCCTTCTGACAGCAGCCCCGCTTCGCTGAGCCGGGCGCCCGCCCGCAGTCGAGCCCAGCGGGGCCGGCGTTCAGCGGGCACCGTGCTGCACACCCGGCTCGCGGGGAGGTCGGGAGGGCGACGCCGGCCTGCAGGCCCACCTCTCTGGGGGCGCCCGGAGCGGGGAGGCCAGACCGAAGCGGACGGGCGAAGGGCCGAGCCCCTGCCGTGGCATTGCTTCTGGAGGACGCATTGGCCCAGCAAGCCCCACTCCGTCCCGGGAGGAGAGAAGCGGCTGTGACCCGTTCGAAGCACGGAGCAAGGCGCCCGGCCCTCAGCTCTTGAACGCGCTTCCCGGAGGGGGCTCTGTCAGCTCCACATTCCCCTATAGCAGCAGGCCTTCTCTCGGGCGCGGAGAGCGATGCAGACACCCTGCCGGCTTGGGCCTCCACCGCAGGGACCTGCGCGTGCCGCCAGCACCCCCGGGCCGGCAGCGGCTTCGGGGAGCCCGGGGCGTCCCACGCCTGGGCCTGGCAACCGAAGGAGACCGCAGGTCCCTCCATTCCGAGTCCCAGCGTGCTCCGGGGAGAACGTCCACCCAGGGAAAGACGAGTGCGAAGAGAGAAGCCGGGAGGAGAGAGGAAGGGCGCGCTTCGGGAGGCTCGGGCGCCCAGGCTGTGGGGCCGGCTTCTCCCGGGCCGGCGCCTCGCGTCCTCCGTGTGGAAGCCGTTGGCTGACTCGCCTTGGGTGGGGACGTGGTAGGTCAGGCCCCTCGACCTCCCTGTGAGAAACCAGGCAGGGTGGAATGCCATCCCCCGTCCCCGTCCACACACACGGCGCTCCCCGGAGAAGGATGCCTCCCCGGCGCTGAGCCTGTTCACCTCGAGTGAGCACCACAGCCTCACCGCCGGGAAGCTAGCCTGACGCCGAGCGGCCTTCCGCGTGCAGGCCTCTTTGGCGAAGAGAGAGAGCTGGGCCGCGGCAGGGTGGAGCGGAAGCCTCAGCAAGGCTGCCAGCCGGGCCTCGGGTGGGGGGCCGTCCTAGAAGGGGCCCCCGACCTCGGCCTCGGCGAAGCACACGCGAGCACGTGGGAAGCAGCTTTTGCGGGGAACGAGAGGCCGGACCCCCAGCAGAGCGAACACACACGGTCTGAGGCTGCGGGAGGCCTTCTGACAGCAGCCCCGCTTCGCTGAGCCGGGCGCCCGCCCGCAGTCGAGCCCAGCGGGGCCGGCGTTCAGCGGGCACCGTGCTGCACACCCGGCTCGCGGGGAGGTCGGGAGGGCGACGCCGGCCTGCAGGCCCACCTCTCTGGGGGCGCCCGGAGCGGGGAGGCCAGCCCGAAGCGGACGGGCGAAGGGCCGAGCCCCTGCCGTGGCATTGCTTCAGGAGGACGCATTGGCCCAGCAAGCCCCACTCCGTCCCGGGAGGAGAGAAGCGGCTGTGACCCGTTCGAAGCACGGAGCAAGGCGCCCGGCCCTCAGCTCTTGAACGCGCTTCCCGGAGGGGGCTCTGTCAGCTCCACATTCCCCTATAGCAGCAGGCCTTCTCTCGGGCGCGGAGAGCGATGCAGACACCCTGCCGGCTTGGGCCTCCACCGCAGGGACCTGCGCGTGCCGCCGGCACCCCCGGGCCGGCAGCGGCTTCGGGGAGCCCGGGGCGTCCCACGCCTGGGCCTGGCAACCGAAGGAGACCGCAGGTCCCTCCATTCCGAGCCCCAGCGTGCTCCGGGGAGAACGTCCGCCCAGGGAAAGACGAGTGCGAAGAGGGAAGCCGGGAGGAGAGAGGCAGGGCGCGCTTCGGGAGGCCCGGGCGCCCAGGCTGTGGGGCCGGCTTCTCCCGGGCCGGCGCCTCGCGTCCTCCGCGGGGAAGCGTTTGGCTGACTCGCCTTGGGTGGGGACGTGGTAGGTCAGGCCCCTCGACCTCCCTGTGAGAAACCAGGCAGGGTGGAATGCCATCCCCCGTCCCCGTCCACACACACGGCGCTCCCCATAGAAGGATGCCTCCCCGGCGCTGAGCCTGTTCACCTCGAGTGAGTACCACAGTCTCACCGCCGGGAAGCAAGCCTGACGCCGAGCGGCCTTCCGCGTGCAGGCCTCTTTGGCGCAGAGAGAGAGCTGGGCCGCGGCAGGGTGGAGCGGAAGCCGCAGCAAGGCTGCCAGCCGGGCCTCGGGTGGGGGGCCGTCCTAGAAGGGGGCCCCTGACCTCGGCCTCGGCGAAGCACACGCGAGCACGTGGGAAGCAGCTTCTGCGGGGACCGAGAGGCCGGACCCCCAGCAGAGCGAACACACACGGTCTGAGGCTGCGGGAGGCCTTCTGACAGCAGCCCCGCTTCGCTGAGCCGGGCGCCCGCCCGCAGTCGAGCCCAGCGGGGCCGGCGTTCAGCGGGCCCTGTGCTGCACACCCGGCTCGCGGGGAGGTCGGGAGGGCGACGCCGGCCTGCAGGCCCACCTCTCTGGGGGCGCCCAGAGCGGGGAGGCCAGCCCGAAGCGGACGGGCGAAGGGCCGAGCCCCTGCCGTGGCATTGCTTCAGGAGGACGCATTGGCCCAGCAAGCCCCACTCCGTCCCGGGAGGAGAGAAGCGGCTGTGACCCGTTCGAAGCACGGAGCAAGGCGCCCGGCCCTCAGCTCTTGAACGCGCTTCCCGGAGGGGGCTCTGTCAGCTCCACATTCCCCTATAGCACCAGGCCTTCTCTCGGGCGCGGAGAGCGATGCAGAGACCCTGCCGGCTTGGGCGTCCACCGCAGGGACCTGCGCGTGCCGCCAGCACCCCCGGGCTGGCAGCGGCTTCGGGGAGCCCGGGGCGAACCACGCCTGGTCCTGGCAACCGAAGGAGACCGCAGGTCCCTCCATTCCGAGCCCCAGCGTGCTCCGGGGAGAACGTCCGCCCAGGGAAAGACGAGTGCGAAGAGGGAAGCCGGGAGGAGAGAGGCAGGGCGCGCTTCGGGAGGCCCGGGCGCCCAGGCTGTGGGGCCGGCTTCTCCCGGGCCGGCGCCTCGCGTCCTCCGCCGGGAAGCGGTTGGCTGACTCGCCTTGGGTGGGGACGTGGTAGGTCAGGCCCCTCGACCTCCCTGTGAGAAACCAGGCAGGGTGGAATGCCATCCCCCGTCCCCGTCCACACACACGGCGCTCCCCGGGGAAGTCTGCCTCCCCGGCGCTGAGCCTGTTCACCTCGAGTGAGCACCACAGCCTCACCGCCGGGAAGCAAGCCTGACGCCGAGCGGCCTTCCGCGTGCAGGCCTCTTTGGCGCAGAGAGAGAGCTGGGCCGCGGCAGGGTGGAGCGGAAGCCGAAGCAAGGCTGCCAGCCGGGCCTCGGGTGGGGGGCCGTCCTAGAAGGGGCCCCCGACCTCGGCCTCGGCGAAGCACACGCGAGCACGTGGGAAGCAGCTTCTGCGGGGACCGAGAGGCCGTAACCCCAGCAGAGCGAACACACACGGTCTGAGGCTGTGGGAGGCCTTCTGACAGCAGCCCCGCTTCGCTGAGCCGGGCGCCCGCCCGCAGTCGAGCCCAGCGGGGCCGGCGTTCAGCGGGCACCGTGCTGCACACCCGGCTCGCGGGGAGGTCGGGAGGGCGACGCCGGCCTGCAGGCCCACCTCTCTGGGGGCGCCCGGAGCGGGGAGGCCAGCCCGAAGCGGACGGGCGAAGGGCCGAGCCCCTGCCGTGGCATTGCTTCAGGAGGACGCCTTGGCCCAGCAAGCCCCACTCCGTCCCGGGAGGAGAGAAGCGGCTGTGACCCGTTCGAAGCACGGAGCAAGGCGCCCGGCCCTCAGCTCTTGAACGCGCTTCCCGGAGGGGGCTCTGTCAGCTCCACATTCCCCTATAGCAGCAGGCCTTCTCTCGGGCGCGGAGAGCGATGCAGACACCCTGCCGGCTTGGGCCTCCACCGCAGGGACCTGCACGTGCCGCCAGCACCCCCGGGCCGGCAGCGGTTTCGGGGAGCCCGGGGCGTCCCACGCCTGGGCCTGGCAACCGAAGGAGAGCGCAGGTCCCTCCATTCCGAGTCCCAGCGTGCTCCGGGGAGAACGTCCGCCCAGGGAAAGACGAGTGCGAAGAGAGAAGCCGGGAGGAGAGAGGAAGGGCGCGCTTCGGGAGGCTCGGGCGCCCAGGCTGTGGGGCCGGCTTCTCCCGGGCCGGCGCCTCGCGTCCTCCGTGTGGAAGCGGTTGGCTGACTCGCTTTGGGTGGGGACGTGGTAGGTCAGGCCCCTCGACCTCCCTGTGAGAAACCAGGCAGGGTGGAATGCCATCCCCCGTCCCGTCCACACACACGGCGCTCCCCGGAGAAGTCTGCCTCCCCGGCGCTGAGCCTGTTCACCTCGAGTGAGCACCACAGCCTCACCGCCGGGAAGCAAGCCTGACGCCGAGCGGCCTTCCGCTTGCAGTCCTCTTTGGCGAAGAGAGAGCGCTGGGCCGCGGTAGGGTGGGGCGGAAGCCTCAGCAAGGCTGCCAGCCGGGCCTCGGGTAGGGGGCCGTCCTAGAAGGGGCCCCCGACCTCGGCCTCGGCGAAGCACACGCGAGCACGTGGGAAGCAGCTTCTGCGGGGACCGAGAGGCCGGACCCCCAGCAGAGCGAACACACACGGTCTGAGGCTGCGGGAGGCCTTCTGACAGCAGCCCCGCTTCGCTGAGCCGGGCGCCCGCCCGCAGTCGAGCCCAGCGGGGCCGGCGTTCAGCGGGCACCGTGCTGCACACCCGGCTCGCGGGGAGGTCGGGAGGGCGACGCCGGCCTGCAGGCCCACCTCTCTGGGGGCGCCCGGAGCGGGGAGGCCAGCCCGAAGCGGACGGGCGAAGGGCCGAGCCCCTGCCGTGGCATTGCTTCAGGAGGACGCATTGGCCCAGCAAGCCCCACTCCGTCCCGGGAGGAGAGAAGCGGCTGTGACCCGTTCGAAGCACGGAGCAAGGCGCCCGGCCCTCAGCTCTTGAACGCGCTTCCCGGAGGGGGCTCTGTCAGCTCCACATTCCCCTATAGCAGCAGGCCTTCTCTCGGGCGCGGAGAGCGATGCAGACACCCTGCCGGCTTGGGCCTCCACCGCAGGGACCTGCGCGTGCCGCCAGCACCCCCGGGCCGGCAGCGGCTTCGGGGAGCCCGGGGCGTCCCACGCCTGGGCCTGGCAACCGAAGGAGACCGCAGGTCCCTCCATTCCGAGTCCCAGCGTGCTCCGGGGAGAACGTCCACCCAGGGAAAGACGAGTGCGAAGAGAGAAGCCGGGAGGAGAGAGGAAGGGCGCGCTTCGGGAGGCTCGGGCGCCCAGGCTGTGGGGCCGGCTTCTCCCGGGCCGGCGCCTCGCGTCCTCCGTGTGGAAGCCGTTGGCTGACTCGCCTTGGGTGGGGACGTGGTAGGTCAGGCCCCTCGACCTCCCTGTGAGAAACCAGGCAGGGTGGAATGCCATCCCCCGTCCCCGTCCACACACACGGCGCTCCCCGGAGAAGGATGCCTCCCCGGCGCTGAGCCTGTTCACCTCGAGTGAGCACCACAGCCTCACCGCCGGGAAGCTAGCCTGACGCCGAGCGGCCTTCCGCGTGCAGGCCTCTTTGGCGAAGAGAGAGAGCTGGGCCGCGGCAGGGTGGAGCGGAAGCCTCAGCAAGGCTGCCAGCCGGGCCTCGGGTGGGGGCCGTCCTAGAAGTGGCCCCCGACCTCGGCCTCGGCGAAGCACACGCGAGCACGTGGGAAGCAGCTTCTGCGGGGACCGAGAGGCCGGACCCCCAGCAGAGCGAACACACACGGTCTGAGGCTGCGGGAGGCCTTCTGACAGCAGCCCCGCTTCGCTGAGCCGGGCGCCCGCCCGCAGTCGAGCCCAGCGGGGCCGGCGTTCAGCGGGCACCGTGCTGCACACCCGGCTCGCGGGGAGGTCGGGAGGGCGACGCCGGCCTGCAGGCCCACCTCTCTGGGGGCGCCCGGAGCGGGGAGGCCAGCCCGAAGCGGACGGGCGAAGGGCCGAGCCCCTGCCGTGGCATTGCTTCAGGAGGACGCATTGGCCCAGCAAGCCCCACTCCGTCCCGGGAGGAGAGAAGCGGCTGTGACCCGTTCGAAGCACGGAGCAAGGCGCCCGGCCCTCAGCTCTTGAACGCGCTTCCCGGAGGGGGCTCTGTCAGCTCCACATTCCCCTATAGCAGCAGGCCTTCTCTCGGGCGCGGAGAGCGATGCAGACACCCTGCCGGCTTGGGCCTCCACCGCAGGGACCTGCGCGTGCCGCCGGCACCCCCGGGCCGGCAGCGGCTTCGGGGAGCCCGGGGCGTCCCACGCCTGGGCCTGGCAACCGAAGGAGACCGCAGGTCCCTCCATTCCGAGCCCCAGCGTGCTCCGGGGAGAACGTCCGCCCAGGGAAAGACGAGTGCGAAGAGGGAAGCCGGGAGGAGAGAGGCAGGGCGCGCTTCGGGAGGCCCGGGCGCCCAGGCTGTGGGGCCGGCTTCTCCCGGGCCGGCGCCTCGCGTCCTCCGCGGGGAAGCGTTTGGCTGACTCGCCTTGGGTGGGGACGTGGTAGGTCAGGCCCCTCGACCTCCCTGTGAGAAACCAGGCAGGGTGGAATGCCATCCCCCGTCCCCGTCCACACACACGGCGCTCCCCATAGAAGGATGCCTCCCCGGCGCTGAGCCTGTTCACCTCGAGTGAGTACCACAGTCTCACCGCCGGGAAGCAAGCCTGACGCCGAGCGGCCTTCCGCGTGCAGGCCTCTTTGGCGCAGAGAGAGAGCTGGGCCGCGGCAGGGTGGAGCGGAAGCCGCAGCAAGGCTGCCAGCCGGGCCTCGGGTGGGGGGCCGTCCTAGAAGGGGGCCCCTGACCTCGGCCTCGGCGAAGCACACGCGAGCACGTGGGAAGCAGCTTCTGCGGGGACCGAGAGGCCGGACCCCCAGCAGAGCGAACACACACGGTCTGAGGCTGCGGGAGGCCTTCTGACAGCAGCCCCGCTTCGCTGAGCCGGGCGCCCGCCCGCAGTCGAGCCCAGCGGGGCCGGCGTTCAGCGGGCCCTGTGCTGCACACCCGGCTCGCGGGGAGGTCGGGAGGGCGACGCCGGCCTGCAGGCCCACCTCTCTGGGGGCGCCCAGAGCGGGGAGGCCAGCCCGAAGCGGACGGGCGAAGGGCCGAGCCCCTGCCGTGGCATTGCTTCAGGAGGACGCATTGGCCCAGCAAGCCCCACTCCGTCCCGGGAGGAGAGAAGCGGCTGTGACCCGTTCGAAGCACGGAGCAAGGCGCCCGGCCCTCAGCTCTTGAACGCGCTTCCCGGAGGGGGCTCTGTCAGCTCCACATTCCCCTATAGCACCAGGCCTTCTCTCGGGCGCGGAGAGCGATGCAGACACCCTGCCGGCTTGGGCGTCCACCGCAGGGACCTGCGCGTGCCGCCAGCACCCCCGGGCTGGCAGCGGCTTCGGGGAGCCCGGGGCGAACCACACCTGGTCCTGGCAACCGAAGGAGACCGCAGGTCCCTCCATTCCGAGCCCCAGCGTGCTCCGGGGAGAACGTCCGCCCAGGGAAAGACGAGTGCGAAGAGGGAAGCCGGGAGGAGAGAGGCAGGGCGCGCTTCGGGAGGCCCGGGCGCCCAGGCTGTGGGGCCGGCTTCTCCCGGGCCGGCGCCTCGCGTCCTCCGCCGGGAAGCGGTTGGCTGACTCGCCTTGGGTGGGGACGTGGTAGGTCAGGCCCCTCGACCTCCCTGTGAGAAACCAGGCAGGGTGGAATGCCATCCCCCGTCCCCGTCCACACACACGGCGCTCCCCGGGGAAGTCTGCCTCCCCGGCGCTGAGCCTGTTCACCTCGAGTGAGCACCACAGCCTCACCGCCGGGAAGCAAGCCTGACGCCGAGCGGCCTTCCGCGTGCAGGCCTCTTTGGCGCAGAGAGAGAGCTGGGCCGCGGCAGGGTGGAGCGGAAGCCGAAGCAAGGCTGCCAGCCGGGCCTCGGGTGGGGGGCCGTCCTAGAAGGGGCCCCCGACCTCGGCCTCGGCGAAGCACACGCGAGCACGTGGGAAGCAGCTTCTGCGGGGACCGAGAGGCCGGACCCCCAGCAGAGCGAACACACACGGTCTAAGGCTGCGGGAGGCCTTCTGACAGCAGCACCGCTTCGCTGAGCCGGGCGCCCGCCCGCAGTCGAGCCCAGCGGGGCCGGCGTTCAGCGGGCACCGTGCTGCACACCCGGCTCGCGGGGAGGTCGGGAGGGCGACGCCGGCCTGCAGGCCCACCTCTCTGGGGGCGCCCGGAGCGGGGAGGCCAGCCCGAAGCGGACGGGCGAAGAGCCGAGCCCCTGTCGTGGCATTGCTTCAGGAGGACGCATTGGCCCAGCAAGCCCCACTCCGTCCCGGGAGGAGAGAAGCGGCTGTGACCCGTTCGAAGCACGGAGCAAGGCGCCCGGCCCTCAGCTCTTGAACGCGCTTCCCGGAGGGGGCTCTGTCAGCTCCACATTCCCCTATAGCAGCAGGCCTTCTCTCGGGCGTGGAGAGCGATGCAGACACCCTGCCGGCTTGGGCCTCCACCACAGGGACCTGCGCGTGCCGCCAGCACCCCCGGGCCGGCAGCGGCTTCGGGGAGCCCGGGGTGTCCCACGCCTGGGCCTGGCAACCGAAGGAGACCGCAGGTCCCTCCATTCCGAGTCCCAGCGTGCTCCGGGGAGAACGTCCGCCCAGGGAAAGACGAGTGCGAAGAGGGAAGCCGGGAGGAGAGAGGAAGGGCGCGCTTCGGGAGGCCCGGGCGCCCAGGCTGTGGGGCCGGCTTCTCCCGGGCCGGCGCCTGGCGTCCTCCGCGGGGAAGCGGTTGGCTGACTCGCTTTGGGTGGGGACGTGGTAGGTCAGGCCCCTCGACCTCCCTGTGAGAAACCAGGCAGGGTGGAATGCCATCCCCCGTCCCGTCCACACACACGGCGCTCCCCGGAGAAGTCTGCCTCCCCGGCGCTGAGCCTGTTCACCTCGAGTGAGCACCACAGCCTCACCGCCGGGAAGCAAGCCTGACGCCGAGCGGCCTTCCGCTTGCAGTCCTCTTTGGCGAAGAGAGAGCGCTGGGCCGCGGTAGGGTGGGGCGGAAGCCTCAGCAAGGCTGCCAGCCGGGCCTCGGGTAGGGGGCCGTCCTAGAAGGGGCCCCCGACCTCGGCCTCGGCGAAGCACACGCGAGCACGTGGGAAGCAGCTTCTGCGGGGACCGAGAGGCCGGACCCCCAGCAGAGCGAACACACACGGTCTGAGGCTGCGGGAGGCCTTCTGACAGCAGCCCCGCTTCGCTGAGCCGGGCGCCCGCCCGCAGTCGAGCCCAGCGGGGCCGGCGTTCAGCGGGCACCGTGCTGCACACCCGGCTCGCGGGGAGGTCGGGAGGGCGACGCCGGCCTGCAGGCCCACCTCTCTGGGGGCGCCCGGAGCGGGGAGGCCAGACCGAAGCGGACGGGCGAAGGGCCGAGCCCCTGCCGTGGCATTGCTTCTGGAGGACGCATTGGCCCAGCAAGCCCCACTCCGTCCCGGGAGGAGAGAAGCGGCTGTGACCCGTTCGAAGCACGGAGCAAGGCGCCCGGCCCTCAGCTCTTGAACGCGCTTCCCGGAGGGGGCTCTGTCAGCTCCACATTCCCCTATAGCAGCAGGCCTTCTCTCGGGCGCGGAGAGCGATGCAGACACCCTGCCGGCTTGGGCCTCCACCGCAGGGACCTGCGCGTGCCGCCAGCACCCCCGGGCCGGCAGCGGCTTCGGGGAGCCCGGGGCGTCCCACGCCTGGGCCTGGCAACCGAAGGAGACCGCAGGTCCCTCCATTCCGAGTCCCAGCGTGCTCCGGGGAGAACGTCCACCCAGGGAAAGACGAGTGCGAAGAGAGAAGCCGGGAGGAGAGAGGAAGGGCGCGCTTCGGGAGGCTCGGGCGCCCAGGCTGTGGGGCCGGCTTCTCCCGGGCCGGCGCCTCGCGTCCTCCGTGTGGACGCCGTTGGCTGACTCGCCTTGGGTGGGGACGTGGTAGGTCAGGCCCCTCGACCTCCCTGTGAGAAACCAGGCAGGGTGGAATGCCATCCCCCGTCCCCGTCCACACACACGGCGCTCCCCGGAGAAGGATGCCTCCCCGGCGCTGAGCCTGTTCACCTCGAGTGAGCACCACAGCCTCACCGCCGGGAAGCTAGCCTGACGCCGAGCGGCCTTCCGCGTGCAGGCCTCTTTGGCGAAGAGAGAGAGCTGGGCCGCGGCAGGGTGGAGCGGAAGCCTCAGCAAGGCTGCCAGCCGGGCCTCGGGTGGGGGGCCGTCCTAGAAGGGGCCCCCGACCTCGGCCTCGGCGAAGCACACGCGAGCACGTGGGAAGCAGCTTTTGCGGGGAACGAGAGGCCGGACCCCCAGCAGAGCGAACACACACGGTCTGAGGCTGCGGGAGGCCTTCTGACAGCAGCCCCGCTTCGCTGAGCCGGGCGCCCGCCCGCAGTCGAGCCCAGCGGGGCCGGCGTTCAGCGGGCACCGTGCTGCACACCCGGCTCGCGGGGAGGTCGGGAGGGCGACGCCGGCCTGCAGGCCCACCTCTCTGGGGGCGCCCGGAGCGGGGAGGCCAGCCCGAAGCGGACGGGCGAAGGGCCGAGCCCCTGCCGTGGCATTGCTTCAGGAGGACGCATTGGCCCAGCAAGCCCCACTCCGTCCCGGGAGGAGAGAAGCGGCTGTGACCCGTTCGAAGCACGGAGCAAGGCGCCCGGCCCTCAGCTCTTGAACGCGCTTCCCGGAGGGGGCTCTGTCAGCTCCACATTCCCCTATAGCAGCAGGCCTTCTCTCGGGCGCGGAGAGCGATGCAGACACCCTGCCGGCTTGGGCCTCCACCGCAGGGACCTGCGCGTGCCGCCGGCACCCCCGGGCCGGCAGCGGCTTCGGGGAGCCCGGGGCGTCCCACGCCTGGGCCTGGCAACCGAAGGAGACCGCAGGTCCCTCCATTCCGAGCCCCAGCGTGCTCCGGGGAGAACGTCCGCCCAGGGAAAGACGAGTGCGAAGAGGGAAGCCGGGAGGAGAGAGGCAGGGCGCGCTTCGGGAGGCCCGGGCGCCCAGGCTGTGGGGCCGGCTTCTCCCGGGCCGGCGCCTCGCGTCCTCCGCGGGGAAGCGTTTGGCTGACTCGCCTTGGGTGGGGATGTGGTAGGTCAGGCCCCTCGACCTCCCTGTGAGAAACCAGGCAGGGTGGAATGCCATCCCCCGTCCCCGTCCACACACACGGCGCTCCCCATAGAAGGATGCCTCCCCGGCGCTGAGCCTGTTCACCTCGAGTGAGTACCACAGTCTCACCGCCGGGAAGCAAGCCTGACGCCGAGCGGCCTTCCGCGTGCAGGCCTCTTTGGCGCAGAGAGAGAGCTGGGCCGCGGCAGGGTGGAGCGGAAGCCGCAGCAAGGCTGCCAGCCGGGCCTCGGGTGGGGGGCCGTCCTAGAAGGGGGCCCCTGACCTCGGCCTCGGCGAAGCACACGCGAGCACGTGGGAAGCAGCTTCTGCGGGGACCGAGAGGCCGGACCCCCAGCAGAGCGAACACACACGGTCTGAGGCTGCGGGAGGCCTTCTGACAGCAGCCCCGCTTCGCTGAGCCGGGCGCCCGCCCGCAGTCGAGCCCAGCGGGGCCGGCGTTCAGCGGGCCCTGTGCTGCACACCCGGCTCGCGGGGAGGTCGGGAGGGCGACGCCGGCCTGCAGGCCCACCTCTCTGGGGGCGCCCAGAGCGGGGAGGCCAGCCCGAAGCGGACGGGCGAAGGGCCGAGCCCCTGCCGTGGCATTGCTTCAGGAGGACGCATTGGCCCAGCAAGCCCCACTCCGTCCCGGGAGGAGAGAAGCGGCTGTGACCCGTTCGAAGCACGGAGCAAGGCGCCCGGCCCTCAGCTCTTGAACGCGCTTCCCGGAGGGGGCTCTGTCAGCTCCACATTCCCCTATAGCACCAGGCCTTCTCTCGGGCGCGGAGAGCGATGCAGAGACCCTGCCGGCTTGGGCGTCCACCGCAGGGACCTGCGCGTGCCGCCAGCACCCCCGGGCTGGCAGCGGCTTCGGGGAGCCCGGGGCGAACCACGCCTGGTCCTGGCAACCGAAGGAGACCGCAGGTCCCTCCATTCCGAGCCCCAGCGTGCTCCGGGGAGAACGTCCGCCCAGGGAAAGACGAGTGCGAAGAGGGAAGCCGGGAGGAGAGAGGCAGGGCGCGCTTCGGGAGGCCCGGGCGCCCAGGCTGTGGGGCCGGCTTCTCCCGGGCCGGCGCCTCGCGTCCTCCGCCGGGAAGCGGTTGGCTGACTCGCCTTGGGTGGGGACGTGGTAGGTCAGGCCCCTCGACCTCCCTGTGAGAAACCAGGCAGGGTGGAATGCCATCCCCCGTCCCCGTCCACACACACGGCGCTCCCCGGGGAAGTCTGCCTCCCCGGCGCTGAGCCTGTTCACCTCGAGTGAGCACCACAGCCTCACCGCCGGGAAGCAAGCCTGACGCCGAGCGGCCTTCCGCGTGCAGGCCTCTTTGGCGCAGAGAGAGAGCTGGGCCGCGGCAGGGTGGAGCGGAAGCCTCAGCAAGGCTGCCAGCCGGCCCTCGGGTGGGGGGCCGTCCTAGAAGGGGGCCCCCGACCTCGGCCTCGGCGAAGCACACGCGAGCACGTGGGAAGCAGCTTCTGCGGGGACCGAGAGGCCGGACCCCCAGCAGAGCGAACACACACGGTCTGAGGCTGCGGGAGGCCTTCTGACAGCAGCGCCGCTTCGCTGAGCCGGGCGCCCGCCCGCAGTCGAGCCCAGCGGGGCCGGCGTTCAGCGGGCACCGTGCTGCACACCCGGCTCGCGGGGAGGTCGGGAGGGCGACGCCGGCCTGCAGGCCCACCTCTCTGGGGGCGCCCGGAGCGGGGAGGCCAGCCCGAAGCGGACGGGCGAAGGGCCGAGCCCCTGCCGTGGCATTGCTTCAGGAGGACGCATTGGCCCAGCAAGCCCCACTCCGTCCCGGGAGGAGAGAAGCGGCTGTGACCCGTTCGAAGCACGGAGCAAGGCGCCCGGCCCGCAGCTCTTGAACGCGCTTCCCGGAGGGGGCTCAGTCAGCTCCACATTCCCCTATAGCAGCAGGCCTTCTCTCGGGCGCGGAGAGCGATGCAGACACCCTGCCGGCTTGGGCCTCCACCGCAGGGACCTGCGCGTGCCGCCGGCACCCCCGGGCCGGCAGCGGCTTCGGGGAGCCCGGGGCGTCCCACGCCTGGGCCTGGCAACCGAAGGAGAGCGCAGGTCCCTCCATTCCGAGCCCCAGCGTGCTCCGGGGAGAACGTCCGCCCAGGGAAAGACGAGTGCGGAGAGGGAAGCCGGGAGGAGAGAGGCAGGGCGCGCTTCGGGAGGCCCGGGCGCCCAGGCTGTGGGGCCGGCTTCTCCCGGGCCGGCGCCTCGCGTCCTCCGCGGGGAAGCGTTTGGCTGACTCGCCTTGGGTGGGGACGTGGTAGGTCAGGCCCCTCGACCTCCCTGTGAGAAACCAGGCAGGGTGGAATGCCATCCCCCGTCCCCGTCCACACACACGGCGCTCCCCGGAGAAGGATGCCTCCCCGGCGCTGAGCCTGTTCACCTCGAGTGAGCACCACAGCCTCACCGCCGGGAAGCTAGCCTGACGCCGAGCGGCCTTCCGCGTGCAGGCCTCTTTGGCGAAGAGAGAGAGCTGGGCCGCGGCAGGGTGGAGCGGAAGCCTCAGCAAGGCTGCCAGCCGGGCCTCGGGTGGGGGGCCGTCCTAGAAGGGGGCCCCCGACCTCGGCCTCGGCGAAGCACACGCGAGCACGTGGGAAGCAGCTTCTGCGGGGACCGAGAGGCCGGACCCCCAGCAGAGTGAACACACACGGTCTGAGGCTGCGGGAGGCCTTCTGACAGCAGCCCCGCTTCGCTGAGCCGGGCGCCCGCCCGCAGTCGAGCCCAGCGGGGCCGGCGTTCAGCGGGCACCGTGCTGCACACCCGGCTCGCGGGGAGGTCGGGAGGGCGACGCCGGCCTGCAGGCCCACCTCTCTGGGGGCGCCCGGAGCGGGGAGGCCAGCCCGAAGCGGACGGGCGAAGGGCCGAGCCCCTGCCGTGGCATTGCTTCAGGAGGACGCATTGGCCCAGCAAGCCCCACTCCGTCCCGGGAGGAGAGAAGCGGCTGTGACCCGTTCGAAGCACGGAGCAAGGCGCCCGGCCCTCAGCTCTTGAACGCGCTTCCCGGAGGGGGCTATGTCAGCTCCACATTCCCCTATAGCAGCAGGCCTTCTCTAGGGCGCGGAGAGCGATGCAGACACCCTGCCGGCTTGGGCGTCCACCGCAGGGACCTGCGCGTGCCGCCGGCACCCCCGGGCCGGCAGCGGCTTCGGGGAGCCCGGGGCGTCCCACGCCTGGGCCTGGCAACCGAAGGAGACCGCAGGTCCCTCCATTCCGAGTCCCAGCGTGCTCCGGGGAGAACGTCCGCCCAGGGAAAGACGAGTGCGAAGAGAGAAGCCGGGAGGAGAGAGGAAGGGCGCGCTTCGGGAGGCTCGGGCGCCCAGGCTGTGGGCCGGCTTCTCCCGGGCCGGCGCCTCGCGTCCTCCGTGTGGAAGCGGTTGGCTGACTCGCCTTGGGTGGGGACGTGGTAGGTCAGGCCCCTCGACCTCCCTGTGAGAAACCAGGCAGGGTGGAATGCCATCCCCCGTCCCCGTCCACACACACGGCGCTCCCCGGAGAAGGATGCCTCCCCGGCGCTGAGCCTGTTCACCTCGAGTGAGCACCACAGCCTCACCGCCGGGAAGCAAGCCTGACGCCGAGCGGCCTTCCGCGTGCAGGCCTCTTTGGCGAAGAGAGAGAGCTGGGCCGCGGCAGGGTGGAGCGGAAGCCTCAGCAAGGCTGCCAGCCGGGCCTCGGGTGGGGGGCCGTCCTAGAAGGGGCCCCCGACCTCGGCCTCGGCGAAGCACACGCGAGCACGTGGGAAGCAGCTTCTGCGGGGACCGAGAGGCCGGACCCCCAGCAGAGCGAACACACACGGTCTGAGGCTGCGGGAGGCCTTCTGACAGCAGCGCCGCTTCGCTGAGCCGGGCGCCCGCCCGCAGTCGAGCCCAGCGGGGCCGGCGTTCAGCGGGCACCGTGCTGCACACCCGGCTCGCGGGGAGGTCGGGAGGGCGACGCCGGCCTGCAGGCCCACCTCTCTGGGGGCGCCCGGAGCGGGGAGGCCAGCCCGAAGCGGACGGGCGAAGGGCCGAGCCCCTGCCGTGGCATTGCTTCAGGAGGACGCATTGGCCCAGCAAGCCCCACTCCGTCCCGGGAGGAGAGAAGCGGCTGTGACCCGTTCGAAGCACGGAGCAAGGCGCCCGGCCCTCAGCTCTTGAACGCGCTTCCCGGAGGGGGCTCTGTCAGCTCCACATTCCCCTATAGCAGCAGGCCTTCTCTCGGGCGCGGAGAGCGATGCAGACACCCTGCCGGCTTGGGCGTCCACCGCAGGGACCTGCGCGTGCCGCCGGCACCCCCGGGCCGGCAGCGGCTTCGGGGAGCCCGGGGCGTCCCACGCCTGGGCCTGGCAACCGAAGGAGACCGCAGGTCCCTCCATTCCAAGCCCCAGCGTGCTCCGGGGAGAACGTCCGCCCAGGGAAAGACGAGTGCGAAGAGGGAAGCCGGGAGGAGAGAGGCAGGGCGCGCTTCGGGAGGCCCGGGCGCCCAGGCTGTGGGGCCGGCTTCTCCCGGGCCGGCGCCTCGCGTCCTCCGCGGGGAAGCGTTTGGCTGACTCGCCTTGGGTGGGGACGTGGTAGGTCAGGCCCCTCGACCTCCCTGTGAGAAACCAGGCAGGGTGGAATGCCATCCCCCGTCCCCGTCCACACACACGGCGCTCCCCGGGGAAGTCTGCCTCCCCGGCGCTGAGCCTGTTCACCTCGAGTGAGCACCACAGCCTCACCGCCGGGAAGCAAGCCTGACGCCGAGCGGCCTTCCGCGTGCAGGCCTCTTTGGCGCAGAGAGAGAGCTGGGCCGCGGCAGGGTGGAGCGGAAGCCGAAGCAAGGCTGCCAGCCGGGCCTCGGGTGGGGGGCCGTCCTAGAAGGGGCCCCCGACCTCGGCCTCGGCGAAGCACACGCGAGCACGTGGGAAGCAGCTTCTGCGGGGACCGAGAGGCCGTAACCCCAGCAGAGCGAACACACACGGTCTGAGGCTGTGGGAGGCCTTCTGACAGCAGCACCGCTTCGCTGAGCCGGGCGCCCGCCCGCAGTCGAGCCCAGCGGGGCCGGCGTTCAGCGGGCACCGTGCTGCACACCCGGCTCGCGGGGAGGTCGGGAGGGCGACGCCGGCCTGCAGGCCCACCTCTCTGGGGGCGCCCGGAGCGGGGAGGCCAGCCCGAAGCGGACGGGCGAAGGGCCAAGCCCCTGCCGTGGCATTGCTTCAGGAGGACGCCTTGGCCCAGCAAGCCCCACTCCGTCCCGGGAGGAGAGAAGCGGCTGTGACCCGTTCGAAGCACGGAGCAAGGCGCCCGGCCCTCAGCTCTTGAACGCGCTTCCCGGAGGGGGCTCTGTCAGCTCCACATTCCCCTATAGCAGCAGGCCTTCTCTCGGGCGCGGAGAGCGATGCAGACACCCTGCCGGCTTGGGCCTCCACCGCAGGGACCTGCGCGTGCCGCCAGCACCCCAGGGCCGGCAGCGGCTTCGGGGAGCCCGGGGCGTCCCACGCCTGGGCCTGGCAACCGAAGGAGACCGCAGGTCCCTCCATTCCGAGTCCCAGCGTGCTCCGGGGAGAACGTCCGCCCAGGGAAAGACGAGTGCGAAGAAGAAGCCGGAAGGAGAGAGGAAGGGCGCGCTTCGGGAGGCTCGGGCGCCCAGGCTGTGGGGCCGGCTTCTCCCGGGCCGGCGCCTCGCGTCCTCCGTGTGGAAGCGGTTGGCTGACTCGCCTTGGGTGGGGACGTGGTAGGTCAGGCCCCTCGACCTCCCTGTGAGAAACCAGGCAGGGTGGAATGCCATCCCCCGTCCCCGTCCACACACACGGCGCTCCCCGGAGAAGGATGCCTCCCCGGCGCTGAGCCTGTTCACCTCGAGTGAGCACCACAGCCTCACCGCCGGGAAGCAAGCCTGACGCCGAGCGGCCTTCCGCGTGAAGGCCTCTTTGGCGAAGAGAGAGAGCTGGGCCGCGGCAGGGTGGAGCGGAAGCCTCAGCAAGGCTGCCAGCCGGGCCTCGGGTGGGGGGCCGTCCTAGAAGGGGGCCCCCGACCTCGGCCTCGGCGAAGCACACGCGAGCACGTGGGAAGCAGCTTCTGCGGGGACCGAGAGGCCGGACCCCCAGCAGAGCGAACACACACGGTCTGAGGCTGCGGGAGGCCTTCTGACAGCAGCCCCGCTTCGCTGAGCCGGGCGCACGCCCGCAGTGGAGCCCAGCGGGGCCGGCGTTCAGCGGGCACCGTGCTGCACACCCGGCTCGCGGGGAGGTCGGGAGGGCGACGCCGGCCTGCAGGCCCACCTCTCTGGGGGCGCCCGAGCGGGGAGGCCAGCCCGAAGCGGACGGGCGAAGGGCCGAGCCCCTGCCGTGGCATTGCTTCAGGAGGACGCATTGGCCCAGCAAGCCCCACTCCGTCCCGGGAGGAGAGAAGCGGCTGTGACCCGTTCGAAGCACGGAGCAAGGCGCCCGGCCCTCAGCTCTTGAACGCGCTTCCCGGAGGGGGCTATGTCAGCTCCACATTCCCCTATAGCAGCAGGCCTTCTCTCGGGCGCGGAGAGCGATGCAGACACCCTGCCGGCTTGGGCGTCCACCGCAGGGACCTGCGCGTGCCGCCGGCACCCCCGGGCCGGCAGCGGCTTCGGGGAGCCCGGGGCGTCCCACGCCTGGGCCTGGCAACCGAAGGAGACCACAGGTCCCTCCATTCCGAGCCCCAGCGTGCTCCGGGGAGAACGTCCGCCCAGGGAAAGACGAGTGCGAAGAGGGAAGCCGGGAGGAGAGAGGAAGGGCGCGCTTCGGGAGGCCCGGGCGCCCAGGCTGTGGGGCCGGATTCTCTCGGGCCGGCGCCTCACGTCCTCCGCGGGGAAGCGGTTGGCTGACTCGCCTTGGGTGGGGACGTGGTAGGTCAGGCCCCTCGACCTCCCTGTGAGAAACCAGGCAGGGTGGAATGCCATCCCCCGTCCCCATCCACACACACGGCGCTCCCCGGAGAAGTCTGCCTCCACGGCGCTGAGCCTGTTCACCTCGAGTGAGCACCACAGCCTCACCGCCGGGAAGCAAGCCTGACACCGAGCGGCCTTCCGCGTGCAGGCCTCTTTGGCGAAGAGAGAGAGCTGGGCCGCGGCAGGGTGGGGCGGAAGCCTCAGCAAGGCTGCCAGCCGGGCCTCGGGTGGGGGGCCGTCCTAGAAGGGTCCCCCGACCTCGGCCTCGGCGAAGCACACGCGAGCACGTGGGAAGCAGCTTCTGCGGGGACCGAGAGGCCGGACCCCCAGCAGAGCGAACACACACGGTCTGAGGCTGCGGGAGGCCTTCTGACAGCAGCCCCGCTTCGCTGAGCCGGGCGCCCGCCCGCAGTCGAGCCCAGCGGGGCCGGCGTTCAGCGGGCACCGTGCTGCACACCCGGCTCGCGGGGAGGTCGGGAGGGCGACGCCGGCCTGCAGGCCCACCTCTCTGGGGGCGCCCGGAGCGGGGAGGCCAGCCCGAAGCGGACGGGCGAAGGGCCGAGCCCCTGCCGTGGCATTGCTTCAGGAGGACGCATTGGCCCAGCAAGTCCCACTCCGTCCCGGGAGGAGAGAAGTGGCTGTGACCCGTTCGAAGCACAGAGCAAGGCGCCCGGCCCTCAGCTCTTGAACGCGCTTCCCGGAGGGGGCTCTGTCAGCTCCACATTCCCCTATAGCAGCAGGCCATCTCTCGGCCGCGGAGAGCGATGCAGACACCCTGCCGGCTTGGGCCTCCACCGCAGGGACCTGCGCGAGCCGCCAGCACCCCCGGGCCGGCAGCGGCTTCGGGGAGCCCGGGGCGTCCCACGCCTGGGCCTGGCAACCGAAGGAGACCGCAGGTCCCTCCATTCCGAGCCCCAGCGTGCTCCGGGGAGAACGTCCGCCCAGGGAAAGACGAGTGCGAAGAGGGAAGCCGGGAGGAGAGAGGCAGGGCGCGCTTCGGGAGGCCCGGGCGCCCAGGCTGTGGGGCCGGCTTCTCCCGGGCCGGCGCCTCGTGTCCTCCGCGGGGAAGCGGTTGGCTGACTCGCCATGGGTGGGGACGCGGGACGTCAGGCCCCTCGCACTCCCGGTGAGAAACCAGGCAGGGTGGAATGCCATCCCCCATCCCCGTCCACACACACGGCGCTCCCCGGAGAAGGATGCCTCCCCGGCGCTGAGCCTGTTCACCTCGAGTGAGCACCACAGCCTCACCGCCGGGAAGCAAGCCTGACACCGAGCGGCCTTCCGCGTGCAGGCCTCTTTGGCGAAGAGAGAGAGCTGGGCCGCGGCAGGGTGGGGCGGAAGCCTCAGCAAGGCTGCCAGCCGGGCCTCGGGTGGGGGGCCGTCCTAGAAGGGGCCCCCGACCTCGGCATCGGCGAAGCACACGCGAGCACGTGGGAAGCAGCTTCTGCGGGGACCGAGAGGCCGGACCCCCAGCAGAGCGAACACACACGGTCTGAGGCTGCGGGAGGCCTTCTGACAGCAGCCCCGCTTCGCTGAGCCGGGCGCCCGCCCGCAGTCGAGCCCAGCGGGGCCGGCGTTCAGCGGGCACCGTGCTGCACACCCGGCTCGCGGGGAGGTCGGGAGGGCGACGCCGGACTGCAGGCCCACCTCTCTGGGGGCGCCCGGAGCGGGGAGGCCAGCCCGCAGCGGACGGGCGAAGGGCCGAGCCCCTGCCGTGGCATTGCTTCAGGAGGACGCATTGGCCCAGCAAGCCCCACTCCGTCCCGGGAGGAGAGAAGCGGCTGTGACCCGTTCGAAGCACGGAGCAAGGCGCCCGGCCCTCAGCTCTTGAACGCGCTTCCCGGAGGGGGCTCTGTCAGCTCCACATTCCCCTATAGCAGCAGGCCTTCTCTCGGGTGTGGAGAGCGATGCAGACACCCTGCCGGCTTGGGCCTCCACCGCAGGGACCTGCGCGTGCCGCCAGCACCCCCGGGCCGGCAGCGGCTTCGGGGAGCCCGGGGCGTCCCACGCCTGGGCCTGGCAACCGAAGGAGACCGCAGGTCCCTCCATTCCGAGCCCCAGCGGTGCTCCGGGTAGAACGTCCGCCCAGGGAAAGACGAGTGCGAAGAGGGAAGCCGGGAGGAGAGAGGCAGGGCGCGCTTCGGGAGGCCCGGGTGCCCAGGCTGTGGGGCCGGCTTCTCCCGGGCCGGCGCCTCGCGTCCTCCGCGGGGAAGCGGTTGGCTGACTCGCCGTGGGTGGAGACGTGGTAGGTCAGGCCCCTCGACCTCCCTGTGAGAAACCAGGCAGGGTGGAATGCCATCCCCCGTCCCCGTCCACACACACGGCGCTCCCCGGAGAAGGATGCCTCCCCGGCGCTGAGCCTGTTCACCTCGAGTGAGCACCACAGCCTCACCGCCGGGAAGCAAGCCTGACGCCGAGCGGCCTTCCGCGTGCAGGCCTCTTTGGCGAAGAGAGAGAGCTGGGCTGCGGCAGGGTGGAGCGGAAGCCTCAGCAAGGCTGCCAGCCGGGCCTCGGGTGGGGGGCCGTCCTAGAAGGGGGCCCCCGACCTCGGCCTCGGCGAAGCACACGCGAGCACGTGGGAAGCAGCTTCTGCGGGGACCGAGAGGCCGGACCCCCAGCAGAGCGAACACACACGGTCTGAGGCTGCGGGAGGCCTTCTGACAGCAGCCCCGCTTCGCTGAGCCGGGCGCCCGCCCGCAGTCGAGCCCAGCGGGGCCGGCGTTCAGCGGGCACCGTGCTGCACACCCGGCTCGCGGGGAGGTCGGGAGGGCGACGCCGGCCTGCAGGCCCACCTCTCTGGGGGCGCCCGGAGCGGGGAGGCCAGCCCGAAGCGGACGGGCGAAGGGCCGAGCCCCTGCCGTGGCATTGCTTAAGGAGGACGCATTGGCCCAGCAAGCCCCACTCCGTCCCGGGAGGAGAGAAGCGGCTGTGACCCGTTCGAAGCACGGAGCAAGGCGCCCGGCCCTCAGCTCTTGAACGCGCTTCCCGGAGGGGGCTATGTCAGCTCCACATTCCCCTATAGCAGCAGGCCTTCTCTCGGGCGCGGAGAGCGATGCAGACACCCTGCCGGCTTGGGCGTCCACCGCAGGGACCTGCGCGTGCCGCCGGCACCCCCGGGCCGGCAGCGGCTTCGGGGAGCCCGGGGCGTCCCACGCCTGGGCCTGGCAACCGAAGGAGACCGCAGGTCCCTCCATTCCGAGCCCCAGCGTGCTCCGGGGAGAACGTCCGCCCAGGGAAAGACGAGTGCGAAGAGGGAAGCCGGGAGGAGAGAGGAAGGGCGCGCTTCGGGAGGCTCGGGCGCCCAGGCTGTGGGGCCGGCTTCTCCCGGGCCGGCGCCTCGCGTCCTCCGTGTGGAAGCGGTTGGCTGACTCGCCTTGGGTGGGGACGTGGTAGGTCAGGCCCCTCGACCTCCCTGTGAGAAACCAGGCAGGGTGGAATGCCATCCCCCGTCCCCGTCCACACACACGGCGCTCCCCGGAGAAGGATGCCTCCCCGGCGCTGAGCCTGTTCACCTCGAGTGAGCACCACAGCCTCACCGCCGGGAAGCTAGCCTGACGCCGAGCGGCCTTCCGCGTGCAGGCCTCTTTGGCGAAGAGAGAGAGCTGGGCCGCGGCAGGGTGGAGCGGAAGCCTCAGCAAGGCTGCCAGCCGGGCCTCGGGTGGGGGGCCGTCCTAGAAGGGGGCCCCCGACCTCGGCCTCGGCGAAGCACACGCGAGCACGTGGGAAGCAGCTTCTGCGGGGACCGAGAGGCCGGACCCCCAGCAGAGCGAACACACACGGTCTGAGGCTGCGGGAGGCCTTCTGACAGCAGCCCCGCTTCGCTGAGCCGGGCGCCCGCCCGCAGTCGAGCCCAGCCGGGCCGGCGTTCAGCGGGCACCGTGCTGCACACCCGGCTCGCGGGGAGGTCGGGAGGGCGACGCCGGCCTGCAGGCCCACCTCTCTGGGGGCGCCCGGAGCGGGGAGGCCAGCCCGAAGCGGACGGGCGAAGGGCCGAGCCCCTGCCGTGGCATTGCTTCAGGAGGACGCCTTGGCCCAGCAAGCCCCACTCCGTCCCGGGAGGAGAGAAGCGGCTGTGACCCGTTCGAAGCACGGAGCAAGGCGCCCGGCCCTCAGCTCTTGAACGCGCTTCCCGGAGGGGGCTCTGTCAGCTCCACAATCCCCTATAGCAGCAGGCCTTCTCTCGGGCGCGGAGAGCGATGCAGACACCCTGCCGGCTTGGGCGTCCACCGCAGGGACCTGCGCGTGCCGCCGGCACCCCCGGGCCGGCAGCGGCTTCGGGGAGCCCGGGGCGTCCCACGCCTGGGCCTGGCAACCGAAGGAGACCGCAGGTCCCTCCATTCCGAGCCCCAGCGTGCTCCGGGGAGAATGTCCGCCCAGGGAAAGACGAGTGCGAAGAGGGAAGCAGGGAGGAGAGAGGAAGGGCGCGCTTCGGGAGGCCCGGGCGCCCAGGCTGTGGGGCCGGATTCTCCCGGGCCGGCGCCTCGCGTCCTCCGCGGGGAAGCGGTTGGCTGACTCGCCTTGGGTGGGGACGTGGTAGGTCAGGCCCCTCGACCTCCCTGTGAGAAACCAGGCAGGGTGGAATGCCATCCCCCGTCCCCGTCCACACACACGGCGCTCCCCAGAGAAGGATGCCTCCCCGGCGCTGAGCCTGTTCACCTCGAGTGAGTACCACAGCCTCACCGCCGGGAAGCAAGCCTGACGCCGAGCGGCCTTCCGCGTGCAGGCCTCTTTGGCGCAGAGAGAGAGCTGGGCCGCGGCAGGGTGGAGCGGAAGCCGCAGCAAGGCTGCAAGCCGGGCCTCGGGTGGGGGGCCGTCCTAGAAGGGGGCCCCCGACCTCGGCCTCGGCGAAGCACACGCGAGCACGTGGGAAGCAGCTTCTGCGGGGACCGAGAGGCCGGACCCCCAGCAGAGCGAACACACACGGTCTGAGGCTGCGGGAGGCCTTCTGACAGCAGCGCCGCTTCGCTGAGCCGGGCGCCCGCCCGCAGTCGAGCCCAGCGGGGCCGGCGTTCAGCGGGCAACGTGCTGCACACCCGGCTCGCGGGGAGGTCGGGAGGGCGACGCCGGCCTGCAGGCCCACCTCTCTGGGGGCGCCCGGAGCGGGGAGGCCAGCCCGAAGCGGACGGGCGAAGGGCCGAGCCCCTGCCGTGGCATTGCTTCAGGAGGACGCATTGGCCCAGCAAGCCCCACTCCGTCCCGGGAGGAGAGAAGCGGCTGTGACCCGTTCGAAGCACAGAGCAAGGCGCCCGGCCCGCAGCTCTTGAACGCGCTTCCCGGAGGGGGCTCTGTCAGCTCCACATTCCCCTATAGCAGCAGGCCTTCTCTCGGGCGCGGAGAGCGATGCAGACACCCTGCCGGCTTGGGCCTCCACCGCAGGGACCTGCGCGTGCCGCCGGCACCCCCGGGCCGGCAGCGGCTTCGGGGAGCCCGGGGCGTCCCACGCCTGGGCCTGGCAACCGAAGGAGACCGCAGGTCCCTCCATTTCGAGGCCCAGCGGTGCTCCGGGGAGAACGTCCGCCCAGGGAAAGACGAGTGCGAAGAGGGAAGCCGGGAGGAGAGAGGGAGGGCGCGCTTCGGGAGGCCCGGGCGCCCAGGCTGTGGGGCCGGCTTCTCCCGGGCCGGCGCCTCGCGTCCTCCGCGGGGAAGCGGTTGGCTGACTCGCCTTGGGTGGGGACGTGGTAGGTCAGGCCCCTCGACCTCCCTGTGAGAAACCAGGCAGGGTGGAATGCCATCCCCCGTCCCCATCCACACTCACGGCGCTCCCCGGAGAAGTCTGCCTCCACGGCGCTGAGCCTGTTCACCTCGAGTGAGCACCACAGCCTCACCGCCGGGAAGCAAGCCTGACACCGAGCGGCCTTCCGCGTGCAGGCCTCTTTGGCGAAGAGAGAGAGCTGGGCCGCGGCAGGGTGGGGCGGAAGCCTCAGCAAGGCTGCCAGCCGGGCCTCGGGTGGGGGGCCGTCCTAGAAGGGGCCCCCGACCTCGGCCTCGGCGAAGCACACGCGAGCACGTGGGAAGCAGCTTCTGCGGGGACCGAGAGGCCGGACCCCCAGCAGAGCGAACACACACGGTCTGAGGCTGCGGGAGGCCTTCTGACAGCAGCCCCGCTTCGCTGAGCCGGGCGCCCGCCCGCAGTCGAGCCCAGCGGGGCCGGCGTTCAGCGGGCACCGTGCTGCACACCCGGCTCGCGGGGAGGTCGGGAGGGCGACGCCGGCCTGCAGGCCCACCTCTCTGGGGGCGCCCGGAGCGGGGAGGCCAGCCCGAAGCGGACGGGCGAAGGGCCGAGCCCCTGCCGTGGCATTGCTTCAGGAGGACGCATTGGCCCAGCAAGTCCCACTCCGTCCCGGGAGGAGAGAAGCGGCTGTGACCCGTTCGAAGCACAGAGCAAGGCGCCCGGCCCTCAGCTCTTGAACGCGCTTCCCGGAGGGGGCTCTGTCAGCTCCACATTCCCCTATAGCAGCAGGCCATCTCTCGGCCGCGGAGAGCGATGCAGACACCCTGCCGGCTTGGGCCTCCACCGCAGGGACCTGCGCGAGCCGCCAGCACCCCCGGGCCGGCAGCGGCTTCGGGGAGCCCGGGGCGTCCCACGCCTGGGCCTGGCAACCGAAGGAGACCGCAGGTCCCTCCATTCCGAGCCCCAGCGTGCTCCGGGGAGAACGTCCGCCCAGGGAAAGACGAGTGCGAAGAGGGAAGCCGGGAGGAGAGAGGCAGGGCGCGCTTCGGGAGGCCCGGGCGCCCAGGCTGTGGGGCCGGCTTCTCCCGGGCCGGCGCCTCGTGTCCTCCGCGGGGAAGCGGTTGGCTGACTCGCCATGGGTGGGGACGCGGGACGTCAGGCCCCTCGCACTCCCGGTGAGAAACCAGGCAGGGTGGAATGCCATCCCCCATCCCCGTCCACACACACGGCGCTCCCCGGAGAAGGATGCCTCCCCGGCGCTGAGCCTGTTCACCTCGAGTGAGCACCACAGCCTCACCGCCGGGAAGCAAGCCTGACACCGAGCGGCCTTCCGCGTGCAGGCCTCTTTGGCGAAGAGAGAGAGCTGGGCCGCGGCAGGGTGGGGCGGAAGCCTCAGCAAGGCTGCCAGCCGGGCCTCGGGTGGGGGGCCGTCCTAGAAGGGGCCCCCGACCTCGGCCTCGGCGAAGCACACGCGAGCACGTGGGAAGCAGCTTCTGCGGGGACCGAGAGGCCGGACCCCCAGCAGAGCGAACACACACGGTCTGAGGCTGCGGGAGGCCTTCTGACAGCAGCCCCGCTTCGCTGAGCCGGGCGCCCGCCCGCAGTCGAGCCCAGCGGGGCCGGCGTTCAGCGGGCACCGTGCTGCACACCCGGCTCGCGGGGAGGTCGGGAGGGCGACGCCGGCCTGCAGGCCCACCTCTCTGGGGGCGCCCGGAGCGGGGAGGCCAGCCCGAAGCGGACGGGCGAAGGGCCGAGCCCCTGCCGTGGCATTGCTTCCGGAGGACGCATTGGCCCAGCAAGCCCCACTCCGTCCCGGGAGGAGAGAAGCGGCTGTGACCCGTTCGAAGCACGGAGCAAGGCGCCCGGCCCTCAGCTCTTGAACGCGCTTCCCGGAGGGGGCTCTGTCAGCTCCACATTCCCCTATAGCAGCAGGCCTTCTCTCGGGTGTGGAGAGCGATGCAGACACCCTGCCGGCTTGGGCCTCCACCGCAGGGACCTGCGCGTGCCGCCAGCACCCCCGGGCCGGCAGCGGCTTCGGGGAGCCCGGGGCGTCCCACGCCTGGGCCTGGCAACCGAAGGAGACCGCAGGTCCCTCCATTCCGAGCCCCAGCGGTGCACCGGGTAGAACGTCCGCCCAGGGAAAGACGAGTGCGAAGAGGGAAGCCGGGAGGAGAGAGGCAGGGCGCGCTTCGGGAGGCCCGGGCGCCCAGGCTGTGGGGCCGGCTTCTCCCGGGCCGGCGCCTCGCGTCCTCCGCGGGGAAGCGGTTCGCTGACTCGCCGTGGGTGGAGACGTGGTAGGTCAGGCCCCTCGACCTCCCTGTGAGAAACCAGGCAGGGTGGAATGCCATCCCCCGTCCCCGTCCACACACACGGCGCTCCCCGGAGAAGGATGCCTCCCCGGCGCTGAGCCTGTTCACCTCGAGTGAGTACCACAGCCTCACCGCCGGGAAGCAAGCCTGACGCCGAGCGGCCTTCCGCGTGCAGGCCTCTTTGGCGCAGAGAGAGAGCTGGGCCGCGGCAGGGTGGAGCGGAAGCCGCAGCAAGGCTGCAAGCCGGGCCTCGGGTGGGGGGCCGTCCTAGAAGGGGGCCCCCGACCTCGGCCTCGGCGAAGCACACGCGAGCACGTGGGAAGCAGCTTCTGCGGGGACCGAGAGGCCGGACCCCCAGCAGAGCGAACACACACGGTCTGAGGCTGCGGGAGGCCTTCTGACAGCAGCGCCGCTTCGCTGAGCCGGGCGCCCGCCCGCAGTCGAGCCCAGCGGGGCCGGCGTTCAGCGGGCAACGTGCTGCACACCCGGCTCGCGGGGAGGTCGGGAGGGCGACGCCGGCCTGCAGGCCCACCTCTCTGGGGGCGCCCGGAGCGGGGAGGCCAGCCCGAAGCGGACGGGCGAAGGGCCGAGCCCCTGCCGTGGCATTGCTTCAGGAGGACGCATTGGCCCAGCAAGCCCCACTCCGTCCCGGGAGGAGAGAAGCGGCTGTGACCCGTTCGAAGCACAGAGCAAGGCGCCCGGCCCGCAGCTCTTGAACGCGCTTCCCGGAGGGGGCTCTGTCAGCTCCACATTCCCCTATAGCAGCAGGCCTTCTCTCGGGCGCGGAGAGCGATGCAGACACCCTGCCGGCTTGGGCCTCCACCGCAGGGACCTGCGCGTGCCGCCGGCACCCCCGGGCCGGCAGCGGCTTCGGGGAGCCCGGGGCGTCCCACGCCTGGGCCTGGCAACCGAAGGAGACCGCAGGTCCCTCCATTTCGAGGCCCAGCGGTGCTCCGGGGAGAACGTCCGCCCAGGGAAAGACGAGTGCGAAGAGGGAAGCCGGGAGGAGAGAGGCAGGGCGCGCTTCGGGAGGCCCGGGCGCCCAGGCTGTGGGGCCGGCTTCTCCCGGGCCGGCGCCTCGCGTCCTCCGCGGGGAAGCGGTTGGCTGACTCGCCTTGGGTGGGGACGTGGTAGGTCAGGCCCCTCGACCTCCCTGTGAGAAACCAGGCAGGGTGGAATGCCATCCCCCGTCCCCATCCACACACACGGCGCTCCCCGGAGAAGTCTGCCTCCACGGCGCTGAGCCTGTTCACCTCGAGTGAGCACCACAGCCTCACCGCCGGGAAGCAAGCCTGACACCGAGCGGCCTTCCGCGTGCAGGCCTCTTTGGCGAAGAGAGAGAGCTGGGCCGCGGCAGGGTGGGGCGGAAGCCTCAGCAAGGCTGCCAGCCGGGCCTCGGGTGGGGGGCCGTCCTAGAAGGGTCCCCCGACCTCGGCCTCGGGGAAGCACACGCGAGCACGTGGGAAGCAGCTTCTGCGGGGACCGAGAGGCCGGACCCCCAGCAGAGCGAACACACACGGTCTGAGGCTGCGGGAGGCCTTCTGACAGCAGCCCCGCTTCGCTGAGCCAGGCGCCCGCCCGCAGTCGAGCCCAGCGGGGCCGGCGTTCAGCGGGCACCGTGCTGCACACCCGGCTCGCGGGGAGGTCGGGAGGGCGACGCCGGCCTGCAGGCCCACCTCTCTGGGGGCGCCCGGAGCGGGGAGGCCAGCCCGAAGCGGACGGGCGAAGGGCCGAGCCCCTGCCGTGGCATTGCTTCAGGAGGACGCATTGGCCCAGCAAGTCCCACTCCGTCCCGGGAGGAGAGAAGTGGCTGTGACCCGTTCGAAGCACAGAGCAAGGCGCCCGGCCCTCAGCTCTTGAACGCGCTTCCCGGAGGGGGCTCTGTCAGCTCCACATTCCCCTATAGCAGCAGGCCATCTCTCGGCCGCGGAGAGCGATGCAGACACCCTGCCGGCTTGGGCCTCCACCGCAGGGACCTGCGCGAGCCGCCAGCACCCCCGGGCCGGCAGCGGCTTCGGGGAGCCCGGGGCGTCCCACGCCTGGGCCTGGCAACCGAAGGAGACCGCAGGTCCCTCCATTCCGAGCCCCAGCGTGCTCCGGGGAGAACGTCCGCCCAGGGAAAGACGAGTGCGAAGAGGGAAGCCGGGAGGAGAGAGGCAGGGCGCGCTTCGGGAGGCCCGGGCGCCCAGGCTGTGGGGCCGGCTTCTCCCGGGCCGGCGCCTCGTGTCCTCCGCGGGGAAGCGGTTGGCTGACTCGCCATGGGTGGGGACGCGGGACGTCAGGCCCCTCGCACTCCCGGTGAGAAACCAGGCAGGGTGGAATGCCATCCCCCATCCCCGTCCACACACACGGCGCTCCCCGGAGAAGGATGCCTCCCCGGCGCTGAGCCTGTTCACCTCGAGTGAGCACCACAGCCTCACCGCCGGGAAGCAAGCCTGACACCGAGCGGCCTTCCGCGTGCAGGCCTCTTTGGCGAAGAGAGAGAGCTGGGCCGCGGCAGGGTGGGGCGGAAGCCTCAGCAAGGCTGCCAGCCGGGCCTCGGGTGGGGGGCCGTCCTAGAAGGGGCCCCCGACCTCGGCATCGGCGAAGCACACGCGAGCACGTGGGAAGCAGCTTCTGCGGGGACCGAGAGGCCGGACCCCCAGCAGAGCGAACACACACGGTCTGAGGCTGCGGGAGGCCTTCTGACAGCAGCCCCGCTTCGCTGAGCCGGGCGCCCGCCCGCAGTCGAGCCCAGCGGGGCCGGCGTTCAGCGGGCACCGTGCTGCACACCCGGCTCGCGGGGAGGTCGGGAGGGCGACGCCGGCCTGCAGGCCCACCTCTCTGGGGGCGCCCGGAGCGGGGAGGCCAGCCCGAAGCGGACGGGCGAAGGGCCGAGCCCCTGCCGTGGCATTGCTTCAGGAGGACGCATTGGCCCAGCAAGCCCCACTCCGTCCCGGGAGGAGAGAAGCGGCTGTGACCCGTTCGAAGCACGGAGCAAGGCGCCCGGCCCTCAGCTCTTGAACGCGCTTCCCGGAGGGGGCTCTGTCAGCTTCACATTCCCCTATAGCAGCAGGCCTTCTCTCGGGTGTGGAGAGCGATGCAGACACCCTGCCGGCTTGGGCCTCCACCGCAGGGACCTGCGCGTGCCGCCAGCACCCCCGGGCCGGCAGCGGCTTCGGGGAGCCCGGGGCGTCCCACGCCTGGGCCTGGCAACCGAAGGAGACCGCAGGTCCCTCCATTCCGAGCCCCAGCGGTGCTCCGGGTAGAACGTCCGCCCAGGGAAAGACGAGTGCGAAGAGGGAAGCCGGGAGGAGAGAGGCAGGGCGCGCTTCGGGAGGCCCGGGTGCCCAGGCTGTGGGGCCGGCTTCTCCCGGGCCGGCGCCTCGCGTCCTCCGCGGGGAAGCGGTTGGCTGACTCGCCGTGGGTGGAGACGTGGTAGGTCAGGCCCCTCGACCTCCCTGTGAGAAACCAGGCAGGGTGGAATGCCATCCCCCGTCCCCGTCCACACACACGGCGCTCCCCGGAGAAGGATGCCTCCCCGGCGCTGAGCCTGTTCACCTCGAGTGAGCACCACAGCCTCACCGCCGGGAAGCAAGCCTGACGCCGAGCGGCCTTCCGCGTGCAGGCCTCTTTGGCGAAGAGAGAGAGCTGGGCTGCGGCAGGGTGGAGCGGAAGCCTCAGCAAGGCTGCCAGCCGGGCCTCGGGTGGGGGGCCGTCCTAGAAGGGGGCCCCCGACCTCGGCCTCGGCGAAGCACACGCGAGCACGTGGGAAGCAGCTTCTGCGGGAACCGAGAGGCCGGACCCCCAGCAGAGCGAACACACACGGTCTGAGGCTGCGGGAGGCCTTCTGACAGCAGCCCCGCTTCGCTGAGCCGGGCGCCCGCCCGCAGTCGAGCCCAGCGGGGCCGGCGTTCAGCGGGCACCGTGCTGCACACCCGGCTCGCGGGGAGGTCGGGAGGGCGACGCCGGCCTGCAGGCCCACCTCTCTGGGGGCGCCCGGAGCGGGGAGGCCAGCCCGAAGCGGACGGGCGAAGGGCCGAGCCCCTGCCGTGGCATTGCTTAAGGAGGACGCATTGGCCCAGCAAGCCCCACTCCGTCCCGGGAGGAGAGAATCGGCTGTGACCCGTTCGAAGCACGGAGCAAGGCGCCCGGCCCTCAGCTCTTGAACGCGCTTCCCGGAGGGGGCTATGTCAGCTCCACATTCCCCTATAGCAGCAGGCCTTCTCTCGGGCGCGGAGAGCGATGCAGACACCCTGCCGGCTTGGGCGTCCACCGCAGGGACCTGCGCGTGCCGCCGGCACCCCCGGGCCGGCAGCGGCTTCGGGGAGCCCGGGGCGTCCCACGCCTGGGCCTGGCAACCGAAGGAGACCGCAGGTCCCTCCATTCCGAGCCCCAGCGTGCTCCGGGGAGAACGTCCGCCCAGGGAAAGACGAGTGCGAAGAGGGAAGCCGGGAGGAGAGAGGAAGGGCGCGCTTCGGGAGGCTCGGGCGCCCAGGCTGTGGGGCCGGCTTCTCCCGGGCCGGCGCCTCGCGTCCTCCGTGTGGAAGCGGTTGGCTGACTCGCCTTGGGTGGGGACGTGGTAGGTCAGGCCCCTCGACCTCCCTGTGAGAAACCAGGCAGGGTGGAATGCCATCCCCCGTCCCCGTCCACACACACGGCGCTCCCCGGAGAAGGATGCCTCCCCGGCGCTGAGCCTGTTCACCTCGAGTGAGCACCACAGCCTCACCGCCGGGAAGCAAGCCTGACGCCGAGCGGCCTTCCGCGTGCAGGCCTCTTTGGCGAAGAGAGAGAGCTGGGCCGCGGCAGGGTGGGGCGGAAGCCTCAGCAAGGCTGCCAGCCGGGCATCGGGTGGGGGGCCGTCAAAGAAGGGGCCCCCGACCTCGGCCTCGGCGAAGCACACGCGAGCACGTGGGAAGCAGCTTCTGCGGGGACCGAGAGGCCGGACCCCCAGCAGAGCGAACACACACGGTCTGAGGCTGCGGGAGGCCTTCTGACAGCAGCCCCGCTTCGCTGAGCCGGGCGCCCGCCCGCAGTCGAGCCCAGCGGGGCCGGCGTTCAGCGGGCACCGTGCTGCACACCCGGCTCGCGGGGAGGTCGGGAGGGCGACGCCGGCCTGCAGGCCCACCTCTCTGGGGGCGCCCAGAGCGGGGAGGCCAGCCCGAAGCGGACGGGCGAAGGGCCGAGCCCCTGCCGTGGCATTGCTTCAGGAGGACGCATTGGCCCAGCAAGCCCCACTCCGTCCCGGGAGGAGAGAAGCGGCTGTGACCCGTTCGAAGCACGGAGCAAGGCGCCCGGCCCTCAGCTCTTGAACGCGCTTCCCGGAGGGGGCTCTGTCAGCTCCACATTCCCCTATAGCAGCAGGCCTTCTCTCGTGCGCGGAGAGCGATGCAGACACCCTGCCGGCTTGGGCCTCCACCGCAGGGACCTGCGCGTGCCGCCAGAACCCCGGGCCGGCAGCGGCTTCGGGGAGCCCGGGGCGTCCCACGCCTGGGCCTGGCAACCGAAGGAGACCGCAGGTCCCTCCATTGCGAGCCCCAGCGTGCTCCGGGGAGAACGTCCGCCCAGGGAAAGACGAGTGCGAAGAGGGAAGCCGGGAGGAGAGAGGCAGGGCGCGCTTCGGGAGGCCCGGGCGCCCAGGCTGTGGGGCCGGCTTCTCCCGGGCCGGCGCCTGGCGTCCTCCGCGGGGAAGCGGTTGGCTGACTCGCCTTGGGTGGGGACGTGGTAGGTCAGGCCCCTCGACCTCCCTGTGAGAAACCAGGCAGGGTGGAATGCCATCCCCCGTCCCCGTCCACACACACGGCGCTCCCCGGAGAAGGATGCCTCCCCGGCGCTGAGCCTGTTCACCTCGAGTGAGCACCACAGCCTCACCGCCGGGAAGCAAGCCTGACGCCGAGCGGCCTTCCGCGTGCAGGCCTCTTTGGCGAAGAGAGAGAGCTGGGCCGCGGCAGGGTGGGGCGGAAGCCTCAGCAAGGCTGCCAGCCGGGCCTCGGGTGGGGGGCCGTCCTAGAAGGGGGCCCCCGACCTCGGCCTCGGCGAAGCACACGCGAGCACGTGGGAAGCAGCTTCTGCGGGGACCGAGAGGCCGGACCCCCAGCAGAGCGAACACACACGGTCTGAGGCTGCGGGAGGCCTTCTGACAGCAGCCCCGCTTCGCTGAGCCGGGCGCCCGCCCGCAGTCGAGCCCAGCGGGGCCGGCGTTCAGCGGGCACCGTGCTGCACACCCGGCTCGCGGGGAGGTCGGGAGGGCGACGCCGGCCTGCAGGCCCACCTCTCTGGGGGCGCCCGGAGCGGGGAGGCCAGCCCGAAGCGGACGGGCGAAGGGCCGAGCCCCTGCCGTGGCATTGCTTCAGGAGGACGCATTGGCCCAGCAAGCCCCACTCCGTCCCGGGAGGAGAGAAGCGGCTGTGACCCGTTCGAAGCACGGAGCAAGGCGCCCGGCCCTCAGCTCTTGAACGCGCTTCCCGGAGGGGGCTCTGTCAGCTCCACATTCGCCTATAGCAGCAGGCCTTCTCTCGTGCGCAGAGAGCGATGCAGACACCCTGCCGGCTTGGGCCTCCACCGCAGGGACCTGCGCGTGCCGCCAGAACCCCGGGCCGGCAGCGGCTTCGGGGAGCCCGGGGCGTCCCACGCCTGGGCCTGGCAACCGAAGGAGACCGCAGGTCCCTCCATTGCGAGCCCCAGCGTGCTCCGGGGAGAACGTCCGCCCAGGGAAAGACGAGTGCGAAGAGGGAAGCCGGGAGGAGAGAGGCAGGGCGCGCTTCGGGAGGCCCGGGCGCCCAGGCTGTGGGGCCGGCTTCTCCCGGGCCGGCGCCTGGCGTCCTCCGCGGGGAAGCGGTTGGCTGACTCGCCTTGGGTGGGGACGTGGTAGGTCAGGCCCCTCGACCTCCCTGTGAGAAACCAGGCAGGGTGGAATGCCATCCCCCGTCCCCGTCCACACACACGGCGCTCCCCGGAGAAGGATGCCTCCCCGGCGCTGAGCCTGTTCACCTCGAGTGAGCACCACAGCCTCACCGCCGGGAAGCAAGCCTGACGCCGAGCGGCCTTCCGCGTGCAGGCCTCTTTGGCGAAGAGAGAGAGCTGGGCCGCGGCAGGGTGGGGCGGAAGCCTCAGCAAGGCTGCCAGCCGGGCCTCGGGTGGGGGGCCGTCCTAGAAGGGGGCCCCCGACCTCGGCCTCGGCGAAGCACACGCGAGCACGTGGGAAGCAGCTTCTGCGGGGACCGAGAGGCCGGACACCCAGCAGAGCGAACACACACGGTCTGAGGCTGCGGGAGGCCTTCTGACAGCAGCCCCGCTTCGCTGAGCCGGGCGCCCGCCCGCAGTGGAGCCCAGCGGGGCCGGCGTTCAGCGGGCACCGTGCTGCACACCCGGCTCGCGGGGAGGTCGGGAGGGCGACGCCGGCCTGCAGGCCCACCTCTCTGGGGGCGCCCGGAGCGGGGAGGCCAGCCCGAAGCGGACGGGCGAAGGGCCGAGCCCCTGCCGTGGCATTGCTTCAGGAGGACGCATTGGCCCAGCAAGCCCCACTCCGTCCCGGGAGGAGAGAAGCGGCTGTGACCCGTTCGAAGCACGGAGCAAGGCGCCCGGCCCTCAGCTCTTGAACGCGCTTCCCGGAGGGGGCTCTGTCAGCTCCACATTCCCCTATAGCAGCAGGCCTTCTCTCGGGCGCGGAGAGCGATGCAGACACCCTGCCGGCTTGGGCCTCCACCGCAGGGACCTGCGCGTGCCGCCAGCACCCCCGGGCCGGCAGCGGCTTCGGGGAGCCCGGGGCGTCCCACGCCTGGGCCTGGCAACCGAAGGAGACCGCAGGTCCCTCCATTCCGAGCACCAGCGTGCTCCGGGGAGAACGTCCGCCCAGGGAAAGACGAGTGCGAAGAGGGAAGCCGGGAGGAGAGAGGCAGGGCGCGCTTCGGGAGGCCCGGGCGCCCAGGCTGTGGGGCCGGCTTCTCCCGGGCCGGCGCCTGGCGTCCTCCGCGGGGAAGCGGTTGGCTGACTCGCCTTGGGTGGGGACGTGGTAGGTCAGGCCCCTCGACCTCCCTGTGAGAAACCAGGCAGGGTGGAATGCCATCCCCCGTCCCCGTCCACACACACGGCGCTCCCCGGAGAAGGATGCCTCCCCGGCGCTGAGCCTGTTCACCTCGAGTGAGCACCACAGCCTCACCGCCGGGAAGCAAGCCTGACGCCGAGCGGCCTTCCGCGTGCAGGCCTCTTTGGCGAAGAGAGAGAGCTGGGCCGCGGCAGGGTGGGGCGGAAGCCTCAGCAAGGCTGCCAGCCGGGCCTCGGGTGGGGGGCCGTCCTAGAAGGGGCCCCCGACCTCGGCCTCGGCGAAGCACACGCGAGCACGTGGGAAGCAGCTTCTGCGGGGACCGAGAGGCCGGACCCCCAGCAGAGCGAACACACACGGTCTGAGGCTGCGGGAGGCCTTCTGACAGCAGCCCCGCTTCGCTGAGCCGGGCGCCCGCCCGCAGTCGAGCCCAGCGGGGCCGGCGTTCAGCGGGCACCGTGCTGCACACCCGGCTCGCGGGGAGGTCGGGAGGGCGACGCCGGCCTGCAGGCCCACCTCTCTGGGGGCGCCCGGAGCGGGGAGGCCAGCCCGAAGCGGACGGGCGAAGGGCCGAGCCCCTGCCGTGGCATTGCTTCAGGAGGACGCATTGGCCCAGCAAGCCCCACTCCGTCCCGGGAGGAGAGAAGCGGCTGTGACCCGTTCGAAGCACGGAGCAAGGCGCCCGGCCCTCAGCTCTTGAACGCGCTTCCCGGAGGGTGCTCTGTCAGCTCCACATTCGCCTATAGCACCAGGCCTTCTCTCGGGCGAGGAGAGCGATGCAGACACCCTGCCGGCTTGGGCCTCCACCGCAGGGACCTGCGCGTGCCGCCAGCACCCCCGGGCCGGCAGCGGCTTCGGGGAGCCCGGGGCGTCCCACGCCTGGGCCTGGCAACCGAAGGAGACCGCAGGTCCCTCCATTCCGAGCCCCAGCGTGCTCCGGGGAGAACGTCCGCCCAGGGAAAGACGAGTGCGAAGAGGGAAGCCGGGAGGAGAGAGGCAGGGCGCGCTTCGGGAGGCCCGGGCGCCCAGGCTGTGGGGCCGGCTTCTCCCGGGCCGGCGCCTGGCGTCCTCCGCGGGGAAGCGGTTGGCTGACTCGCCTTGGGTGGGGACGTGGTAGGTCAGGCCCCTCGACCTCCCTGTGAGAAACCAGGCAGGGTGGAATGCCATCCCCCGTCCCCGTCCACACACACGGCGCTCCCCGGAGAAGGATGCCTCCCCGGCGCTGAGCCTGTTCACCTCGAGTGAGCACCACAGCCTCACCGCCGGGAAGCAAGCCTGACGCCGAGCGGCCTTCCGCGTGCAGGCCTCTTTGGCGCAGAGAGAGAGCTGGGCCGCGGCAGGGTGGGGCGGAAGCCTCAGCAAGGCTGCCAGCCGGGCCTCGGGTGGGGGGCCGTCCTAGAAGGGGGCCCCCGACCTCGGCCTCGGCGAAGCACACGCGAGCACGTGGGAAGCAGCTTCTGCGGGGACCGAGAGGCCGGACCCCCAGCAGAGCGAACACACACGGTCTGAGGCTGCGGGAGGCCTTCTGACAGCAGCCCCGCTTCGCTGAGCCGGGCGCCCGCCCGCAGTCGAGCCCAGCGGGGCCGGCGTTCAGCGGGCACCGTGCTGCACACCCGGCTCACGGGGAGGTCGGGAGGGCGACGCCGGCCTGCAGGCCCACCTCTCTGGGGGCGCCCGGAGCGGGGAGGCCAGCCCGAAGCGGACGGGCGAAGTGCCGAGCCCCTGCCGTGGCATTGCTTCAGGAGGACGCATTGGCCCAGCAAGCCCCACTCCATCGCGGGCGGAGAGAAGCGGCTGTGACCCGTTCGAAGCACGGAGCAAGGCGCCCGGCCCTCAGCTCTTGAACGCGCTTCCCGGAGGGGGCTCTGTCAGCTCCACAATCCCCTATAGCAGCAGGCCTTCTCTCGGGCGCGGAGAGCGATGCAGACACCCTGCCGGCTTGGGCCTCCACCGCAGGGACCTGCGCGTGCCGCCAGCACCCCCGGGCCGGCAGCGGCTTCGTGGAGCCCGGGGCGTCCCACGCCTGGGCCTGGCAACCGAAGGAGACCGCAGGTCCCTCCATTCCAAGCCCCAGCGTGCTCCGGGGAGAACGTCCGCCCAGGGAAAGACGAGTGCGAAGAGGGAAGCCGGGAGGAGAGAGGCAGGGCGCGCTTCGGGAGGCCCGGGCGCCCAGGCTGTGGGGCCGGCTTCTCCCGGGCCGGCGCCTGGCGTCCTCCGCGGGGAAGCGGTTGGCTGACTCGCCTTGGGTGGGGACGTGGTAGGTCAGGCCCCTCGACCTCCCTGTGAGAAACCAGGCAGGGTGGAATGCCATCCCCCGTCCCCGTCCACACACACGGCGCTCCCCGGAGAAGGATGCCTCCCCGGCGCTGAGCCTGTTCACCTCGAGTGAGCACCACAGCCTCACCGCCGGGAAGCAAGCCTGACGCCGAGCGGCCTTCCGCTTGCAGTCCTCTTTGGCGAAGAGAGAGCGCTGGGCCGCGGCAGGGTGGGGCGGAAGCCTCAGCAAGGCTGCCAGCCGGGCATCGGGTGGGGGGCCGTCAAAGAAGGGGCCCCCGACCTCGGCCTCGGCGAAGCACACGCGAGCACGTGGGAAGCAGCTTCTGCGGGGACCGAGAGGCCGGACCCCCAGCAGAGCGAACACACACGGTCTGAGGCTGCGGGAGGCCTTCTGACAGCAGCCCCGCTTCGCTGAGCCGGGCGCCCGCCCGCAGTCGAGCCCAGCGGGGCCGGCGTTCAGCGGGCACCGTGCTGCACACCCGGCTCGCGGGGAGGTCGGGAGGGCGACGCCGGCCTGCAGGCCCACCTCTCTGGGGGCGCCCGGAGCGGGGAGGCCAGCCCGAAGCGGACGGGCGAAGGGCCGAGCCCCTGCCGTGGCATTGCTTCAGGAGGACGCATTGGCCCAGCAAGCCCCACTCCGTCCCGGGAGGAGAGAAGCGGCTGTGACCCGTTCGAAGCACGGAGCAAGGCGCCCGGCCCTCAGCTCTTGAACGCGCTTCCCGGAGGGGGCTCTGTCAGCTCCACATTCCCCTATAGCAGCAGGCCTTCTCTCGTGCGCGGAGAGCGATGCAGACACCCTGCCGGCTTGGGCCTCCACCGCAGGGACCTGCGCGTGCCGCCAGAACCCCGGGCCGGCAGCGGCTTCGGGGAGCCCGGGGCGTCCCACGCCTGGGCCTGGCAACCGAAGGAGACCGCAGGTCCCTCCATTGCGAGCCCCAGCGTGCTCCGGGGAGAACGTCCGCCCAGGGAAAGACGAGTGCGAAGAGGGAAGCCGGGAGGAGAGAGGCAGGGCGCGCTTCGGGAGGCCCGGGCGCCCAGGCTGTGGGGCCGGCTTCTCCCGGGCCGGCGCCTGGCGTCCTCCGCGGGGAAGCGGTTGGCTGACTCGCCTTGGGTGGGGACGTGGTAGGTCAGGCCCCTCGACCTCCCTGTGAGAAACCAGGCAGGGTGGAATGCCATCCCCCGTCCCCGTCCACACACACGGCGCTCCCCGGAGAAGGATGCCTCCCCGGCGCTGAGCCTGTTCACCTCGAGTGAGCACCACAGCCTCACCGCCGGGAAGCAAGCCTGACGCCGAGCGGCCTTCCGCGTGCAGGCCTCTTTGGCGAAGAGAGAGAGCTGGGCCGCGGCAGGGTGGGGCGGAAGCCTCAGCAAGGCTGCCAGCCGGGCCTCGGGTGGGGGGCCGTCCTAGAAGGGGGCCCCCGACCTCGGCCTCGGCGAAGCACACGCGAGCACGTGGGAAGCAGCTTCTGCGGGGACCGAGAGGCCGGACCCCCAGCAGAGCGAACACACACGGTCTGAGGCTGCGGGAGGCCTTCTGACAGCAGCCCCGCTTCGCTGAGCCGGGCGCCCGCCCGCAGTCGAGCCCAGCGGGGCCGGCGTTCAGCGGGCACCGTGCTGCACACCCGGCTCGCGGGGAGGTCGGGAGGGCGACGCCGGCCTGCAGGCCCACCTCTCTGGGGGCGCCCGGAGCGGGGAGGCCAGCCCGAAGCGGACGGGCGAAGGGCCGAGCCCCTGCCGTGGCATTGCTTCAGGAGGACGCATTGGCCCAGCAAGCCCCACTCCGTCCCGGGAGGAGAGAAGCGGCTGTGACCCGTTCGAAGCACGGAGCAAGGCGCCCGGCCCTCAGCTCTTGAACGCGCTTCCCGGAGGGGGCTCTGTCAGCTCCACAATCCCCTATAGCAGCAGGCCTTCTCTCGGGCGCGGAGAGCGATGCAGACACCCTGCCGGCTTGGGCCTCCACCGCAGGGACCTGCGCGTGCCGCCAGCACCCCGGTGCCGGCAGCGGCTTCGTGGAGCCCGGGGCGTCCCACGCCTGGGCCTGGCAACCGAAGGAGACCGCAGGTCCCTCCATTCCGAGCCCCAGCGTGCTCCGGGGAGAACGTCCGCCCAGGGAAAGACGAGTGCGAAGAGGGAAGCCGGGAGGAGAGAGGCAGGGCGCGCTTCGGGAGGCCCGGGCGCCCAGGCTGTGGGGCCGGCTTCTCCCGGGCCGGCGCCTGGCGTCCTCCGCGGGGAAGCGGTTGGCTGACTCGCCTTGGGTGGGGACGTGGTAGGTCAGGCCCCTCGACCTCCCTGTGAGAAACCAGGCAGGGTGGAATGCCATCCCCCGTCCCCGTCCACACACACGGCGCTCCCCGGAGAAGGATGCCTCCCCGGCGCTGAGCCTGTTCACCTCGAGTGAGCACCACAGCCTCACCGCCGGGAAGCAAGCCTGACGCCGAGCGGCCTTCCGCGTGCAGGCCTCTTTGGCGCAGAGAGAGAGCTGGGCCGCGGCAGGGTGGGGCGGAAGCCTCAGCAAGGCTGCCAGCCGGGCCTCGGGTGGGGGGCCGTCCTAGAAGGGGGCCCCCGACCTCGGCCTCGGCGAAGCACACGCGAGCACGTGGGAAGCAGCTTCTGCGGGGACCGAGAGGCCGGACCCCCAGCAGAGCGAACACTCACGGTCTGAGGCTGCGGGAGGCCTTCTGACAGCAGCCCCGCTTCGCTGAGCCGGGCGCCCGCCCGCAGTCGAGCCCAGCGGGGCCGGCGTTCAGCGGGCACCGTGCTGCACACCCGGCTCGCGGGGAGGTCGGGAGGGCGACGCCGGCCTGCAGGCCCACCTCTCTGGGGGCGCCCGGAGCGGGGAGGCCAGCCCGAAGCGGACGGGCGAAGGGCCGAGCCCCTGCCGTGGCATTGCTTCAGGAGGACGCATTGGCCCAGCAAGCCCCACTCCGTCCCGGGAGGAGAGAAGCGGCTGTGACCCGTTCGAAGCACGGAGCAAGGCGCCCGGCCCTCAGCTCTTGAACGCGCTTCCCGGAGGGGGCTCTGTCAGCTCCACATTCGCCTATAGCAGCAGGCCTTCTCTCGGGCGAGGAGAGCGATGCAGACACCCTGCCGGCTTGGGCCTCCACCGCAGGGACCTGCGCGTGCCGCCAGCACCCCCGGGCCGGCAGCGGCTTCGGGGAGCCCGGGGCGTCCCACGCCTGGGCCTGGCAACCGAAGGAGACCGCAGGTCCCTCCATTCCGAGCCCCAGCGTGCTCCGGGGAGAACGTCCGCCCAGGGAAAGACGAGTGCGAAGAGGGAAGCCGGGAGGAGAGAGGCAGGGCGCGCTTCGGGAGGCCCGGGCGCCCAGGCTGTGGGGCCGGCTTCTCCCGGGCCGGCGCCTGGCGTCCTCCGCGGGGAAGCGGTTGGCTGACTCGCCTTGGGTGGGGACGTGGTAGGTCAGGCCCCTCGACCTCCCTGTGAGAAACCAGGCAGGGTGGAATGCCATCCCCCGTCCCCGTCCACACACACGGCGCTCCCCGGAGAAGGATGCCTCCCCGGCGCTGAGCCTGTTCACCTCGAGTGAGCACCACAGCCTCACCGCCGGGAAGCAAGCCTGACGCCGAGCGGCCTTCCGCGTGCAGGCCTCTTTGGCGCAGAGAGAGAGCTGGGCCGCGGCAGGGTGGGGCGGAAGCCTCAGCAAGGCTTCCAGCCGGGCCTCGGGTGGGGGGCCGTCCTAGAAGGGGGCCCCCGACCTCGGCCTCGGCGAAGCACACGCGAGCACGTGGGAAGCAGCTTCTGCGGGGACCGAGAGGCCGGACCCCCAGCAGAGCGAACACACACGGTCTGAGGCTGCGGGAGGCCTTCTGACAGCAGCCCCGCTTCGCTGAGCCGGGCGCCCGCCCGCAGTCGAGCCCAGCGGGGCCGGCGTTCAGCGGGCACCGTGCTGCACACCCGGCTCGCGGGGAGGTCGGGAGGGCGACGCCGGCCTGCAGGCCCACCTCTCTGGGGGCGCCCGGAGCGGGGAGGCCAGCCCGAAGCGGACGGGCGAAGGGCCGAGCCCCTGCCGTGGCATTGCTTCAGGAGGACGCATTGGCCCAGCAAGCCCCACTCCGTCCCGGGAGGAGAGAAGCAGCTGTGACCCGTTCGAAGCACGGAGCAAGGCGCCCGGCCCTCAGCTCTTGAACGCGCTTCCCGGAGGGGGCTCTGTCAGCTCCACATTCCCCTATAGCAGCAGGCCTTCTCTCGGGCGCGGAGAGCGATGCAGACACCCTGCCGGCTTGGGCCTCCACCGCAGGGACCTGCGCGTGCCGCCAGCACCCCCGGGCCGGCAGCGGCTTCGGGGAGCCCGGGGCGTCCCACGCCTGGGCCTGGCAACCGAAGGAGACCGCAGGTCCCTCCATTGCGAGCCCCAGCGTGCTCCGGGGAGAACGTCCGCCCAGGGAAAGACGAGTGCGAAGAGGGAAGCCGGGAGGAGAGAGGCAGGGCGCGCTTCGGGAGGCCCGGGCGCCCAGGCTGTGGGGCCGGCTTCTCCCGGGCCGGCGCCTGGCGTCCTCCGCGGGGAAGCGGTTGGCTGACTCGCCTTGGGTGGGGACGTGGTAGGTCAGGCCCCTCGACCTCCCTGTGAGAAACCAGGCAGGGTGGAATGCCATCCCCCGTCCCCGTCCACACACACGGCGCTCCCCGGAGAAGGATGCCTCCCCGGCGCTGAGCCTGTTCACCTCGAGTGAGCACCACAGCCTCACCGCCGGGAAGCAAGCCTGACGCCGAGCGGCCTTCCGCGTGCAGGCCTCTTTGGCGAAGAGAGAGAGCTGGGCCGCGGCAGGGTGGGGCGGAAGCCTCAGCAAGGCTGCCAGCCGGGCCTCGGGTGGGGGGCCGTCCTAGAAGGGGCCCCCGACCTCGGCCTCGGCGAAGCACACGCGAGCACGTGGGAAGCAGCTTCTGCGGGGACCGAGAGGCCGGACCCCCAGCAGAGCGAACACACACGGTCTGAGGCTGCGGGAGGCCTTCTGACAGCAGCCCCGCTTCGCTGAGCCGGGCGCCCGCCCGCAGTCGAGCCCAGCGGGGCCGGCGTTCAGCGGGCACCGTGCTGCACACCCGGCTCGCGGGGAGGTCGGGAGGGCGACGCCGGCCTGCAGGCCCACCTCTCTGGGGGCGCCCGGAGCGGGGAGGCCAGCCCGAAGCGGACGGGCGAAGGGCCGAGCCCCTGCCGTGGCATTGCTTCCGGAGGACGCATTGGCCCAGCAAGCCCCACTCCGTCCCGGGAGGAGAGAAGCGGCTGTGACCCGTTCGAAGCACGGAGCAAGGCGCCCGGCCCTCAGCTCTTGAACGCGCTTCCCGGAGGGGGCTCTGTCAGCTCCACAATCCCCTATAGCAGCAGGCCTTCTCTCGGGCGCGGAGAGCGATGCAGACACCCTGCCGGCTTGGGCCTCCACCGCAGGGACCTGCGCGTGCCGCCAGCACCCCCGGGCCGGCAGCGGCTTCGGGGAGCCCGGGGCGTCCCACGCCTGGGCCTGGCAACCGAAGGAGACCGCAGGTCCCTCCATTCCGAGCCCCAGCGTGCTCCGGGGAGAACGTCCGCCCAGGGAAAGACGAGTGCGAAGAGGGAAGCCGGGAGGAGAGAGGCAGGGCGCGCTTCGGGAGGCCCGGGCGCCCAGGCTGTGGGGCCGGCTTCTCCCGGGCCGGCGCCTCGCGTCCTCCGCGGGGAAGCGGTTGGCTGACTCGCCTTGGGTGGGGACGTGGTAGGTCAGGCCCCTCGACCTCCCTGTGAGAAACCAGGCAGGGTGGAATGCCATCCCCCGTCCCCGTCCACACACACGGCGCTCCCCGGAGAAGGATGCCTCCCCGGCGCTGAGCCTGTTCACCTCGAGTGAGCACCACAGCCTCACCGCCGGGAAGCAAGCCTGACGCCGAGCGGCCTTCCGCGTGCAGGCCTCTTTGGCGCAGAGAGAGAGCTGGGCCGTGGCAGGGTGGGGCGGAAGCCTCAGCAAGGCTTCCAGCCGGGCCTCGGGTGGGGGGCCGTCCTAGAAGGGGGCCCCCGACCTCGGCCTCGGCGAAGCACACGCGAGCACGTGGGAAGCAGCTTCTGCGGGGACCGAGAGGCCGGACCCCCAGCAGAGCGAACACACACGGTCTGAGGCTGCGGGAGGCCTTCTGACAGCAGCCCCGCTTCGCTGAGCCGGGCGCCCGCCCGCAGTCGAGCCCAGCGGGGCCGGCGTTCAGCGGGCACCGTGCTGCACACTCGGCTCGCGGGGAGGTCGGGAGGGAGACGCCGGCCTGCAGGCCCACCTCTCTGGGGGCGCCCGGAGCGGGGAGGCCAGCCCGAAGCGGACGGGCGAAGGGCCGAGCCCCTGCCGTGGCATTGCTTCAGGAGGACGCATTGGCCCAGCAAGCCCCACTCCGTCCCGGGAGGAGAGAAGCGGCTGTGACCCGTTCGAAGCACGGAGCAAGGCGCCCGGCCCTCAGCTCTTGAACGCGCTTCCCGGAGGGGGCTCTGTCAGCTCCACATTCCCCTATAGCAGCAGGCCTTCTCTCGGGCGCGGAGAGCGATGCAGACACCCTGCCGGCTTGGGCCTCCACCGCAGGGACCTGCGCGTGCCGCCAGCACCCCCGGGCCGGCAGCGGCTTCGGGGAGCCCGGGGCGTCCCACGCCTGGGCCTGGCAACCGAAGGAGACCGCAGGTCCCTCCATTCCGAGCCCCAGCGTGCTCCGGGGAGAACGTCCGCCCAGGGAAAGACGAGTGCGAAGAGGGAAGCCGGGAGGAGAGAGGCAGGGCGCGCTTCGGGAGGCCCGGGCGCCCAGGCTGTGGGGCCGGCTTCTCCCGGGCCGGCGCCTGGCGTCCTCCGCGGGGAAGCGGTTGGCTGACTCGCCTTGGGTGGGGACGTGGTAGGTCAGGCCCCTCGACCTCCCTGTGAGAAACCAGGCAGGGTGGAATGCCATCCCCCGTCCCCGTCCACACACACGGCGCTCCCCGGAGAAGGATGCCTCCCCGGCGCTGAGCCTGTTCACCTCGAGTGAGCACCACAGCCTCACCGCCGGGAAGCAAGCCTGACGCCGAGCGGCCTTCCGCGTGCAGGCCTCTTTGGCGCAGAGAGAGAGCTGGGCCGCGGCAGGGTGGGGCGGAAGCCTCAGCAAGGCTGCCAGCCGGGCCTCGGGTGGGGGGCCGTCCTAGAAGGGGGCCCCCGACCTCGGCCTCGGCGAAGCACACGCGAGCACGTGGGAAGCAGCTTCTGCGGGGACCGAGAGGCCGGACCCCCAGCAGAGCGAACACACACGGTCTGAGGCTGCGGGAGGCCTTCTGACAGCAGCCCCGCTTCGCTGAGCCGGGCGCCCGCCCGCAGTCGAGCCCAGCGGGGCCGGCGTTCAGCGGGCACCGTGCTGCACACCCGGCTCGCGGGGAGGTCGGGAGGGCGACGCCGGCCTGCAGGCCCACCTCTCTGGGGGCGCCCGGAGCGGGGAGGCCAGCCCGAAGCGGACGGGCGAAGTGCCGAGCCCCTGCCGTGGCATTGCTTCAGGAGGACGCATTGGCCCAGCAAGCCCCACTCCGTCGCGGGCGGAGAGAAGCGGCTGTGACCCGTTCGAAGCACGGAGCAAGGCGCCCGGCCCTCAGCTCTTGAACGCGCTTCCCGGAGGGGGCTCTGTCAGCTCCACAATCCCCTATAGCAGCAGGCCTTCTCTCGGGCGCGGAGAGCGATGCAGACACCCTGCCGGCTTGGGCCTCCACCGCAGGGACCTGCGCGTGCCGCCAGCACCCCCGGGCCGGCAGCGGCTTCGGGGAGCCCGGGGCGTCCCACGCCTGGGCCTGGCAACCGAAGGAGACCGCAGGTCCCTCCATTCCGAGCCCCAGCGTGCTCCGGGGAGAACGTCCGCCCAGGGAAAGACGAGTGCGAAGAGGGAAGCCGGGAGGAGAGAGGCAGGGCGCGCTTCGGGAGGCCCGGGCGCCCAGGCTGTGGGGCCGGCTTCTCCCGGGCCGGCGCCTGGCGTCCTCCGCGGGGAAGCGGTTGGCTGACTCGCCTTGGGTGGGGACGTGGTAGGTCAGGCCCCTCGACCTCCCTGTGAGAAACCAGGCAGGGTGGAATGCCATCCCCCGTCCCCGTCCACACACACGGCGCTCCCCGGAGAAGGATGCCTCCCCGGCGCTGAGCCTGTTCACCTCGAGTGAGCACCACAGCCTCACCGCCGGGAAGCAAGCCTGACGCCGAGCGGCCTTCCGCTTGCAGTCCTCTTTGGCGAAGAGAGAGCGCTGGGCCGCGGTAGGGTGGGGCGGAAGCCTCAGCAAGGCTGCCAGCCGGGCATCGGGTGGGGGGCCGTCAAAGAAGGGGCCCCCGACCTCGGCCTCGGCGAAGCACACGCGAGCACGTGGGAAGCAGCTTCTGCGGGGACCGAGAGGCCGGACCCCCAGCAGAGCGAACACACACGGTCTGAGGCTGCGGGAGGCCTTCTGACAGCAGCCCCGCTTCGCTGAGCCGGGCGCCCGCCCGCAGTCGAGCCCAGCGGGGCCGGCGTTCAGCGGGCACCGTGCTGCACACCCGGCTCGCGGGGAGGTCGGGAGGGCGACGCCGGCCTGCAGGCCCACCTCTCTGGGGGCGCCCGGAGCGGGGAGGCCAGCCCGAAGCGGACGGGCGAAGGGCCGAGCCCCTGCCGTGGCATTGCTTCAGGAGGACGCATTGGCCCAGCAAGCCCCACTCCGTCCCGGGAGGAGAGAAGCGGCTGTGACCCGTTCGAAGCACGGAGCAAGGCGCCCGGCCCTCAGCTCTTGAACGCGCTTCCCGGAGGGGGCTCTGTCAGCTCCACATTCCCCTATAGCAGCAGGCCTTCTCTCGGGCGCGGAGAGCGATGTAGACACCCTGCCGGCTTGGGCCTCCACCGCAGGGACCTGCGCGTGCCGCCAGCACCCCCGGGCCGGCAGCGGCTTCGGGGAGCCCGGGGCGTCCCACGCCTGGGCCTGGCAACCGAAGGAGACCGCAGGTCCCTCCATTGCGAGCCCCAGCGTGCTCCGGGGAGAACGTCCGCCCAGGGAAAGACGAGTGCGAAGAGGGAAGCCGGGAGGAGAGAGGCAGGGCGCGCTTCGGGAGGCCCGGGCGCCCAGGCTGTGGGGCCGGCTTCTCCCGGGCCGGCGCCTGGCGTCCTCCGCGGGGAAGCGGTTGGCTGACTCGCCTTGGGTGGGGACGTGGTAGGTCAGGCCCCTCGACCTCCCTGTGAGAAACCAGGCAGGGTGGAATGCCATCCCCCGTCCCCGTCCACACACACGGCGCTCCCCGGAGAAGGATGCCTCCCCGGCGCTGAGCCTGTTCACCTCGAGTGAGCACCACAGCCTCACCGCCGGGAAGCAAGCCTGACGCCGAGCGGCCTTCCGCGTGCAGGCCTCTTTGGCGAAGAGAGAGAGCTGGGCCGCGGCAGGGTGGGGCGGAAGCCTCAGCAAGGCTGCCAGCCGGGCCTCGGGTGGGGGGCCGTCCTAGAAGGGGCCCCCGACCTCGGCCTCGGCGAAGCACACGCGAGCACGTGGGAAGCAGCTTCTGCGGGGACCGAGAGGCCGGACCCCCAGCAGAGCGAACACACACGGTCTGAGGCTGCGGGAGGCCTTCTGACAGCAGCCCCGCTTCGCTGAGCCGGGCGCCCGCCCGCAGTCGAGCCCAGCGGGGCCGGCGTTCAGCGGGCACCGTGCTGCACACCCGGCTCGCGGGGAGGTCGGGAGGGCGACGCCGGCCTGCAGGCCCACCTCTCTGGGGGCGCCCGGAGCGGGGAGGCCAGCCCGAAGCGGACGGGCGAAGGGCCGAGCCCCTGCCGTGGCATTGCTTCAGGAGGACGCATTGGCCCAGCAAGCCCCACTCCGTCCCGGGAGGAGAGAAGCGGCTGTGACCCGTTCGAAGCACGGAGCAAGGCGCCCGGCCCTCAGCTCTTGAACGCGCTTCCCGGAGGGGGCTCTGTCAGCTCCACATTCGCCTATAGCAGCAGGCCTTCTCTCGGGCGAGGAGAGCGATGCAGAGACCCTGCCGTCTTGGGCCTCCACCGCAGGGACCTGCGCGTGCCGCCAGCACCCCCGGGCCGGCAGCGGCTTCGGGGAGCCCGGGCCGTCCCACGCCTGGGCCTGGCAACCGAAGGAGACCGCAGGTCCCTCCATTGCGAGCCCCAGCGTGCTCCGGGGAGAACGTCCGCCCAGGGAAAGACGAGTGCGAAGAGGGAAGCCGGGAGGAGAGAGGCAGGGCGCGCTTCGGGAGGCCCGGGCGCCCAGGCTGTGGGGCCGGCTTCTCCCGGGCCGGCGCCTGGCGTCCTCCGCGGGGAAGCGGTTGGCTGACTCGCCTTGGGTGGGGACGTGGTAGGTCAGGCCCCTCGACCTCCCTGTGAGAAACCAGGCAGGGTGGAATGCCATCCCCCGTCCCCGTCCACACACACGGCGCTCCCCGGAGAAGGATGCCTCCCCGGCGCTGAGCCTGTTCACCTCGAGTGAGCACCACAGCCTCACCGCCGGGAAGCAAGCCTGACGCCGAGCGGCCTTCCGCGTGCAGGCCTCTTTGGCGCAGAGAGAGAGCTGGGCCGTGGCAGGGTGGGGCGGAAGCCTCAGCAAGGCTTCCAGCCGGGCCTCGGGTGGGGGGCCGTCCTAGAAGGGGGCCCCCGACCTCGGCCTCGGCGAAGCACACGCGAGCACGTGGGAAGCAGCTTCTGCGGGGACCGAGAGGCCGGACCCCCAGCAGAGCGAACACACACGGTCTGAGGCTGCGGGAGGCCTTCTGACAGCAGCCCCGCTTCGCTGAGCCGGGCGCCCGCCCGCAGTCGAGCCCAGCGGGGCCGGCGTTCAGCGGGCACCGTGCTGCACACTCGGCTCGCGGGGAGGTCGGGAGGGAGACGCCGGCCTGCAGGCCCACCTCTCTGGGGGCGCCCGGAGCGGGGAGGCCAGCCCGAAGCGGACGGGCGAAGGGCCGAGCCCCTGCCGTGGCATTGCTTCAGGAGGACGCATTGGCCCAGCAAGCCCCACTCCGTCCCGGGAGGAGAGAAGCAGCTGTGACCCGTTCGAAGCACGGAGCAAGGCGCCCGGCCCTCAGCTCTTGAACGCGCTTCCCGGAGGGGGCTCTGTCAGCTCCACATTCCCCTATAGCAGCAGGCCTTCTCTCGGGCGCGGAGAGCGATGCAGACACCCTGCCGGCTTGGGCCTCCACCGCAGGGACCTGCGCGTGCCGCCAGCACCCCCGGGCCGGCAGCGGCTTCGGGGAGCCCGGGGCGTCCCACGCCTGGGCCTGGCAACCGAAGGAGACCGCAGGTCCCTCCATTCCGAGCCCCAGCGTGCTCCGGGGAGAACGTCCGCCCAGGGAAAGACGAGTGCGAAGAGGGAAGCCGGGAGGAGAGAGGCAGGGCGCGCTTCGGGAGGCCCGGGCGCCCAGGCTGTGGGGCCGGCTTCTCCCGGGCCGGCGCCTGGCGTCCTCCGCGGGGAAGCGGTTGGCTGACTCGCCTTGGGTGGGGACGTGGTAGGTCAGGCCCCTCGACCTCCCTGTGAGAAACCAGGCAGGGTGGAATGCCATCCCCCGTCCCCGTCCACACACACGGCGCTCCCCGGAGAAGGATGCCTCCCCGGCGCTGAGCCTGTTCACCTCGAGTGAGCACCACAGCCTCACCGCCGGGAAGCAAGCCTGACGCCGAGCGGCCTTCCGCGTGCAGGCCTCTTTGGCGAAGAGAGAGAGCTGGGCCGCGGCAGGGTGGGGCGGAAGCCTCAGCAAGGCTGCCAGCCGGGCCTCGGGTGGGGGGCCGTCCTAGAAGGGGCCCCCGACCTCGGCCTCGGCGAAGCACACGCGAGCACGTGGGAAGCAGCTTCTGCGGGGACCGAGAGGCCGGACCCCCAGCAGAGCGAACACACACGGTCTGAGGCTGCGGGAGGCCTTCTGACAGCAGCCCCGCTTCGCTGAGCCGGGCGCCCGCCCGCAGTCGAGCCCAGCGGGGCCGGCGTTCAGCGGGCACCGTGCTGCACACCCGGCTCGCGGGGAGGTCGGGAGGGCGACGCCGGCCTGCAGGCCCACCTCTCTGGGGGCGCCCGGAGCGGGGAGGCCAGCCCGAAGCGGACGGGCGAAGGGCCGAGCCCCTGCCGTGGCATTGCTTCAGGAGGACGCATTGGCCCAGCAAGCCCCACTCCGTCCCGGGAGGAGAGAAGCGGCTGTGACCCGTTCGAAGCACGGAGCAAGGCGCCCGGCCCTCAGCTCTTGAACGCGCTTCCCGGAGGGGGCTCTGTCAGCTCCACATTCGCCTATAGCAGCAGGCCTTCTCTCGGGCGAGGAGAGCGATGCAGAGACCCTGCCGTCTTGGGCCTCCACCGCAGGGACCTGCGCGTGCCGCCAGCACCCCCGGGCCGGCAGCGGCTTCGGGGAGCCCGGGCCGTCCCACGCCTGGGCCTGGCAACCGAAGGAGACCGCAGGTCCCTCCATTGCGAGCCCCAGCGTGCTCCGGGGAGAACGTCCGCCCAGGGAAAGACGAGTGCGAAGAGGGAAGCCGGGAGGAGAGAGGCAGGGCGCGCTTCGGGAGGCCCGGGCGCCCAGGCTGTGGGGCCGGCTTCTCCCGGGCCGGCGCCTGGCGTCCTCCGCGGGGAAGCGGTTGGCTGACTCGCCTTGGGTGGGGACGTGGTAGGTCAGGCCCCTCGACCTCCCTGTGAGAAACCAGGCAGGGTGGAATGCCATCCCCCGTCCCCGTCCACACACACGGCGCTCCCCGGAGAAGGATGCCTCCCCGGCGCTGAGCCTGTTCACCTCGAGTGAGCACCACAGCCTCACCGCCGGGAAGCAAGCCTGACGCCGAGCGGCCTTCCGCGTGCAGGCCTCTTTGGCGCAGAGAGAGAGCTGGGCCGTGGCAGGGTGGGGCGGAAGCCTCAGCAAGGCTTCCAGCCGGGCCTCGGGTGGGGGGCCGTCCTAGAAGGGGGCCCCCGACCTCGGCCTCGGCGAAGCACACGCGAGCACGTGGGAAGCAGCTTCTGCGGGGACCGAGAGGCCGGACCCCCAGCAGAGCGAACACACACGGTCTGAGGCTGCGGGAGGCCTTCTGACAGCAGCCCCGCTTCGCTGAGCCGGGCGCCCGCCCGCAGTCGAGCCCAGCGGGGCCGGCGTTCAGCGGGCACCGTGCTGCACACTCGGCTCGCGGGGAGGTCGGGAGGGAGACGCCGGCCTGCAGGCCCACCTCTCTGGGGGCGCCCGGAGCGGGGAGGCCAGCCCGAAGCGGACGGGCGAAGGGCCGAGCCCCTGCCGTGGCATTGCTTCAGGAGGACGCATTGGCCCAGCAAGCCCCACTCCGTCCCGGGAGGAGAGAAGCAGCTGTGACCCGTTCGAAGCACGGAGCAAGGCGCCCGGCCCTCAGCTCTTGAACGCGCTTCCCGGAGGGGGCTCTGTCAGCTCCACATTCCCCTATAGCAGCAGGCCTTCTCTCGGGCGCGGAGAGCGATGCAGACACCCTGCCGGCTTGGGCCTCCACCGCAGGGACCTGCGCGTGCCGCCAGCACCCCCGGGCCGGCAGCGGCTTCGGGGAGCCCGGGGCGTCCCACGCCTGGGCCTGGCAACCGAAGGAGACCGCAGGTCCCTCCATTCCGAGCCCCAGCGTGCTCCGGGGAGAACGTCCGCCCAGGGAAAGACGAGTGCGAAGAGGGAAGCCGGGAGGAGAGAGGCAGGGCGCGCTTCGGGAGGCCCGGGCGCCCAGGCTGTGGGGCCGGCTTCTCCCGGGCCGGCGCCTGGCGTCCTCCGCGGGGAAGCGGTTGGCTGACTCGCCTTGGGTGGGGACGTGGTAGGTCAGGCCCCTCGACCTCCCTGTGAGAAACCAGGCAGGGTGGAATGCCATCCCCCGTCCCCGTCCACACACACGGCGCTCCCCGGAGAAGGATGCCTCCCCGGCGCTGAGCCTGTTCACCTCGAGTGAGCACCACAGCCTCACCGCCGGGAAGCAAGCCTGACGCCGAGCGGCCTTCCGCGTGCAGGCCTCTTTGGCGAAGAGAGAGAGCTGGGCCGCGGCAGGGTGGGGCGGAAGCCTCAGCAAGGCTGCCAGCCGGGCCTCGGGTGGGGGGCCGTCCTAGAAGGGGCCCCCGACCTCGGCCTCGGCGAAGCACACGCGAGCACGTGGGAAGCAGCTTCTGCGGGGACCGAGAGGCCGGACCCCCAGCAGAGCGAACACACACGGTCTGAGGCTGCGGGAGGCCTTCTGACAGCAGCCCCGCTTCGCTGAGCCGGGCGCCCGCCCGCAGTCGAGCCCAGCGGGGCCGGCGTTCAGCGGGCACCGTGCTGCACACCCGGCTCGCGGGGAGGTCGGGAGGGCGACGCCGGCCTGCAGGCCCACCTCTCTGGGGGCGCCCGGAGCGGGGAGGCCAGCCCGAAGCGGACGGGCGAAGGGCCGAGCCCCTGCCGTGGCATTGCTTCAGGAGGACGCATTGGCCCAGCAAGCCCCACTCCGTCCCGGGAGGAGAGAAGCGGCTGTGACCCGTTCGAAGCACGGAGCAAGGCGCCCGGCCCTCAGCTCTTGAACGCGCTTCCCGGAGGGGGCTCTGTCAGCTCCACATTCGCCTATAGCAGCAGGCCTTCTCTCGGGCGAGGAGAGCGATGCAGAGACCCTGCCGGCTTGGGCCTCCACCGCAGGGACCTGCGCGTGCCGCCAGCACCCCCGGGCCGGCAGCGGCTTTGGGGAGCCCGGGGCGTCCCACGCCTGGGCCTGGCAACCGAAGGAGACCGCAGGTCCCTCCATTGCGAGCCCCAGCGTGCTCCGGGGAGAACGTCCGCCCAGGGAAAGACGAGTGCGAAGAGGGAAGCCGGGAGGAGAGAGGCAGGGCGCGCTTCGGGAGGCCCGGGCGCCCAGGCTGTGGGGCCGGCTTCTCCCGGGCCGGCGCCTGGCGTCCTCCGCGGGGAAGCGGTTGGCTGACTCGCCTTGGGTGGGGACGTGGTAGGTCAGGCCCCTCGACCTCCCTGTGAGAAACCAGGCAGGGTGGAATGCCATCCCCCGTCCCCGTCCACACACACGGCGCTCCCCGGAGAAGGATGCCTCCCCGGCGCTGAGCCTGTTCACCTCGAGTGAGCACCACAGCCTCACCGCCGGGAAGCAAGCCTGACGCCGAGCGGCCTTCCGCGTGCAGGCCTCTTTGGCGCAGAGAGAGAGCTGGGCCGCGGCAGGGTGGGGCGGAAGCCTCAGCAAGGCTGCCAGCCGGGCCTCGGGTGGGGGGCCGTCCTAGAAGGGGGCCCCCGACCTCGGCCTCGGCGAAGCACACGCGAGCACGTGGGAAGCAGCTTCTGCGGGGACCGAGAGGCCGGACCCCCAGCAGAGCGAACACACACGGTCTGAGGCTGCGGGAGGCCTTCTGACAGCAGCCCCGCTTCGCTGAGCCGGGCGCCCGCCCGCAGTCGAGCCCAGCGGGGCCGGCGTTCAGCGGGCACCGTGCTGCACACCCGGCTCGCGGGGAGGTCGGGAGGGCGACGCCGGCCTGCAGGCCCACCTCTCTGGGGGCGCCCGGAGCGGGGAGGCCAGCCCGAAGCGGACGGGCGAAGTGCCGAGCCCCTGCCGTGGCATTGCTTCAGGAGGACGCATTGGCCCAGCAAGCCCCACTCCGTCGCGGGCGGAGAGAAGCGGCTGTGACCCGTTCGAAGCACGGAGCAAGGCGCCCGGCCCTCAGCTCTTGAACGCGCTTCCCGGAGGGGGCTCTGTCAGCTCCACAATCCCCTATAGCAGCAGGCCTTCTCTCGGGCGCGGAGAGCGATGCAGACACCCTGCCGGCTTGGGCCTCCACCGCAGGGACCTGCGCGTGCCGCCAGCACCCCCGGGCCGGCAGCGGCTTCGGGGAGCCCGGGGCGTCCCACGCCTGGGCCTGGCAACCGAAGGAGACCGCAGGTCCCTCCATTCCGAGCCCCAGCGTGCTCCGGGGAGAACGTCCGCCCAGGGAAAGACGAGTGCGAAGAGGGAAGCCGGGAGGAGAGAGGCAGGGCGCGCTTCGGGAGGCCCGGGCGCCCAGGCTGTGGGGCCGGCTTCTCCCGGGCCGGCGCCTGGCGTCCTCCGCGGGGAAGCGGTTGGCTGACTCGCCTTGGGTGGGGACGTGGTAGGTCAGGCCCCTCGACCTCCCTGTGAGAAACCAGGCAGGGTGGAATGCCATCCCCCGTCCCCGTCCACACACACGGCGCTCCCCGGAGAAGGATGCCTCCCCGGCGCTGAGCCTGTTCACCTCGAGTGAGCACCACAGCCTCACCGCCGGGAAGCAAGCCTGACGCCGAGCGGCCTTCCGCTTGCAGTCCTCTTTGGCGAAGAGAGAGCGCTGGGCCGCGGTAGGGTGGGGCGGAAGCCTCAGCAAGGCTGCCAGCCGGGCATCGGGTGGGGGGCCGTCAAAGAAGGGGCCCCCGACCTCGGCCTCGGCGAAGCACACGCGAGCACGTGGGAAGCAGCTTCTGCGGGGACCGAGAGGCCGGACCCCCAGCAGAGCGAACACACACGGTCTGAGGCTGCGGGAGGCCTTCTGACAGCAGCCCCGCTTCGCTGAGCCGGGCGCCCGCCCGCAGTCGAGCCCAGCGGGGCCGGCGTTCAGCGGGCACCGTGCTGCACACCCGGCTCGCGGGGAGGTCGGGAGGGCGACGCCGGCCTGCAGGCCCACCTCTCTGGGGGCGCCCGGAGCGGGGAGGCCAGCCCGAAGCGGACGGGCGAAGGGCCGAGCCCCTGCCGTGGCATTGCTTCAGGAGGACGCATTGGCCCAGCAAGCCCCACTCCGTCCCGGGAGGAGAGAAGCGGCTGTGACCCGTTCGAAGCACGGAGCAAGGCGCCCGGCCCTCAGCTCTTGAACGCGCTTCCCGGAGGGGGCTCTGTCAGCTCCACATTCCCCTATAGCAGCAGGCCTTCTCTCGGGCGCGGAGAGCGATGTAGACACCCTGCCGGCTTGGGCTTCCACCGCAGGGACCTGAGCGTGCTGCCGGCACCCCCGGGCCGGCAGCGGTTTCGGGGAGCCCGGGGCGTCCCACGCCTGGGCCTGGCAACCGAAGGAGACCGCAGGTCCCTCCATTCCGAGCCCCAGCGTGCTCCGGGGAGAACGTCCGCCCAGGGAAAGACGAGTGCGAAGAGGGAAGCCGTGAGGAGAGAGGCAGGGCGCGCTTCGGGAGGCCCGGGCGCCCAGGCTGTGGGGCCGGCTTCTCCCGGGCCTGCGCCTCGCGTCCTCTGCGGGGAAGCGTTTGGCTGACTCGCCTTGGGTGGGGACGTGGTAGGTCAGGCCCCTCGACCTCCCTGTGAGAAACCAGGCAGGGTGGAATGCCATCCCCCGTCCCCGTCCACACACACGGCGCTCCCCGGAGAAGGATGCCTCCCCGGCGCTGAGCCTGTTCACCTCGAGTGAGCACCACAGCCTCACCGCCGGGAAGCAAGCCTGACGCCGAGCGGCCTTCCGCGTGCAGGCCTCTTTGGCGCAGAGAGAGAGCTGGGCCGCGGCAGGGTGGGGCGGAAGCCTCAGCAAGGCTGCCAGCCGGGCCTCGGGTGGGGGGCCGTCCTAGAAGGGGGCCCCCGACCTCGGCCTCGGCGAAGCACACGCGAGCACGTGGGAAGCAGCTTCTGCGGGGACCGAGAGGCCGGACCCCCAGCAGAGCGAACACACACGGTCTGAGGCTGCGGGAGGCCTTCTGACAGCAGCCCCGCTTCGCTGAGCCGGGCGCCCGCCCGCAGTCGAGCCCAGCGGGGCCGGCGTTCAGCGGGCACCGTGCTGCACACCCGGCTCGCGGGGAGGTCGGGAGGGCAACGCCGGCCTGCAGGCCCACCTCTCTGGGGGCGCCCGGAGCGGGGAGGCCAGCCCGAAGCGGACGGGCGAAGGGCCGAGCCCCTGCCGTGGCATTGCTTCAGGAGGACGCATTGGCCCAGCAAGCCCCACTCCGTCCCGGGAGGAGAGAAGCGGCTGTGACCCGTTCGAAGCACGGAGCAAGGCGCCCGGCCCTCAGCTCTTGAACGCGCTTCCCGGAGGGGGCTCTGTCAGCTCCACATTCGCCTATAGCAGCAGGCCTTCTCTCGGGCGAGGAGAGCGATGCAGAGACCCTGCCGGCTTGGGCCTCCACCGCAGGGACCTGCGCGTGCCGCCAGCACCCCCGGCCGGCAGCGGCTTTGGGGAGCCCGGGGCGTCCCACGCCTTGGCCTGGCAACCGAAGGAGACCGCAGGTCCCTCCATTCCGAGCCCCAGCGTGCTCCGGGGAGAACGTCCGCCCAGGGAAAGACGAGTGCGAAGAGGGAAGCCGGGAGGAGAGAGGCAGGGCGCGCTTCGGGAGGCCCGGGCGCCCAGGCTGTGGGGCCGGCTTCTCCCGGGCCGGCGCCTCGCGTCCTCCGCGGGGAAGCGGTTGGCTGACTCGCCTTGGGTGGGGACGTGGTAGGTCAGGCCCCTCGACCTCCCTGTGAGAAACCAGGCAGGGTGGAATGCCATCCCCCGTCCCCGTCCACACACACGGCGCTCCCCGGAGAAGGATGCCTCCCCGGCGCTGAGCCTGTTCACCTCGAGTGAGCACCACAGCCTCACCGCCGGGAAGCAAGCCTGACGCCGAGCGGCCTTCCGCGTGCAGGCCTCTTTGGCGCAGAGAGAGAGCTGGGCCGCGGCAGGGTGGGGCGGAAGCCTCAGCAAGGCTGCCAGCCGGGCCTCGGGTGGGGGGCCGTCCTAGAAGGGGGCCCCCGACCTCGGCCTCGGCGAAGCACACGCGAGCACGTGGGAAGCAGCTTCTGCGGGGACCGAGAGGCCGGACCCCCAGCAGAGCGAACACACACGGTCTGAGGCTGCGGGAGGCCTTCTGACAGCAGCCCCGCTTCGCTGAGCCGGGCGCCCGCCCGCAGTCGAGCCCAGCGGGGCCGGCGTTCAGCGGGCACCGTGCTGCACACCCGGCTCGCGGGGAGGTCGGGAGGGCGACGCCGGCCTGCAGGCCCACCTCTCTGGGGGCGCCCGGAGCGGGGAGGCCAGCCCGAAGCGGACGGGCGAAGTGCCGAGCCCCTGCCGTGGCATTGCTTCAGGAGGACGCATTGGCCCAGCAAGCCCCACTCCGTCGCGGGCGGAGAGAAGCGGCTGTGACCCGTTCGAAGCACGGAGCAAGGCGCCCGGCCCTCAGCTCTTGAACGCGCTTCCCGGAGGGGGCTCTGTCAGCTCCACAATCCCCTATAGCAGCAGGCCTTCTCTCGGGCGCGGAGAGCGATGCAGACACCCTGCCGGCTTGGGCCTCCACCGCAGGGACCTGCGCGTGCCGCCAGCACCCCCGGGCCGGCAGCGGCTTCGGGGAGCCCGGGGCGTCCCACGCCTGGGCCTGGCAACCGAAGGAGACCGCAGGTCCCTCCATTCCGAGCCCCAGCGTGCTCCGGGGAGAACGTCCGCCCAGGGAAAGACGAGTGCGAAGAGGGAAGCCGGGAGGAGAGAGGCAGGGCGCGCTTCGGGAGGCCCGGGCGCCCAGGCTGTGGGGCCGGCTTCTCCCGGGCCGGCGCCTGGCGTCCTCCGCGGGGAAGCGGTTGGCTGACTCGCCTTGGGTGGGGACGTGGTAGGTCAGGCCCCTCGACCTCCCTGTGAGAAACCAGGCAGGGTGGAATGCCATCCCCCGTCCCCGTCCACACACACGGCGCTCCCCGGAGAAGGATGCCTCCCCGGCGCTGAGCCTGTTCACCTCGAGTGAGCACCACAGCCTCACCGCCGGGAAGCAAGCCTGACGCCGAGCGGCCTTCCGCTTGCAGTCCTCTTTGGCGAAGAGAGAGCGCTGGGCCGCGGTAGGGTGGGGCGGAAGCCTCAGCAAGGCTGCCAGCCGGGCATCGGGTGGGGGGCCGTCAAAGAAGGGGCCCCCGACCTCGGCCTCGGCGAAGCACACGCGAGCACGTGGGAAGCAGCTTCTGCGGGGACCGAGAGGCCGGACCCCCAGCAGAGCGAACACACACGGTCTGAGGCTGCGGGAGGCCTTCTGACAGCAGCCCCGCTTCGCTGAGCCGGGCGCCCGCCCGCAGTCGAGCCCAGCGGGGCCGGCGTTCAGCGGGCACCGTGCTGCACACCCGGCTCGCGGGGAGGTCGGGAGGGCGACGCCGGCCTGCAGGCCCACCTCTCTGGGGGCGCCCGGAGCGGGGAGGCCAGCCCGAAGCGGACGGGCGAAGGGCCGAGCCCCTGCCGTGGCATTGCTTCAGGAGGACGCATTGGCCCAGCAAGCCCCACTCCGTCCCGGGAGGAGAGAAGCGGCTGTGACCCGTTCGAAGCACGGAGCAAGGCGCCCGGCCCTCAGCTCTTGAACGCGCTTCCCGGAGGGGGCTCTGTCAGCTCCACATTCCCCTATAGCAGCAGGCCTTCTCTCGGGCGCGGAGAGCGATGTAGACACCCTGCCGGCTTGGGCTTCCACCGCAGGGACCTGAGCGTGCTGCCGGCACCCCCGGGCCGGCAGCGGTTTCGGGGAGCCCGGGGCGTCCCACGCCTGGGCCTGGCAACCGAAGGAGACCGCAGGTCCCTCCATTCCGAGCCCCAGCGTGCTCCGGGGAGAACGTCCGCCCAGGGAAAGACGAGTGCGAAGAGGGAAGCCGTGAGGAGAGAGGCAGGGCGCGCTTCGGGAGGCCCGGGCGCCCAGGCTGTGGGGCCGGCTTCTCCCGGGCCTGCGCCTCGCGTCCTCTGCGGGGAAGCGTTTGGCTGACTCGCCTTGGGTGGGGACGTGGTAGGTCAGGCCCCTCGACCTCCCTGTGAGAAACCAGGCAGGGTGGAATGCCATCCCCCGTCCCCGTCCACACACACGGCGCTCCCCGGAGAAGGATGCCTCCCCGGCGCTGAGCCTGTTCACCTCGAGTGAGCACCACAGCCTCACCGCCGGGAAGCAAGCCTGACGCCGAGCGGCCTTCCGCGTGCAGGCCTCTTTGGCGCAGAGAGAGAGCTGGGCCGCGGCAGGGTGGGGCGGAAGCCTCAGCAAGGCTGCCAGCCGGGCCTCGGGTGGGGGGCCGTCCTAGAAGGGGGCCCCCGACCTCGGCCTCGGCGAAGCACACGCGAGCACGTGGGAAGCAGCTTCTGCGGGGACCGAGAGGCCGGACCCCCAGCAGAGCGAACACACACGGTCTGAGGCTGCGGGAGGCCTTCTGACAGCAGCCCCGCTTCGCTGAGCCGGGCGCCTGCCCGCAGTCGAGCCCAGCGGGGCCGGCGTTCAGCGGGCACCGTGCTGCACACCCGGCTCGCGGGGAGGTCGGGAGGGCGACGCCGGCCTGCAGGCCCACCTCTCTGGGGGCGCCCGGAGCGGGGAGGCCAGCCCGAAGCGGACGGGCGAAGGGCCGAGCCCCTGCCGTGGCATTGCTTCAGGAGGACGCATTGGCCCAGCAAGCCCCACTCCGTCCCGGGAGGAGAGAAGCGGCTGTGACCCGTTCGAAGCACGGAGCAAGGCGCCCGGCCCTCAGCTCTTGAACGCGCTTCCCGGAGGGGGCTCTGTCAGCTCCACATTCGCCTATAGCAGCAGGCCTTCTCTCGGGCGAGGAGAGCGATGCAGAGACCCTGCCGGCTTGGGCCTCCACCGCAGGGACCTGCGCGTGCCGCCAGCACCCCCGGGCCGGCAGCGGCTTCGGGGAGCCCGGGGCGTCCCACGCCTGGGCCTGGCAACCGAAGGAGACCGCAGGTCCCTCCATTGCGAGCCCCAGCGTGCTCCGGGGAGAACGTCCGCCCAGGGAAAGACGAGTGCGAAGAGGGAAGCCGGGAGGAGAGAGGCAGGGCGCGCTTCGGGAGGCCCGGGCGCCCAGGCTGTGGGGCCGGCTTCTCCCGGGCCGGCGCCTGGCGTCCTCCGCGGGGAAGCGGTTGGCTGACTCGCCTTGGGTGGGGACGTGGTAGGTCAGGCCCCTCGACCTCCCTGTGAGAAACCAGGCAGGGTGGAATGCCATCCCCCGTCCCCGTCCACACACACGGCGCTCCCCGGAGAAGGATGCCTCCCCGGCGCTGAGCCTGTTCACCTCGAGTGAGCACCACAGCCTCACCGCCGGGAAGCAAGCCTGACGCCGAGCGGCCTTCCGCGTGCAGGCCTCTTTGGCGCAGAGAGAGAGCTGGGCCGCGGCAGGGTGGGGCGGAAGCCTCAGCAAGGCTGCCAGCCGGGCCTCGGGTGGGGGGCCGTCCTAGAAGTGGGCCCCCGACCTCGGCCTCGGCGAAGCACACGCGAGCACGTGGGAAGCAGCTTCTGCGGGGACCGAGAGGCCGGACCCCCAGCAGAGCGAACACACACGGTCTGAGGCTGCGGGAGGCCTTCTGACAGCAGCCCCGCTTCGCTGAGCCGGGCGCCCGCCCGCAGTCGAGCCCAGCGGGGCCGGCGTTCAGCGGGCACCGTGCTGCACACCCGGCTCGCGGGGAGGTCGGGAGGGCGACGCCGGCCTGCAGGCCCACCTCTCTGGGGGCGCCCGGAGCGGGGAGGCCAGCCCGAAGCGGACGGGCGAAGGGCCGAGCCCCTGCCGTGGCATTGCTTCAGGAGGACGCATTGGCCCAGCAAGCCCCACTCCGTCCCGGGAGGAGAGAAGCGGCTGTGACCAGTTCGAAGCACGGAGCAAGGCGCCCGGCCCTCAGCTCTTGAACGCGCTTCCCGGAGGGGGCTCTGTCAGCTCCACAATCCCCTATAGCAGCAGGCCTTCTCTCGGGCGCGGAGAGCGATGCAGACACCCTGCCGGCTTGGGCCTCCACCGCAGGGACCTGCGCGTGCCGCCAGCACCCCGGTGCCGGCAGCGGCTTCGTGGAGCCCGGGGCGTCCCACGCCTGGGCCTGGCAACCGAAGGAGACCGCAGGTCCCTCCATTCCGAGCCCCAGCGTGCTCCGGGGAGAACGTCCGCCCAGGGAAAGACGAGTGCGAAGAGGGAAGCCGGGAGGAGAGAGGCAGGGCGCGCTTCGGGAGGCCCGGGCGCCCAGGCTGTGGGGCCGGCTTCTCCCGGGCCGGCGCCTGGCGTCCTCCGCGGGGAAGCGGTTGGCTGACTCGCCTTGGGTGGGGACGTGGTAGGTCAGGCCCCTCGACCTCCCTGTGAGAAACCAGGCAGGGTGGAATGCCATCCCCCGTCCCCGTCCACACACACGGCGCTCCCCGGAGAAGGATGCCTCCCCGGCGCTGAGCCTGTTCACCTCGAGTGAGCACCACAGCCTGACCGCCGGGAAGCAAGCCTGACGCCGAGCGGCCTTCCGCGTGCAGGCCTCTTTGGCGCAGAGAGAGAGCTGGGCCGCGGCAGGGTGGGGCGGAAGCCTCAGCAAGGCTGCCAGCCGGGCCTCGGGTGGGGGGCCGTCCTAGAAGGGGGCCCCCGACCTCGGCCTCGGCGAAGCACACGCGAGCACGTGGGAAGCAGCTTCTGCGGGGACCGAGAGGCCGGACCCCCAGCAGAGCGAACACACACGGTCTGAGGCTGCGGGAGGCCTTCTGACAGCAGCCCCGCTTCGCTGAGCCGGGCGCCCGCCCGCAGTGGAGCCCAGCGGGGCCGGCGTTCAGCGGGCACCGTGCTGCACACCCGGCTCGCGGGGAGGTCGGGAGGGCGACGCCGGCCTGCAGGCCCACCTCTCTGGGGGCGCCCGGAGCGGGGAGGCCAGCCCGAAGCGGACGGGCGAAGGGCCGAGCCCCTGCCGTGGCATTGCTTCAGGAGGACGCATTGGCCCAGCAAGCCCCACTCCGTCCCGGGAGGAGAGAAGCGGCTGTGACCCGTTCGAAGCACGGAGCAAGGCGCCCGGCCCTCAGCTCTTGAACGCGCTTCCCGGAGGGGGCTCTGTCAGCTCCACATTCGCCTATAGCACCAGGCCTTCTCTCGGGCGAGGAGAGCGATGCAGACACCCTGCCGGCTTGGGCCTCCACCGCAGGGACCTGCGCGTGCCGCCAGCACCCCCGGGCCGGCAGCGGCATCGGGGAGCCCGGGGCGTCCCACGCCTGGGCCTGGCAACCGAAGGAGACCGCAGGTCCCTCCATTCCGAGCCCCAGCGTGCTCCGGGGAGAACGTCCGCCCAGGGAAAGACGAGTGCGAAGAGGGAAGCCGGGAGGAGAGAGGCAGGGCGCGCTTCGGGAGGCCCGGGCGCCCAGACTGTGGGGCCGGCTTCTCCCGGGCCGGCGCCTGGCGTCCTCCGCGGGGAAGCGGTTGGCTGACTCGCCTTGGGTGGGGACGTGGTAGGTCAGGCCCCTCGACCTCCCTGTGAGAAACCAGGCAGGGTGGAATGCCATCCCCCGTCCCCGTCCACACACACGGCGCTCCCCGGAGAAGGATGCCTCCCCGGCGCTGAGCCTGTTCACCTCGAGTGAGCACCACAGCCTGACCGCCGGGAAGCAAGCCTGACGCCGAGCGGCCTTCCGCGTGCAGGCCTCTTTGGCGCAGAGAGAGAGCTGGGCCGCGGCAGGGTGGGGCGGAAGCCTCAGCAAGGCTGCCAGCCGGGCCTCGGGTGGGGGGCCGTCCTAGAAGGGGGCCCCCGACCTCGGCCTCGGCGAAGCACACGCGAGCACGTGGGAAGCAGCTTCTGCGGGGACCGAGAGGCCGGACCCCCAGCAGAGCGAACACACACGGTCTGAGGCTGCGGGAGGCCTTCTGACAGCAGCCCCGCTTCGCTGAGCCGGGCGCCCGCCCGCAGTCGAGCCCAGCGGGGCCGGCGTTCAGCGGGCACCGTGCTGCACACCCGGCTCGCGGGGAGGTCGGGAGGGCGACGCCGGCCTGCAGGCCCACCTCTCTGGGGGCGCCCGGAGCGGGGAGGCCAGCCCGAAGCGGACGGGCGAAGGGCCGAGCCCCTGCCGTGGCATTGCTTCAGGAGGACGCATTGGCCCAGCAAGCCCCACTCCGTCCCGGGAGGAGAGAAGCGGCTGTGACCCGTTCGAAGCACGGAGCAAGGCGCCCGGCCCTCAGCTCTTGAACGCGCTTCCCGGAGGGGGCTCTGTCAGCTCCACTTTCGCCTATAGCACCAGGCCTTCTCTCGGGCGAGGAGAGCGATGCAGACACCCTGCCGGCTTGGGCCTCCACCGCAGGGACCTGCGCGTGCCGCCAGCACCCCCGGGCCGGCAGCGGCTTCGGGGAGCCCGGGGCGTCCCACGCCTGGGCCTGGCAACCGAAGGAGACCGCAGGTCCCTCCATTCCGAGCCCCAGCGTGCTCCGGGGAGAACGTCCGCCCAGGGAAAGACGAGTGCGAAGAGGGAAGCCGGGAGGATAGAGGCAGGGCGCGCTTCGGGAGGCCCGGGCGCCCAGGCTGTGGGGCCGGCTTCTCCCGGGCCGGCGCCTGGCGTCCTCCGCGGGGAAGCGGTTGGCTGACTCGCCTTGGGTGGGGACGTGGTAGGTCAGGCCCCTCGACCTCCCTGTGAGAAACCAGGCAGGGTGGAATGCCATCCCCCGTCCCCGTCCACACACACGGCGCTCCCCGGAGAAGGATGCCTCCCCGGCGCTGAGCCTGTTCACCTCGAGTGAGCACCACAGCCTCACCGCCGGGAAGCAAGCCTGACGCCGAGCGGCCTTCCGCGTGCAGGCCTCTTTGGCGCAGAGAGAGAGCTGGGCCGCGGCAGGGTGGGGCGGAAGCCTCAGCAAGGCTTCCAGCCGGGCCTCGGGTGGGGGGCCGTCCTAGAAGGGGGCCCCCGACCTCGGCCTCGGCGAAGCACACACGAGCACGTGGGAAGCAGCTTCTGCGGGGACCGAGAGGCCGGACCCCCAGCAGAGCGAACACACACGGTCTGAGGCTGCGGGAGGCCTTCTGACAGCAGCCCCGCTTCGCTGAGCCGGGCGCCCGCCCGCAGTCGAGCCCAGCGGGGCCGGCGTTCAGCGGGCACCGTGCTGCACACCCGGCTCGCGGGGAGGTCGGGAGGGCGACGCCGGCCTGCAGGCCCACCTCTCTGGGGGCGCCCGGAGCGGGGAGGCCAGCCCGAAGCGGACGGGCGAAGGGCCGAGCCCCTGCCGTGGCATTGCTTCAGGAGGACGCATTGGCCCAGCAAGCCCCACTCCGTCCCGGGAGGAGAGAAGCAGCTGTGACCCGTTCGAAGCACGGAGCAAGGCGCCCGGCCCTCAGCTCTTGAACGCGCTTCCCGGAGGGGGCTCTGTCAGCTCCACATTCCCCTATAGCAGCAGGCCTTCTCTCGGGCGCGGAGAGCGATGCAGACACCCTGCCGGCTTGGGCCTCCACCGCAGGGACCTGCGCGTGCCGCCAGCACCCCCGGGCCGGCAGCGGCTTCGGGGAGCCCGGGGCGTCCCACGCCTGGGCCTGGCAACCGAAGGAGACCGCAGGTCCCTCCATTCCGAGCCCCAGCGTGCTCCGGGGAGAACGTCCGCCCAGGGAAAGACGAGTGCGAAGAGGGAAGCCGGGAGGAGAGAGGCAGGGCGCGCTTCGGGAGGCCCGGGCGCCCAGGCTGTGGGGCCGGCTTCTCCCGGGCCGGCGCCTGGCGTCCTCCGCGGGGAAGCGGTTGGCTGACTCGCCTTGGGTGGGGACGTGGTAGGTCAGGCCCCTCGACCTCCCTGTGAGAAACCAGGCAGGGTGGAATGCCATCCCCCGTCCCCGTCCACACACACGGCGCTCCCCGGAGAAGGATGCCTCCCCGGCGCTGAGCCTGTTCACCTCGAGTGAGCACCACAGCCTCACCGCCGGGAAGCAAGCCTGACGCCGAGCGGCCTTCCGCGTGCAGGCCTCTTTGGCGAAGAGAGAGAGCTGGGCCGCGGCAGGGTGGGGCGGAAGCCTCAGCAAGGCTGCCAGCCGGGCCTCGGGTGGGGGGCCGTCCTAGAAGGGGCCCCCGACCTCGGCCTCGGCGAAGCACACGCGAGCACGTGGGAAGCAGCTTCTGCGGGGACCGAGAGGCCGGACCCCCAGCAGAGCGAACACACACGGTCTGAGGCTGCGGGAGGCCTTCTGACAGCAGCCCCGCTTCGCTGAGCCGGGCGCCCGCCCGCAGTGGAGCCCAGCGGGGCCGGCGTTCAGCGGGCACCGTGCTGCACACCCGGCTCGCGGGGAGGTCGGGAGGGCGACGCCGGCCTGCAGGCCCACCTCTCTGGGGGCGCCCGGAGCGGGGAGGCCAGCCCGAAGCGGACGGGCGAAGGGCCGAGCCCCTGCCGTGGCATTGCTTCAGGAGGACGCATTGGCCCAGCAAGCCCCACTCCGTCCCGGGAGGAGAGAAGCGGCTGTGACCCGTTCGAAGCACGGAGCAAGGCGCCCGGCCCTCAGCTCTTGAACGCGCTTCCCGGAGGGGGCTCTGTCAGCTCCACATTCGCCTATAGCAGCAGGCCTTCTCTCGGGCGAGGAGAGCGATGCAGAGACCCTGCCGGCTTGGGCCTCCACCGCAGGGACCTGCGCGTGCCGCCAGCACCCCCGGGCCGGCAGCGGCTTCGGGGAGCCCGGGCCGTCCCACGCCTGGGCCTGGCAACCGAAGGAGACCGCAGGTCCCTCCATTCCGAGCCCCAGCGTGCTCCGGGGAGAACGTCCGCCCAGGGAAAGACGAGTGCGAAGAGGGAAGCCGGGAGGAGAGAGGCAGGGCGCGCTTCGGGAGGCCCGGGCGCCCAGGCTGTGGGGCCGGCTTCTCCCGGGCCGGCGCCTCGCGTCCTCCGCGGGGAAGCGGTTGGCTGACTCGCCTTGGGTGGGGACGTGGTAGGTCAGGCCCCTCGACCTCCCTGTGAGAAACCAGGCAGGGTGGAATGCCATCCCCCGTCCCCGTCCACACACACGGCGCTCCCCGGAGAAGGATGCCTCCCCGGCGCTGAGCCTGTTCACCTCGAGTGAGCACCACAGCCTCACCGCCGGGAAGCAAGCCTGACGCCGAGCGGCCTTCCGCGTGCAGGCCTCTTTGGCGCAGAGAGAGAGCTGGGCCGCGGCAGGGTGGGGCGGAAGCCTCAGCAAGGCTTCCAGCCGGGCGTCGGGTGGGGGGCCGTCCTAGAAGGGGGCCCCCGACCTCGGCCTCGGCGAAGCACACGCGAGCACGTGGGAAGCAGCTTCTGCGGGGACCGAGAGGCCGGACCCCCAGCAGAGCGAACACACACGGTCTGAGGCTGCGGGAGGCCTTCTGACAGCAGCCCCGCTTCGCTGAGCCGGGCGCCCGCCCGCAGTCGAGCCCAGCGGGGCCGGCGTTCAGCGGGCACCGTGCTGCACACCCGGCTCGCGGGGAGGTCGGGAGGGCGACGCCGGCCTGCAGGCCCACCTCTCTGGGGGCGCCCGGAGCGGGGAGGCCAGCCCGAAGCGGACGGGCGAAGGGCCGAGCCCCTGCCGTGGCATTGCTTCAGGAGGACGCATTGGCCCAGCAAGCCCCACTCCGTCCCGGGAGGAGAGAAGCAGCTGTGACCCGTTCGAAGCACGGAGCAAGGCGCCCGGCCCTCAGCTCTTGAACGCGCTTCCCGGAGGGGGCTCTGTCAGCTCCACATTCGCCTATAGCAGCAGGCCTTCTCTCGGGCGAGGAGAGCGATGCAGAGACCCTGCCGGCTTGGGCCTCCACCGCAGGGACCTGCGCGTGCCGCCAGCACCCCCGGGCCGGCAGCGGCTTTGGGGAGCCCGGGGCGTCCCACGCCTGGGCCTGGCAACCGAAGGAGACCGCAGGTCCCTCCATTCCGAGCCCCAGCGTGCTCCGGGGAGAACGTCCGCCCAGGGAAAGACGAGTGCGAAGAGGGAAGCCGGGAGGAGAGAGGCAGGGCGCGCTTCGGGAGGCCCGGGCGCCCAGGCTGTGGGGCCGGCTTCTCCCGGGCCGGCGCCTGGCGTCCTCCGCGGGGAAGCGGTTGGCTGACTCGCCTTGGGTGGGGACGTGGTAGGTCAGGCCCCTCGACCTCCCTGTGAGAAACCAGGCAGGGTGGAATGCCATCCCCCGTCCCCGTCCACACACACGGCGCTCCCCGGAGAAGGATGCCTCCCCGGCGCTGAGCCTGTTCACCTCGAGTGAGCACCACAGCCTCACCGCCGGGAAGCAAGCCTGACGCCGAGCGGCCTTCCGCTTGCAGTCCTCTTTGGCGAAGAGAGAGCGCTGGGCCGCGGTAGGGTGGGGCGGAAGCCTCAGCAAGGCTGCCAGCCGGGCATCGGGTGGGGGGCCGTCAAAGAAGGGGCCCCCGACCTCGGCCTCGGCGAAGCACACGCGAGCACGTGGGAAGCAGCTTCTGCGGGGACCGAGAGGCCGGACCCCCAGCAGAGCGAACACACACGGTCTGAGGCTGCGGGAGGCCTTCTGACAGCAGCCCCGCTTCGCTGAGCCGGGCGCCCGCCCGCAGTCGAGCCCAGCGGGGCCGGCGTTCAGCGGGCACCGTGCTGCACACCCGGCTCGCGGGGAGGTCGGGAGGGCGACGCCGGCCTGCAGGCCCACCTCTCTGGGGGCGCCCGGAGCGGGGAGGCCAGTCCGAAGCGGACGGGCGAAGGGCCGAGCCCCTGCCGTGGCATTGCTTCAGGAGGACGCATTGGCCCAGCAAGCCCCACTCCGTCCCGGGAGGAGAGAAGCGGCTGTGACCCGTTCGAAGCACGGAGCAAGGCGCCCGGCCCTCAGCTCTTGAACGCGCTTCCCGGAGGGGGCTCTGTCAGCTCCACATTCCCCTATAGCAGCAGGCCTTCTCTCGGGCGCGGAGAGCGATGTAGACACCCTGCCGGCTTGGGCTTCCACCGCAGGGACCTGAGCGTGCTGCCGGCACCCCCGGGCCGGCAGCGGTTTCGGGGAGCCCGGGGCGTCCCACGCCTGGGCCTGGCAACCGAAGGAGACCGCAGGTCCCTCCATTGCGAGCCCCAGCGTGCTCCGGGGAGAACGTCCGCCCAGGGAAAGACGAGTGCGAAGAGGGAAGCCGGGAGGAGAGAGGCAGGGCGCGCTTCGGGAGGCCCGGGCGCCCAGGCTGTGGGGCCGGCTTCTCCCGGGCCGGCGCCTGGCGTCCTCCGCGGGGAAGCGGTTGGCTGACTCGCCTTGGGTGGGGACGTGGTAGGTCAGGCCCCTCGACCTCCCTGTGAGAAACCAGGCAGGGTGGAATGCCATCCCCCGTCCCCGTCCACACACACGGCGCTCCCCGGAGAAGGATGCCTCCCCGGCGCTGAGCCTGTTCACCTCGAGTGAGCACCACAGCCTCACCGCCGGGAAGCAAGCCTGACGCCGAGCGGCCTTCCGCGTGCAGGCCTCTTTGGCGAAGAGAGAGAGCTGGGCCGCGGCAGGGTGGGGCGGAAGCCTCAGCAAGGCTGCCAGCCGGGCCTCGGGTGGGGGGCCGTCCTAGAAGGGGGCCCCCGACCTCGGCCTCGGCGAAGCACACGCGAGCACGTGGGAAGCAGCTTCTGCGGGGACCGAGAGGCCGGACCCCCAGCAGAGCGAACACACACGGTCTGAGGCTGCGGGAGGCCTTCTGACAGCAGCCCCGCTTCGCTGAGCCGGGCGCCCGCCCGCAGTCGAGCCCAGCGGGGCCGGCGTTCAGCGGGCACCGTGCTGCACACCCGGCTCGCGGGGAGGTCGGGAGGGCGACGCCGGCCTGCAGGCCCACCTCTCTGGGGGCGCCCGGAGCGGGGAGGCCAGCCCGAAGCGGACGGGCGAAGGGACGAGCCCCTGCCGTGGCATTGCTTCAGGAGGACGCATTGGCCCAGCAAGCCCCACTCCGTCCCGGGAGGAGAGAAGCGGCTGTGACCCGTTCGAAGCACGGAGCAAGGCGCCCGGCCCTCAGCTCTTGAACGCGCTTCCCGGAGGGGGCTCTGTCAGCTCCACATTCGCCTATAGCAGCAGGCCTTCTCTCGGGCGAGGAGAGCGATGCAGAGACCCTGCCGGCTTGGGCCTCCACCGCAGGGACCTGCGCGTGCCGCCAGCACCCCCGGGCCGGCAGCGGCTTCGGGGAGCCCGGGGCGTCCCACGCCTGGGCCTGGCAACCGAAGGAGACCGCAGGTCCCTCCATTCCGAGCCCCAGCGTGCTCCGGGGAGAACGTCCGCCCAGGGAAAGACGAGTGCGAAGAGGGAAGCCGGGAGGAGAGAGGCAGGGCGCGCTTCGGGAGGCCCGGGCGCCCAGGCTGTGGGGCCGGCTTCTCCCGGGCCGGCGCCTGGTGTCCTCCGCGGGGAAGCGGTTGGCTGACTCGCCTTGGGTGGGGACGTGGTAGGTCAGGCCCCTCGACCTCCCTGTGAGAAACCAGGCAGGGTGGAATGCCATCCCCCGTCCCCGTCCACACACACGGCGCTCCCCGGAGAAGGATGCCTCCCCGGCGCTGAGCCTGTTCACCTCGAGTGAGCACCACAGCCTCACCGCCGGGAAGCAAGCCTGACGCCGAGCGGCCTTCCGCGTGCAGGCCTCTTTGGCGAAGAGAGAGAGCTGGGCCGCGGCAGGGTGGGGCGGAAGCCTCAGCAAGGCTGCCAGCCGGGCCTCGGGTGGGGGGCCGTCCTAGAAGGGGGCCCCCGACCTCGGCCTCGGCGAAGCACACGCGAGCACGTGGGAAGCAGCTTCTGCGGGGACCGAGAGGCCGGACCCCCAGCAGAGCGAACACACACGGTCTGAGGCTGCGGGAGGCCTTCTGACAGCAGCCCCGCTTCGCTGAGCCGGGCGCCCGCCCGCAGTCGAGCCCAGCGGGGCCGGCGTTCAGCGGGCACCGTGCTGCACACCCGGCTCGCGGGGAGGTCGGGAGGGCGACGCCGGCCTGCAGGCCCACCTCTCTGGGGGCGCCCGGAGCGGGGAGGCCAGCCCGAAGCGGACGGGCGAAGGGACGAGCCCCTGCCGTGGCATTGCTTCAGGAGGACGCATTGGCCCAGCAAGCCCCACTCCGTCCCGGGAGGAGAGAAGCGGCTGTGACCCGTTCGAAGCACGGAGCAAGGCGCCCGGCCCTCAGCTCTTGAACGCGCTTCCCGGAGGGGGCTCTGTCAGCTCCACATTCGCCTATAGCAGCAGGCCTTCTCTCGGGCGAGGAGAGCGATGCAGAGACCCTGCCGGCTTGGGCCTCCACCGCAGGGACCTGCGCGTGCCGCCAGCACCCCCGGGCCGGCAGCGGCTTCGGGGAGCCCGGGGCGTCCCACGCCTGGGCCTGGCAACCGAAGGAGACCGCAGGTCCCTCCATTCCGAGCCCCAGCGTGCTCCGGGGAGAACGTCCGCCCAGGGAAAGACGAGTGCGAAGAGGGAAGCCGGGAGGAGAGAGGCAGGGCGCGCTTCGGGAGGCCCGGGCGCCCAGGCTGTGGGGCCGGCTTCTCCCGGGCCGGCGCCTGGCGTCCTCCGCGGGGAAGCGGTTGGCTGACTCGCCTTGGGTGGGGACGTGGTAGGTCAGGCCCCTCGACCTCCCTGTGAGAAACCAGGCAGGGTGGAATGCCATCCCCCGTCCCCGTCCACACACACGGCGCTCCCCGGAGAAGGATGCCTCCCCGGCGCTGAGCCTGTTCACCTCGAGTGAGCACCACAGCCTCACCGCCGGGAAGCAAGCCTGACGCCGAGCGGCCTTCCGCGTGCAGGCCTCTTTGGCGAAGAGAGAGAGCTGGGCCGCGGCAGGGTGGGGCGGAAGCCTCAGCAAGGCTGCCAGCCGGGCCTCGGGTGGGGGGCCGTCCTAGAAGGGGGCCCCCGACCTCGGCCTCGGCGAAGCACACGCGAGCACGTGGGAAGCAGCTTCTGCGGGGACCGAGAGGCCGGACCCCCAGCAGAGCGAACACACACGGTCTGAGGCTGCGGGAGGCCTTCTGACAGCAGCCCCGCTTCGCTGAGCCGGGCGCCCGCCCGCAGTCGAGCCCAGCGGGGCCGGCGTTCAGCGGGCACCGTGCTGCACACCCGGCTCGCGGGGAGGTCGGGAGGGCGACGCCGGCCTGCAGGCCCACCTCTCTGGGGGCGCCCGGAGCGGGGAGGCCAGCCCGAAGCGGACGGGCGAAGGGCCGAGCCCCTGCCGTGGCATTGCTTCAGGAGGACGCATTGGCCCAGCAAGCCCCACTCCGTCCCGGGAGGAGAGAAGCGGCTGTGACCCGTTCGAAGCACGGAGCAAGGCGCCCGGCCCTCAGCTCTTGAACGCGCTTCCCGGAGGGGGCTCTGTCAGCTCCACAATACCCTATAGCAGCAGGCCTTCTCTCGGGCGCGGAGAGCGATGCAGACACCCTGCCGGCTTGGGCCTCCACCGCAGGGACCTGCGCGTGCCGCCAGCACCCCGGTGCCGGCAGCGGCTTCGTGGAGCCCGGGGCGTCCCACGCCTGGGCCTGGCAACCGAAGGAGACCGCAGGTCCCTCCATTCCGAGCCCCAGCGTGCTCCGGGGAGAACGTCCGCCCAGGGAAAGACGAGTGCGAAGAGGGAAGCCGGGAGGAGAGAGGCAGGGCGCGCTTCGGGAGGCCCGGGCGCCCAGGCTGTGGGGCCGGCTTCTCCCGGGCCGGCGCCTGGCGTCCTCCGCGGGGAAGCGGTTGGCTGACTCGCCTTGGGTGGGGACGTGGTAGGTCAGGCCCCTCGACCTCCCTGTGAGAAACCAGGCAGGGTGGAATGCCATCCCCCGTCCCCGTCCACACACACGGCGCTCCCCGGAGAAGGATGCCTCCCCGGCGCTGAGCCTGTTCACCTCGAGTGAGCACCACAGCCTCACCGCCGGGAAGCAAGCCTGACGCCGAGCGGCCTTCCGCTTGCAGTCCTCTTTGGCGAAGAGAGAGCGCTGGGCCGCGGTAGGGTGGGGCGGAAGCCTCAGCAAGGCTGCCAGCCGGGCATCGGGTGGGGGGCCGTCAAAGAAGGGGCCCCCGACCTCGGCCTCGGCGAAGCACACGCGAGCACGTGGGAAGCAGCTTCTGCGGGGACCGAGAGGCCGGACCCCCAGCAGAGCGAACACACACGGTCTGAGGCTGCGGGAGGCCTTCTGACAGCAGCCCCGCTTCGCTGAGCCGGGCGCCCGCCCGCAGTCGAGCCCAGCGGGGCCGGCGTTCAGCGGGCACCGTGCTGCACACCCGGCTCGCGGGGAGGTCGGGAGGGCGACGCCGGCCTGCAGGCCCACCTCTCTGGGGGCGCCCGGAGCGGGGAGGCCAGTCCGAAGCGGACGGGCGAAGGGCCGAGCCCCTGCCGTGGCATTGCTTCAGGAGGACGCATTGGCCCAGCAAGCCCCACTCCGTCCCGGGAGGAGAGAAGCGGCTGTGACCCGTTCGAAGCACGGAGCAAGGCGCCCGGCCCTCAGCTCTTGAACGCGCTTCCCGGAGGGGGCTCTGTCAGCTCCACATTCCCCTATAGCAGCAGGCCTTCTCTCGGGCGCGGAGAGCGATGTAGACACCCTGCCGGCTTGGGCTTCCACCGCAGGGACCTGAGCGTGCTGCCGGCACCCCCGGGCCGGCAGCGGTTTCGGGGAGCCCGGGGCGTCCCACGCCTGGGCCTGGCAACCGAAGGAGACCGCAGGTCCCTCCATTGCGAGCCCCAGCGTGCTCCGGGGAGAACGTCCGCCCAGGGAAAGACGAGTGCGAAGAGGGAAGCCGGGAGGAGAGAGGCAGGGCGCGCTTCGGGAGGCCCGGGCGCCCAGGCTGTGGGGCCGGCTTCTCCCGGGCCGGCGCCTGGCGTCCTCCGCGGGGAAGCGGTTGGCTGACTCGCCTTGGGTGGGGACGTGGTAGGTCAGGCCCCTCGACCTCCCTGTGAGAAACCAGGCAGGGTGGAATGCCATCCCCCGTCCCCGTCCACACACACGGCGCTCCCCGGAGAAGGATGCCTCCCCGGCGCTGAGCCTGTTCACCTCGAGTGAGCACCACAGCCTCACCGCCGGGAAGCAAGCCTGACGCCGAGCGGCCTTCCGCGTGCAGGCCTCTTTGGCGAAGAGAGAGAGCTGGGCCGCGGCAGGGTGGGGCGGAAGCCTCAGCAAGGCTGCCAGCCGGGCCTCGGGTGGGGGGCCGTCCTAGAAGGGGGCCCCCGACCTCGGCCTCGGCGAAGCACACGCGAGCACGTGGGAAGCAGCTTCTGCGGGGACCGAGAGGCCGGACCCCCAGCAGAGCGAACACACACGGTCTGAGGCTGCGGGAGGCCTTCTGACAGCAGCCCCGCTTCGCTGAGCCGGGCGCCCGCCCGCAGTCGAGCCCAGCGGGGCCGGCGTTCAGCGGGCACCGTGCTGCACACCCGGCTCGCGGGGAGGTCGGGAGGGCGACGCCGGCCTGCAGGCCCACCTCTCTGGGGGCGCCCGGAGCGGGGAGGCCAGCCCGAAGCGGACGGGCGAAGGGACGAGCCCCTGCCGTGGCATTGCTTCAGGAGGACGCATTGGCCCAGCAAGCCCCACTCCGTCCCGGGAGGAGAGAAGCGGCTGTGACCCGTTCGAAGCACGGAGCAAGGCGCCCGGCCCTCAGCTCTTGAACGCGCTTCCCGGAGGGGGCTCTGTCAGCTCCACATTCGCCTATAGCAGCAGGCCTTCTCTCGGGCGAGGAGAGCGATGCAGAGACCCTGCCGGCTTGGGCCTCCACCGCAGGGACCTGCGCGTGCCGCCAGCACCCCCGGGCCGGCAGCGGCTTCGGGGAGCCCGGGGCGTCCCACGCCTGGGCCTGGCAACCGAAGGAGACCGCAGGTCCCTCCATTCCGAGCCCCAGCGTGCTCCGGGGAGAACGTCCGCCCAGGGAAAGACGAGTGCGAAGAGGGAAGCCGGGAGGAGAGAGGCAGGGCGCGCTTCGGGAGGCCCGGGCGCCCAGGCTGTGGGGCCGGCTTCTCCCGGGCCGGCGCCTGGTGTCCTCCGCGGGGAAGCGGTTGGCTGACTCGCCTTGGGTGGGGACGTGGTAGGTCAGGCCCCTCGACCTCCCTGTGAGAAACCAGGCAGGGTGGAATGCCATCCCCCGTCCCCGTCCACACACACGGCGCTCCCCGGAGAAGGATGCCTCCCCGGCGCTGAGCCTGTTCACCTCGAGTGAGCACCACAGCCTCACCGCCGGGAAGCAAGCCTGACGCCGAGCGGCCTTCCGCGTGCAGGCCTCTTTGGCGAAGAGAGAGAGCTGGGCCGCGGCAGGGTGGGGCGGAAGCCTCAGCAAGGCTGCCAGCCGGGCCTCGGGTGGGGGGCCGTCCTAGAAGGGGGCCCCCGACCTCGGCCTCGGCGAAGCACACGCGAGCACGTGGGAAGCAGCTTCTGCGGGGACCGAGAGGCCGGACCCCCAGCAGAGCGAACACACACGGTCTGAGGCTGCGGGAGGCCTTCTGACAGCAGCCCCGCTTCGCTGAGCCGGGCGCCCGCCCGCAGTCGAGCCCAGCGGGGCCGGCGTTCAGCGGGCACCGTGCTGCACACCCGGCTCGCGGGGAGGTCGGGAGGGCGACGCCGGCCTGCAGGCCCACCTCTCTGGGGGCGCCCGGAGCGGGGAGGCCAGCCCGAAGCGGACGGGCGAAGGGACGAGCCCCTGCCGTGGCATTGCTTCAGGAGGACGCATTGGCCCAGCAAGCCCCACTCCGTCCCGGGAGGAGAGAAGCGGCTGTGACCCGTTCGAAGCACGGAGCAAGGCGCCCGGCCCTCAGCTCTTGAACGCGCTTCCCGGAGGGGGCTCTGTCAGCTCCACATTCGCCTATAGCAGCAGGCCTTCTCTCGGGCGAGGAGAGCGATGCAGAGACCCTGCCGGCTTGGGCCTCCACCGCAGGGACCTGCGCGTGCCGCCAGCACCCCCGGGCCGGCAGCGGCTTCGGGGAGCCCGGGGCGTCCCACGCCTGGGCCTGGCAACCGAAGGAGACCGCAGGTCCCTCCATTCCGAGCCCCAGCGTGCTCCGGGGAGAACGTCCGCCCAGGGAAAGACGAGTGCGAAGAGGGAAGCCGGGAGGAGAGAGGCAGGGCGCGCTTCGGGAGGCCCGGGCGCCCAGGCTGTGGGGCCGGCTTCTCCCGGGCCGGCGCCTGGCGTCCTCCGCGGGGAAGCGGTTGGCTGACTCGCCTTGGGTGGGGACGTGGTAGGTCAGGCCCCTCGACCTCCCTGTGAGAAACCAGGCAGGGTGGAATGCCATCCCCCGTCCCCGTCCACACACACGGCGCTCCCCGGAGAAGGATGCCTCCCCGGCGCTGAGCCTGTTCACCTCGAGTGAGCACCACAGCCTCACCGCCGGGAAGCAAGCCTGACGCCGAGCGGCCTTCCGCGTGCAGGCCTCTTTGGCGAAGAGAGAGAGCTGGGCCGCGGCAGGGTGGGGCGGAAGCCTCAGCAAGGCTGCCAGCCGGGCCTCGGGTGGGGGGCCGTCCTAGAAGGGGGCCCCCGACCTCGGCCTCGGCGAAGCACACGCGAGCACGTGGGAAGCAGCTTCTGCGGGGACCGAGAGGCCGGACCCCCAGCAGAGCGAACACACACGGTCTGAGGCTGCGGGAGGCCTTCTGACAGCAGCCCCGCTTCGCTGAGCCGGGCGCCCGCCCGCAGTCGAGCCCAGCGGGGCCGGCGTTCAGCGGGCACCGTGCTGCACACCCGGCTCGCGGGGAGGTCGGGAGGGCGACGCCGGCCTGCAGGCCCACCTCTCTGGGGGCGCCCGGAGCGGGGAGGCCAGCCCGAAGCGGACGGGCGAAGGGACGAGCCCCTGCCGTGGCATTGCTTCAGGAGGACGCATTGGCCCAGCAAGCCCCACTCCGTCCCGGGAGGAGAGAAGCGGCTGTGACCCGTTCGAAGCACGGAGCAAGGCGCCCGGCCCTCAGCTCTTGAACGCGCTTCCCGGAGGGGGCTCTGTCAGCTCCACATTCGCCTATAGCAGCAGGCCTTCTCTCGGGCGAGGAGAGCGATGCAGAGACCCTGCCGGCTTGGGCCTCCACCGCAGGGACCTGCGCGTGCCGCCAGCACCCCCGGGCCGGCAGCGGCTTCGGGGAGCCCGGGGCGTCCCACGCCTGGGCCTGGCAACCGAAGGAGACCGCAGGTCCCTCCATTCCGAGCCCCAGCGTGCTCCGGGGAGAACGTCCGCCCAGGGAAAGACGAGTGCGAAGAGGGAAGCCGGGAGGAGAGAGGCAGGGCGCGCTTCGGGAGGCCCGGGCGCCCAGGCTGTGGGGCCGGCTTCTCCCGGGCCGGCGCCTGGCGTCCTCCGCGGGGAAGCGGTTGGCTGACTCGCCTTGGGTGGGGACGTGGTAGGTCAGGCCCCTCGACCTCCCTGTGAGAAACCAGGCAGGGTGGAATGCCATCCCCCGTCCCCGTCCACACACACGGCGCTCCCCGGAGAAGGATGCCTCCCCGGCGCTGAGCCTGTTCACCTCGAGTGAGCACCACAGCCTCACCGCCGGGAAGCAAGCCTGACGCCGAGCGGCCTTCCGCGTGCAGGCCTCTTTGGCGAAGAGAGAGAGCTGGGCCGCGGCAGGGTGGGGCGGAAGCCTCAGCAAGGCTGCCAGCCGGGCCTCGGGTGGGGGGCCGTCCTAGAAGGGGGCCCCCGACCTCGGCCTCGGCGAAGCACACGCGAGCACGTGGGAAGCAGCTTCTGCGGGGACCGAGAGGCCGGACCCCCAGCAGAGCGAACACACACGGTCTGAGGCTGCGGGAGGCCTTCTGACAGCAGCCCCGCTTCGCTGAGCCGGGCGCCCGCCCGCAGTCGAGCCCAGCGGGGCCGGCGTTCAGCGGGCACCGTGCTGCACACCCGGCTCGCGGGGAGGTCGGGAGGGCGACGCCGGCCTGCAGGCCCACCTCTCTGGGGGCGCCCGGAGCGGGGAGGCCAGCCCGAAGCGGACGGGCGAAGGGCCGAGCCCCTGCCGTGGCATTGCTTCAGGAGGACGCATTGGCCCAGCAAGCCCCACTCCGTCCCGGGAGGAGAGAAGCGGCTGTGACCCGTTCGAAGCACGGAGCAAGGCGCCCGGCCCTCAGCTCTTGAACGCGCTTCCCGGAGGGGGCTCTGTCAGCTCCACAATACCCTATAGCAGCAGGCCTTCTCTCGGGCGCGGAGAGCGATGCAGACACCCTGCCGGCTTGGGCCTCCACCGCAGGGACCTGCGCGTGCCGCCAGCACCCCGGTGCCGGCAGCGGCTTCGTGGAGCCCGGGGCGTCCCACGCCTGGGCCTGGCAACCGAAGGAGACCGCAGGTCCCTCCATTCCGAGCCCCAGCGTGCTCCGGGGAGAACGTCCGCCCAGGGAAAGACGAGTGCGAAGAGGGAAGCCGGGAGGAGAGAGGCAGGGCGCGCTTCGGGAGGCCCGGGCGCCCAGGCTGTGGGGCCGGCTTCTCCCGGGCCGGCGCCTGGCGTCCTCCGCGGGGAAGCGGTTGGCTGACTCGCCTTGGGTGGGGACGTGGTAGGTCAGGCCCCTCGACCTCCCTGTGAGAAACCAGGCAGGGTGGAATGCCATCCCCCGTCCCCGTCCACACACACGGCGCTCCCCGGAGAAGGATGCCTCCCCGGCGCTGAGCCTGTTCACCTCGAGTGAGCACCACAGCCTCACCGCCGGGAAGCAAGCCTGACGCCGAGCGGCCTTCCGCGTGCAGGCCTCTTTGGCGCAGAGAGAGAGCTGGGCCGCGGCAGGGTGGGGCGGAAGCCTCAGCAAGGCTGCCAGCCGGGCCTCGGGTGGGGGGCCGTCCTAGAAGGGGGCCCCCGACCTCGGCCTCGGCGAAGCACACGCGAGCACGTGGGAAGCAGCTTCTGCGGGGACCGAGAGGCCGGACCCCCAGCAGAGCGAACACACACGGTCTGAGGCTGCGGGAGGCCTTCTGACAGCAGCCCCGCTTCGCTGAGCCGGGCGCCCGCCCGCAGTCGAGCCCAGCGGGGCCGGCGTTCAGCGGGCACCGTGCTGCACACCCGGCTCGCGGGGAGGTCGGGAGGGCGACGCCGGCCTGCAGGCCCACCTCTCTGGGGGCGCCCGGAGCGGGGAGGCCAGCCCGAAGCGGACGGGCGAAGGGCCGAGCCCCTGCCGTGGCATTGCTTCAGGAGGACGCATTGGCCCAGCAAGCCCCACTCCGTCCCGGGAGGAGAGAAGCGGCTGTGACCCGTTCGAAGCACGGAGCAAGGCGCCCGGCCCTCAGCTCTTGAACGCGCTTCCCGGAGGGGGCTCTGTCAGCTCCACATTCGCCTATAGCACCAGGCCTTCTCTCGGGCGAGGAGAGCGATGCAGACACCCTGCCGGCTTGGGCCTCCACCGCAGGGACCTGCGCGTGCCGCCAGCACCCCCGGGCCGGCAGCGGCATCGGGGAGCCCGGGGCGTCCCACGCGTGGGCCTGGCAACCGAAGGAGACCGCAGGTCCCTCCATTCCGAGCCCCAGCGTGCTCCGGGGAGAACGTCCGCCCAGGGAAAGACGAGTGCGAAGAGGGAAGCCGGGAGGAGAGAGGCAGGGCGCGCTTCGGGAGGCCCGGGCGCCCAGACTGTGGGGCCGGCTTCTCCCGGGCCGGCGCCTGGCGTCCTCCGCGGGGAAGCGGTTGGCTGACTCGCCTTGGGTGGGGACGTGGTAGGTCAGGCCCCTCGACCTCCCTGTGAGAAACCAGGCAGGGTGGAATGCCATCCCCCGTCCCCGTCCACACACACGGCGCTCCCCGGAGAAGGATGCCTCCCCGGCGCTGAGCCTGTTCACCTCGAGTGAGCACCACAGCCTCACCGCCGGGAAGCAAGCCTGACGCCGAGCGGCCTTCCGCGTGCAGGCCTCTTTGGCGCAGAGAGAGAGCTGGGCCGCGGCAGGGGGGGGCGGAAGCCTCAGCAAGGCTGCCAGCCGGGCCTCGGGTGGGGGGCCGTCCTAGAAGGGGGCCCCCGACCTCGGCCTCGGCGAAGCACACGCGAGCACGTGGGAAGCAGCTTCTGCGGGGACCGAGAGGCCGGACCCCCAGCAGAGCGAACACACACGGTCTGAGGCTGCGGGAGGCCTTCTGACAGCAGCCCCGCTTCGCTGAGCCGGGCGCCCGCCCGCAGTCGAGCCCAGCGGGGCCGGCTTTCAGCGGGCACCGTGCTGCACACCCGGCTCGCGGGGAGGTCGGGAGGGCGACGCCGGCCTGCAGGCCCACCTCTCTGGGGGCGCCCGGAGCGGGGAGGCCAGCCCGAAGCGGACGGGCGAAGGGCCGAGCCCCTGCCGTGGCATTGCTTCAGGAGGACGCATTGGCCCAGCAAGCCCCACTCCGTCCCGGGAGGAGAGAAGCGGCTGTGACCCGTTCGAAGCACGGAGCAAGGCGCCCGGCCCTCAGCTCTTGAACGCGCTTCCCGGAGGGGGCTCTGTCAGCTCCACTTTCGCCTATAGCACCAGGCCTTCTCTCGGGCGAGGAGAGCGATGCAGACACCCTGCCGGCTTGGGCCTCCACCGCAGGGACCTGCGCGTGCCGCCAGCACCCCCGGGCCGGCAGCGGCTTCGGGGAGCCCGGGGCGTCCCACGCCTGGGCCTGGCAACCGAAGGAGACCGCAGGTCCCTCCATTCCGAGCCCCAGCGTGCTCCGGGGAGAACGTCCGCCCAGGGAAAGACGAGTGCGAAGAGGGAAGCCGGGAGGATAGAGGAAGGGCGCGCTTCGGGAGGCCCGGGCGCCCAGGCTGTGGGGCCGGCTTCTCCCGGGCCGGCGCCTGGCGTCCTCCGCGGGGAAGCGGTTGGCTGACTCGCCTTGGGTGGGGACGTGGTAGGTCAGGCCCCTCGACCTCCCTGTGAGAAACCAGGCAGGGTGGAATGCCATCCCCCGTCCCCGTCCACACACACGGCGCTCCCCGGTGAAGGATGCCTCCCCGGCGCTGAGCCTGTTCACCTCGAGTGAGCACCACAGCCTCACCGCCGGGAAGCAAGCCTGACGCCGAGCGGCCTTCCGCGTGCAGGCCTCTTTGGCGCAGAGAGAGAGCTGGGCCGCGGCAGGGTGGGGCGGAAGCCTCAGCAAGGCTGCCAGCCGGGCCTCGGGTGGGGGGCCGTCCTAGAAGGGGGCCCCCGACCTCGGCCTCGGCGAAGCACACGCGAGCACGTGGGAAGCAGCTTCTGCGGGGACCGAGAGGCCGGACCCCCAGCAGAGCGAACACACACGGTCTGAGGCTGCGGGAGGCCTTCTGACAGCAGCCCCGCTTCGCTGAGCCGGGCGCCCGCCCGCAGTCGAGCCCAGCGGGGCCGGCGTTCAGCGGGCACCGTGCTGCACACCCGGCTCGCGGGGAGGTCGGGAGGGCGACGCCGGCCTGCAGGCCCACCTCTCTGGGGGCGCCCGGTGCGGGGAGGCCAGTCCGAAGCGGACGGGCGAAGGGCCGAGCCCCTGCCGTGGCATTGCTTCAGGAGGACGCATTGGCCCAGCAAGCCCCACTCCGTCCCGGGAGGAGAGAAGCGGCTGTGACCCGTTCGAAGCACGGAGCAAGGCGCCCGGCCCTCAGCTCTTGAACGCGCTTCCCGGAGGGGGCTCTGTCAGCTCCACATTCCCCTATAGCAGCAGGCCTTCTCTCGGGCGCGGAGAGCGATGTAGACACCCTGCCGGCTTGGGCTTCCACCGCAGGGACCTGAGCGTGCTGCCGGCACCCCCGGGCCGGCAGCGGTTTCGGGGAGCCCGGGCCGTCCCACGCCTGGGCCTGGCAACCGAAGGAGACCGCAGGTCCCTCCATTGCGAGCCCCAGCGTGCTCCGGGGAGAACGTCCGCCCAGGGAAAGACGAGTGCGAAGAGGGAAGCCGGGAGGATAGAGGCAGGGCGCGCTTCGGGAGGCCCGGGCGCCCAGGCTGTGGGGCCGGCTTCTCCCGGGCCGGCGCCTGGCGTCCTCCGCGGGGAAGCGGTTGGCTGACTCGCCTTGGGTGGGGACGTGGTAGGTCAGGCCCCTCGACCTCCCTGTGAGAAACCAGGCAGGGTGGAATGCCATCCCCCGTCCCCGTCCACACACACGGCGCTCCCCGGAGAAGGATGCCTCCCCGGCGCTGAGCCTGTTCACCTCGAGTGAGCACCACAGCCTCACCGCCGGGAAGCAAGCCTGACGCCGAGCGGCCTTCCGCGTGCAGGCCTCTTTGGCGCAGAGAGAGAGCTGGGCCGCGGCAGGGTGGGGCGGAAGCCTCAGCAAGGCTTCCAGCCGGGCCTCGGGTGGGGGGCCGTCCTAGAAGGGGGCCCCCGACCTCGGCCTCGGCGAAGCACACACGAGCACGTGGGAAGCAGCTTCTGCGGGGACCGAGAGGCCGGACCCCCAGCAGAGCGAACACACACGGTCTGAGGCTGCGGGAGGCCTTCTGACAGCAGCCCCGCTTCGCTGAGCCGGGCGCCCGCCCGCAGTCGAGCCCAGCGGGGCCGGCGTTCAGCGGGCACCGTGCTGCACACCCGGCTCGCGGGGAGGTCGGGAGGGCGACGCCGGCCTGCAGGCCCACCTCTCTGGGGGCGCCCGGAGCGGGGAGGCCAGCCCGAAGCGGACGGGCGAAGGGCCGAGCCCCTGCCGTGGCATTGCTTCAGGAGGACGCATTGGCCCAGCAAGCCCCACTCCGTCCCGGGAGGAGAGAAGCAGCTGTGACCCGTTCGAAGCACGGAGCAAGGCGCCCGGCCCTCAGCTCTTGAACGCGCTTCCCGGAGGGGGCTCTGTCAGCTCCACATTCCCCTATAGCAGCAGGCCTTCTCTCGGGCGCGGAGAGCGATGCAGACACCCTGCCGGCTTGGGCCTCCACCGCAGGGACCTGCGCGTGCCGCCAGCACCCCCGGGCCGGCAGCGGCTTCGGGGAGCCCGGGGCGTCCCACGCCTGGGCCTGGCAACCGAAGGAGACCGCAGGTCCCTCCATTCCGAGCCCCAGCGTGCTCCGGGGAGAACGTCCGCCCAGGGAAAGACGAGTGCGAAGAGGGAAGCCGGGAGGAGAGAGGCAGGGCGCGCTTCGGGAGGCCCGGGCGCCCAGGCTGTGGGGCCGGCTTCTCCCGGGCCGGCGCCTGGCGTCCTCCGCGGGGAAGCGGTTGGCTGACTCGCCTTGGGTGGGGACGTGGTAGGTCAGGCCCCTCGACCTCCCTGTGAGAAACCAGGCAGGGTGGAATGCCATCCCCCGTCCCCGTCCACACACACGGCGCTCCCCGGAGAAGGATGCCTCCCCGGCGCTGAGCCTGTTCACCTCGAGTGAGCACCACAGCCTCACCGCCGGGAAGCAAGCCTGACGCCGAGCGGCCTTCCGCGTGCAGGCCTCTTTGGCGAAGAGAGAGAGCTGGGCCGCGGCAGGGTGGGGCGGAAGCCTCAGCAAGGCTGCCAGCCGGGCCTCGGGTGGGGGGCCGTCCTAGAAGGGGCCCCCGACCTCGGCCTCGGCGAAGCACACGCGAGCACGTGGGAAGCAGCTTCTGCGGGGACCGAGAGGCCGGACCCCCAGCAGAGCGAACACACACGGTCTGAGGCTGCGGGAGGCCTTCTGACAGCAGCCCCGCTTCGCTGAGCCGGGCGCCCGCCCGCAGTGGAGCCCAGCGGGGCCGGCGTTCAGCGGGCACCGTGCTGCACACCCGGCTCGCGGGGAGGTCGGGAGGGCGACGCCGGCCTGCAGGCCCACCTCTCTGGGGGCGCCCGGAGCGGGGAGGCCAGCCCGAAGCGGACGGGCGAAGGGCCGAGCCCCTGCCGTGGCATTGCTTCAGGAGGACGCATTGGCCCAGCAAGCCCCACTCCGTCCCGGGAGGAGAGAAGCGGCTGTGACCCGTTCGAAGCACGGAGCAAGGCGCCCGGCCCTCAGCTCTTGAACGCGCTTCCCGGAGGGGGCTCTGTCAGCTCCACATTCGCCTATAGCAGCAGGCCTTCTCTCGGGCGAGGAGAGCGATGCAGAGACCCTGCCGGCTTGGGCCTCCACCGCAGGGACCTGCGCGTGCCGCCAGCACCCCCGGGCCGGCAGCGGCTTCGGGGAGCCCGGGCCGTCCCACGCCTGGGCCTGGCAACCGAAGGAGACCGCAGGTCCCTCCATTCCGAGCCCCAGCGTGCTCCGGGGAGAACGTCCGCCCAGGGAAAGACGAGTGCGAAGAGGGAAGCCGGGAGGAGAGAGGCAGGGCGCGCTTCGGGAGGCCCGGGCGCCCAGGCTGTGGGGCCGGCTTCTCCCGGGCCGGCGCCTGGCGTCCTCCGCGGGGAAGCGGTTGGCTGACTCGCCTTGGGTGGGGACGTGGTAGGTCAGGCCCCTCGACCTCCCTGTGAGAAACCAGGCAGGGTGGAATGCCATCCCCCGTCCCCGTCCACACACACGGCGCTCCCCGGAGAAGGATGCCTCCCCGGCGCTGAGCCTGTTCACCTCGAGTGAGCACCACAGCCTCACCGCCGGGAAGCAAGCCTGACGCCGAGCGGCCTTCCGCGTGCAGGCCTCTTTGGCGCAGAGAGAGAGCTGGGCCGCGGCAGGGTGGGGCGGAAGCCTCAGCAAGGCTTCCAGCCGGGCGTCGGGTGGGGGGCCGTCCTAGAAGGGGGCCCCCGACCTCGGCCTCGGCGAAGCACACGCGAGCACGTGGGAAGCAGCTTCTGCGGGGACCGAGAGGCCGGACCCCCAGCAGAGCGAACACACACGGTCTGAGGCTGCGGGAGGCCTTCTGACAGCAGCCCCGCTTCGCTGAGCCGGGCGCCCGCCCGCAGTCGAGCCCAGCGGGGCCGGCGTTCAGCGGGCACCGTGCTGCACACCCGGCTCGCGGGGAGGTCGGGAGGGCGACGCCGGCCTGCAGGCCCACCTCTCTGGGGGCGCCCGGAGCGGGGAGGCCAGCCCGAAGCGGACGGGCGAAGGGCCGAGCCCCTGCCGTGGCATTGCTTCAGGAGGACGCATTGGCCCAGCAAGCCCCACTCCGTCCCGGGAGGAGAGAAGCAGCTGTGACCCGTTCGAAGCACGGAGCAAGGCGCCCGGCCCTCAGCTCTTGAACGCGCTTCCCGGAGGGGGCTCTGTCAGCTCCACATTCGCCTATAGCAGCAGGCCTTCTCTCGGGCGAGGAGAGCGATGCAGAGACCCTGCCGGCTTGGGCCTCCACCGCAGGGACCTGCGCGTGCCGCCAGCACCCCCGGGCCGGCAGCGGCTTTGGGGAGCCCGGGGCGTCCCACGCCTGGGCCTGGCAACCGAAGGAGACCGCAGGTCCCTCCATTCCGAGCCCCAGCGTGCTCCGGGGAGAACGTCCGCCCAGGGAAAGACGAGTGCGAAGAGGGAAGCCGGGAGGAGAGAGGCAGGGCGCGCTTCGGGAGGCCCGGGCGCCCAGGCTGTGGGGCCGGCTTCTCCCGGGCCGGCGCCTGGCGTCCTCCGCGGGGAAGCGGTTGGCTGACTCGCCTTGGGTGGGGACGTGGTAGGTCAGGCCCCTCGACCTCCCTGTGAGAAACCAGGCAGGGTGGAATGCCATCCCCCGTCCCCGTCCACACACACGGCGCTCCCCGGAGAAGGATGCCTCCCCGGCGCTGAGCCTGTTCACCTCGAGTGAGCACCACAGCCTCACCGCCGGGAAGCAAGCCTGACGCCGAGCGGCCTTCCGCTTGCAGTCCTCTTTGGCGAAGAGAGAGCGCTGGGCCGCGGTAGGGTGGGGCGGAAGCCTCAGCAAGGCTGCCAGCCGGGCATCGGGTGGGGGGCCGTCAAAGAAGGGGCCCCCGACCTCGGCCTCGGCGAAGCACACGCGAGCACGTGGGAAGCAGCTTCTGCGGGGACCGAGAGGCCGGACCCCCAGCAGAGCGAACACACACGGTCTGAGGCTGCGGGAGGCCTTCTGACAGCAGCCCCGCTTCGCTGAGCCGGGCGCCCGCCCGCAGTCGAGCCCAGCGGGGCCGGCGTTCAGCGGGCACCGTGCTGCACACCCGGCTCGCGGGGAGGTCGGGAGGGCGACGCCGGCCTGCAGGCCCACCTCTCTGGGGGCGCCCGGAGCGGGGAGGCCAGTCCGAAGCGGACGGGCGAAGGGCCGAGCCCCTGCCGTGGCATTGCTTCAGGAGGACGCATTGGCCCAGCAAGCCCCACTCCGTCCCGGGAGGAGAGAAGCGGCTGTGACCCGTTCGAAGCACGGAGCAAGGCGCCCGGCCCTCAGCTCTTGAACGCGCTTCCCGGAGGGGGCTCTGTCAGCTCCACATTCCCCTATAGCAGCAGGCCTTCTCTCGGGCGCGGAGAGCGATGTAGACACCCTGCCGGCTTGGGCTTCCACCGCAGGGACCTGAGCGTGCTGCCGGCACCCCCGGGCCGGCAGCGGTTTCGGGGAGCCCGGGGCGTCCCACGCCTGGGCCTGGCAACCGAAGGAGACCGCAGGTCCCTCCATTGCGAGCCCCAGCGTGCTCCGGGGAGAACGTCCGCCCAGGGAAAGACGAGTGCGAAGAGGGAAGCCGGGAGGAGAGAGGCAGGGCGCGCTTCGGGAGGCCCGGGCGCCCAGGCTGTGGGGCCGGCTTCTCCCGGGCCGGCGCCTGGCGTCCTCCGCGGGGAAGCGGTTGGCTGACTCGCCTTGGGTGGGGACGTGGTAGGTCAGGCCCCTCGACCTCCCTGTGAGAAACCAGGCAGGGTGGAATGCCATCCCCCGTCCCCGTCCACACACACGGCGCTCCCCGGAGAAGGATGCCTCCCCGGCGCTGAGCCTGTTCACCTCGAGTGAGCACCACAGCCTCACCGCCGGGAAGCAAGCCTGACGCCGAGCGGCCTTCCGCGTGCAGGCCTCTTTGGCGAAGAGAGAGAGCTGGGCCGCGGCAGGGTGGGGCGGAAGCCTCAGCAAGGCTGCCAGCCGGGCCTCGGGTGGGGGGCCGTCCTAGAAGGGGGCCCCCGACCTCGGCCTCGGCGAAGCACACGCGAGCACGTGGGAAGCAGCTTCTGCGGGGACCGAGAGGCCGGACCCCCAGCAGAGCGAACACACACGGTCTGAGGCTGCGGGAGGCCTTCTGACAGCAGCCCCGCTTCGCTGAGCCGGGCGCCCGCCCGCAGTCGAGCCCAGCGGGGCCGGCGTTCAGCGGGCACCGTGCTGCACACCCGGCTCGCGGGGAGGTCGGGAGGGCGACGCCGGCCTGCAGGCCCACCTCTCTGGGGGCGCCCGGAGCGGGGAGGCCAGCCCGAAGCGGACGGGCGAAGGGACGAGCCCCTGCCGTGGCATTGCTTCAGGAGGACGCATTGGCCCAGCAAGCCCCACTCCGTCCCGGGAGGAGAGAAGCGGCTGTGACCTGTTCGAAGCACGGAGCAAGGCGCCCGGCCCTCAGCTCTTGAACGCGCTTCCCGGAGGGGGCTCTGTCAGCTCCACATTCGCCTATAGCAGCAGGCCTTCTCTCGGGCGAGGAGAGCGATGCAGAGACCCTGCCGGCTTGGGCCTCCACCGCAGGGACCTGCGCGTGCCGCCAGCACCCCCGGGCCGGCAGCGGCTTCGGGGAGCCCGGGGCGTCCCACGCCTGGGCCTGGCAACCGAAGGAGACCGCAGGTCCCTCCATTCCGAGCCCCAGCGTGCTCCGGGGAGAACGTCCGCCCAGGGAAAGACGAGTGCGAAGAGGGAAGCCGGGAGGAGAGAGGCAGGGCGCGCTTCGGGAGGCCCGGGCGCCCAGGCTGTGGGGCCGGCTTCTCCCGGGCCGGCGCCTGGTGTCCTCCGCGGGGAAGCGGTTGGCTGACTCGCCTTGGGTGGGGACGTGGTAGGTCAGGCCCCTCGACCTCCCTGTGAGAAACCAGGCAGGGTGGAATGCCATCCCCCGTCCCCGTCCACACACACGGCGCTCCCCGGAGAAGGATGCCTCCCCGGCGCTGAGCCTGTTCACCTCGAGTGAGCACCACAGCCTCACCGCCGGGAAGCAAGCCTGACGCCGAGCGGCCTTCCGCGTGCAGGCCTCTTTGGCGAAGAGAGAGAGCTGGGCCGCGGCAGGGTGGGGCGGAAGCCTCAGCAAGGCTGCCAGCCGGGCCTCGGGTGGGGGGCCGTCCTAGAAGGGGGCCCCCGACCTCGGCCTCGGCGAAGCACACGCGAGCACGTGGGAAGCAGCTTCTGCGGGGACCGAGAGGCCGGACCCCCAGCAGAGCGAACACACACGGTCTGAGGCTGCGGGAGGCCTTCTGACAGCAGCCCCGCTTCGCTGAGCCGGGCGCCCGCCCGCAGTCGAGCCCAGCGGGGCCGGCGTTCAGCGGGCACCGTGCTGCACACCCGGCTCGCGGGGAGGTCGGGAGGGCGACGCCGGCCTGCAGGCCCACCTCTCTGGGGGCGCCCGGAGCGGGGAGGCCAGCCCGAAGCGGACGGGCGAAGGGACGAGCCCCTGCCGTGGCATTGCTTCAGGAGGACGCATTGGCCCAGCAAGCCCCACTCCGTCCCGGGAGGAGAGAAGCGGCTGTGACCCGTTCGAAGCACGGAGCAAGGCGCCCGGCCCTCAGCTCTTGAACGCGCTTCCCGGAGGGGGCTCTGTCAGCTCCACATTCGCCTATAGCAGCAGGCCTTCTCTCGGGCGAGGAGAGCGATGCAGAGACCCTGCCGGCTTGGGCCTCCACCGCAGGGACCTGCGCGTGCCGCCAGCACCCCCGGGCCGGCAGCGGCTTCGGGGAGCCCGGGGCGTCCCACGCCTGGGCCTGGCAACCGAAGGAGACCGCAGGTCCCTCCATTCCGAGCCCCAGCGTGCTCCGGGGAGAACGTCCGCCCAGGGAAAGACGAGTGCGAAGAGGGAAGCCGGGAGGAGAGAGGCAGGGCGCGCTTCGGGAGGCCCGGGCGCCCAGGCTGTGGGGCCGGCTTCTCCCGGGCCGGCGCCTGGCGTCCTCCGCGGGGAAGCGGTTGGCTGACTCGCCTTGGGTGGGGACGTGGTAGGTCAGGCCCCTCGACCTCCCTGTGAGAAACCAGGCAGGGTGGAATGCCATCCCCCGTCCCCGTCCACACACACGGCGCTCCCCGGAGAAGGATGCCTCCCCGGCGCTGAGCCTGTTCACCTCGAGTGAGCACCACAGCCTCACCGCCGGGAAGCAAGCCTGACGCCGAGCGGCCTTCCGCGTGCAGGCCTCTTTGGCGAAGAGAGAGAGCTGGGCCGCGGCAGGGTGGGGCGGAAGCCTCAGCAAGGCTGCCAGCCGGGCCTCGGGTGGGGGGCCGTCCTAGAAGGGGGCCCCCGACCTCGGCCTCGGCGAAGCACACGCGAGCACGTGGGAAGCAGCTTCTGCGGGGACCGAGAGGCCGGACCCCCAGCAGAGCGAACACACACGGTCTGAGGCTGCGGGAGGCCTTCTGACAGCAGCCCCGCTTCGCTGAGCCGGGCGCCCGCCCGCAGTCGAGCCCAGCGGGGCCGGCGTTCAGCGGGCACCGTGCTGCACACCCGGCTCGCGGGGAGGTCGGGAGGGCGACGCCGGCCTGCAGGCCCACCTCTCTGGGGGCGCCCGGAGCGGGGAGGCCAGCCCGAAGCGGACGGGCGAAGGGCCGAGCCCCTGCCGTGGCATTGCTTCAGGAGGACGCATTGGCCCAGCAAGCCCCACTCCGTCCCGGGAGGAGAGAAGCGGCTGTGACCCGTTCGAAGCACGGAGCAAGGCGCCCGGCCCTCAGCTCTTGAACGCGCTTCCCGGAGGGGGCTCTGTCAGCTCCACAATACCCTATAGCAGCAGGCCTTCTCTCGGGCGCGGAGAGCGATGCAGACACCCTGCCGGCTTGGGCCTCCACCGCAGGGACCTGCGCGTGCCGCCAGCACCCCGGTGCCGGCAGCGGCTTCGTGGAGCCCGGGGCGTCCCACGCCTGGGCCTGGCAACCGAAGGAGACCGCAGGTCCCTCCATTCCGAGCCCCAGCGTGCTCCGGGGAGAACGTCCGCCCAGGGAAAGACGAGTGCGAAGAGGGAAGCCGGGAGGAGAGAGGCAGGGCGCGCTTCGGGAGGCCCGGGCGCCCAGGCTGTGGGGCCGGCTTCTCCCGGGCCGGCGCCTGGCGTCCTCCGCGGGGAAGCGGTTGGCTGACTCGCCTTGGGTGGGGACGTGGTAGGTCAGGCCCCTCGACCTCCCTGTGAGAAACCAGGCAGGGTGGAATGCCATCCCCCGTCCCCGTCCACACACACGGCGCTCCCCGGAGAAGGATGCCTCCCCGGCGCTGAGCCTGTTCACCTCGAGTGAGCACCACAGCCTCACCGCCGGGAAGCAAGCCTGACGCCGAGCGGCCTTCCGCTTGCAGTCCTCTTTGGCGAAGAGAGAGCGCTGGGCCGCGGTAGGGTGGGGCGGAAGCCTCAGCAAGGCTGCCAGCCGGGCATCGGGTGGGGGGCCGTCAAAGAAGGGGCCCCCGACCTCGGCCTCGGCGAAGCACACGCGAGCACGTGGGAAGCAGCTTCTGCGGGGACCGAGAGGCCGGACCCCCAGCAGAGCGAACACACACGGTCTGAGGCTGCGGGAGGCCTTCTGACAGCAGCCCCGCTTCGCTGAGCCGGGCGCCCGCCCGCAGTCGAGCCCAGCGGGGCCGGCGTTCAGCGGGCACCGTGCTGCACACCCGGCTCGCGGGGAGGTCGGGAGGGCGACGCCGGCCTGCAGGCCCACCTCTCTGGGGGCGCCCGGAGCGGGGAGGCCAGTCCGAAGCGGACGGGCGAAGGGCCGAGCCCCTGCCGTGGCATTGCTTCAGGAGGACGCATTGGCCCAGCAAGCCCCACTCCGTCCCGGGAGGAGAGAAGCGGCTGTGACCCGTTCGAAGCACGGAGCAAGGCGCCCGGCCCTCAGCTCTTGAACGCGCTTCCCGGAGGGGGCTCTGTCAGCTCCACATTCCCCTATAGCAGCAGGCCTTCTCTCGGGCGCGGAGAGCGATGTAGACACCCTGCCGGCTTGGGCTTCCACCGCAGGGACCTGAGCGTGCTGCCGGCACCCCCGGGCCGGCAGCGGTTTCGGGGAGCCCGGGGCGTCCCACGCCTGGGCCTGGCAACCGAAGGAGACCGCAGGTCCCTCCATTGCGAGCCCCAGCGTGCTCCGGGGAGAACGTCCGCCCAGGGAAAGACGAGTGCGAAGAGGGAAGCCGGGAGGAGAGAGGCAGGGCGCGCTTCGGGAGGCCCGGGCGCCCAGGCTGTGGGGCCGGCTTCTCCCGGGCCGGCGCCTGGCGTCCTCCGCGGGGAAGCGGTTGGCTGACTCGCCTTGGGTGGGGACGTGGTAGGTCAGGCCCCTCGACCTCCCTGTGAGAAACCAGGCAGGGTGGAATGCCATCCCCCGTCCCCGTCCACACACACGGCGCTCCCCGGAGAAGGATGCCTCCCCGGCGCTGAGCCTGTTCACCTCGAGTGAGCACCACAGCCTCACCGCCGGGAAGCAAGCCTGACGCCGAGCGGCCTTCCGCGTGCAGGCCTCTTTGGCGAAGAGAGAGAGCTGGGCCGCGGCAGGGTGGGGCGGAAGCCTCAGCAAGGCTGCCAGCCGGGCCTCGGGTGGGGGGCCGTCCTAGAAGGGGGCCCCCGACCTCGGCCTCGGCGAAGCACACGCGAGCACGTGGGAAGCAGCTTCTGCGGGGACCGAGAGGCCGGACCCCCAGCAGAGCGAACACACACGGTCTGAGGCTGCGGGAGGCCTTCTGACAGCAGCCCCGCTTCGCTGAGCCGGGCGCCCGCCCGCAGTCGAGCCCAGCGGGGCCGGCGTTCAGCGGGCACCGTGCTGCACACCCGGCTCGCGGGGAGGTCGGGAGGGCGACGCCGGCCTGCAGGCCCACCTCTCTGGGGGCGCCCGGAGCGGGGAGGCCAGCCCGAAGCGGACGGGCGAAGGGACGAGCCCCTGCCGTGGCATTGCTTCAGGAGGACGCATTGGCCCAGCAAGCCCCACTCCGTCCCGGGAGGAGAGAAGCGGCTGTGACCCGTTCGAAGCACGGAGCAAGGCGCCCGGCCCTCAGCTCTTGAACGCGCTTCCCGGAGGGGGCTCTGTCAGCTCCACATTCGCCTATAGCAGCAGGCCTTCTCTCGGGCGAGGAGAGCGATGCAGAGACCCTGCCGGCTTGGGCCTCCACCGCAGGGACCTGCGCGTGCCGCCAGCACCCCCGGGCCGGCAGCGGCTTCGGGGAGCCCGGGGCGTCCCACGCCTGGGCCTGGCAACCGAAGGAGACCGCAGGTCCCTCCATTCCGAGCCCCAGCGTGCTCCGGGGAGAACGTCCGCCCAGGGAAAGACGAGTGCGAAGAGGGAAGCCGGGAGGAGAGAGGCAGGGCGCGCTTCGGGAGGCCCGGGCGCCCAGGCTGTGGGGCCGGCTTCTCCCGGGCCGGCGCCTGGCGTCCTCCGCGGGGAAGCGGTTGGCTGACTCGCCTTGGGTGGGGACGTGGTAGGTCAGGCCCCTCGACCTCCCTGTGAGAAACCAGGCAGGGTGGAATGCCATCCCCCGTCCCCGTCCACACACACGGCGCTCCCCGGAGAAGGATGCCTCCCCGGCGCTGAGCCTGTTCACCTCGAGTGAGCACCACAGCCTCACCGCCGGGAAGCAAGCCTGACGCCGAGCGGCCTTCCGCGTGCAGGCCTCTTTGGCGAAGAGAGAGAGCTGGGCCGCGGCAGGGTGGGGCGGAAGCCTCAGCAAGGCTGCCAGCCGGGCCTCGGGTGGGGGGCCGTCCTAGAAGGGGGCCCCCGACCTCGGCCTCGGCGAAGCACACGCGAGCACGTGGGAAGCAGCTTCTGCGGGGACCGAGAGGCCGGACCCCCAGCAGAGCGAACACACACGGTCTGAGGCTGCGGGAGGCCTTCTGACAGCAGCCCCGCTTCGCTGAGCCGGGCGCCCGCCCGCAGTCGAGCCCAGCGGGGCCGGCGTTCAGCGGGCACCGTGCTGCACACCCGGCTCGCGGGGAGGTCGGGAGGGCGACGCCGGCCTGCAGGCCCACCTCTCTGGGGGCGCCCGGAGCGGGGAGGCCAGCCCGAAGCGGACGGGCGAAGGGACGAGCCCCTGCCGTGGCATTGCTTCAGGAGGACGCATTGGCCCAGCAAGCCCCACTCCGTCCCGGGAGGAGAGAAGCGGCTGTGACCCGTTCGAAGCACGGAGCAAGGCGCCCGGCCCTCAGCTCTTGAACGCGCTTCCCGGAGGGGGCTCTGTCAGCTCCACATTCGCCTATAGCAGCAGGCCTTCTCTCGGGCGAGGAGAGCGATGCAGAGACCCTGCCGGCTTGGGCCTCCACCGCAGGGACCTGCGCGTGCCGCCAGCACCCCCGGGCCGGCAGCGGCTTCGGGGAGCCCGGGGCGTCCCACGCCTGGGCCTGGCAACCGAAGGAGACCGCAGGTCCCTCCATTCCGAGCCCCAGCGTGCTCCGGGGAGAACGTCCGCCCAGGGAAAGACGAGTGCGAAGAGGGAAGCCGGGAGGAGAGAGGCAGGGTGCGCTTCGGGAGGCCCGGGCGCCCAGGCTGTGGGGCCGGCTTCTCCCGGGCCGGCGCCTGGCGTCCTCCGCGGGGAAGCGGTTGGCTGACTCGCCTTGGGTGGGGACGTGGTAGGTCAGGCCCCTCGACCTCCCTGTGAGAAACCAGGCAGGGTGGAATGCCATCCCCCGTCCCCGTCCACACACACGGCGCTCCCCGGAGAAGGATGCCTCCCCGGCGCTGAGCCTGTTCACCTCGAGTGAGCACCACAGCCTCACCGCCGGGAAGCAAGCCTGACGCCGAGCGGCCTTCCGCGTGCAGGCCTCTTTGGCGAAGAGAGAGAGCTGGGCCGCGGCAGGGTGGGGCGGAAGCCTCAGCAAGGCTGCCAGCCGGGCCTCGGGTGGGGGGCCGTCCTAGAAGGGGGCCCCCGACCTCGGCCTCGGCGAAGCACACGCGAGCACGTGGGAAGCAGCTTCTGCGGGGACCGAGAGGCCGGACCCCCAGCAGAGCGAACACACACGGTCTGAGGCTGCGGGAGGCCTTCTGACAGCAGCCCCGCTTCGCTGAGCCGGGCGCCCGCCCGCAGTCGAGCCCAGCGGGGCCGGCGTTCAGCGGGCACCGTGCTGCACACCCGGCTCGCGGGGAGGTCGGGAGGGCGACGCCGGCCTGCAGGCCCACCTCTCTGGGGGCGCCCGGAGCGGGGAGGCCAGCCCGAAGCGGACGGGCGAAGGGACGAGCCCCTGCCGTGGCATTGCTTCAGGAGGACGCATTGGCCCAGCAAGCCCCACTCCGTCCCGGGAGGAGAGAAGCGGCTGTGACCCGTTCGAAGCACGGAGCAAGGCGCCCGGCCCTCAGCTCTTGAACGCGCTTCCCGGAGGGGGCTCTGTCAGCTCCACATTCGCCTATAGCAGCAGGCCTTCTCTCGGGCGAGGAGAGCGATGCAGAGACCCTGCCGGCTTGGGCCTCCACCGCAGGGACCTGCGCGTGCCGCCAGCACCCCCGGGCCGGCAGCGGCTTCGGGGAGCCCGGGGCGTCCCACGCCTGGGCCTGGCAACCGAAGGAGACCGCAGGTCCCTCCATTCCGAGCCCCAGCGTGCTCCGGGGAGAACGTCCGCCCAGGGAAAGACGAGTGCGAAGAGGGAAGCCGGGAGGAGAGAGGCAGGGCGCGCTTCGGGAGGCCCGGGCGCCCAGGCTGTGGGGCCGGCTTCTCCCGGGCCGGCGCCTGGCGTCCTCCGCGGGGAAGCGGTTGGCTGACTCGCCTTGGGTGGGGACGTGGTAGGTCAGGCCCCTCGACCTCCCTGTGAGAAACCAGGCAGGGTGGAATGCCATCCCCCGTCCCCGTCCACACACACGGCGCTCCCCGGAGAAGGATGCCTCCCCGGCGCTGAGCCTGTTCACCTCGAGTGAGCACCACAGCCTCACCGCCGGGAAGCAAGCCTGACGCCGAGCGGCCTTCCGCGTGCAGGCCTCTTTGGCGAAGAGAGAGAGCTGGGCCGCGGCAGGGTGGGGCGGAAGCCTCAGCAAGGCTGCCAGCCGGGCCTCGGGTGGGGGGCCGTCCTAGAAGGGGGCCCCCGACCTCGGCCTCGGCGAAGCACACGCGAGCACGTGGGAAGCAGCTTCTGCGGGGACCGAGAGGCCGGACCCCCAGCAGAGCGAACACACACGGTCTGAGGCTGCGGGAGGCCTTCTGACAGCAGCCCCGCTTCGCTGAGCCGGGCGCCCGCCCGCAGTCGAGCCCAGCGGGGCCGGCGTTCAGCGGGCACCGTGCTGCACACCCGGCTCGCGGGGAGGTCGGGAGGGCGACGCCGGCCTGCAGGCCCACCTCTCTGGGGGCGCCCGGAGCGGGGAGGCCAGCCCGAAGCGGACGGGCGAAGGGCCGAGCCCCTGCCGTGGCATTGCTTCAGGAGGACGCATTGGCCCAGCAAGCCCCACTCCGTCCCGGGAGGAGAGAAGCGGCTGTGACCCGTTCGAAGCACGGAGCAAGGCGCCCGGCCCTCAGCTCTTGAACGCGCTTCCCGGAGGGGGCTCTGTCAGCTCCACAATACCCTATAGCAGCAGGCCTTCTCTCGGGCGCGGAGAGCGATGCAGACACCCTGCCGGCTTGGGCCTCCACCGCAGGGACCTGCGCGTGCCGCCAGCACCCCGGTGCCGGCAGCGGCTTCGTGGAGCCCGGGGCGTCCCACGCCTGGGCCTGGCAACCGAAGGAGACCGCAGGTCCCTCCATTCCGAGCCCCAGCGTGCTCCGGGGAGAACGTCCGCCCAGGGAAAGACGAGTGCGAAGAGGGAAGCCGGGAGGAGAGAGGCAGGGCGCGCTTCGGGAGGCCCGGGCGCCCAGGCTGTGGGGCCGGCTTCTCCCGGGCCGGCGCCTGGCGTCCTCCGCGGGGAAGCGGTTGGCTGACTCGCCTTGGGTGGGGACGTGGTAGGTCAGGCCCCTCGACCTCCCTGTGAGAAACCAGGCAGGGTGGAATGCCATCCCCCGTCCCCGTCCACACACACGGCGCTCCCCGGAGAAGGATGCCTCCCCGGCGCTGAGCCTGTTCACCTCGAGTGAGCACCACAGCCTCACCGCCGGGAAGCAAGCCTGACGCCGAGCGGCCTTCCGCGTGCAGGCCTCTTTGGCGCAGAGAGAGAGCTGGGCCGCGGCAGGGTGGGGCGGAAGCCTCAGCAAGGCTGCCAGCCGGGCCTCGGGTGGGGGGCCGTCCTAGAAGGGGGCCCCCGACCTTGGCCTCGGCGAAGCACACGCGAGCACGTGGGAAGCAGCTTCTGCGGGGACCGAGAGGCCGGACCCCCAGCAGAGCGAACACACACGGTCTGAGGCTGCGGGAGGCCTTCTGACAGCAGCCCCGCTTCGCTGAGCCGGGCGCCCGCCCGCAGTCGAGCCCAGCGGGGCCGGCGTTCAGCGGGCACCGTGCTGCACACCCGGCTCGCGGGGAGGTCGGGAGGGCGACGCCGGCCTGCAGGCCCACCTCTCTGGGGGCGCCCGGAGCGGGGAGGCCAGCCCGAAGCGGACGGGCGAAGGGCCGAGCCCCTGCCGTGGCATTGCTTCAGGAGGACGCATTGGCCCAGCAAGCCCCACTCCGTCCCGGGAGGAGAGAAGCGGCTGTGACCCGTTCGAAGCACGGAGCAAGGCGCCCGGCCCTCAGCTCTTGAACGCGCTTCCCGGAGGGGGCTCTGTCAGCTCCACATTCGCCTATAGCACCAGGCCTTCTCTCGGGCGAGGAGAGCGATGCAGACACCCTGCCGGCTTGGGCCTCCACCGCAGGGACCTGCGCGTGCCGCCAGCACCCCCGGGCCGGCAGCGGCATCGGGGAGCCCGGGGCGTCCCACGCGTGGACCTGGCAACCGAAGGAGACCGCAGGTCCCTCCATTCCGAGCCCCAGCGTGCTCCGGGGAGAACGTCCGCCCAGGGAAAGACGAGTGCGAAGAGGGAAGCCGGGAGGAGAGAGGCAGGGCGCGCTTCGGGAGGCCCGGGCGCCCAGACTGTGGGGCCGGCTTCTCCCGGGCCGGCGCCTGGCGTCCTCCGCGGGGAAGCGGTTGGCTGACTCGCCTTGGGTGGGGACGTGGTAGGTCAGGCCCCTCGACCTCCCTGTGAGAAACCAGGCAGGGTGGAATGCCATCCCCCGTCCCCGTCCACACACACGGCGCTCCCCGGAGAAGGATGCCTCCCCGGCGCTGAGCCTGTTCACCTCGAGTGAGCACCACAGCCTCACCGCCGGGAAGCAAGCCTGACGCCGAGCGGCCTTCCGCGTGCAGGCCTCTTTGGCGCAGAGAGAGAGCTGGGCCGCGGCAGGGGGGGGCGGAAGCCTCAGCAAGGCTGCCAGCCGGGCCTCGGGTGGGGGGCCGTCCTAGAAGGGGGCCCCCGACCTCGGCCTCGGCGAAGCACACGCGAGCACGTGGGAAGCAGCTTCTGCGGGGACCGAGAGGCCGGACCCCCAGCAGAGCGAACACACACGGTCTGAGGCTGCGGGAGGCCTTCTGACAGCAGCCCCGCTTCGCTGAGCCGGGCGCCCGCCCGCAGTCGAGCCCAGCGGGGCCGGCTTTCAGCGGGCACCGTGCTGCACACCCGGCTCGCGGGGAGGTCGGGAGGGCGACGCCGGCCTGCAGGCCCACCTCTCTGGGGGCGCCCGGAGCGGGGAGGCCAGCCCGAAGCGGACGGGCGAAGGGCCGAGCCCCTGCCGTGGCATTGCTTCAGGAGGACGCATTGGCCCAGCAAGCCCCACTCCGTCCCGGGAGGAGAGAAGCGGCTGTGACCCGTTCGAAGCACGGAGCAAGGCGCCCGGCCCTCAGCTCTTGAACGCGCTTCCCGGAGGGGGCTCTGTCAGCTCCACTTTCGCCTATAGCACCAGGCCTTCTCTCGGGCGAGGAGAGCGATGCAGACACCCTGCCGGCTTGGGCCTCCACCGCAGGGACCTGCGCGTGCCGCCAGCACCCCCGGGCCGGCAGCGGCTTCGGGGAGCCCGGGGCGTCCCACGCCTGGGCCTGGCAACCGAAGGAGACCGCAGGTCCCTCCATTCCGAGCCCCAGCGTGCTCCGGGGAGAACGTCCGCCCAGGGAAAGACGAGTGCGAAGAGGGAAGCCGGGAGGATAGAGGAAGGGCGCGCTTCGGGAGGCCCGGGCGCCCAGGCTGTGGGGCCGGCTTCTCCCGGGCCGGCGCCTGGCGTCCTCCGCGGGGAAGCGGTTGGCTGACTCGCCTTGGGTGGGGACGTGGTAGGTCAGGCCCCTCGACCTCCCTGTGAGAAACCAGGCAGGGTGGAATGCCATCCCCCGTCCCCGTCCACACACACGGCGCTCCCCGGTGAAGGATGCCTCCCCGGCGCTGAGCCTGTTCACCTCGAGTGAGCACCACAGCCTCACCGCCGGGAAGCAAGCCTGACGCCGAGCGGCCTTCCGCGTGCAGGCCTCTTTGGCGCAGAGAGAGAGCTGGGCCGCGGCAGGGTGGGGCGGAAGCCTCAGCAAGGCTGCCAGCCGGGCCTCGGGTGGGGGGCCGTCCTAGAAGGGGGCCCCCGACCTCGGCCTCGGCGAAGCACACGCGAGCACGTGGGAAGCAGCTTCTGCGGGGACCGAGAGGCCGGACCCCCAGCAGAGCGAACACACACGGTCTGAGGCTGCGGGAGGCCTTCTGACAGCAGCCCCGCTTCGCTGAGCCGGGCGCCCGCCCGCAGTCGAGCCCAGCGGGGCCGGCGTTCAGCGGGCACCGTGCTGCACACCCGGCTCGCGGGGAGGTCGGGAGGGCGACGCCGGCCTGCAGGCCCACCTCTCTGGGGGCGCCCGGAGCGGGGAGGCCAGTCCGAAGCGGACGGGCGAAGGGCCGAGCCCCTGCCGTGGCATTGCTTCAGGAGGACGCATTGGCCCAGCAAGCCCCACTCCGTCCCGGGAGGAGAGAAGCGGCTGTGACCCGTTCGAAGCACGGAGCAAGGCGCCCGGCCCTCAGCTCTTGAACGCGCTTCCCGGAGGGGGCTCTGTCAGCTCCACATTCCCCTATAGCAGCAGGCCTTCTCTCGGGCGCGGAGAGCGATGTAGACACCCTGCCGGCTTGGGCTTCCACCGCAGGGACCTGAGCGTGCTGCCGGCACCCCCGGGCCGGCAGCGGTTTCGGGGAGCCCGGGCCGTCCCACGCCTGGGCCTGGCAACCGAAGGAGACCGCAGGTCCCTCCATTGCGAGCCCCAGCGTGCTCCGGGGAGAACGTCCGCCCAGGGAAAGACGAGTGCGAAGAGGGAAGCCGGGAGGAGAGAGGCAGGGCGCGCTTCGGGAGGCCCGGGCGCCCAGGCTGTGGGGCCGGCTTCTCCCGGGCCGGCGCCTGGCGTCCTCCGCGGGGAAGCGGTTGGCTGACTCGCCTTGGGTGGGGACGTGGTAGGTCAGGCCCCTCGACCTCCCTGTGAGAAACCAGGCAGGGTGGAATGCCATCCCCCGTCCCCGTCCACACACACGGCGCTCCCCGGAGAAGGATGCCTCCCCGGCGCTGAGCCTGTTCACCTCGAGTGAGCACCACAGCCTCACCGCCGGGAAGCAAGCCTGACGCCGAGCGGCCTTCCGCGTGCAGGCCTCTTTGGCGAAGAGAGAGAGCTGGGCCGCGGCAGGGTGGGGCGGAAGCCTCAGCAAGGCTGCCAGCCGGGCCTCGGGTGGGGGGCCGTCCTAGAAGGGGGCCCCCGACCTCGGCCTCGGCGAAGCACACGCGAGCACGTGGGAAGCAGCTTCTGCGGGGACCGAGAGGCCGGACCCCCAGCAGAGCGAACACACACGGTCTGAGGCTGCGGGAGGCCTTCTGACAGCAGCCCCGCTTCGCTGAGCCGGGCGCCCGCCCGCAGTCGAGCCCAGCGGGGCCGGCGTTCAGCGGGCACCGTGCTGCACACCCGGCTCGCGGGGAGGTCGGGAGGGCGACGCCGGCCTGCAGGCCCACCTCTCTGGGGGCGCCCGGAGCGGGGAGGCCAGCCCGAAGCGGACGGGCGAAGGGACGAGCCCCTGCCGTGGCATTGCTTCAGGAGGACGCTTTGGCCCAGCAAGCCCCACTCCGTCCCGGGAGGAGAGAAGCGGCTGTGACCCGTTCGAAGCACGGAGCAAGGCGCCCGGCCCTCAGCTCTTGAACGCGCTTCCCGGAGGGGGCTCTGTCAGCTCCACATTCGCCTATAGCAGCAGGCCTTCTCTCGGGCGAGGAGAGCGATGCAGAGACCCTGCCGGCTTGGGCCTCCACCGCAGGGACCTGCGCGTGCCGCCAGCACCCCCGGGCCGGCAGCGGCTTCGGGGAGCCCGGGGCGTCCCACGCCTGGGCCTGGCAACCGAAGGAGACCGCAGGTCCCTCCATTCCGAGCCCCAGCGTGCTCCGGGGAGAACGTCCGCCCAGGGAAAGACGAGTGCGAAGAGGGAAGCCGGGAGGAGAGAGGCAGGGCGCGCTTCGGGAGGCCCGGGCGCCCAGGCTGTGGGGCCGGCTTCTCCCGGGCCGGCGCCTGGCGTCCTCCGCGGGGAAGCGGTTGGCTGACTCGCCTTGGGTGGGGACGTGGTAGGTCAGGCCCCTCGACCTCCCTGTGAGAAACCAGGCAGGGTGGAATGCCATCCCCCGTCCCCGTCCACACACACGGCGCTCCCCGGAGAAGGATGCCTCCCCGGCGCTGAGCCTGTTCACCTCGAGTGAGCACCACAGCCTCACCGCCGGGAAGCAAGCCTGACGCCGAGCGGCCTTCCGCGTGCAGGCCTCTTTGGCGAAGAGAGAGAGCTGGGCCGCGGCAGGGTGGGGCGGAAGCCTCAGCAAGGCTGCCAGCCGGGCCTCGGGTGGGGGGCCGTCCTAGAAGGGGGCCCCCGACCTCGGCCTCGGCGAAGCACACGCGAGCACGTGGGAAGCAGCTTCTGCGGGGACCGAGAGGCCGGACCCCCAGCAGAGCGAACACACACGGTCTGAGGCTGCGGGAGGCCTTCTGACAGCAGCCCCGCTTCGCTGAGCCGGGCGCCCGCCCGCAGTCGAGCCCAGCGGGGCCGGCGTTCAGCGGGCACCGTGCTGCACACCCGGCTCGCGGGGAGGTCGGGAGGGCGACGCCGGCCTGCAGGCCCACCTCTCTGGGGGCGCCCGGAGCGGGGAGGCCAGCCCGAAGCGGACGGGCGAAGGGCCGAGCCCCTGCCGTGGCATTGCTTCAGGAGGACGCATTGGCCCAGCAAGCCCCACTCCGTCCCGGGAGGAGAGAAGCGGCTGTGACCCGTTCGAAGCACGGAGCAAGGCGCCCGGCCCTCAGCTCTTGAACGCGCTTCCCGGAGGGGGCTCTGTCAGCTCCACAATACCCTATAGCAGCAGGCCTTCTCTCGGGCGCGGAGAGCGATGCAGAAACCCTGCCGGCTTGGGCCTCCACCGCAGGGACCTGCGCGTGCCGCCAGCACCCCGGTGCCGGCAGCGGCTTCGTGGAGCCCGGGGCGTCCCACGCCTGGGCCTGGCAACCGAAGGAGACCGCAGGTCCCTCCATTCCGAGCCCCAGCGTGCTCCGGGGAGAACGTCCGCCCAGGGAAAGACGAGTGCGAAGAGGGAAGCCGGGAGGAGAGAGGCAGGGCGCGCTTCGGGAGGCCCGGGCGCCCAGGCTGTGGGGCCGGCTTCTCCCGGGCCGGCGCCTGGCGTCCTCCGCGGGGAAGCGGTTGGCTGACTCGCCTTGGGTGGGGACGTGGTAGGTCAGGCCCCTCGACCTCCCTGTGAGAAACCAGGCAGGGTGGAATGCCATCCCCCGTCCCCGTCCACACACACGGCGCTCCCCGGAGAAGGATGCCTCCCCGGCGCTGAGCCTGTTCACCTCGAGTGAGCACCACAGCCTCACCGCCGGGAAGCAAGCCTGACGCCGAGCGGCCTTCCGCGTGCAGGCCTCTTTGGCGCAGAGAGAGAGCTGGGCCGCGGCAGGGTGGGGCGGAAGCCTCAGCAAGGCTGCCAGCCGGGCCTCGGGTGGGGGGCCGTCCTAGAAGGGGGCCCCCGACCTCGGCCTCGGCGAAGCACACGCGAGCACGTGGGAAGCAGCTTCTGCGGGGACCGAGAGGCCGGACCCCCAGCAGAGCGAACACACACGGTCTGAGGCTGCGGGAGGCCTTCTGACAGCAGCCCCGCTTCGCTGAGCCGGGCGCCCGCCCGCAGTCGAGCCCAGCGGGGCCGGCGTTCAGCGGGCACCGTGCTGCACACCCGGCTCGCGGGGAGGTCGGGAGGGCGACGCCGGCCTGCAGGCCCACCTCTCTGGGGGCGCCCGGAGCGGGGAGGCCAGCCCGAAGCGGACGGGCGAAGGGCCGAGCCCCTGCCGTGGCATTGCTTCAGGAGGACGCATTGGCCCAGCAAGCCCCACTCCGTCCCGGGAGGAGAGAAGCGGCTGTGACCCGTTCGAAGCACGGAGCAAGGCGCCCGGCCCTCAGCTCTTGAACGCGCTTCCCGGAGGGGGCTCTGTCAGCTCCACTTTCGCCTATAGCACCAGGCCTTCTCTCGGGCGAGGAGAGCGATGCAGACACCCTGCCGGCTTGGGCCTCCACCGCAGGGACCTGCGCGTGCCGCCAGCACCCCCGGGCCGGCAGCGGCTTCGGGGAGCCCGGGGCGTCCCACGCCTGGGCCTGGCAACCGAAGGAGACCGCAGGTCCCTCCATTCCGAGCCCCAGCGTGCTCCGGGGAGAACGTCCGCCCAGGGAAAGACGAGTGCGAAGAGGGAAGCCGGGAGGATAGAGGAAGGGCGCGCTTCGGGAGGCCCGGGCGCCCAGGCTGTGGGGCCGGCTTCTCCCGGGCCGGCGCCTGGCGTCCTCCGCGGGGAAGCGGTTGGCTGACTCGCCTTGGGTGGGGACGTGGTAGGTCAGGCCCCTCGACCTCCCTGTGAGAAACCAGGCAGGGTGGAATGCCATCCCCCGTCCCCGTCCACACACACGGCGCTCCCCGGTGAAGGATGCCTCCCCGGCGCTGAGCCTGTTCACCTCGAGTGAGCACCACAGCCTCACCGCCGGGAAGCAAGCCTGACGCCGAGCGGCCTTCCGCGTGCAGGCCTCTTTGGCGCAGAGAGAGAGCTGGGCCGCGGCAGGGTGGGGCGGAAGCCTCAGCAAGGCTGCCAGCCGGGCCTCGGGTGGGGGGCCGTCCTAGAAGGGGGCCCCCGACCTCGGCCTCGGCGAAGCACACGCGAGCACGTGGGAAGCAGCTTCTGCGGGGACCGAGAGGCCGGACCCCCAGCAGAGCGAACACACACGGTCTGAGGCTGCGGGAGGCCTTCTGACAGCAGCCCCGCTTCGCTGAGCCGGGCGCCCGCCCGCAGTCGAGCCCAGCGGGGCCGGCGTTCAGCGGGCACCGTGCTGCACACCCGGCTCGCGGGGAGGTCGGGAGGGCGACGCCGGCCTGCAGGCCCACCTCTCTGGGGGCGCCCGGAGCGGGGAGGCCAGCCCGAAGCGGACGGGCGAAGGGCCGAGCCCCTGCCGTGGCATTGCTTCAGGAGGACGCATTGGCCCAGCAAGCCCCACTCCGTCCCGGGAGGAGAGAAGCGGCTGTGACCCGTTCGAAGCACGGAGCAAGGCGCCCGGCCCTCAGCTCTTGAACGCGCTTCCCGGAGGGGGCTCTGTCAGCTCCACATTCGCCTATAGCACCAGGCCTTCTCTCGGGCGAGGAGAGCGATGCAGACACCCTGCCGGCTTGGGCCTCCACCGCAGGGACCTGCGCGTGCCGCCAGCACCCCCGGGCCGGCAGCGGCATCGGGGAGCCCGGGGCGTCCCACGCCTGGGCCTGGCAACCGAAGGAGACCGCAGGTCCCTCCATTCCGAGCCCCAGCGTGCTCCGGGGAGAACGTCCGCCCAGGGAAAGACGAGTGCGAAGAGGGAAGCCGGGAGGAGAGAGGCAGGGCGCGCTTCGGGAGGCCCGGGCGCCCAGACTGTGGGTCCGGCTTCTCCCGGGCCGGCGCCTGGCGTCCTCCGCGGGGAAGCGGTTGGCTGACTCGCCTTGGGTGGGGACGTGGTAGGTCAGGCCCCTCGACCTCCCTGTGAGAAACCAGGCAGGGTGGAATGCCATCCCCCGTCCCCGTCCACACACACGGCGCTCCCCGGAGAAGGATGCCTCCCCGGCGCTGAGCCTGTTCACCTCGAGTGAGCACCACAGCCTCACCGCCGGGAAGCAAGCCTGACGCCGAGCGGCCTTCCGCGTGCAGGCCTCTTTGGCGCAGAGAGAGAGCTGGGCCGCGGCAGGGTGGGGCGGAAGCCTCAGCAAGGCTGCCAGCCGGGCCTCGGGTGGGGGGCCGTCCTAGAAGGGGGCCCCCGACCTCGGCCTCGGCGAAGCACACGCGAGCACGTGGGAAGCAGCTTCTGCGGGGACCGAGAGGCCGGACCCCCAGCAGAGCGAACACACACGGTCTGAGGCTGCGGGAGGCCTTCTGACAGCAGCCCCGCTTCGCTGAGCCGGGCGCCCGCCCGCAGTCGAGCCCAGCGGGGTCGGCGTTCAGCGGGCACCGTGCTGCACACCCGGCTCGCGGGGAGGTCGGGAGGGCGACGCCGGCCTGCAGGCCCACCTCTCTGGGGGCGCCCGGAGCGGGGAGGCCAGCCCGAAGCGGACGGGCGAAGGGCCGAGCCCCTGCCGTGGCATTGCTTCAGGAGGACGCATTGGCCCAGCAAGCCCCACTCCGTCCCGGGAGGAGAGAAGCAGCTGTGACCCGTTCGAAGCACGGAGCAAGGCGCCCGGCCCTCAGCTCTTGAACGCGCTTCCCGGAGGGGGCTCTGTCAGCTCCACTTTCGCCTATAGCACCAGGCCTTCTCTCGGGCGAGGAGAGCGATGCAGACACCCTGCCGGCTTGGGCCTCCACCGCAGGGACCTGCGCGTGCCGCCAGCACCCCCGGGCCGGCAGCGGCTTCGGGGAGCCCGGGGCGTCCCACGCCTGGGCCTGGCAACCGAAGGAGACCGCAGGTCCCTCCATTCCGAGCCCCAGCGTGCTCCGGGGAGAACGTCCGCCCAGGGAAAGACGAGTGCGAAGAGGGAAGCCGGGAGGATAGAGGAAGGGCGCGCTTCGGGAGGCCCGGGCGCCCAGGCTGTGGGGCCGGCTTCTCCCGGGCCGGCGCCTGGCGTCCTCCGCGGGGAAGCGGTTGGCTGACTCGCCTTGGGTGGGGACGTGGTAGGTCAGGCCCCTCGACCTCCCTGTGAGAAACCAGGCAGGGTGGAATGCCATCCCCCGTCCCCGTCCACACACACGGCGCTCCCCGGAGAAGGATGCCTCCCCGGCGCTGAGCCTGTTCACCTCGAGTGAGCACCACAGCCTCACCGCCGGGAAGCAAGCCTGACGCCGAGCGGCCTTCCGCGTGCAGGCCTCTTTGGCGCAGAGAGAGAGCTGGGCCGCGGCAGGGTGGGGCGGAAGCCTCAGCAAGGCTGCCAGCCGGGCCTCGGGTGGGGGGCCGTCCTAGAAGGGGGCCCCCGACCTCGGCCTCGGCGAAGCACACGCGAGCACGTGGGAAGCAGCTTCTGCGGGGACCGAGAGGCCGGACCCCCAGCAGAGCGAACACACACGGTCTGAGGCTGCGGGAGGCCTTCTGACAGCAGCCCCGCTTCGCTGAGCCGGGCGCCCGCCCGCAGTCGAGCCCAGCGGGGCCGGCGTTCAGCGGGCACCGTGCTGCACACCCGGCTCGCGGGGAGGTCGGGAGGGCGACGCCGGCCTGCAGGCCCACCTCTCTGGGGGCGCCCGGAGCGGGGAGGCCAGCCCGAAGCGGACGGGCGAAGGGCCGAGCCCCTGCCGTGGCATTGCTTCCGGAGGACGCATTGGCCCAGCAAGCCCCACTCCGTCCCGGGAGGAGAGAAGCGGCTGTGACCCGTTCGAAGCACGGAGCAAGGCGCCCGGCCCTCAGCTCTTGAACGCGCTTCCCGGAGGGGGCTCTGTCAGCTCCACATTCGCCTATAGCACCAGGCCTTCTCTCGGGCGAGGAGAGCGATGCAGACACCCTGCCGGCTTGGGCCTCCACCGCAGGGACCTGCGCGTGCCGCCAGCACCCCCGGGCCGGCAGCGGCATCGGGGAGCCCGGGGCGTCCCACGCCTGGGCCTGGCAACCGAAGGAGACCGCAGGTCCCTCCATTCCGAGCCCCAGCGTGCTCCGGGGAGAACGTCCGCCCAGGGAAAGACGAGTGCGAAGAGGGAAGCCGGGAGGAGAGAGGCAGGGCGCGCTTCGGGAGGCCCGGGCGCCCAGACTGTGGGGCCGGCTTCTCCCGGGCCGGCGCCTGGCGTCCTCCGCGGGGAAGCGGTTGGCTGACTCGCCTTGGGTGGGGACGTGGTAGGTCAGGCCCCTCGACCTCCCTGTGAGAAACCAGGCAGGGTGGAATGCCATCCCCCGTCCCCGTCCACACACACGGCGCTCCCCGGAGAAGGATGCCTCCCCGGCGCTGAGCCTGTTCACCTCGAGTGAGCACCACAGCCTCACCGCCGGGAAGCAAGCCTGACGCCGAGCGGCCTTCCGCGTGCAGGCCTCTTTGGCGCAGAGAGAGAGCTGGGCCGCGGCAGGGTGGGGCGGAAGCCTCAGCAAGGCTGCCAGCCGGGCCTCGGGTGGGGGGCCGTCCTAGAAGGGGGCCCCCGACCTCGGCCTCGGCGAAGCACACGCGATCACGTGGGAAGCAGCTTCTGCGGGGACCGAGAGGCCGGACCCCCAGCAGAGCGAACACACACGGTCTGAGGCTGCGGGAGGCCTTCTGACAGCAGCCCCGCTTCGCTGAGCCGGGCGCCCGCCCGCAGTCGAGCCCAGCGGGGCCGGCGTTCAGCGGGCACCGTGCTGCACACCCGGCTCGCGGGGAGGTCGGGAGGGCGACGCCGGCCTGCAGGCCCACCTCTCTGGGGGCGCCCGGAGCGGGGAGGCCAGCCCGAAGCGGACGGGCGAAGGGCCGAGCCCCTGCCGTGGCATTGCTTCAGGAGGACGCATTGGCCCAGCAAGCCCCACTCCGTCCCGGGAGGAGAGAAGCAGCTGTGACCCGTTCGAAGCACGGAGCAAGGCGCCCGGCCCTCAGCTCTTGAACGCGCTTCCCGGAGGGGGCTCTGTCAGCTCCACATTCCCCTATAGCAGCAGGCCTTCTCTCGGGCGCGGAGAGCGATGCAGACACCCTGCCGGCTTGGGCCTCCACCGCAGGGACCTGCGCGTGCCGCCAGCACCCCCGGGCCGGCAGCGGCTTCGGGGAGCCCGGGGCGTCCCACGCCTGGGCCTGGCAACCGAAGGAGACCGCAGGTCCCTCCATTCCGAGCCCCAGCGTGCTCCGGGGAGAACGTCCGCCCAGGGAAAGACGAGTGCGAAGAGGGAAGCCGGGAGGAGAGAGGCAGGGCGCGCTTCGGGAGGCCCGGGCGCCCAGGCTGTGGGGCCGGCTTCTCCCGGGCCGGCGCCTGGCGTCCTCCGCGGGGAAGCGGTTGGCTGACTCGCCTTGGGTGGGGACGTGGTAGGTCAGGCCCCTCGACCTCCCTGTGAGAAACCAGGCAGGGTGGAATGCCATCCCCCGTCCCCGTCCACACACACGGCGCTCCCCGGAGAAGGATGCCTCCCCGGCGCTGAGCCTGTTCACCTCGAGTGAGCACCACAGCCTCACCGCCGGGAAGCAAGCCTGACGCCGAGCGGCCTTCCGCGTGCAGGCCTCTTTGGCGAAGAGAGAGAGCTGGGCCGCGGCAGGGTGGGGCGGAAGCCTCAGCAAGGCTGCCAGCCGGGCCTCGGGTGGGGGGCCGTCCTAGAAGGGGGCCCCCGACCTCGGCCTCGGCGAAGCACACGCGAGCACGTGGGAAGCAGCTTCTGCGGGGACCGAGAGGCCGGACCCCCAGCAGAGCGAACACACACGGTCTGAGGCTGCGGGAGGCCTTCTGACAGCAGCCCCGCTTCGCTGAGCCGGGCGCCCGCCCGCAGTCGAGCCCAGCGGGGCCGGCGTTCAGCGGGCACCGTGCTGCACACCCGGCTCGCGGGGAGGTCGGGAGGGCGACGCCGGCCTGCAGGCCCACCTCTCTGGGGGCGCCCGGAGCGGGGAGGCCAGCCCGAAGCGGACGGGCGAAGGGCCGAGCCCCTGCCGTGGCATTGCTTCAGGAGGACGCATTGGCCCAGCAAGCCCCACTCCGTCCCGGGAGGAGAGAAGCGGCTGTGACCCGTTCGAAGCACGGAGCAAGGCGCCCGGCCCTCAGCTCTTGAACGCGCTTCCCGGAGGGGGCTCTGTCAGCTCCACAATCCCCTATAGCAGCAGGCCTTCTCTCGGGCGCGGAGAGCGATGCAGACACCCTGCCGGCTTGGGCCTCCACCGCAGGGACCTGCGCGTGCCGCCAGCACCCCGGTGCCGGCAGCGGCTTCGTGGAGCCCGGGGCGTCCCACGCCTGGGCCTGGCAACCGAAGGAGACCGCAGGTCCCTCCATTCCGAGCCCCAGCGTGCTCCGGGGAGAACGTCCGCCCAGGGAAAGACGAGTGCGAAGAGGGAAGCCGGGAGGAGAGAGGCAGGGCGCGCTTCGGGAGGCCCGGGCGCCCAGGCTGTGGGGCCGGCTTCTCCCGGGCCGGCGCCTGGCGTCCTCCGCGGGGAAGCGGTTGGCTGACTCGCCTTGGGTGGGGACGTGGTAGGTCAGGCCCCTCGACCTCCCTGTGAGAAACCAGGCAGGGTGGAATGCCATCCCCCGTCCCCGTCCACACACACGGCGCTCCCCGGAGAAGGATGCCTCCCCGGCGCTGAGCCTGTTCACCTCGAGTGAGCACCACAGCCTCACCGCCGGGAAGCAAGCCTGACGCCGAGCGGCCTTCCGCGTGCAGGCCTCTTTGGCGCAGAGAGAGAGCTGGGCCGCGGCAGGGTGGGGCGGAAGCCTCAGCAAGGCTGCCAGCCGGGCCTCGGGTGGGGGGCCGTCCTAGAAGGGGGCCCCCGACCTCGGCCTCGGCGAAGCACACGCGAGCACGTGGGAAGCAGCTTCTGCGGGGACCGAGAGGCCGGACCCCCAGCAGAGCGAACACACACGGTCTGAGGCTGCGGGAGGCCTTCTGACAGCAGCCCCGCTTCGCTGAGCCGGGCGCCCGCCCGCAGTCGAGCCCAGCGGGGCCGGCGTTCAGCGGGCACCGTGCTGCACACCCGGCTCGCGGGGAGGTCGGGAGGGCGACGCCGGCCTGCAGGCCCACCTCTCTGGGGGCGCCCGGAGCGGGGAGGCCAGCCCGAAGCGGACGGGCGAAGGGCCGAGCCCCTGCCGTGGCATTGCTTCAGGAGGACGCATTGGCCCAGCAAGCCCCACTCCGTCCCGGGAGGAGAGAAGCGGCTGTGACCCGTTCGAAGCACGGAGCAAGGCGCCCGGCCCTCAGCTCTTGAACGCGCTTCCCGGAGGGGGCTCTGTCAGCTCCACAATCCCCTATAGCAGCAGGCCTTCTCTCGGGCGCGGAGAGCGATGCAGACACCCTGCCGGCTTGGGCCTCCACCGCAGGGACCTGCGCGTGCCGCCAGCACCCCGGTGCCGGCAGCGGCTTCGTGGAGCCCGGGGCGTCCCACGCCTGGGCCTGGCAACCGAAGGAGACCGCAGGTCCCTCCATTCCGAGCCCCAGCGTGCTCCGGGGAGAACGTCCGCCCAGGGAAAGACGAGTGCGAAGAGGGAAGCCGGGAGGAGAGAGGCAGGGCGCGCTTCGGGAGGCCCGGGCGCCCAGGCTGTGGGGCCGGCTTCTCCCGGGCCGGCGCCTGGCGTCCTCCGCGGGGAAGCGGTTGGCTGACTCGCCTTGGGTGGGGACGTGGTAGGTCAGGCCCCTCGACCTCCCTGTGAGAAACCAGGCAGGGTGGAATGCCATCCCCCGTCCCCGTCCACACACACGGCGCTCCCCGGAGAAGGATGCCTCCCCGGCGCTGAGCCTGTTCACCTCGAGTGAGCACCACAGCCTCACCGCCGGGAAGCAAGCCTGACGCCGAGCGGCCTTCCGCGTGCAGGCCTCTTTGGCGCAGAGAGAGAGCTGGGCCGCGGCAGGGTGGGGCGGAAGCCTCAGCAAGGCTGCCAGCCGGGCCTCGGGTGGGGGGCCGTCCTAGAAGGGGGCCCCCGACCTCGGCCTCGGCGAAGCACACGCGAGCACGTGGGAAGCAGCTTCTGCGGGGACCGAGAGGCCGGACCCCCAGCAGAGCGAACACACACGGTCTGAGGCTGCGGGAGGCCTTCTGACAGCAGCCCCGCTTCGCTGAGCCGGGCGCCCGCCCGCAGTCGAGCCCAGCGGGGCCGGCGTACAGCGGGCACCGTGCTGCACACCCGGCTCGCGGGGAGGTCGGGAGGGCGACGCCGGCCTGCAGGCCCACCTCTCTGGGGGCGCCCGGAGCGGGGAGGCCAGCCCGAAGCGGACGGGCGAAGGGCCGAGCCCCTGCCGTGGCATTGCTTCAGGAGGACGCATTGGCCCAGCAAGCCCCACTCCGTCCCGGGAGGAGAGAAGCGGCTGTGACCCGTTCGAAGCACGGAGCAAGGCGCCCGGCCCTCAGCTCTTGAACGCGCTTCCCGGAGGGGGCTCTGTCAGCTCCACATTCGCCTATAGCACCAGGCCTTCTCTCGGGCGAGGAGAGCGATGCAGACACCCTGCCGGCTTGGGCCTCCACCGCAGGGACCTGCGCGTGCCGCCAGCACCCCCGGGCCGGCAGCGGCATCGGGGAGCCCGGGGCGTCCCACGCCTGGGCCTGGCAACCGAAGGAGACCGCAGGTCCCTCCATTGCGAGCCCCAGCGTGCTCCGGGGAGAACGTCCGCCCAGGGAAAGACGAGTGCGAAGAGGGAAGCCGGGAGGAGAGAGGCAGGGCGCGCTTCGGGAGGCCCGGGCGCCCAGACTGTGGGGCCGGCTTCTCCCGGGCCGGCGCCTGGCGTCCTCCGCGGGGAAGCGGTTGGCTGACTCGCCTTGGGTGGGGACGTGGTAGGTCAGGCCCCTCGACCTCCCTGTGAGAAACCAGGCAGGGTGGAATGCCATCCCCCGTCCCCGTCCACACACACGGCGCTCCCCGGAGAAGGATGCCTCCCCGGCGCTGAGCCTGTTCACCTCGAGTGAGCACCACAGCCTCACCGCCGGGAAGCAAGCCTGACGCCGAGCGGCCTTCCGCGTGCAGGCCTCTTTGGCGAAGAGAGAGAGCTGGGCCGCGGCAGGGTGGGGCGGAAGCCTCAGCAAGGCTGCCAGCCGGGCCTCGGGTGGGGGGCCGTCCTAGAAGGGGCCCCCGACCTCGGCCTCGGCGAAGCACACGCGAGCACGTGGGAAGCAGCTTCTGCGGGGACCGAGAGGCCGGACCCCCAGCAGAGCGAACACACACGGTCTGAGGCTGCGGGAGGCCTTCTGACAGCAGCCCCGCTTCGCTGAGCCGGGCGCCCGCCCGCAGTCGAGCCCAGCGGGGCCGGCGTTCAGCGGGCACCGTGCTGCACACCCGGCTCGCGGGGAGGTCGGGAGGGCGACGCCGGCCTGCAGGCCCACCTCTCTGGGGGCGCCCGGAGCGGGGAGGCCAGCCCGAAGCGGACGGGCGAAGGGCCGAGCCCCTGCCGTGGCATTGCTTCAGGAGGACGCATTGGCCCAGCAAGCCCCACTCCGTCCCGGGAGGAGAGAAGCGGCTGTGACCCGTTCGAAGCACGGAGCAAGGCGCCCGGCCCTCAGCTCTTGAACGCGCTTCCCGGAGGGGGCTCTGTCAGCTCCACATTCGCCTATAGCAGCAGGCCTTCTCTCGGGCGAGGAGAGCGATGCAGAGACCCTGCCGGCTTGGGCCTCCACCGCAGGGACCTGCGCGTGCCACCAGCACCCCCGGGCCGGCAGCGGCTTCGGGGAGCCCGGGCCGTCCCACGCCTGGGCCTGGCAACCGAAGGAGACCGCAGGTCCCTCCATTCCGAGCCCCAGCGTGCTCCGGGGAGAACGTCCGCCCAGGGAAAGACGAGTGCGAAGAGGGAAGCCGGGAGGAGAGAGGCAGGGCGCGCTTCGGGAGGCCCGGGCGCCCAGGCTGTGGGGCCGGCTTCTCCCGGGCCGGCGCCTCGCGTCCTCCGCGGGGAAGCGGTTGGCTGACTCGCCTTGGGTGGGGACGTGGTAGGTCAGGCCCCTCGACCTCCCTGTGAGAAACCAGGCAGGGTGGAATGCCATCCCCCGTCCCCGTCCACACACACGGCGCTCCCCGGAGAAGGATGCCTCCCCGGCGCTGAGCCTGTTCACCTCGAGTGAGCACCACAGCCTCACCGCCGGGAAGCAAGCCTGACGCCGAGCGGCCTTCCGCGTGCAGGCCTCTTTGGCGCAGAGAGAGAGCTGGGCCGCGGCAGGGTGGGGCGGAAGCCTCAGCAAGGCTTCCAGCCGGGCCTCGGGTGGGGGGCCGTCCTAGAAGGGGGCCCCCGACCTCGGCCTCGGCGAAGCACACGCGATCACGTGGGAAGCAGCTTCTGCGGGGACCGAGAGGCCGGACCCCCAGCAGAGCGAACACACACGGTCTGAGGCTGCGGGAGGCCTTCTGACAGCAGCCCCGCTTCGCTGAGCCGGGCGCCCGCCCGCAGTCGAGCCCAGCGGGGCCGGCGTTCAGCGGGCACCGTGCTGCACACCCGGCTCGCGGGGAGGTCGGGAGGGCGACGCCGGCCTGCAGGCCCACCTCTCTGGGGGCGCCCGGAGCGGGGAGGCCAGCCCGAAGCGGACGGGCGAAGGGCCGAGCCCCTGCCGTGGCATTGCTTCAGGAGGACGCATTGGCCCAGCAAGCCCCACTCCGTCCCGGGAGGAGAGAAGCAGCTGTGACCCGTTCGAAGCACGGAGCAAGGCGCCCGGCCCTCAGCTCTTGAACGCGCTTCCCGGAGGGGGCTCTGTCAGCTCCACATTCCCCTATAGCAGCAGGCCTTCTCTCGGGCGCGGAGAGCGATGCAGACACCCTGCCGGCTTGGGCCTCCACCGCAGGGACCTGCGCGTGCCGCCAGCACCCCCGGGCCGGCAGCGGCTTCGGGGAGCCCGGGGCGTCCCACGCCTGGGCCTGGCAACCGAAGGAGACCGCAGGTCCCTCCATTGCGAGCCCCAGCGTGCTCCGGGGAGAACGTCCGCCCAGGGAAAGACGAGTGCGAAGAGGGAAGCCGGGAGGAGAGAGGCAGGGCGCGCTTCGGGAGGCCCGGGCGCCCAGGCTGTGGGGCCGGCTTCTCCCGGGCCGGCGCCTGGCGTCCTCCGCGGGGAAGCGGTTGGCTGACTCGCCTTGGGTGGGGACGTGGTAGGTCAGGCCCCTCGACCTCCCTGTGAGAAACCAGGCAGGGTGGAATGCCATCCCCCGTCCCCGTCCACACACACGGCGCTCCCCGGAGAAGGATGCCTCCCCGGCGCTGAGCCTGTTCACCTCGAGTGAGCACCACAGCCTCACCGCCGGGAAGCAAGCCTGACGCCGAGCGGCCTTCCGCGTGCAGGCCTCTTTGGCGAAGAGAGAGAGCTGGGCCGCGGCAGGGTGGGGCGGAAGCCTCAGCAAGGCTGCCAGCCGGGCCTCGGGTGGGGGGCCGTCCTAGAAGGGGGCCCCCGACCTCGGCCTCGGCGAAGCACACGCGAGCACGTGGGAAGCAGCTTCTGCGGGGACCGAGAGGCCGGACCCCCAGCAGAGCGAACACACACGGTCTGAGGCTGCGGGAGGCCTTCTGACAGCAGCCCCGCTTCGCTGAGCCGGGCGCCCGCCCGCAGTGGAGCCCAGCGGGGCCGGCGTTCAGCGGGCACCGTGCTGCACACCCGGCTCGCGGGGAGGTCGGGAGGGCGACGCCGGCCTGCAGGCCCACCTCTCTGGGGGCGCCCGGAGCGGGGAGGCCAGCCCGAAGCGGACGGGCGAAGGGCCGAGCCCCTGCCGTGGCATTGCTTCAGGAGGACGCATTGGCCCAGCAAGCCCCACTCCGTCCCGGGAGGAGAGAAGCGGCTGTGACCCGTTCGAAGCACGGAGCAAGGCGCCCGGCCCTCAGCTCTTGAACGCGCTTCCCGGAGGGGGCTCTGTCAGCTCCACAATCCCCTATAGCAGCAGGCCTTCTCTCGGGCGCGGAGAGCGATGCAGACACCCTGCCGGCTTGGGCCTCCACCGCAGGGACCTGCGCGTGCCGCCAGCACCCCGGTGCCGGCAGCGGCTTCGTGGAGCCCGGGGCGTCCCACGCCTGGGCCTGGCAACCGAAGGAGACCGCAGGTCCCTCCATTCCGAGCCCCAGCGTGCTCCGGGGAGAACGTCCGCCCAGGGAAAGACGAGTGCGAAGAGGGAAGCCGGGAGGAGAGAGGCAGGGCGCGCTTCGGGAGGCCCGGGCGCCCAGGCTGTGGGGCCGGCTTCTCCCGGGCCGGCGCCTGGCGTCCTCCGCGGGGAAGCGGTTGGCTGACTCGCCTTGGGTGGGGACGTGGTAGGTCAGGCCCCTCGACCTCCCTGTGAGAAACCAGGCAGGGTGGAATGCCATCCCCCGTCCCCGTCCACACACACGGCGCTCCCCGGAGAAGGATGCCTCCCCGGCGCTGAGCCTGTTCACCTCGAGTGAGCACCACAGCCTCACCGCCGGGAAGCAAGCCTGACGCCGAGCGGCCTTCCGCGTGCAGGCCTCTTTGGCGCAGAGAGAGAGCTGGGCCGCGGCAGGGTGGGGCGGAAGCCTCAGCAAGGCTGCCAGCCGGGCCTCGGGTGGGGGGCCGTCCTAGAAGGGGGCCCCCGACCTCGGCCTCGGCGAAGCACACGCGAGCACGTGGGAAGCAGCTTCTGCGGGGACCGAGAGGCCGGACCCCCAGCAGAGCGAACACACACGGTCTGAGGCTGCGGGAGGCCTTCTGACAGCAGCCCCGCTTCGCTGAGCCGGGCGCCCGCCCGCAGTCGAGCCCAGCGGGGCCGGCGTTCAGCGGGCACCGTGCTGCACACCCGGCTCGCGGGGAGGTCGGGAGGGCGACGCCGGCCTGCAGGCCCACCTCTCTGGGGGCGCCCGGAGCGGGGAGGCCAGTCCGAAGCGGACGGGCGAAGGGCCGAGCCCCTGCCGTGGCATTGCTTCAGGAGGACGCATTGGCCCAGCAAGCCCCACTCCGTCCCGGGAGGAGAGAAGCGGCTGTGACCCGTTCGAAGCACGGAGCAAGGCGCCCGGCCCTCAGCTCTTGAACGCGCTTCCCGGAGGGGGCTCTGTCAGCTCCACATTCCCCTATAGCAGCAGGCCTTCTCTCGGGCGCGGAGAGCGATGTAGACACCCTGCCGGCTTGGGCTTCCACCGCAGGGACCTGAGCGTGCTGCCGGCACCCCCGGGCCGGCAGCGGTTTCGGGGAGCCCGGGGCGTCCCACGCCTGGGCCTGGCAACCGAAGGAGACCGCAGGTCCCTCCATTGCGAGCCCCAGCGTGCTCCGGGGAGAACGTCCGCCCAGGGAAAGACGAGTGCGAAGAGGGAAGCCGGGAGGAGAGAGGCAGGTCGCGCTTCGGGAGGCCCGGGCGCCCAGGCTGTGGGGCCGGCTTCTCCCGGGCCGGCGCCTGGCGTCCTCCGTGGGGAAGCGGTTGGCTGACTCGCCTTGGGTGGGGACGTGGTAGGTCAGGCCCCTCGACCTCCCTGTGAGAAACCAGGCAGGGTGGAATGCCATCCCCCGTCCCCGTCCACACACACGGCGCTCCCCGGAGAAGGATGCCTCCCCGGCGCTGAGCCTGTTCACCTCGAGTGAGCACCACAGCCTCACCGCCGGGAAGCAAGCCTGACGCCGAGCGGCCTTCCGCGTGCAGGCCTCTTTGGCGCAGAGAGAGAGCTGGGCCGCGGCAGGGTGGGGCGGAAGCCTCAGCAAGGCTTCCAGCCGGGCCTCGGGTGGGGGGCCGTCCTAGAAGGGGGCCCCCGACCTCGGCCTCGGCGAAGCACACGCGAGCACGTGGGAAGCAGCTTCTGCGGGGACCGAGAGGCCGGACCCCCAGCAGAGCGAACACACACGGTCTGAGGCTGCGGGAGGCCTTCTGACAGCAGCCCCGCTTCGCTGAGCCGGGCGCCCGCCCGCAGTCGAGCCCAGCGGGGCCGGCGTTCAGCGGGCACCGTGCTGCACACCCGGCTCGCGGGGAGGTCGGGAGGGCGACGCCGGCCTGCAGGCCCACCTCTCTGGGGGCGCCCGGAGCGGGGAGGCCAGCCCGAAGCGGACGGGCGAAGGGCCGAGCCCCTGCCGTGGCATTGCTTCAGGAGGACGCATTGGCCCAGCAAGCCCCACTCCGTCCCGGGAGGAGAGAAGCGGCTGTGACCCGTTCGAAGCACGGAGCAAGGCGCCCGGCCCTCAGCTCTTGAACGCGCTTCCCGGAGGGGGCTCTGTCAGCTCCACATTCCCCTATAGCAGCAGGCCTTCTCTCGGGCGCGGAGAGCGATGCAGACACCCTGCCGGCTTGGGCCTCCACCGCAGGGACCTGCGCGTGCCGCCAGCACCCCCGGGCCGGCAGCGGCTTCGGGGAGCCCGGGGCGTCCCACGCCTGGGCCTGGCAACCGAAGGAGACCGCAGGTCCCTCCATTCCGAGCCCCAGCGTGCTCCGGGGAGAACGTCCGCCCAGGGAAAGACGAGTACGAAGAGGGAAGCCGGGAGGAGAGAGGCAGGGCGCGCTTCGGGAGGCCCGGGCGCCCAGGCTGTGGGGCCGGCTTCTCCCGGGCCGGCGCCTGGCGTCCTCCGCGGGGAAGCGGTTGGCTGACTCGCCTTGGGTGGGGACGTGGTAGGTCAGGCCCCTCGACCTCCCTGTGAGAAACCAGGCAGGGTGGAATGCCATCCCCCGTCCCCGTCCACACACACGGCGCTCCCCGGAGAAGGATGCCTCGCCGGCGCTGAGCCTGTTCACCTCGAGTGAGCACCACAGCCTCACCGCCGGGAAGCAAGCCTGACGCCGAGCGGCCTTCCGCGTGCAGGCCTCTTTGGCGAAGAGAGAGAGCTGGGCCGCGGAAGGGTGGGGCGGAAGCCTCAGCAAGGCTGCCAGCCGGGCCTCGGGTGGGGGGCCGTCCTAGAAGGGGGCCTCCGACCTCGGCCTCGGCGAAGCACACGCGAGCACGTGGGAAGCAGCTTCTGCGGGGACCGAGAGGCCGGACCCCCAGCAGAGCGAACACACACGGTCTGAGGCTGCGGGAGGCCTTCTGACAGCAGCCCCGCTTCGCTGAGCCGGGCGCCCGCCCGCAGTCGAGCCCAGCGGGGCCGGCGTTCAGCGGGCACCGTGCTGCACACCCGGCTCGCGGGGAGGTCGGGAGGGCGACGCCGGCCTGCAGGCCCACCTCTCTGGGGGCGCCCGGAGCGGGGAGGCCAGCCCGAAGCGGACGGGCGAAGGGCCGAGCCCCTGCCGTGGCATTGCTTCAGGAGGACGCATTGGCCCAGCAAGCCCCACTCCGTCCCGGGAGGAGAGAAGCGGCTGTGACCCGTTCGAAGCACGGAGCAAGGCGCCCGGCCCTCAGCTCTTGAACGCGCTTCCCGGAGGGGGCTCTGTCAGCTCCACATTCGCCTATAGCACCAGGCCTTCTCTCGGGCGAGGAGAGCGATGCAGACACCCTGCCGGCTTGGGCCTCCACCGCAGGGACCTGCGCGTGCCGCCAGCACCCCCGGGCCGGCAGCGGCTTCGGGGAGCCCGGGGCGTCCCACGCCTGGGCCTGGCAACCGAAGGAGACCGCAGGTCCCTCCATTCCGAGCCCCAGCGTGCTCCGGGGAGAACGTCCGCCCAGGGAAAGACGAGTACGAAGAGGGAAGCCGGGAGGAGAGAGGCAGGGCGCGCTTCGGGAGGCCCGGGCGCCCAGGCTGTGGGGCCGGCTTCTCCCGGGCCGGCGCCTGGCGTCCTCCGCGGGGAAGCGGTTGGCTGACTCGCCTTGGGTGGGGACGTGGTAGGTCAGGCCCCTCGACCTCCCTGTGAGAAACCAGGCAGGGTGGAATGCCATCCCCCGTCCCCGTCCACACACACGGCGCTCCCCGGAGAAGGATGCCTCCCCGGCGCTGAGCCTGTTCACCTCGAGTGAGCACCACAGCCTCACCGCCGGGAAGCAAGCCTGACGCCGAGCGGCCTTCCGCGTGCAGGCCTCTTTGGCGAAGAGAGAGAGCTGGGCCGCGGAAGGGTGGGGCGGAAGCCTCAGCAAGGCTGCCAGCCGGGCCTCGGGTGGGGGGCCGTCCTAGAAGGGGGCCCCCGACCTCGGCCTCGGCGAAGCACACGCGAGCACGTGGGAAGCAGCTTCTGCGGGGACCGAGAGGCCGGACCCCCAGCAGAGCGAACACACACGGTCTGAGGCTGCGGGAGGCCATCTGACAGCAGCCCCGCTTCGCTGAGCCGGGCGCCCGCCCGCAGTCGAGCCCAGCGGGGCCGGCGTTCAGCGGGCACCGTGCTGCACACCCGGCTCGCGGGGAGGTCGGGAGGGCGACGCCGGCCTGCAGGCCCACCTCTCTGGGGGCGCCCGGAGCGGGGAGGCCAGCCCGAAGCGGACGGGCGAAGGGCCGAGCCCCTGCCGTGGCATTGCTTCCGGAGGACGCATTGGCCCAGCAAGCCCCACTCCGTCCCGGGAGGAGAGAAGCGGCTGTGACCCGTTCGAAGCACGGAGCAAGGCGCCCGGCCCTCAGCTCTTGAACGCGCTTCCCGGAGGGGGCTCTGTCAGCTCCACAATCCCCTATAGCAGCAGGCCTTCTCTCGGGCGCGGAGAGCGATGCAGACACCCTGCCGGCTTGGGCCTCCACCGCAGGGACCTGCGCGTGCCGCCAGCACCCCCGGGCCGGCAGCGGCTTCGGGGAGCCCGGGGCGTCCCACGCCTGGGCCTGGCAACCGAAGGAGACCGCAGGTCCCTCCATTGCGAGCCCCAGCGTGCTCCGGGGAGAACGTCCGCCCAGGGAAAGACGAGTGCGAAGAGGGAAGCCGGGAGGAGAGAGGCAGGGCGCGCTTCGGGAGGCCCGGGCGCCCAGGCTGTGGGGCCGGCTTCTCCCGGGCCGGCGCCTGGCGTCCTCCGCGGGGAAGCGGTTGGCTGACTCGCCTTGGGTGGGGACGTGGTAGGTCAGGCCCCTCGACCTCCCTGTGAGAAACCAGGCAGGGTGGAATGCCATCCCCCGTCCCCGTCCACACACACGGCGCTCCCCGGAGAAGGATGCCTCCCCGGCGCTGAGCCTGTTCACCTCGAGTGAGCACCACAGCCTCACCGCCGGGAAGCAAGCCTGACGCCGAGCGGCCTTCCGCGTGCAGGCCTCTTTGGCGAAGAGAGAGAGCTGGGCCGCGGCAGGGTGGGGCGGAAGCCTCAGCAAGGCTGCCAGCCGGGCCTCGGGTGGGGGGCCGTCCTAGAAGGGGGCCCCCGACCTCGGCCTCGGCGAAGCACACGCGAGCACGTGGGAAGCAGCTTCTGCGGGGACCGAGAGGCCGGACCCCCAGCAGAGCGAACACACACGGTCTGAGGCTGCGGGAGGCCTTCTGACAGCAGCCCCGCTTCGCTGAGCCGGGCGCCCGCCCGCAGTGGAGCCCAGCGGGGCCGGCGTTCAGCGGGCACCGTGCTGCACACCCGGCTCGCGGGGAGGTCGGGAGGGCGACGCCGGCCTGCAGGCCCACCTCTCTGGGGGCGCCCGGAGCGGGGAGGCCAGCCCGAAGCGGACGGGCGAAGGGCCGAGCCCCTGCCGTGGCATTGCTTCAGGAGGACGCATTGGCCCAGCAAGCCCCACTCCGTCCCGGGAGGAGAGAAGCGGCTGTGACCCGTTCGAAGCACGGAGCAAGGCGCCCGGCCCTCAGCTCTTGAACGCGCTTCCCGGAGGGGGCTCTGTCAGCTCCACATTCGCCTATAGCAGCAGGCCATCTCTCGGGCGAGGAGAGCGATGCAGACACCCTGCCGGCTTGGGCCTCCACCGCAGGGACCTGCGCGTGCCGCCAGAACCCCGGTGCCGGCAGCGGCTTCGTGGAGCCCGGGGCGTCCCACGCCTGGGCCTGGCAACCGAAGGAGACCGCAGGTCCCTCCATTCCGAGCCCCAGCGTGCTCCGGGGAGAAGGTCCGCCCAGGGAAAGACGAGTGCGAAGAGGGAAGCCGGGAGGAGAGAGGCAGGGCGCGCTTCGGGAGGCCCGGGCGCCCAGGCTGTGGGGCCGGCTTCTCCCGGGCCGGCGCCTGGCGTCCTCCGCGGGGAAGCGGTTGGCTGACTCGCCTTGGGTGGGGACGTGGTAGGTCAGGCCCCTCGACCTCCCTGTGAGAAACCAGGCAGGGTGGAATGCCATCCCCCGTCCCCGTCCACACACACGGCGCTCCCCGGAGAAGGATGCCTCCCCGGCGCTGAGCCTGTTCACCTCGAGTGAGCACCACAGCCTCACCGCCGGGAAGCAAGCCTGACGCCGAGCGGCCTTCCGCGTGCAGGCCTCTTTGGCGAAGAGAGAGAGCTGGGCCGCGGCAGGGTGGGGCGGAAGCCTCAGCAAGGCTGCCAGCCGGGCCTCGGGTGGGGGGCCGTCCTAGAAGGGGGCCCCCGACCTCGGCCTCGGCGAAGCACACGCGAGCACGTGGGAAGCAGCTTCTGCGGGGACCGAGAGGCCGGACCCCCAGCAGAGCGAACACACACGGTCTGAGGCTGCGGGAGGCCATCTGACAGCAGCCCCGCTTCGCTGAGCCGGGCGCCCGCCCGCAGTCGAGCCCAGCGGGGCCGGCGTTCAGCGGGCACCGTGCTGCACACCCGGCTCGCGGGGAGGTCGGGAGGGCGACGCCGGCCTGCAGGCCCACCTCTCTGGGGGCGCCCGGAGCGGGGAGGCCAGCCCGAAGCGGACGGGCGAAGGGCCGAGCCCCTGCCGTGGCATTGCTTCAGGAGGACGCATTGGCCCAGCAAGCCCCACTCCGTCCCGGGAGGAGAGAAGCGGCTGTGACCCGTTCGAAGCACGGAGCAAGGCGCCCGGCCCTCAGCTCTTGAACGCGCTTCCCGGAGGGGGCTCTGTCAGCTCCACATTCCCCTATAGCAGCAGGCCTTCTCTCGGGCGCGGAGAGCGATGTAGACACCCTGCCGGCTTGGGCCTCCACCGCAGGGACCTGCGCGTGCCGCCAGCACCCCGGTGCCGGCAGCGGCTTCGTGGAGCCCGGGGCGTCCCACGCCTGGGCCTGGCAACCGAAGGAGACCGCAGGTCCCTCCATTCCGAGCCCCAGCGTGCTCCGGGGAGAACGTCCGCCCAGGGAAAGACGAGTGCGAAGAGGGAAGCCGGGAGGAGAGAGGCAGGGCGCGCTTCGGGAGGCCCGGGCGCCCAGGCTGTGGGGCCGGCTTCTCCCGGGCCGGCGCCTGGCGTCCTCCGCGGGGAAGCGGTTGGCTGACTCGCCTTGGGTGGGGACGTGGTAGGTCAGGCCCCTCGACCTCCCTGTGAGAAACCAGGCAGGGTGGAATGCCATCCCCCGTCCCCGTCCACACACACGGCGCTCCCCGGAGAAGGATGCCTCCCCGGCGCTGAGCCTGTTCACCTCGAGTGAGCACCACAGCCTCACCGCCGGGAAGCAAGCCTGACGCCGAGCGGCCTTCCGCGTGCAGGCCTCTTTGGCGCAGAGAGAGAGCTGGGCCGCGGCAGGGTGGGGCGGAAGCCTCAGCAAGGCTGCCAGCCGGGCCTCGGGTGGGGGGCCGTCCTAGAAGGGGGCCTCCGACCTCGGCCTCGGCGAAGCACACGCGAGCACGTGGGAAGCAGCTTCTGCGGGGACCGAGAGGCCGGACACCCAGCAGAGCGAACACACACGGTCTGAGGCTGCGGGAGGCCTTCTGACAGCAGCCCCGCTTCGCTGAGCCGGGCGCCCGCCCGCAGTGGAGCCCAGCGGGGCCGGCGTTCAGCGGGCACCGTGCTGCACACCCGGCTCGCGGGGAGGTCGGGAGGGCGACGCCGGCCTGCAGGCCCACCTCTCTGGGGACGCCCGGAGCGGGGAGGCCAGCCCGAAGCGGACGGGCGAAGGGCCGAGCCCCTGCCGTGGCATTGCTTCAGGAGGACGCATTGGCCCAGCAAGCCCCACTCCGTCCCGGGAGGAGAGAAGCGGCTGTGACCCGTTCGAAGCACGGAGCAAGGCGCCCGGCCCTCAGCTCTTGAACGCGCTTCCCGGAGGGGGCTCTGTCAGCTCCACAATCCCCTTTAGCAGCAGGCCTTCTCTCGGGCGCTGAGAGCGATGCACCCTGCCGGCTTGGGCCTCCACCGCAGGGACCTGCGCGTGCCGCCAGCACCCCCGGGCCGGCAGCGGCTTCGGGGAGCCCGGGGCGTCCCACGCCTGGGCCTGGCAACCGAAGGAGACCGCAGGTCCCTCCATTCCGAGCCCCAGCGTGCTCCGGGGAGAACGTCCGCCCAGGGAAAGACGAGTACGAAGAGGGAAGCCGGGAGGAGAGAGGCAGGGCGCGCTTCGGGAGGCCCGGGCGCCCAGGCTGTGGGGCCGGCTTCTCCCGGGCCGGCGCCTGGCGTCCTCCGCGGGGAAGCGGTTGGCTGACTCGCCTTGGGTGGGGACGTGGTAGGTCAGGCCCCTCGACCTCCCTGTGAGAAACCAGGCAGGGTGGAATGCCATCCCCCGTCCCCGTCCACACACACGGCGCTCCCCGGAGAAGGATGCCTCCCCGGCGCTGAGCCTGTTCACCTCGAGTGAGCACCACAGCCTCACCGCCGGGAAGCAAGCCTGACGCCGAGCGGCCTTCCGCGTGCAGGCCTCTTTGGCGAAGAGAGAGAGCTGGGCCGCGGAAGGGTGGGGCGGAAGCATCAGCAAGGCTGCCAGCCGGGCCTCGGGTGGGGGGCCGTCCTAGAAGGGGGCCCCCGACCTCGGCCTCGGCGAAGCACACGCGAGCACGTGGGAAGCAGCTTCTGCGGGGACCGAGAGGCCGGACCCCCAGCAGAGCGAACACACACGGTCTGAGGCTGCGGGAGGCCATCTGACAGCAGCCCCGCTTCGCTGAGCCGGGCGCCCGCCCGCAGTCGAGCCCAGCGGGGCCGGCGTTCAGCGGGCACCGTGCTGCACACCCGGCTCGCGGGGAGGTCGGGAGGGCGACGCCGGCCTGCAGGCCCACCTCTCTGGGGGCGCCCGGAGCGGGGAGGCCAGCCCGAAGCGGACGGGCGAAGGGCCGAGCCCCTGCCGTGGCATTGCTTCCGGAGGTCGCATTGGCCCAGCAAGCCCCACTCCGTCCCGGGAGGAGAGAAGCGGCTGTGACCCGTTCGAAGCACGGAGCAAGGCGCCCGGCCCTCAGCTCTTGAACGCGCTTCCCGGAGGGGGCTCTGTCAGCTCCACAATCCCCTATAGCAGCAGGCCTTCTCTCGGGCGCGGAGAGCGATGCAGACACCCTGCCGGCTTGGGCCTCCACCGCAGGGACCTGCGCGTGCCGCCAGCACCCCCGGGCCGGCTGCGGCTTCGGGGAGCCCGGGGCGTCCCACGCCTGGGCCTGGCAACCGAAGGAGTCCGCAGGTCCCTCCATTGCGAGCCCCAGCGTGCTCCGGGGAGAACGTCCGCCCAGGGAAAGACGAGTGCGAAGAGGGAAGCCGGGAGGAGAGAGGCAGGGCGCGCTTCGGGAGGCCCGGGCGCCCAGGCTGTGGGGCCGGCTTCTCCCGGGCCGGCGCCTGGCGTCCTCCGCGGGGAAGCGGTTGGCTGACTCGCCTTGGGTGGGGACGTGGTAGGTCAGGCCCCTCGACCTCCCTGTGAGAAACCAGGCAGGGTGGAATGCCATCCCCCGTCCCCGTCCACACACACGGCGCTCCCCGGAGAAGGATGCCTCCCCGGCGCTGAGCCTGTTCACCTCGAGTGAGCACCACAGCCTCACCGCCGGGAAGCAAGCCTGACGCCGAGCGGCCTTCCGCGTGCAGGCCTCTTTGGCGAAGAGAGAGAGCTGGGCCGCGGCAGGGTGGGGCGGAAGCCTCAGCAAGGCTGCCAGCCGGGCCTCGGGTGGGGGGCCGTCCTAGAAGGGGGCCTCCGACCTCGGCCTCGGCGAAGCACACGCGAGCACGTGGGAAGCAGCTTCTGCGGGGACCGAGAGGCCGGACCCCCAGCAGAGCGAACACACACGGTCTGAGGCTGCGGGAGGCCTTCTGACAGCAGCCCCGCTTCGCTGAGCCGGGCGCCCGCCCGCAGTCGAGCCCAGCGGGGCCGGCGTTCAGCGGGCACCGTGCTGCACACCCGGCTCGCGGGGAGGTCGGGAGGGCGACGCCGGCCTGCAGGCCCACCTCTCTGGGGACGCCCGGAGCGGGGAGGCCAGCCCGAAGCGGACGGGCGAAGGGCCGAGCCCCTGCCGTGGCATTGCTTCAGGAGGACGCATTGGCCCAGCAAGCCCCACTCCGTCCCGGGAGGAGAGAAGCGGCTGTGACCCGTTCGAAGCACGGAGCAAGGCGCCCGGCCCTCAGCTCTTGAACGCGCTTCCCGGAGGGGGCTCTGTCAGCTCCACAATCCCCTATAGCAGCAGGCCTTCTCTCGGGCGCTGAGAGCGATGCACCCTGCCGGCTTGGGCCTCCACCGCAGGGACCTGCGCGTGCCGCCAGCACCCCCGGGCCGGCAGCGGCTTCGGGGAGCCCGGGGCGTCCCACGCCTGGGCCTGGCAACCGAAGGAGACCGCAGGTCCCTCCATTCCGAGCCCCAGCGTGCTCCGGGGAGAACGTCCGCCCAGGGAAAGACGAGTGCGAAGAGGGAAGCCGGGAGGAGAGAGGCAGGGCGCGCTTCGGGAGGCCCGGGCGCCCAGGCTGTGGGGCCGGCTTCTCCCGGGCCGGCGCCTGGCGTCCTCCGCGGGGAAGCGGTTGGCTGACTCGCCTTGGGTGGGGACGTGGTAGGTCAGGCCCCTCGACCTCCCTGTGAGAAACCAGGCAGGGTGGAATGCCATCCCCCGTCCCCGTCCACACACACGGCGCTCCCCGGAGAAGGATGCCTCCCCGGCGCTGAGCCTGTTCACCTCGAGTGAGCACCACAGCCTCACCGCCGGGAAGCAAGCCTGACGCGGAGCGGCCTTCCGCGTGCAGGCCTCTTTGGCGAAGAGAGAGAGCTGGGCCGCGGCAGGGTGGGGCGGAAGCCTCAGCAAGGCTGCCAGCCGGGCCTCGGGTGGGGGGCCGTCCTAGAAGGGGGCCCCCGACCTCGGCCTCGGCGAAGCACACGCGAGCACGTGGGAAGCAGCTTCTGCGGGGACCGAGAGGCCGGACCCCCAGCAGAGCGAACACACACGGTCTGAGGCTGCGGGAGGCCTTCTGACAGCAGCCCCGCTTCGCTGAGCCGGGCGCCCGCCCGCAGTCGAGCCCAGCGGGGCCGGCGTTCAGCGGGCACCGTGCTGCACACCCGGCTCGCGGGGAGGTCGGGAGGGCGACGCCGGCCTGCAGGCCCACCTCTCTGGGGGCGTCCGGAGCGGGGAGGCCAGCCCGAAGCGGACGGGCGAAGGGCCGAGCCCCTGCCGTGGCATTGCTTCAGGAGGACGCATTGGCCCAGCAAGCCCCACTCCGTCCCGGGAGGAGAGAAGCGGCTGTGACCCGTTCGAAGCACGGAGCAAGGCGCCCGGCCCTCAGCTCTTGAACGCGCTTCCCGGAGGGGGCTCTGTCAGCTCCACATTCCCCTATAGCAGCAGGCCTTCTCTCGGGCGCGGAGAGCGATGCAGACACCCTGCCGGCTTGGGCCTCCACCGCAGGGACCTGCGCGTGCCGCCAGCACCCCCGGGCCGGCAGCGGCTTCGGGGAGCCCGGGGCGTCCCACGCCTGGGCCTGGCAACCGAAGGAGACCGCAGGTCCCTCCATTCCGAGCCCCAGCGTGCTCCGGGGAGAACGTCCGCCCAGGGAAAGACGAGTACGAAGAGGGAAGCCGGGAGGAGAGAGGCAGGGCGCGCTTCGGGAGGCCCGGGCGCCCAGGCTGTGGGGCCGGCTTCTCCCGGGCCGGCGCCTGGCGTCCTCCGCGGGGAAGCGGTTGGCTGACTCGCCTTGGGTGGGGACGTGGTAGGTCAGGCCCCTCGACCTCCCTGTGAGAAACCAGGCAGGGTGGAGTGCCATCCCCCGTCCCCGTCCACACACACGGCGCTCCCCGGAGAAGGATGCCTCCCCGGCGCTGAGCCTGTTCACCTCGAGTGAGCACCACAGCCTCACCGCCGGGAAGCAAGCCTGACGCCGAGCGGCCTTCCGCGTGCAGGCCTCTTTGGCGCAGAGAGAGAGCTGGGCCGCGGCAGGGTGGGGCGGAAGCCTCAGCAAGGCTTCCAGCCGGGCCTCGGGTGGGGGGCCGTCCTAGAAGGGGGCCCCCGACCTCGGCCTCGGCGAAGCACACGCGATCACGTGGGAAGCAGCTTCTGCGGGGACCGAGAGGCCGGACCCCCAGCAGAGCGAACACACACGGTCTGAGGCTGCGGGAGGCCTTCTGACAGCAGCCCCGCTTCGCTGAGCCGGGCGCCCGCCCGCAGTCGAGCCCAGCGGGGCCGGCGTTCAGCGGGCACCGTGCTGCACACCCGGCTCGCGGGGAGGTCGGGAGGGCGACGCCGGCCTGCAGGCCCACCTCTCTGGGGGCGCCCGGAGCGGGGAGGCCAGCCCGAAGCGGACGGGCGAAGGGCCGAGCCCCTGCCGTGGCATTGCTTCAGGAGGACGCATTGGCCCAGCAAGCCCCACTCCGTCCCGGGAGGAGAGAAGCAGCTGTGACCCGTTCGAAGCACGGAGCAAGGCGCCCGGCCCTCAGCTCTTGAACGCGCTTCCCGGAGGGGGCTCTGTCAGCTCCACATTCCCCTATAGCAGCAGGCCTTCTCTCGGGCGCGGAGAGCGATGCAGACACCCTGCCGGCTTGGGCCTCCACCGCAGGGACCTGCGCGTGCCGCCAGCACCCCCGGGCCGGCAGCGGCTTCGGGGAGCCCGGGGCGTCCCACGCCTGGGCCTGGCAACCGAAGGAGACCGCAGGTCCCTCCATTCCGAGCCCCAGCGTGCTCCGGGGAGAACGTCCGCCCAGGGAAAGACGAGTGCGAAGAGGGAAGCCGGGAGGAGAGAGGCAGGGCGCGCTTCGGGAGGCCCGGGCGCCCAGGCTGTGGGGCCGGCTTCTCCCGGGCCGGCGCCTGGCGTCCTCCGCGGGGAAGCGGTTGGCTGACTCGCCTTGGGTGGGGACGTGGTAGGTCAGGCCCCTCGACCTCCCTGTGAGAAACCAGGCAGGGTGGAATGCCATCCCCCGTCCCCGTCCACACACACGGCGCTCCCCGGAGAAGGATGCCTCCCCGGCGCTGAGCCTGTTCACCTCGAGTGAGCACCACAGCCTCACCGCCGGGAAGCAAGCCTGACGCCGAGCGGCCTTCCGCGTGCAGGCCTCTTTGGCGAAGAGAGAGAGCTGGGCCGCGGCAGGGTGGGGCGGAAGCCTCAGCAAGGCTGCCAGCCGGGCCTCGGGTGGGGGGCCGTCCTAGAAGGGGGCCCCCGACCTCGGCCTCGGCGAAGCACACGCGAGCACGTGGGAAGCAGCTTCTGCGGGGACCGAGAGGCCGGACCCCCAGCAGAGCGAACACACACGGTCTGAGGCTGCGGGAGGCCTTCTGACAGCAGCCCCGCTTCGCTGAGCCGGGCGCCCGCCCGCAGTGGAGCCCAGCGGGGCCGGCGTTCAGCGGGCACCGTGCTGCACACCCGGCTCGCGGGGAGGTCGGGAGGGCGACGCCGGCCTGCAGGCCCACCTCTCTGGGGGCGCCCGGAGCGGGGAGGCCAGCCCGAAGCGGACGGGCGAAGGGCCGAGCCCCTGCCGTGGCATTGCTTCAGGAGGACGCATTGGCCCAGCAAGCCCCACTCCGTCCCGGGAGGAGAGAAGCGGCTGTGACCCGTTCGAAGCACGGAGCAAGGCGCCCGGCCCTCAGCTCTTGAACGCGCTTCCCGGAGGGGGCTCTGTCAGCTCCACAATCCCCTATAGCAGCAGGCCTTCTCTCGGGCGCGGAGAGCGATGCAGACACCCTGCCGGCTTGGGCCTCCACCGCAGGGACCTGCGCGTGCCGCCAGCACCCCGGTGCCGGCAGCGGCTTCGTGGAGCCCGGGGCGTCCCACGCCTGGGCCTGGCAACCGAAGGAGACCGCAGGTCCCTCCATTCCGAGCCCCAGCGTGCTCCGGGGAGAACGTCCGCCCAGGGAAAGACGAGTGCGAAGAGGGAAGCCGGGAGGAGAGAGGCAGGGCGCGCTTCGGGAGGCCCGGGCGCCCAGGCTGTGGGGCCGGCTTCTCCCGGGCCGGCGCCTGGCGTCCTCCGCGGGGAAGCGGTTGGCTGACTCGCCTTGGGTGGGGACGTGGTAGGTCAGGCCCCTCGACCTCCCTGTGAGAAACCAGGCAGGGTGGAATGCCATCCCCCGTCCCCGTCCACACACACGGCGCTCCCCGGAGAAGGATGCCTCCCCGGCGCTGAGCCTGTTCACCTCGAGTGAGCACCACAGCCTCACCGCCGGGAAGCAAGCCTGACGCCGAGCGGCCTTCCGCGTGCAGGCCTCTTTGGCGCAGAGAGAGAGCTGGGCCGCGGCAGGGTGGGGCGGAAGCCTCAGCAAGGCTGCCAGCCGGGCCTCGGGTGGGGGGCCGTCCTAGAAGGGGGCCCCCGACCTCGGCCTCGGCGAAGCACACGCGAGCACGTGGGAAGCAGCTTCTGCGGGGACCGAGAGGCCGGACCCCCAGCAGAGCGAACACACACGGTCTGAGGCTGCGGGAGGCCTTCTGACAGTAGCCCCGCTTCGCTGAGCCGGGCGCCCGCCCGCAGTCGAGCCCAGCGGGGCCGGCGTTCAGCGGGCACCGTGCTGCACACCCGGCTCGCGGGGAGGTCGGGAGGGCGACGCCGGCCTGCAGGCCCACCTCTCTGGGGGCGCCCGGAGCGGGGAGGCCAGCCCGAAGCGGACGGGCGAAGGGCCGAGCCCCTGCCGTGGCATTGCTTCAGGAGGACGCATTGGCCCAGCAAGCCCCACTCCGTCCCGGGAGGAGAGAAGCGGCTGTGACCCGTTCGAAGCACGGAGCAAGGCGCCCGGCCCTCAGCTCTTGAACGCGCTTCCCGGAGGGGGCTCTGTCAGCTCCACATTCGCCTATAGCACCAGGCCTTCTCTCGGGCGAGGAGAGCGATGCAGACACCCTGCCGGCTTGGGCCTCCACCGCAGGGACCTGCGCGTGCCGCCAGCACCCCCGGGCCGGCAGCGGCATCGGGGAGCCCGGGGCGTCCCACGCCTGGGCCTGGCAACCGAAGGAGACCGCAGGTCCCTCCATTCCGAGCCCCAGCGTGCTCCGGGGAGAACGTCCGCCCAGGGAAAGACGAGTGCGAAGAGGGAAGCCGGGAGGAGAGAGGCAGGGCGCGCTTCGGGAGGCCCGGGCGCCCAGACTGTGGGGCCGGCTTCTCCCGGGCCGGCGCCTGGCGTCCTCCGCGGGGAAGCGGTTGGCTGACTCGCCTTGGGTGGGGACGTGGTAGGTCAGGCCCCTCGACCTCCCTGTGAGAAACCAGGCAGGGTGGAATGCCATCCCCCGTCCCCGTCCACACACACGGCGCTCCCCGGAGAAGGATGCCTCCCCGGCGCTGAGCCTGTTCACCTCGAGTGAGCACCACAGCCTCACCGCCGGGAAGCAAGCCTGACGCCGAGCGGCCTTCCGCGTGCAGGCCTCTTTGGCGCAGAGAGAGAGCTGGGCCGCGGCAGGGTGGGGCGGAAGCCTCAGCAAGGCTGCCAGCCGGGCCTCGGGTGGGGGGCCGTCCTAGAAGTGGGCCCCCGACCTCGGCCTCGGCGAAGCACACGCGAGCACGTGGGAAGCAGCTTCTGCGGGGACCGAGAGGCCGGACCCCCAGCAGAGCGAACACACACGGTCTGAGGCTGCGGGAGGCCTTCTGACAGCAGCCCCGCTTCGCTGAGCCGGGCGCCCGCCCGCAGTCGAGCCCAGCGGGGCCGGCGTTCAGCGGGCACCGTGCTGCACACCCGGCTCGCGGGGAGGTCGGGAGGGCGACGCCGGCCTGCAGGCCCACCTCTCTGGGGGCGCCCGGAGCGGGGAGGCCAGCCCGAAGCGGACGGGCGAAGGGCCGAGCCCCTGCCGTGGCATTGCTTCAGGAGGACGCATTGGCCCAGCAAGCCCCACTCCGTCCCGGGAGGAGAGAAGCGGCTGTGACCCGTTCGAAGCACGGAGCAAGGCGCCCGGCCCTCAGCTCTTGAACGCGCTTCCCGGAGGGGGCTCTGTCAGCTCCACATTCGCCTATAGCAGCAGGCCTTCTCTCGGGCGAGGAGAGCGATGCAGACACCCTGCCGGCTTGGGCCTCCACCGCAGGGACCTGCGCGTGCCGCCAGCACCCCCGGGCCGGCAGCGGCTTCGGGGAGCCCGGGGCGTCCCACGCCTGGGCCTGGCAACCGAAGGAGACCGCAGGTCCCTCCATTCCGAGCCCCAGCGTGCTCCGGGGAGAACGTCCGCCCAGGGAAAGACGAGTACGAAGAGGGAAGCCGGGAGGAGAGAGGCAGGGCGCGCTTCGGGAGGCCCGGGCGCCCAGGCTGTGGGGCCGGCTTCTCCCGGGCCGGCGCCTGGCGTCCTCCGCGGGGAAGCGGTTGGCTGACTCGCCTTGGGTGGGGACGTGGTAGGTCAGGCCCCTCGACCTCCCTGTGAGAAACCAGGCAGGGTGGAATGCCATCCCCCGTCCCCGTCCACACACACGGCGCTCCCCGGAGAAGGATGCCTCCCCGGCGCTGAGCCTGTTCACCTCGAGTGAGCACCACAGCCTCACCGCCGGGAAGCAAGCCTGACGCGGAGCGGCCTTCCGCGTGCAGGCCTCTTTGGCGAAGAGAGAGAGCTGGGCCGCGGCAGGGTGGGGCGGAAGCCTCAGCAAGGCTGCCAGCCGGGCCTCGGGTGGGGGGCCGTCCTAGAAGGGGGCCCCCGACCTCGGCCTCGGCGAAGCACACGCGAGCACGTGGGAAGCAGCTTCTGCGGGGACCGAGAGGCCGGACCCCCAGCAGAGCGAACACACACGGTCTGAGGCTGCGGGAGGCCATCTGACAGCAGCCCCGCTTCGCTGAGCCGGGCGCCCGCCCGCAGTCGAGCCCAGCGGGGCCGGCGTTCAGCGGGCACCGTGCTGCACACCCGGCTCGCGGGGAGGTCGGGAGGGCGACGCCGGCCTGCAGGCCCACCTCTCTGGGGGCGCCCGGAGCGGGGAGGCCAGCCCGAAGCGGACGGGCGAAGGGCCGAGCCCCTGCCGTGGCATTGCTTCCGGAGGTCGCATTGGCCCAGCAAGCCCCACTCCGTCCCGGGAGGAGAGAAGCGGCTGTGACCCGTTCGAAGCACGGAGCAAGGCGCCCGGCCCTCAGCTCTTGAACGCGCTTCCCGGAGGGGGCTCTGTCAGCTCCACAATCCCCTATAGCAGCAGGCCTTCTCTCGGGCGCGGAGAGCGATGCAGACACCCTGCCGGCTTGGGCCTCCACCGCAGGGACCTGCGCGTGCCGCCAGCACCCCCGGGCCGGCTGCGGCTTCGGGGAGCCCGGGGCGTCCCACGCCTGGGCCTGGCAACCGAAGGAGTCCGCAGGTCCCTCCATTGCGAGCCCCAGCGTGCTCCGGGGAGAACGTCCGCCCAGGGAAAGACGAGTGCGAAGAGGGAAGCCGGGAGGAGAGAGGCAGGGCGCGCTTCGGGAGGCCCGGGCGCCCAGGCTGTGGGGCCGGCTTCTCCCGGGCCGGCGCCTGGCGTCCTCCGCGGGGAAGCGGTTGGCTGACTCGCCTTGGGTGGGGACGTGGTAGGTCAGGCCCCTCGACCTCCCTGTGAGAAACCAGGCAGGGTGGAATGCCATCCCCCGTCCCCGTCCACACACACGGCGCTCCCCGGAGAAGGATGCCTCCCCGGCGCTGAGCCTGTTCACCTCGAGTGAGCACCACAGCCTCACCGCCGGGAAGCAAGCCTGACGCCGAGCGGCCTTCCGCGTGCAGGCCTCTTTGGCGAAGAGAGAGAGCTGGGCCGCGGCAGGGTGGGGCGGAAGCCTCAGCAAGGCTGCCAGCCGGGCCTCGGGTGGGGGGCCGTCCTAGAAGGGGGCCTCCGACCTCGGCCTCGGCGAAGCACACGCGAGCACGTGGGAAGCAGCTTCTGCGGGGACCGAGAGGCCGGACCCCCAGCAGAGCGAACACACACGGTCTGAGGCTGCGGGAGGCCTTCTGACAGCAGCCCCGCTTCGCTGAGCCGGGCGCCCGCCCGCAGTCGAGCCCAGCGGGGCCGGCGTTCAGCGGGCACCGTGCTGCACACCCGGCTCGCGGGGAGGTCGGGAGGGCGACGCCGGCCTGCAGGCCCACCTCTCTGGGGACGCCCGGAGCGGGGAGGCCAGCCCGAAGCGGACGGGCGAAGGGCCGAGCCCCTGCCGTGGCATTGCTTCAGGAGGACGCATTGGCCCAGCAAGCCCCACTCCGTCCCGGGAGGAGAGAAGCGGCTGTGACCCGTTCGAAGCACGGAGCAAGGCGCCCGGCCCTCAGCTCTTGAACGCGCTTCCCGGAGGGGGCTCTGTCAGCTCCACAATCCCCTATAGCAGCAGGCCTTCTCTCGGGCGCTGAGAGCGATGCACCCTGCCGGCTTGGGCCTCCACCGCAGGGACCTGCGCGTGCCGCCAGCACCCCCGGGCCGGCAGCGGCTTCGGGGAGCCCGGGGCGTCCCACGCCTGGGCCTGGCAACCGAAGGAGACCGCAGGTCCCTCCATTCCGAGCCCCAGCGTGCTCCGGGGAGAACGTCCGCCCAGGGAAAGACGAGTGCGAAGAGGGAAGCCGGGAGGAGAGAGGCAGGGCGCGCTTCGGGAGGCCCGGGCGCCCAGGCTGTGGGGCCGGCTTCTCCCGGGCCGGCGCCTGGCGTCCTCCGCGGGGAAGCGGTTGGCTGACTCGCCTTGGGTGGGGACGTGGTAGGTCAGGCCCCTCGACCTCCCTGTGAGAAACCAGGCAGGGTGGAATGCCATCCCCCGTCCCCGTCCACACACACGGCGCTCCCCGGAGAAGGATGCCTCCCCGGCGCTGAGCCTGTTCACCTCGAGTGAGCACCACAGCCTCACCGCCGGGAAGCAAGCCTGACGCGGAGCGGCCTTCCGCGTGCAGGCCTCTTTGGCGAAGAGAGAGAGCTGGGCCGCGGCAGGGTGGGGCGGAAGCCTCAGCAAGGCTGCCAGCCGGGCCTCGGGTGGGGGGCCGTCCTAGAAGGGGGCCCCCGACCTCGGCCTCGGCGAAGCACACGCGAGCACGTGGGAAGCAGCTTCTGCGGGGACCGAGAGGCCGGACCCCCAGCAGAGCGAACACACACGGTCTGAGGCTGCGGGAGGCCTTCTGACAGCAGCCCCGCTTCGCTGAGCCGGGCGCCCGCCCGCAGTCGAGCCCAGCGGGGCCGGCGTTCAGCGGGCACCGTGCTGCACACCCGGCTCGCGGGGAGGTCGGGAGGGCGACGCCGGCCTGCAGGCCCACCTCTCTGGGGGCGCCCGGAGCGGGGAGGCCAGCCCGAAGCGGACGGGCGAAGGGCCGAGCCCCTGCCGTGGCATTGCTTCAGGAGGACGCATTGGCCCAGCAAGCCCCACTCCGTCCCGGGAGGAGAGAAGCGGCTGTGACCCGTTCGAAGCACGGAGCAAGGCGCCCGGCCCTCAGCTCTTGAACGCGCTTCCCGGAGGGGGCTCTGTCAGCTCCACATTCCCCTATAGCAGCAGGCCTTCTCTCGGGCGCGGAGAGCGATGCAGACACCCTGCCGGCTTGGGCCTCCACCGCAGGGACCTGCGCGTGCCGCCAGCACCCCCGGGCCGGCAGCGGCTTCGGGGAGCCCGGGGCGTCCCACGCCTGGGCCTGGCAACCGAAGGAGACCGCAGGTCCCTCCATTCCGAGCCCCAGCGTGCTCCGGGGAGAACGTCCGCCCAGGGAAAGACGAGTACGAAGAGGGAAGCCGGGAGGAGAGAGGCAGGGCGCGCTTCGGGAGGCCCGGGCGCCCAGGCTGTGGGGCCGGCTTCTCCCGGGCCGGCGCCTGGCGTCCTCCGCGGGGAAGCGGTTGGCTGACTCGCCTTGGGTGGGGACGTGGTAGGTCAGGCCCCTCGACCTCCCTGTGAGAAACCAGGCAGGGTGGAATGCCATCCCCCGTCCCCGTCCACACACACGGCGCTCCCCGGAGAAGGATGCCTCCCCGGCGCTGAGCCTGTTCACCTCGAGTGAGCACCACAGCCTCACCGCCGGGAAGCAAGCCTGACGCCGAGCGGCCTTCCGCGTGCAGGCCTCTTTGGCGCAGAGAGAGAGCTGGGCCGCGGCAGGGTGGGGCGGAAGCCTCAGCAAGGCTTCCAGCCGGGCCTCGGGTGGGGGGCCGTCCTAGAAGGGGGCCCCCGACCTCGGCCTCGGCGAAGCACACGCGATCACGTGGGAAGCAGCTTCTGCGGGGACCGAGAGGCCGGACCCCCAGCAGAGCGAACACACACGGTCTGAGGCTGCGGGAGGCCTTCTGACAGCAGCCCCGCTTCGCTGAGCCGGGCGCCCGCCCGCAGTCGAGCCCAGCGGGGCCGGCGTTCAGCGGGCACCGTGCTGCACACCCGGCTCGCGGGGAGGTCGGGAGGGCGACGCCGGCCTGCAGGCCCACCTCTCTGGGGGCGCCCGGAGCGGGGAGGCCAGCCCGAAGCGGACGGGCGAAGGGCCGAGCCCCTGCCGTGGCATTGCTTCAGGAGGACGCATTGGCCCAGCAAGCCCCACTCCGTCCCGGGAGGAGAGAAGCAGCTGTGACCCGTTCGAAGCACGGAGCAAGGCGCCCGGCCCTCAGCTCTTGAACGCGCTTCCCGGAGGGGGCTCTGTCAGCTCCACATTCCCCTATAGCAGCAGGCCTTCTCTCGGGCGCGGAGAGCGATGCAGACACCCTGCCGGCTTGGGCCTCCACCGCAGGGACCTGCGCGTGCCGCCAGCACCCCCGGGCCGGCAGCGGCTTCGGGGAGCCCGGGGCGTCCCACGCCTGGGCCTGGCAACCGAAGGAGACCGCAGGTCCCTCCATTCCGAGCCCCAGCGTGCTCCGGGGAGAACGTCCGCCCAGGGAAAGACGAGTGCGAAGAGGGAAGCCGGGAGGAGAGAGGCAGGGCGCGCTTCGGGAGGCCCGGGCGCCCAGGCTGTGGGGCCGGCTTCTCCCGGGCCGGCGCCTGGCGTCCTCCGCGGGGAAGCGGTTGGCTGACTCGCCTTGGGTGGGGACGTGGTAGGTCAGGCCCCTCGACCTCCCTGTGAGAAACCAGGCAGGGTGGAATGCCATCCCCCGTCCCCGTCCACACACACGGCGCTCCCCGGAGAAGGATGCCTCCCCGGCGCTGAGCCTGTTCACCTCGAGTGAGCACCACAGCCTCACCGCCGGGAAGCAAGCCTGACGCCGAGCGGCCTTCCGCGTGCAGGCCTCTTTGGCGAAGAGAGAGAGCTGGGCCGCGGCAGGGTGGGGCGGAAGCCTCAGCAAGGCTGCCAGCCGGGCCTCGGGTGGGGGGCCGTCCTAGAAGGGGGCCCCCGACCTCGGCCTCGGCGAAGCACACGCGAGCACGTGGGAAGCAGCTTCTGCGGGGACCGAGAGGCCGGACCCCCAGCAGAGCGAACACACACGGTCTGAGGCTGCGGGAGGCCTTCTGACAGCAGCCCCGCTTCGCTGAGCCGGGCGCCCGCCCGCAGTGGAGCCCAGCGGGGCCGGCGTTCAGCGGGCACCGTGCTGCACACCCGGCTCGCGGGGAGGTCGGGAGGGCGACGCCGGCCTGCAGGCCCACCTCTCTGGGGGCGCCCGGAGCGGGGAGGCCAGCCCGAAGCGGACGGGCGAAGGGCCGAGCCCCTGCCGTGGCATTGCTTCAGGAGGACGCATTGGCCCAGCAAGCCCCACTCCGTCCCGGGAGGAGAGAAGCGGCTGTGACCCGTTCGAAGCACGGAGCAAGGCGCCCGGCCCTCAGCTCTTGAACGCGCTTCCCGGAGGGGGCTCTGTCAGCTCCACAATCCCCTATAGCAGCAGGCCTTCTCTCGGGCGCGGAGAGCGATGCAGACACCCTGCCGGCTTGGGCCTCCACCGCAGGGACCTGCGCGTGCCGCCAGCACCCCGGTGCCGGCAGCGGCTTCGTGGAGCCCGGGGCGTCCCACGCCTGGGCCTGGCAACCGAAGGAGACCGCAGGTCCCTCCATTCCGAGCCCCAGCGTGCTCCGGGGAGAACGTCCGCCCAGGGAAAGACGAGTGCGAAGAGGGAAGCCGGGAGGAGAGAGGCAGGGCGCGCTTCGGGAGGCCCGGGCGCCCAGGCTGTGGGGCCGGCTTCTCCCGGGCCGGCGCCTGGCGTCCTCCGCGGGGAAGCGGTTGGCTGACTCGCCTTGGGTGGGGACGTGGTAGGTCAGGCCCCTCGACCTCCCTGTGAGAAACCAGGCAGGGTGGAATGCCATCCCCCGTCCCCGTCCACACACACGGCGCTCCCCGGAGAAGGATGCCTCCCCGGCGCTGAGCCTGTTCACCTCGAGTGAGCACCACAGCCTCACCGCCGGGAAGCAAGCCTGACGCCGAGCGGCCTTCCGCGTGCAGGCCTCTTTGGCGCAGAGAGAGAGCTGGGCCGCGGCAGGGTGGGGCGGAAGCCTCAGCAAGGCTGCCAGCCGGGCCTCGGGTGGGGGGCCGTCCTAGAAGGGGGCCCCCGACCTCGGCCTCGGCGAAGCACACGCGAGCACGTGGGAAGCAGCTTCTGCGGGGACCGAGAGGCCGGACCCCCAGCAGAGCGAACACACACGGTCTGAGGCTGCGGGAGGCCTTCTGACAGTAGCCCCGCTTCGCTGAGCCGGGCGCCCGCCCGCAGTCGAGCCCAGCGGGGCCGGCGTTCAGCGGGCACCGTGCTGCACACCCGGCTCGCGGGGAGGTCGGGAGGGCGACGCCGGCCTGCAGGCCCACCTCTCTGGGGGCGCCCGGAGCGGGGAGGCCAGCCCGAAGCGGACGGGCGAAGGGCCGAGCCCCTGCCGTGGCATTGCTTCAGGAGGACGCATTGGCCCAGCAAGCCCCACTCCGTCCCGGGAGGAGAGAAGCGGCTGTGACCCGTTCGAAGCACGGAGCAAGGCGCCCGGCCCTCAGCTCTTGAACGCGCTTCCCGGAGGGGGCTCTGTCAGCTCCACATTCGCCTATAGCACCAGGCCTTCTCTCGGGCGAGGAGAGCGATGCAGACACCCTGCCGGCTTGGGCCTCCACCGCAGGGACCTGCGCGTGCCGCCAGCACCCCCGGGCCGGCAGCGGCATCGGGGAGCCCGGGGCGTCCCACGCCTGGGCCTGGCAACCGAAGGAGACCGCAGGTCCCTCCATTCCGAGCCCCAGCGTGCTCCGGGGAGAACGTCCGCCCAGGGAAAGACGAGTGCGAAGAGGGAAGCCGGGAGGAGAGAGGCAGGGCGCGCTTCGGGAGGCCCGGGCGCCCAGACTGTGGGGCCGGCTTCTCCCGGGCCGGCGCCTGGCGTCCTCCGCGGGGAAGCGGTTGGCTGACTCGCCTTGGGTGGGGACGTGGTAGGTCAGGCCCCTCGACCTCCCTGTGAGAAACCAGGCAGGGTGGAATGCCATCCCCCGTCCCCGTCCACACACACGGCGCTCCCCGGAGAAGGATGCCTCCCCGGCGCTGAGCCTGTTCACCTCGAGTGAGCACCACAGCCTCACCGCCGGGAAGCAAGCCTGACGCCGAGCGGCCTTCCGCGTGCAGGCCTCTTTGGCGCAGAGAGAGAGCTGGGCCGCGGCAGGGTGGGGCGGAAGCCTCAGCAAGGCTGCCAGCCGGGCCTCGGGTGGGGGGCCGTCCTAGAAGTGGGCCCCCGACCTCGGCCTCGGCGAAGCACACGCGAGCACGTGGGAAGCAGCTTCTGCGGGGACCGAGAGGCCGGACCCCCAGCAGAGCGAACACACACGGTCTGAGGCTGCGGGAGGCCTTCTGACAGCAGCCCCGCTTCGCTGAGCCGGGCGCCCGCCCGCAGTCGAGCCCAGCGGGGCCGGCGTTCAGCGGGCACCGTGCTGCACACCCGGCTCGCGGGGAGGTCGGGAGGGCGACGCCGGCCTGCAGGCCCACCTCTCTGGGGGCGCCCGGAGCGGGGAGGCCAGCCCGAAGCGGACGGGCGAAGGGCCGAGCCCCTGCCGTGGCATTGCTTCAGGAGGACGCATTGGCCCAGCAAGCCCCACTCCGTCCCGGGAGGAGAGAAGCGGCTGTGACCCGTTCGAAGCACGGAGCAAGGCGCCCGGCCCTCAGCTCTTGAACGCGCTTCCCGGAGGGGGCTCTGTCAGCTCCACATTCGCCTATAGCAGCAGGCCTTCTCTCGGGCGAGGAGAGCGATGCAGACACCCTGCCGGCTTGGGCCTCCACCGCAGGGACCTGCGCGTGCCGCCAGCACCCCCGGGCCGGCAGCGGCTTCGGGGAGCCCGGGGCGTCCCACGCCTGGGCCTGGCAACCGAAGGAGACCGCAGGTCCCTCCATTCCGAGCCCCAGCGTGCTCCGGGGAGAACGTCCGCCCAGGGAAAGACGAGTACGAAGAGGGAAGCCGGGAGGAGAGAGGCAGGGCGCGCTTCGGGAGGCCCGGGCGCCCAGGCTGTGGGGCCGGCTTCTCCCGGGCCGGCGCCTGGCGTCCTCCGCGGGGAAGCGGTTGGCTGACTCGCCTTGGGTGGGGACGTGGTAGGTCAGGCCCCTCGACCTCCCTGTGAGAAACCAGGCAGGGTGGAATGCCATCCCCCGTCCCCGTCCACACACACGGCGCTCCCCGGAGAAGGATGCCTCCCCGGCGCTGAGCCTGTTCACCTCGAGTGAGCACCACAGCCTCACCGCCGGGAAGCAAGCCTGACGCCGAGCGGCCTTCCGCGTGCAGGCCTCTTTGGCGAAGAGAGAGAGCTGGGCCGCGGCAGGGTGGGGCGGAAGCCTCAGCAAGGCTGCCAGCCGGGCCTCGGGTGGGGGGCCGTCCTAGAAGGGGGCCCCCGACCTCGGCCTCGGCGAAGCACACGCGAGCACGTGGGAAGCAGCTTCTGCGGGGACCGAGAGGCCGGACCCCCAGCAGAGCGAACACACACGGTCTGAGGCTGCGGGAGGCCATCTGACAGCAGCCCCGCTTCGCTGAGCCGGGCGCCCGCCCGCAGTCGAGCCCAGCGGGGCCGGCGTTCAGCGGGCACCGTGCTGCACACCCGGCTCGCGGGGAGGTCGGGAGGGCGACGCCGGCCTGCAGGCCCACCTCTCTGGGGGCGCCCGGAGCGGGGAGGCCAGCCCGAAGCGGACGGGCGAAGGGCCGAGCCCCTGCCGTGGCATTGCTTCCGGAGGACGCATTGGCCCAGCAAGCCCCACTCCGTCCCGGGAGGAGAGAAGCGGCTGTGACCCGTTCGAAGCACGGAGCAAGGCGCCCGGCCCTCAGCTCTTGAACGCGCTTCCCGGAGGGGGCTCTGTCAGCTCCACAATCCCCTATAGCAGCAGGCCTTCTCTCGGGCGCGGAGAGCGATGCAGACACCCTGCCGGCTTGGGCCTCCACCGCAGGGACCTGCGCGTGCCGCCAGCACCCCCGGGCCGGCAGCGGCTTCGGGGAGCCCGGGGCGTCCCACGCCTGGGCCTGGCAACCGAAGGAGACCGCAGGTCCCTCCATTGCGAGCCCCAGCGTGCTCCGGGGAGAACGTCCGCCCAGGGAAAGACGAGTGCAAAGAGGGAAGCCGGGAGGAGAGAGGCAGGGCGCGCTTCGGGAGGCCCGGGCGCCCAGGCTGTGGGGCCGGCTTCTCCCGGGCCGGCGCCTGGCGTCCTCCGCGGGGAAGCGGTTGGCTGACTCGCCTTGGGTGGGGACGTGGTAGGTCAGGCCCCTCGACCTCCCTGTGAGAAACCAGGCAGGGTGGAATGCCATCCCCCGTCCCCGTCCACACACACGGCGCTCCCCGGAGAAGGATGCCTCCCCGGCGCTGAGCCTGTTCACCTCGAGTGAGCACCACAGCCTCACCGCCGGGAAGCAAGCCTGACGCCGAGCGGCCTTCCGCGTGCAGGCCTCTTTGGCGAAGAGAGAGAGCTGGGCCGCGGCAGGGTGGGGCGGAAGCCTCAGCAAGGCTGCCAGCCGGGCCTCGGGTGGGGGGCCGTCCTAGAAGGGGGCCCCCGACCTCGGCCTCGGCGAAGCACACGCGAGCACGTGGGAAGCAGCTTCTGCGGGGACCGAGAGGCCGGACCCCCAGCAGAGCGAACACACACGGTCTGAGGCTGCGGGAGGCCTTCTGACAGCAGCCCCGCTTCGCTGAGCCGGGCGCCCGCCCGCAGTGGAGCCCAGCGGGGCCGGCGTTCAGCGGGCACCGTGCTGCACACCCGGCTCGCGGGGAGGTCGGGAGGGCGACGCCGGCCTGCAGGCCCACCTCTCTGGGGGCGCCCGGAGGGGGGAGGCCAGCCCGAAGCGGACGGGCGAAGGGCCGAGCCCCTGCCGTGGCATTGCTTCAGGAGGACGCATTGGCCCAGCAAGCCCCACTCCGTCCCGGGAGGAGAGAAGCGGCTGTGACCCGTTCGAAGCACGGAGCAAGGCGCCCGGCCCTCAGCTCTTGAACGCGCTTCCCGGAGGGGGCTCTGTCAGCTCCACATTCGCCTATAGCAGCAGGCCTTCTCTCGGGCGAGGAGAGCGATGCAGACACCCTGCCGGCTTGGGCCTCCACCGCAGGGACCTGCGCGTGCCGCCAGAACCCCGGTGCCGGCAGCGGCTTCGTGGAGCCCGGGGCGTCCCACGCCTGGGCCTGGCAACCGAAGGAGACCGCAGGTCCCTCCATTCCGAGCCCCAGCGTGCTCCGGGGAGAAGGTCCGCCCAGGGAAAGACGAGTGCGAAGAGGGAAGCCGGGAGGAGAGAGGCAGGGCGCGCTTCGGGAGGCCCGGGCGCCCAGGCTGTGGGGCCGGCTTCTCCCGGGCCGGCGCCTGGCGTCCTCCGCGGGGAAGCGGTTGGCTGACTCGCCTTGGGTGGGGACGTGGTAGGTCAGGCCCCTCGACCTCCCTGTGAGAAACCAGGCAGGGTGGAATGCCATCCCCCGTCCCCGTCCACACACACGGCGCTCCCCGGAGAAGGATGCCTCCCCGGCGCTGAGCCTGTTCACCTCGAGTGAGCACCACAGCCTCACCGCCGGGAAGCAAGCCTGACGCCGAGCGGCCTTCCGCGTGCAGGCCTCTTTGGCGAAGAGAGAGAGCTGGGCCGCGGCAGGGTGGGGCGGAAGCCTCAGCAAGGCTGCCAGCCGGGCCTCGGGTGGGGGGCCGTCCTAGAAGGGGGCCCCCGACCTCGGCCTCGGCGAAGCACACGCGAGCACGTGGGAAGCAGCTTCTGCGGGGACCGAGAGGCCGGACCCCCAGCAGAGCGAACACACACGGTCTGAGGCTGCGGGAGGCCATCTGACAGCAGCCCCGCTTCGCTGAGCCGGGTGCCCGCCCGCAGTCGAGCCCAGCGGGGCCGGCGTTCAGCGGGCACCGTGCTGCACACCCGGCTCGCGGGGAGGTCGGGAGGGCGACGCCGGCCTGCAGGCCCACCTCTCTGGGGGCGCCCGGAGCGGGGAGGCCAGCCCGAAGCGGACGGGCGAAGGGCCGAGCCCCTGCCGTGGCATTGCTTCAGGAGGACGCATTGGCCCAGCAAGCCCCACTCCGTCCCGGGAGGAGAGAAGCGGCTGTGACCCGTTCGAAGCACGGAGCAAGGCGCCCGGCCCTCAGCTCTTGAACGCGCTTCCCGGAGGGGGCTCTGTCAGCTCCACATTCGCCTATAGCAGCAGGCCTTCTCTCGGGCGAGGAGAGCGATGCAGACACCCTGCCGGCTTGGGCCTCCACCGCAGGGACCTGCGCGTGCCGCCAGAACCCCGGTGCCGGCAGCGGCTTCGTGGAGCCCGGGGCGTCCCACGCCTGGGCCTGGCAACCGAAGGAGACCGCAGGTCCCTCCATTCCGAGCCCCAGCGTGCTCCGGGGAGAAGGTCCGCCCAGGGAAAGACGAGTGCGAAGAGGGAAGCCGGGAGGAGAGAGGCAGGGCGCGCTTCGGGAGGCCCGGGCGCCCAGGCTGTGGGGCCGGCTTCTCCCGGGCCGGCGCCTGGCGTCCTCCGCGGGGAAGCGGTTGGCTGACTCGCCTTGGGTGGGGACGTGGTAGGTCAGGCCCCTCGACCTCCCTGTGAGAAACCAGGCAGGGTGGAATGCCATCCCCCGTCCCCGTCCACACACACGGCGCTCCCCGGAGAAGGATGCCTCCCCGGCGCTGAGCCTGTTCACCTCGAGTGAGCACCACAGCCTCACCGCCGGGAAGCAAGCCTGACGCCGAGCGGCCTTCCGCGTGCAGGCCTCTTTGGCGAAGAGAGAGAGCTGGGCCGCGGCAGGGTGGGGCGGAAGCCTCAGCAAGGCTGCCAGCCGGGCCTCGGGTGGGGGGCCGTCCTAGAAGGGGGCCCCCGACCTCGGCCTCGGCGAAGCACACGCGAGCACGTGGGAAGCAGCTTCTGCGGGGACCGAGAGGCCGGACCCCCAGCAGAGCGAACACACACGGTCTGAGGCTGCGGGAGGCCATCTGACAGCAGCCCCGCTTCGCTGAGCCGGGTGCCCGCCCGCAGTCGAGCCCAGCGGGGCCGGCGTTCAGCGGGCACCGTGCTGCACACCCGGCTCGCGGGGAGGTCGGGAGGGCGACGCCGGCCTGCAGGCCCACCTCTCTGGGGGCGCCCGGAGCGGGGAGGCCAGCCCGAAGCGGACGGGCGAAGGGCCGAGCCCCTGCCGTGGCATTGCTTCCGGAGGACGCATTGGCCCAGCAAGCCCCACTCCGTCCCGGGAGGAGAGAAGCGGCTGTGACCCGTTCGAAGCACGGAGCAAGGCGCCCGGCCCTCAGCTCTTGAACGCGCTTCCCGGAGGGGGCTCTGTCAGCTCCACAATCCCCTATAGCAGCAGGCCTTCTCTCGGGCGCGGAGAGCGATGCAGACACCCTGCCGGCTTGGGCCTCCACCGCAGGGACCTGCGCGTGCCGCCAGCACCCCCGGGCCGGCAGCGGCTTCGGGGAGCCCGGGGCGTCCCACGCCTGGGCCTGGCAACCGAAGGAGACCGCAGGTCCCTCCATTGCGAGCCCCAGCGTGCTCCGGGGAGAACGTCCGCCCAGGGAAAGACGAGTGCGAAGAGGGAAGCCGGGAGGAGAGAGGCAGGGCGCGCTTCGGGAGGCCCGGGCGCCCAGGCTGTGGGGCCGGCTTCTCCCGGGCCGGCGCCTGGCGTCCTCCGCGGGGAAGCGGTTGGCTGACTCGCCTTGGGTGGGGACGTGGTAGGTCAGGCCCCTCGACCTCCCTGTGAGAAACCAGGCAGGGTGGAATGCCATCCCCCGTCCCCGTCCACACACACGGCGCTCCCCGGAGAAGGATGCCTCCCCGGCGCTGAGCCTGTTCACCTCGACTGAGCACCACAGCCTCACCGCCGGGAAGCAAGCCTGACGCCGAGCGGCCTTCCGCGTGCAGGCCTCTTTGGCGAAGAGAGAGAGCTGGGCCGCGGCAGGGTGGGGCGGAAGCCTCAGCAAGGCTGCCAGCCGGGCCTCGGGTGGGGGGCCGTCCTAGAAGGGGGCCTCCGACCTCGGCCTCGGCGAAGCACACGCGAGCACGTGGGAAGCAGCTTCTGCGGGGACCGAGAGGCCGGACACCCAGCAGAGCGAACACACACGGTCTGAGGCTGCGGGAGGCCTTCTGACAGCAGCCCCGCTTCGCTGAGCCGGGCGCCCGCCCGCAGTGGAGCCCAGCGGGGCCGGCGTTCAGCGGGCACCGTGCTGCACACCCGGCTCGCGGGGAGGTCGGGAGGGCGACGCCGGCCTGCAGGCCCACCTCTCTGGGGACGCCCGGAGCGGGGAGGCCAGCCCGAAGCGGACGGGCGAAGGGCCGAGCCCCTGCCGTGGCATTGCTTCAGGAGGACGCATTGGCCCAGCAAGCCCCACTCCGTCCCGGGAGGAGAGAAGCGGCTGTGACCCGTTCGAAGCACGGAGCAAGGCGCCCGGCCCTCAGCTCTTGAACGCGCTTCCCGGAGGGGGCTCTGTCAGCTCCACAATCCCCTATAGCAGCAGGCCTTCTCTCGGGCGCTGAGAGCGATGCACCCTGCCGGCTTGGGCCTCCACCGCAGGGACCTGCGCGTGCCGCCAGCACCCCCGGGCCGGCAGCGGCTTCGGGGAGCCCGGGGCGTCCCACGCCTGGGCCTGGCAACCGAAGGAGACCGCAGGTCCCTCCATTCCGAGCCCCAGCGTGCTCCGGGGAGAACGTCCGCCCAGGGAAAGACGAGTATGAAGAGGGAAGCCGGGAGGAGAGAGGCAGGGCGCGCTTCGGGAGGCCCGGGCGCCCAGGCTGTGGGGCCGGCTTCTCCCGGGCCGGCGCCTGGCGTCCTCCGCGGGGAAGCGGTTGGCTGACTCGCCTTGGGTGGGGACGTGGTAGGTCAGGCCCCTCGACCTCCCTGTGAGAAACCAGGCAGGGTGGAATGCCATCCCCCGTCCCCGTCCACACACACGGCGCTCCCCGGAGAAGGATGCCTCCCCGGCGCTGAGCCTGTTCACCTCGAGTGAGCACCACAGCCTCACCGCCGGGAAGCAAGCCTGACGCCGAGCGGCCTTCCGCGTGCAGGCCTCTTTGGCGAAGAGAGAGAGCTGGGCCGCGGAAGGGTGGGGCGGAAGCCTCAGCAAGGCTGCCAGCCGGGCCTCGGGTGGGGGGCCGTCCTAGAAGGGGGCCCCCGACCTCGGCCTCGGCGAAGCACACGCGAGCACGTGGGAAGCAGCTTCTGCGGGGACCGAGAGGCCGGACCCCCAGCAGAGCGAACACACACGGTCTGAGGCTGCGGGAGGCCATCTGACAGCAGCCCCGCTTCGCTGAGCCGGGCGCCCGCCCGCAGTCGAGCCCAGCGGGGCCGGCGTTCAGCGGGCACCGTGCTGCACACCCGGCTCGCGGGGAGGTCGGGAGGGCGACGCCGGCCTGCAGGCCCACCTCTCTGGGGGCGCCCGGAGCGGGGAGGCCAGCCCGAAGCGGACGGGCGAAGGGCCGAGCCCCTGCCGTGGCATTGCTTCCGGAGGTCGCATTGGCCCAGCAAGCCCCACTCCGTCCCGGGAGGAGAGAAGCGGCTGTGACCCGTTCGAAGCACGGAGCAAGGCGCCCGGCCCTCAGCTCTTGAACGCGCTTCCCGGAGGGGGCTCTGTCAGCTCCACAATCCCCTATAGCAGCAGGCCTTCTCTCGGGCGCGGAGAGCGATGCAGACACCCTGCCGGCTTGGGCCTCCACCGCAGGGACCTGCGCGTGCCGCCAGCACCCCCGGGCCGGCTGCGGCTTCGGGGAGCCCGGGGCGTCCCACGCCTGGGCCTGGCAACCGAAGGAGACCGCAGGTCCCTCCATTGCGAGCCCCAGCGTGCTCCGGGGAGAACGTCCGCCCAGGGAAAGACGAGTGCGAAGAGGGAAGCCGGGAGGAGAGAGGCAGGGCGCGCTTCGGGAGGCCCGGGCGCCCAGGCTGTGGGGCCGGCTTCTCCCGGGCCGGCGCCTGGCGTCCTCCGCGGGGAAGCGGTTGGCTGACTCGCCTTGGGTGGGGACGTGGTAGGTCAGGCCCCTCGACCTCCCTGTGAGAAACCAGGCAGGGTGGAATGCCATCCCCCGTCCCCGTCCACACACACGGCGCTCCCCGGAGAAGGATGCCTCCCCGGCGCTGAGCCTGTTCACCTCGAGTGAGCACCACAGCCTCACCGCCGGGAAGCAAGCCTGACGCCGAGCGGCCTTCCGCGTGCAGGCCTCTTTGGCGAAGAGAGAGAGCTGGGCCGCGGCAGGGTGGGGCGGAAGCCTCAGCAAGGCTGCCAGCCGGGCCTCGGGTGGGGGGCCGTCCTAGAAGGGGGCCTCCGACCTCGGCCTCGGCGAAGCACACGCGAGCACGTGGGAAGCAGCTTCTGCGGGGACCGAGAGGCCGGACCCCCAGCAGAGCGAACACACACGGTCTGAGGCTGCGGGAGGCCTTCTGACAGCAGCCCCGCTTCGCTGAGCCGGGCGCCCGCCCGCAGTCGAGCCCAGCGGGGCCGGCGTTCAGCGGGCACCGTGCTGCACACCCGGCTCGCGGGGAGGTCGGGAGGGCGACGCCGGCCTGCAGGCCCACCTCTCTGGGGACGCCCGGAGCGGGGAGGCCAGCCCGAAGCGGACGGGCGAAGGGCCGAGCCCCTGCCGTGGCATTGCTTCAGGAGGACGCATTGGCCCAGCAAGCCCCACTCCGTCCCGGGAGGAGAGAAGCGGCTGTGACCCGTTCGAAGCACGGAGCAAGGCGCCCGGCCCTCAGCTCTTGAACGCGCTTCCCGGAGGGGGCTCTGTCAGCTCCACAATCCCCTATAGCAGCAGGCCTTCTCTCGGGCGCTGAGAGCGATGCACCCTGCCGGCTTGGGCCTCCACCGCAGGGACCTGCGCGTGCCGCCAGCACCCCCGGGCCGGCAGCGGCTTCGGGGAGCCCGGGGCGTCCCACGCCTGGGCCTGGCAACCGAAGGAGACCGCAGGTCCCTCCATTCCGAGCCCCAGCGTGCTCCGGGGAGAACGTCCGCCCAGGGAAAGACGAGTGCGAAGAGGGAAGCCGGGAGGAGAGAGGCAGGGCGCGCTTCGGGAGGCCCGGGCGCCCAGGCTGTGGGGCCGGCTTCTCCCGGGCCGGCGCCTGGCGTCCTCCGCAGGGAAGCGGTTGGCTGACTCGCCTTGGGTGGGGACGTGGTAGGTCAGGCCCCTCGACCTCCCTGTGAGAAACCAGGCAGGGTGGAATGCCATCCCCCGTCCCCGTCCACACACACGGCGCTCCCCGGAGAAGGATGCCTCCCCGGCGCTGAGCCTGTTCACCTCGAGTGAGCACCACAGCCTCACCGCCGGGAAGCAAGCCTGACGCGGAGCGGCCTTCCGCGTGCAGGCCTCTTTGGCGAAGAGAGAGAGCTGGGCCGCGGCAGGGTGGGGCGGAAGCCTCAGCAAGGCTGCCAGCCGGGCCTCGGGTGGGGGGCCGTCCTAGAAGGGGGCCCCCGACCTCGGCCTCGGCGAAGCACACGCGAGCACGTGGGAAGCAGCTTCTGCGGGGACCGAGAGGCCGGACACCCAGCAGAGCGAACACACACGGTCTGAGGCTGCGGGAGGCCTTCTGACAGCAGCCCCGCTTCGCTGAGCCGGGCGCCCGCCCGCAGTGGAGCCCAGCGGGGCCGGCGTTCAGCGGGCACCGTGCTGCACACCCGGCTCGCGGGGAGGTCGGGAGGGCGACGCCGGCCTGCAGGCCCACCTCTCTGGGGGCGCCCGGAGCGGGGAGGCCAGCCCGAAGCGGACGGGCGAAGGGCCGAGCCCCTGCCGTGGCATTGCTTCAGGAGGACGCATTGGCCCAGCAAGCCCCACTCCGTCCCGGGAGGAGAGAAGCGGCTGTGACCCGTTCGAAGCACGGAGCAAGGCGCCCGGCCCTCAGCTCTTGAACGCGCTTCCCGGAGGGGGCTCTGTCAGCTCCACAATCCCCTATAGCAGCAGGCCTTCTCTCGGGCGCTGAGAGCGATGCACCCTGCCGGCTTGGGCCTCCACCGCAGGGACCTGCGCGTGCCGCCAGCACCCCCGGGCCGGCAGCGGCTTCGGGGAGCCCGGGGCGTCCCACGCCTGGGCCTGGCAACCGAAGGAGACCGCAGGTCCCTCCATTCCGAGCCCCAGCGTGCTCCGGGGAGAACGTCCGCCCAGGGAAAGACGAGTATGAAGAGGGAAGCCGGGAGGAGAGAGGCAGGGCGCGCTTCGGGAGGCCCGGGCGCCCAGGCTGTGGGGCCGGCTTCTCCCGGGCCGGCGCCTGGCGTCCTCCGCGGGGAAGCGGTTGGCTGACTCGCCTTGGGTGGGGACGTGGTAGGTCAGGCCCCTCGACCTCCCTGTGAGAAACCAGGCAGGGTGGAATGCCATCCCCCGTCCCCGTCCACACACACGGCGCTCCCCGGAGAAGGATGCCTCCCCGGCGCTGAGCCTGTTCACCTCGAGTGAGCACCACAGCCTCACCGCCGGGAAGCAAGCCTGACGCCGAGCGGCCTTCCGCGTGCAGGCCTCTTTGGCGAAGAGAGAGAGCTGGGCCGCGGAAGGGTGGGGCGGAAGCCTCAGCAAGGCTGCCAGCCGGGCCTCGGGTGGGGGGCCGTCCTAGAAGGGGGCCCCCGACCTCGGCCTCGGCGAAGCACACGCGAGCACGTGGGAAGCAGCTTCTGCGGGGACCGAGAGGCCGGACCCCCAGCAGAGCGAACACACACGGTCTGAGGCTGCGGGAGGCCATCTGACAGCAGCCCCGCTTCGCTGAGCCGGGCGCCCGCCCGCAGTCGAGCCCAGCGGGGCCGGCGTTCAGCGGGCACCGTGCTGCACACCCGGCTCGCGGGGAGGTCGGGAGGGCGACGCCGGCCTGCAGGCCCACCTCTCTGGGGGCGCCCGGAGCGGGGAGGCCAGCCCGAAGCGGACGGGCGAAGGGCCGAGCCCCTGCCGTGGCATTGCTTCCGGAGGTCGCATTGGCCCAGCAAGCCCCACTCCGTCCCGGGAGGAGAGAAGCGGCTGTGACCCGTTCGAAGCACGGAGCAAGGCGCCCGGCCCTCAGCTCTTGAACGCGCTTCCCGGAGGGGGCTCTGTCAGCTCCACAATCCCCTATAGCAGCAGGCCTTCTCTCGGGCGCGGAGAGCGATGCAGACACCCTGCCGGCTTGGGCCTCCACCGCAGGGACCTGCGCGTGCCGCCAGCACCCCCGGGCCGGCTGCGGCTTCGGGGAGCCCGGGGCGTCCCACGCCTGGGCCTGGCAACCGAAGGAGACCGCAGGTCCCTCCATTGCGAGCCCCAGCGTGCTCCGGGGAGAACGTCCGCCCAGGGAAAGACGAGTGCGAAGAGGGAAGCCGGGAGGAGAGAGGCAGGGCGCGCTTCGGGAGGCCCGGGCGCCCAGGCTGTGGGGCCGGCTTCTCCCGGGCCGGCGCCTGGCGTCCTCCGCGGGGAAGCGGTTGGCTGACTCGCCTTGGGTGGGGACGTGGTAGGTCAGGCCCCTCGACCTCCCTGTGAGAAACCAGGCAGGGTGGAATGCCATCCCCCGTCCCCGTCCACACACACGGCGCTCCCCGGAGAAGGATGCCTCCCCGGCGCTGAGCCTGTTCACCTCGAGTGAGCACCACAGCCTCACCGCCGGGAAGCAAGCCTGACGCCGAGCGGCCTTCCGCGTGCAGGCCTCTTTGGCGAAGAGAGAGAGCTGGGCCGCGGCAGGGTGGGGCGGAAGCCTCAGCAAGGCTGCCAGCCGGGCCTCGGGTGGGGGGCCGTCCTAGAAGGGGGCCTCCGACCTCGGCCTCGGCGAAGCACACGCGAGCACGTGGGAAGCAGCTTCTGCGGGGACCGAGAGGCCGGACCCCCAGCAGAGCGAACACACACGGTCTGAGGCTGCGGGAGGCCTTCTGACAGCAGCCCCGCTTCGCTGAGCCGGGCGCCCGCCCGCAGTCGAGCCCAGCGGGGCCGGCGTTCAGCGGGCACCGTGCTGCACACCCGGCTCGCGGGGAGGTCGGGAGGGCGACGCCGGCCTGCAGGCCCACCTCTCTGGGGACGCCCGGAGCGGGGAGGCCAGCCCGAAGCGGACGGGCGAAGGGCCGAGCCCCTGCCGTGGCATTGCTTCAGGAGGACGCATTGGCCCAGCAAGCCCCACTCCGTCCCGGGAGGAGAGAAGCGGCTGTGACCCGTTCGAAGCACGGAGCAAGGCGCCCGGCCCTCAGCTCTTGAACGCGCTTCCCGGAGGGGGCTCTGTCAGCTCCACAATCCCCTATAGCAGCAGGCCTTCTCTCGGGCGCTGAGAGCGATGCACCCTGCCGGCTTGGGCCTCCACCGCAGGGACCTGCGCGTGCCGCCAGCACCCCCGGGCCGGCAGCGGCTTCGGGGAGCCCGGGGCGTCCCACGCCTGGGCCTGGCAACCGAAGGAGACCGCAGGTCCCTCCATTCCGAGCCCCAGCGTGCTCCGGGGAGAACGTCCGCCCAGGGAAAGACGAGTGCGAAGAGGGAAGCCGGGAGGAGAGAGGCAGGGCGCGCTTCGGGAGGCCCGGGCGCCCAGGCTGTGGGGCCGGCTTCTCCCGGGCCGGCGCCTGGCGTCCTCCGCAGGGAAGCGGTTGGCTGACTCGCCTTGGGTGGGGACGTGGTAGGTCAGGCCCCTCGACCTCCCTGTGAGAAACCAGGCAGGGTGGAATGCCATCCCCCGTCCCCGTCCACACACACGGCGCTCCCCGGAGAAGGATGCCTCCCCGGCGCTGAGCCTGTTCACCTCGAGTGAGCACCACAGCCTCACCGCCGGGAAGCAAGCCTGACGCGGAGCGGCCTTCCGCGTGCAGGCCTCTTTGGCGAAGAGAGAGAGCTGGGCCGCGGCAGGGTGGGGCGGAAGCCTCAGCAAGGCTGCCAGCCGGGCCTCGGGTGGGGGGCCGTCCTAGAAGGGGGCCCCCGACCTCGGCCTCGGCGAAGCACACGCGAGCACGTGGGAAGCAGCTTCTGCGGGGACCGAGAGGCCGGACCCCCAGCAGAGCGAACACACACGGTCTGAGGCTGCGGGAGGCCTTCTGACAGCAGCCCCGCTTCGCTGAGCCGGGCGCCCGCCCGCAGTCGAGCCCAGCGGGGCCGGCGTTCAGCGGGCACCGTGCTGCACACCCGGCTCGCGGGGAGGTCGGGAGGGCGACGCCGGCCTGCAGGCCCACCTCTCTGGGGGCGCCCGGAGCGGGGAGGCCAGCCCGAAGCGGACGGGCGAAGGGCCGAGCCCCTGCCGTGGCATTGCTTCAGGAGGACGCATTGGCCCAGCAAGCCCCACTCCGTCCCGGGAGGAGAGAAGCGGCTGTGACCCGTTCGAAGCACGGAGCAAGGCGCCCGGCCCTCAGCTCTTGAACGCGCTTCCCGGAGGGGGCTCTGTCAGCTCCACATTCGCCTATAGCAGCAGGCCTTCTCTCGGGCGAGGAGAGCGATGCAGACACCCTGCCGGCTTGGGCCTCCACCGCAGGGACCTGCGCGTGCCGCCAGCACCCCCGGGCCGGCAGCGGCTTCGGGGAGCCCGGGGCGTCCCACGCCTGGGCCTGGCAACCGAAGGAGACCGCAGGTCCCTCCATTCCGAGCCCCAGCGTGCTCCGGGGAGAACGTCCGCCCAGGGAAAGACGAGTACGAAGAGGGAAGCCGGGAGGAGAGAGGCAGGGCGCGCTTCGGGAGGCCCGGGCGCCCAGGCTGTGGGGCCGGCTTCTCCCGGGCCGGCGCCTGGCGTCCTCCGCGGGGAAGCGGTTGGCTGACTCGCCTTGGGTGGGGACGTGGTAGGTCAGGCCCCTCGACCTCCCTGTGAGAAACCAGGCAGGGTGGAATGCCATCCCCCGTCCCCGTCCACACACACGGCGCTCCCCGGAGAAGGATGCCTCCCCGGCGCTGAGCCTGTTCACCTCGAGTGAGCACCACAGCCTCACCGCCGGGAAGCAAGCCTGACGCCGAGCGGCCTTCCGCGTGCAGGCCTCTTTGGCGAAGAGAGAGAGCTGGGCCGCGGAAGGGTGGGGCGGAAGCCTCAGCAAGGCTGCCAGCCGGGCCTCGGGTGGGGGGCCGTCCTAGAAGGGGGCCCCCGACCTCGGCCTCGGCGAAGCACACGCGAGCACGTGGGAAGCAGCTTCTGCGGGGACCGAGAGGCCGGACCCCCAGCAGAGCGAACACACACGGTCTGAGGCTGCGGGAGGCCATCTGACAGCAGCCCCGCTTCGCTGAGCCGGGCGCCCGCCCGCAGTCGAGCCCAGCGGGGCCGGCGTTCAGCGGGCACCGTGCTGCACACCCGGCTCGCGGGGAGGTCGGGAGGGCGACGCCGGCCTGCAGGCCCACCTCTCTGGGGGCGCCCGGAGCGGGGAGGCCAGCCCGAAGCGGACGGGCGAAGGGCCGAGCCCCTGCCGTGGCATTGCTTCCGGAGGACGCATTGGCCCAGCAAGCCCCACTCCGTCCCGGGAGGAGAGAAGCGGCTGTGACCCGTTCGAAGCACGGAGCAAGGCGCCCGGCCCTCAGCTCTTGAACGCGCTTCCCGGAGGGGGCTCTGTCAGCTCCACAATCCCCTATAGCAGCAGGCCTTCTCTCGGGCGCGGAGAGCGATGCAGACACCCTGCCGGCTTGGGCCTCCACCGCAGGGACCTGCGCGTGCCGCCAGCACCCCCGGGCCGGCAGCGGCTTCGGGGAGCCCGGGGCGTCCCACGCCTGGGCCTGGCAACCGAAGGAGACCGCAGGTCCCTCCATTGCGAGCCCCAGCGTGCTCCGGGGAGAACGTCCGCCCAGGGAAAGACGAGTGCGAAGAGGGAAGCCGGGAGGAGAGAGGCAGGGCGCGCTTCGGGAGGCCCGGGCGCCCAGGCTGTGGGGCCGGCTTCTCCCGGGCCGGCGCCTGGCGTCCTCCGCGGGGAAGCGGTTGGCTGACTCGCCTTGGGTGGGGACGTGGTAGGTCAGGCCCCTCGACCTCCCTGTGAGAAACCAGGCAGGGTGGAATGCCATCCCCCGTCCCCGTCCACACACACGGCGCTCCCCGGAGAAGGATGCCTCCCCGGCGCTGAGCCTGTTCACCTCGAGTGAGCACCACAGCCTCACCGCCGGGAAGCAAGCCTGACGCCGAGCGGCCTTCCGCGTGCAGGCCTCTTTGGCGAAGAGAGAGAGCTGGGCCGCGGCAGGGTGGGGCGGAAGCCTCAGCAAGGCTGCCAGCCGGGCCTCGGGTGGGGGGCCGTCCTAGAAGGGGGCCCCCGACCTCGGCCTCGGCGAAGCACACGCGAGCACGTGGGAAGCAGCTTCTGCGGGGACCGAGAGGCCGGACCCCCAGCAGAGCGAACACACACGGTCTGAGGCTGCGGGAGGCCTTCTGACAGCAGCCCCGCTTCGCTGAGCCGGGCGCCCGCCCGCAGTGGAGCCCAGCGGGGCCGGCGTTCAGCGGGCACCGTGCTGCACACCCGGCTCGCGGGGAGGTCGGGAGGGCGACGCCGGCCTGCAGGCCCACCTCTCTGGGGGCGCCCGGAGCGGGGAGGCCAGCCCGAAGCGGACGGGCGAAGGGCCGAGCCCCTGCCGTGGCATTGCTTCAGGAGGACGCATTGGCCCAGCAAGCCCCACTCCGTCCCGGGAGGAGAGAAGCGGCTGTGACCCGTTCGAAGCACGGAGCAAGGCGCCCGGCCCTCAGCTCTTGAACGCGCTTCCCGGAGGGGGCTCTGTCAGCTCCACATTCGCCTATAGCAGCAGGCCTTCTCTCGGGCGAGGAGAGCGATGCAGACACCCTGCCGGCTTGGGCCTCCACCGCAGGGACCTGCGCGTGCCGCCAGAACCCCGGTGCCGGCAGCGGCTTCGTGGAGCCCGGGGCGTCCCACGCCTGGGCCTGGCAACCGAAGGAGACCGCAGGTCCCTCCATTCCGAGCCCCAGCGTGCTCCGGGGAGAAGGTCCGCCCAGGGAAAGACGAGTGCGAAGAGGGAAGCCGGGAGGAGAGAGGCAGGGCGCGCTTCGGGAGGCCCGGGCGCCCAGGCTGTGGGGCCGGCTTCTCCCGGGCCGGCGCCTGGCGTCCTCCGCGGGGAAGCGGTTGGCTGACTCGCCTTGGGTGGGGACGTGGTAGGTCAGGCCCCTCGACCTCCCTGTGAGAAACCAGGCAGGGTGGAATGCCATCCCCCGTCCCCGTCCACACACACGGCGCTCCCCGGAGAAGGATGCCTCCCCGGCGCTGAGCCTGTTCACCTCGAGTGAGCACCACAGCCTCACCGCCGGGAAGCAAGCCTGACGCCGAGCGGCCTTCCGCGTGCAGGCCTCTTTGGCGAAGAGAGAGAGCTGGGCCGCGGCAGGGTGGGGCGGAAGCCTCAGCAAGGCTGCCAGCCGGGCCTCGGGTGGGGGGCCGTCCTAGAAGGGGGCCCCCGACCTCGGCCTCGGCGAAGCACACGCGAGCACGTGGGAAGCAGCTTCTGCGGGGACCGAGAGGCCGGACCCCCAGCAGAGCGAACACACACGGTCTGAGGCTGCGGGAGGCCATCTGACAGCAGCCCCGCTTCGCTGAGCCGGGCGCCCGCCCGCAGTCGAGCCCAGCGGGGCCGGCGTTCAGCGGGCACCGTGCTGCACACCCGGCTCGCGGGGAGGTCGGGAGGGCGACGCCGGCCTGCAGGCCCACCTCTCTGGGGGCGCCCGGAGCGGGGAGGCCAGCCCGAAGCGGACGGGCGAAGGGCCGAGCCCCTGCCGTGGCATTGCTTCCGGAGGACGCATTGGCCCAGCAAGCCCCACTCCGTCCCGGGAGGAGAGAAGCGGCTGTGACCCGTTCGAAGCACGGAGCAAGGCGCCCGGCCCTCAGCTCTTGAACGCGCTTCCCGGAGGGGGCTCTGTCAGCTCCACAATCCCCTATAGCAGCAGGCCTTCTCTCGGGCGCGGAGAGCGATGCAGACACCCTGCCGGCTTGGGCCTCCACCGCAGGGACCTGCGCGTGCCGCCAGCACCCCCGGGCCGGCAGCGGCTTCGGGGAGCCCGGGGCGTCCCACGCCTGGGCCTGGCAACCGAAGGAGACCGCAGGTCCCTCCATTGCGAGCCCCAGCGTGCTCCGGGGAGAACGTCCGCCCAGGGAAAGACGAGTGCGAAGAGGGAAGCCGGGAGGAGAGAGGCAGGGCGCGCTTCGGGAGGCCCGGGCGCCCAGGCTGTGGGGCCGGCTTCTCCCGGGCCGGCGCCTGGCGTCCTCCGCGGGGAAGCGGTTGGCTGACTCGCCTTGGGTGGGGACGTGGTAGGTCAGGCCCCTCGACCTCCCTGTGAGAAACCAGGCAGGGTGGAATGCCATCCCCCGTCCCCGTCCACACACACGGCGCTCCCCGGAGAAGGATGCCTCCCCGGCGCTGAGCCTGTTCACCTCGACTGAGCACCACAGCCTCACCGCCGGGAAGCAAGCCTGACGCCGAGCGGCCTTCCGCGTGCAGGCCTCTTTGGCGAAGAGAGAGAGCTGGGCTGCGGCAGGGTGGGGCGGAAGCCTCAGCAAGGCTGCCAGCCGGGCCTCGGGTGGGGGGCCGTCCTAGAAGGGGGCCTCCGACCTCGGCCTCGGCGAAGCACACGCGAGCACGTGGGAAGCAGCTTCTGCGGGGACCGAGAGGCCGGACACCCAGCAGAGCGAACACACACGGTCTGAGGCTGCGGGAGGCCTTCTGACAGCAGCCCCGCTTCGCTGAGCCGGGCGCCCGCCCGCAGTCGAGCCCAGCGGGGCCGGCGTTCAGCGGGCACCGTGCTGCACACCCGGCTCGCGGGGAGGTCGGGAGGGCGACGCCGGCCTGCAGGCCCACCTCTCTGGGGACGCCCGGAGCGGGGAGGCCAGCCCGAAGCGGACGGGCGAAGGGCCGAGCCCCTGCCGTGGCATTGCTTCAGGAGGACGCATTGGCCCAGCAAGCCCCACTCCGTCCCGGGAGGAGAGAAGCGGCTGTGACCCGTTCGAAGCACGGAGCAAGGCGCCCGGCCCTCAGCTCTTGAACGCGCTTCCCGGAGGGGGCTCTGTCAGCTCCACAATCCCCTATAGCAGCAGGCCTTCTCTCGGGCGCTGAGAGCGATGCACCCTGCCGGCTTGGGCCTCCACCGCAGGGACCTGCGCGTGCCGCCAGCACCCCCGGGCCGGCAGCGGCTTCGGGGAGCCCGGGGCGTCCCACGCCTGGGCCTGGCAACCGAAGGAGACCGCAGGTCCCTCCATTCCGAGCCCCAGCGTGCTCCGGGGAGAACGTCCGCCCAGGGAAAGACGAGTACGAAGAGGGAAGCCGGGAGGAGAGAGGCAGGGCGCGCTTCGGGAGGCCCGGGCGCCCAGGCTGTGGGGCCGGCTTCTCCCGGGCCGGCGCCTGGCGTCCTCCGCGGGGAAGCGGTTGGCTGACTCGCCTTGGGTGGGGACGTGGTAGGTCAGGCCCCTCGACCTCCCTGTGAGAAACCAGGCAGGGTGGAATGCCATCCCCCGTCCCCGTCCACACACACGGCGCTCCCCGGAGAAGGATGCCTCCCCGGCGCTGAGCCTGTTCACCTCGAGTGAGCACCACAGCCTCACCGCCGGGAAGCAAGCCTGACGCCGAGCGGCCTTCCGCGTGCAGGCCTCTTTGGCGAAGAGAGAGAGCTGGGCCGCGGCAGGGTGGGGCGGAAGCCTCAGCAAGGCTGCCAGCCGGGCCTCGGGTGGGGGGCCGTCCTAGAAGGGGGCCTCCGACCTCGGCCTCGGCGAAGCACACGCGAGCACGTGGGAAGCAGCTTCTGCGGGGACCGAGAGGCCGGACCCCCAGCAGAGCGAACACACACGGTCTGAGGCTGCGGGAGGCCTTCTGACAGCAGCCCCGCTTCGCTGAGCCGGGCGCCCGCCCGCAGTCGAGCCCAGCGGGGCCGGCGTTCAGCGGGCACCGTGCTGCACACCCGGCTCGCGGGGAGGTCGGGAGGGCGACGCCGGCCTGCAGGCCCACCTCTCTGGGGACGCCCGGAGCGGGGAGGCCAGCCCGAAGCGGACGGGCGAAGGGCCGAGCCCCTGCCGTGGCATTGCTTCAGGAGGACGCATTGGCCCAGCAAGCCCCACTCCGTCCCGGGAGGAGAGAAGCGGCTGTGACCCGTTCGAAGCACGGAGCAAGGCGCCCGGCCCTCAGCTCTTGAACGCGCTTCCCGGAGGGGGCTCTGTCAGCTCCACAATCCCCTATAGCAGCAGGCCTTCTCTCGGGCGCTGAGAGCGATGCACCCTGCCGGCTTGGGCCTCCACCGCAGGGACCTGCGCGTGCCGCCAGCACCCCCGGGCCGGCAGCGGCTTCGGGGAGCCCGGGGCGTCCCACGCCTGGGCCTGGCAACCGAAGGAGACCGCAGGTCCCTCCATTCCGAGCCCCAGCGTGCTCCGGGGAGAACGTCCGCCCAGGGAAAGACGAGTGCGAAGAGGGAAGCCGGGAGGAGAGAGGCAGGGCGCGCTTCGGGAGGCCCGGGCGCCCAGGCTGTGGGGCCGGCTTCTCCCGGGCCGGCGCCTGGCGTCCTCCGCGGGGAAGCGGTTGGCTGACTCGCCTTGGGTGGGGACGTGGTAGGTCAGGCCCCTCGACCTCCCTGTGAGAAACCAGGCAGGGTGGAATGCCATCCCCCGTCCCCGTCCACACACACGGCGCTCCCCGGAGAAGGATGCCTCCCCGGCGCTGAGCCTGTTCACCTCGAGTGAGCACCACAGCCTCACCGCCGGGAAGCAAGCCTGACGCCGAGCGGCCTTCCGCGTGCAGGCCTCTTTGGCGAAGAGAGAGAGCTGGGCCGCGGCAGGGTGGGGCGGAAGCCTCAGCAAGGCTGCCAGCCGGGCCTCGGGTGGGGGGCCGTCCTAGAAGGGGGCCCCCGACCTCGGCCTCGGCGAAGCACACGCGAGCACGTGGGAAGCAGCTTCTGCGGGGACCGAGAGGCCGGACCCCCAGCAGAGCGAACACACACGGTCTGAGGCTGCGGGAGGCCTTCTGACAGCAGCCCCGCTTCGCTGAGCCGGGCGCCCGCCCGCAGTCGAGCCCAGCGGGGCCGGCGTTCAGCGGGCACCGTGCTGCACACCCGGCTCGCGGGGAGGTCGGGAGGGCGACGCCGGCCTGCAGGCCCACCTCTCTGGGGGCGCCCGGAGCGGGGAGGCCAGCCCGAAGCGGACGGGCGAAGGGCCGAGCCCCTGCCGTGGCATTGCTTCAGGAGGACGCATTGGCCCAGCAAGCCCCACTCCGTCCCGGGAGGAGAGAAGCGGCTGTGACCCGTTCGAAGCACGGAGCAAGGCGCCCGGCCCTCAGCTCTTGAACGCGCTTCCCGGAGGGGGCTCTGTCAGCTCCACATTCCCCTATAGCAGCAGGCCTTCTCTCGGGCGCGGAGAGCGATGCAGACACCCTGCCGGCTTGGGCCTCCACCGCAGGGACCTGCGCGTGCCGCCAGCACCCCCGGGCCGGCAGCGGCTTCGGGGAGCCCGGGGCGTCCCACGCCTGGGCCTGGCAACCGAAGGAGACCGCAGGTCCCTCCATTCCGAGCCCCAGCGTGCTCCGGGGAGAACGTCCGCCCAGGGAAAGACGAGTACGAAGAGGGAAGCCGGGAGGAGAGAGGCAGGGCGCGCTTCGGGAGGCCCGGGCGCCCAGGCTGTGGGGCCGGCTTCTCCCGGGCCGGCGCCTGGCGTCCTCCGCGGGGAAGCGGTTGGCTGACTCGCCTTGGGTGGGGACGTGGTAGGTCAGGCCCCTCGACCTCCCTGTGAGAAACCAGGCAGGGTGGAATGCCATCCCCCGTCCCCGTCCACACACACGGCGCTCCCCGGAGAAGGATGCCTCCCCGGCGCTGAGCCTGTTCACCTCGAGTGAGCACCACAGCCTCACCGCCGGGAAGCAAGCCTGACGCCGAGCGGCCTTCCGCGTGCAGGCCTCTTTGGCGAAGAGAGAGAGCTGGGCCGCGGAAGGGTGGGGCGGAAGCCTCAGCAAGGCTGCCAGCCGGGCCTCGGGTGGGGGGCCGTCCTAGAAGGGGGCCCCCGACCTCGGCCTCGGCGAAGCACACGCGAGCACGTGGGAAGCAGCTTCTGCGGGGACCGAGAGGCCGGACCCCCAGCAGAGCGAACACACACGGTCTGAGGCTGCGGGAGGCCTTCTGACAGCAGCCCCGCTTCGCTGAGCCGGGCGCCCGCCCGCAGTCGAGCCCAGCGGGGCCGGCGTTCAGCGGGCACCGTGCTGCACACCCGGCTCGCGGGGAGGTCGGGAGGGCGACGCCGGCCTGCAGGCCCACCTCTCTGGGGGCGCCCGGAGCGGGGAGGCCAGCCCGAAGCGGACGGGCGAAGGGCCGAGCCCCTGCCGTGGCATTGCTTCAGGAGGACGCATTGGCCCAGCAAGCCCCACTCCGTCCCGGGAGGAGAGAAGCGGCTGTGACCCGTTCGAAGCACGGAGCAAGGCGCCCGGCCCTCAGCTCTTGAACGCGCTTCCCGGAGGGGGCTCTGTCAGCTCCACTTTCGCCTATAGCACCAGGCCTTCTCTCGGGCGAGGAGAGCGATGCAGACACCCTGCCGGCTTGGGCCTCCACCGCAGGGACCTGCGCGTGCTGCCAGCACCCCCGGGCCGGCAGCGGCTTCGGGGAGCCCGGGGCGTCCCACGCCTGGGCCTGGCAACCGAAGGAGACCGCAGGTCCCTCCATTGCGAGCCCCAGCGTGCTCCGGGGAGAACGTCCGCCCAGGGAAAGACGAGTGCGAAGAGGGAAGCCGGGAGGAGAGAGGCAGGTCGCGCTTCGGGAGGCCCGGGCGCCCAGGCTGTGGGGCCGGCTTCTCCCGGGCCGGCGCCTGGCGTCCTCCGCGGGGAAGCGGTTGGCTGACTCGCCTTGGGTGGGGACGTGGTAGGTCAGGCCCCTCGACCTCCCTGTGAGAAACCAGGCAGGGTGGAATGCCATCCCCCGTCCCCGTCCACACACACGGCGCTCCCCGGAGAAGGATGCCTCCCCGGCGCTGAGCCTGTTCACCTCGAGTGAGCACCACAGCCTCACCGCCGGGAAGCAAGCCTGACGCCGAGCGGCCTTCCGCGTGCAGGCCTCTTTGGCGCAGAGAGAGAGCTGGGCCGCGGCAGGGTGGGGCGGAAGCCTCAGCAAGGCTTCCAGCCGGGCCTCGGGTGGGGGGCCGTCCTAGAAGGGGGCCCCCGACCTCGGCCTCGGCGAAGCACACGCGAGCACGTGGGAAGCAGCTTCTGCGGGGACCGAGAGGCCGGACCCCCAGCAGAGCGAACACACACGGTCTGAGGCTGCGGGAGGCCTTCTGACAGCAGCCCCGCTTCGCTGAGCCGGGCGCCCGCCCGCAGTCGAGCCCAGCGGGGCCGGCGTTCAGCGGGCACCGTGCTGCACACCCGGCTCGCGGGGAGGTCGGGAGGGCGACGCCGGCCTGCAGGCCCACCTCTCTGGGGGCGCCCGGAGCGGGGAGGCCAGCCCGAAGCGGACGGGCGAAGGGCCGAGCCCCTGCCGTGGCATTGCTTCAGGAGGACGCATTGGCCCAGCAAGCCCCACTCCGTCCCGGGAGGAGAGAAGCGGCTGTGACCCGTTCGAAGCACGGAGCAAGGCGCCCGGCCCTCAGCTCTTGAACGCGCTTCCCGGAGGGGGCTCTGTCAGCTCCACATTCCCCTATAGCAGCAGGCCTTCTCTCGGGCGCGGAGAGCGATGCAGACACCCTGCCGGCTTGGGCCTCCACCGCAGGGACCTGCGCGTGCCGCCAGCACCCCCGGGCCGGCAGCGGCTTCGGGGAGCCCGGGGCGTCCCACGCCTGGGCCTGGCAACCGAAGGAGACCGCAGGTCCCTCCATTCCGAGCCCCAGCGTGCTCCGGGGAGAACGTCCGCCCAGGGAAAGACGAGTACGAAGAGGGAAGCCGGGAGGAGAGAGGCAGGGCGCGCTTCGGGAGGCCCGGGCGCCCAGGCTGTGGGGCCGGCTTCTCCCGGGCCGGCGCCTGGCGTCCTCCGCGGGGAAGCGGTTGGCTGACTCGCCTTGGGTGGGGACGTGGTAGGTCAGGCCCCTCGACCTCCCTGTGAGAAACCAGGCAGGGTGGAATGCCATCCCCCGTCCCCGTCCACACACACGGCGCTCCCCGGAGAAGGATGCCTCGCCGGCGCTGAGCCTGTTCACCTCGAGTGAGCACCACAGCCTCACCGCCGGGAAGCAAGCCTGACGCCGAGCGGCCTTCCGCGTGCAGGCCTCTTTGGCGAAGAGAGAGAGCTGGGCCGCGGAAGGGTGGGGCGGAAGCCTCAGCAAGGCTGCCAGCCGGGCCTCGGGTGGGGGGCCGTCCTAGAAGGGGGCCTCCGACCTCGGCCTCGGCGAAGCACACGCGAGCACGTGGGAAGCAGCTTCTGCGGGGACCGAGAGGCCGGACCCCCAGCAGAGCGAACACACACGGTCTGAGGCTGCGGGAGGCCTTCTGACAGCAGCCCCGCTTCGCTGAGCCGGGCGCCCGCCCGCAGTCGAGCCCAGCGGGGCCGGCGTTCAGCGGGCACCGTGCTGCACACCCGGCTCGCGGGGAGGTCGGGAGGGCGACGCCGGCCTGCAGGCCCACCTCTCTGGGGGCGCCCGGAGCGGGGAGGCCAGCCCGAAGCGGACGGGCGAAGGGCCGAGCCCCTGCCGTGGCATTGCTTCAGGAGGACGCATTGGCCCAGCAAGCCCCACTCCGTCCCGGGAGGAGAGAAGCGGCTGTGACCCGTTCGAAGCACGGAGCAAGGCGCCCGGCCCTCAGCTCTTGAACGCGCTTCCCGGAGGGGGCTCTGTCAGCTCCACATTCGCCTATAGCAGCAGGCCTTCTCTCGGGCGAGGAGAGCGATGCAGACACCCTGCCGGCTTGGGCCTCCACCGCAGGGACCTGCGCGTGCCGCCAGCACCCCCGGGCCGGCAGCGGCTTCGGGGAGCCCGGGGCGTCCCACGCCTGGGCCTGGCAACCGAAGGAGACCGCAGGTCCCTCCATTCCGAGCCCCAGCGTGCTCCGGGGAGAACGTCCGCCCAGGGAAAGACGAGTACGAAGAGGGAAGCCGGGAGGAGAGAGGCAGGGCGCGCTTCGGGAGGCCCGGGCGCCCAGGCTGTGGGGCCGGCTTCTCCCGGGCCGGCGCCTGGCGTCCTCCGCGGGGAAGCGGTTGGCTGACTCGCCTTGGGTGGGGACGTGGTAGGTCAGGCCCCTCGACCTCCCTGTGAGAAACCAGGCAGGGTGGAATGCCATCCCCCGTCCCCGTCCACACACACGGCGCTCCCCGGAGAAGGATGCCTCCCCGGCGCTGAGCCTGTTCACCTCGAGTGAGCACCACAGCCTCACCGCCGGGAAGCAAGCCTGACGCCGAGCGGCCTTCCGCGTGCAGGCCTCTTTGGCGAAGAGAGAGAGCTGGGCCGCGGAAGGGTGGGGCGGAAGCCTCAGCAAGGCTGCCAGCCGGGCCTCGGGTGGGGGGCCGTCCTAGAAGGGGGCCCCCGACCTCGGCCTCGGCGAAGCACACGCGAGCACGTGGGAAGCAGCTTCTGCGGGGACCGAGAGGCCGGACCCCCAGCAGAGCGAACACACACGGTCTGAGGCTGCGGGAGGCCATCTGACAGCAGCCCCGCTTCGCTGAGCCGGGCGCCCGCCCGCAGTCGAGCCCAGCGGGGCCGGCGTTCAGCGGGCACCGTGCTGCACACCCGGCTCGCGGGGAGGTCGGGAGGGCGACGCCGGCCTGCAGGCCCACCTCTCTGGGGGCGCCCGGAGCGGGGAGGCCAGCCCGAAGCGGACGGGCGAAGGGCCGAGCCCCTGCCGTGGCATTGCTTCCGGAGGACGCATTGGCCCAGCAAGCCCCACTCCGTCCCGGGAGGAGAGAAGCGGCTGTGACCCGTTCGAAGCACGGAGCAAGGCGCCCGGCCCTCAGCTCTTGAACGCGCTTCCCGGAGGGGGCTCTGTCAGCTCCACAATCCCCTATAGCAGCAGGCCTTCTCTCGGGCGCGGAGAGCGATGCAGACACCCTGCCGGCTTGGGCCTCCACCGCAGGGACCTGCGCGTGCCGCCAGCACCCCCGGGCCGGCAGCGGCTTCGGGGAGCCCGGGGCGTCCCACGCCTGGGCCTGGCAACCGAAGGAGACCGCAGGTCCCTCCATTGCGAGCCCCAGCGTGCTCCGGGGAGAACGTCCGCCCAGGGAAAGACGAGTGCGAAGAGGGAAGCCGGGAGGAGAGAGGCAGGGCGCGCTTCGGGAGGCCCGGGCGCCCAGGCTGTGGGGCCGGCTTCTCCCGGGCCGGCGCCTGGCGTCCTCCGCGGGGAAGCGGTTGGCTGACTCGCCTTGGGTGGGGACGTGGTAGGTCAGGCCCCTCGACCTCCCTGTGAGAAACCAGGCAGGGTGGAATGCCATCCCCCGTCCCCGTCCACACACACGGCGCTCCCCGGAGAAGGATGCCTCCCCGGCGCTGAGCCTGTTCACCTCGAGTGAGCACCACAGCCTCACCGCCGGGAAGCAAGCCTGACGCCGAGCGGCCTTCCGCGTGCAGGCCTCTTTGGCGAAGAGAGAGAGCTGGGCCGCGGCAGGGTGGGGCGGAAGCCTCAGCAAGGCTGCCAGCCGGGCCTCGGGTGGGGGGCCGTCCTAGAAGGGGGCCCCCGACCTCGGCCTCGGCGAAGCACACGCGAGCACGTGGGAAGCAGCTTCTGCGGGGACCGAGAGGCCGGACCCCCAGCAGAGCGAACACACACGGTCTGAGGCTGCGGGAGGCCTTCTGACAGCAGCCCCGCTTCGCTGAGCCGGGCGCCCGCCCGCAGTGGAGCCCAGCGGGGCCGGCGTTCAGCGGGCACCGTGCTGCACACCCGGCTCGCGGGGAGGTCGGGAGGGCGACGCCGGCCTGCAGGCCCACCTCTCTGGGGGCGCCCGGAGCGGGGAGGCCAGCCCGAAGCGGACGGGCGAAGGGCCGAGCCCCTGCCGTGGCATTGCTTCAGGAGGACGCATTGGCCCAGCAAGCCCCACTCCGTCCCGGGAGGAGAGAAGCGGCTGTGACCCGTTCGAAGCACGGAGCAAGGCGCCCGGCCCTCAGCTCTTGAACGCGCTTCCCGGAGGGGGCTCTGTCAGCTCCACATTCGCCTATAGCAGCAGGCCTTCTCTCGGGCGAGGAGAGCGATGCAGACACCCTGCCGGCTTGGGCCTCCACCGCAGGGACCTGCGCGTGCCGCCAGAACCCCGGTGCCGGCAGCGGCTTCGTGGAGCCCGGGGCGTCCCACGCCTGGGCCTGGCAACCGAAGGAGACCGCAGGTCCCTCCATTCCGAGCCCCAGCGTGCTCCGGGGAGAAGGTCCGCCCAGGGAAAGACGAGTGCGAAGAGGGAAGCCGGGAGGAGAGAGGCAGGGCGCGCTTCGGGAGGCCCGGGCGCCCAGGCTGTGGGGCCGGCTTCTCCCGGGCCGGCGCCTGGCGTCCTCCGCGGGGAAGCGGTTGGCTGACTCGCCTTGGGTGGGGACGTGGTAGGTCAGGCCCCTCGACCTCCCTGTGAGAAACCAGGCAGGGTGGAATGCCATCCCCCGTCCCCGTCCACACACACGGCGCTCCCCGGAGAAGGATGCCTCCCCGGCGCTGAGCCTGTTCACCTCGAGTGAGCACCACAGCCTCACCGCCGGGAAGCAAGCCTGACGCCGAGCGGCCTTCCGCGTGCAGGCCTCTTTGGCGAAGAGAGAGAGCTGGGCCGCGGCAGGGTGGGGCGGAAGCCTCAGCAAGGCTGCCAGCCGGGCCTCGGGTGGGGGGCCGTCCTAGAAGGGGGCCCCCGACCTCGGCCTCGGCGAAGCACACGCGAGCACGTGGGAAGCAGCTTCTGCGGGGACCGAGAGGCCGGACCCCCAGCAGAGCGAACACACACGGTCTGAGGCTGCGGGAGGCCATCTGACAGCAGCCCCGCTTCGCTGAGCCGGGCGCCCGCCCGCAGTCGAGCCCAGCGGGGCCGGCGTTCAGCGGGCACCGTGCTGCACACCCGGCTCGCGGGGAGGTCGGGAGGGCGACGCCGGCCTGCAGGCCCACCTCTCTGGGGGCGCCCGGAGCGGGGAGGCCAGCCCGAAGCGGACGGGCGAAGGGCCGAGCCCCTGCCGTGGCATTGCTTCCGGAGGACGCATTGGCCCAGCAAGCCCCACTCCGTCCCGGGAGGAGAGAAGCGGCTGTGACCCGTTCGAAGCACGGAGCAAGGCGCCCGGCCCTCAGCTCTTGAACGCGCTTCCCGGAGGGGGCTCTGTCAGCTCCACAATCCCCTATAGCAGCAGGCCTTCTCTCGGGCGCGGAGAGCGATGCAGACACCCTGCCGGCTTGGGCCTCCACCGCAGGGACCTGCGCGTGCCGCCAGCACCCCCGGGCCGGCAGCGGCTTCGGGGAGCCCGGGGCGTCCCACGCCTGGGCCTGGCAACCGAAGGAGACCGCAGGTCCCTCCATTGCGAGCCCCAGCGTGCTCCGGGGAGAACGTCCGCCCAGGGAAAGACGAGTGCGAAGAGGGAAGCCGGGAGGAGAGAGGCAGGGCGCGCTTCGGGAGGCCCGGGCGCCCAGGCTGTGGGGCCGGCTTCTCCCGGGCCGGCGCCTGGCGTCCTCCGCGGGGAAGCGGTTGGCTGACTCGCCTTGGGTGGGGACGTGGTAGGTCAGGCCCCTCGACCTCCCTGTGAGAAACCAGGCAGGGTGGAATGCCATCCCCCGTCCCCGTCCACACACACGGCGCTCCCCGGAGAAGGATGCCTCCCCGGCGCTGAGCCTGTTCACCTCGACTGAGCACCACAGCCTCACCGCCGGGAAGCAAGCCTGACGCCGAGCGGCCTTCCGCGTGCAGGCCTCTTTGGCGAAGAGAGAGAGCTGGGCCGCGGCAGGGTGGGGCGGAAGCCTCAGCAAGGCTGCCAGCCGGGCCTCGGGTGGGGGGCCGTCCTAGAAGGGGGCCTCCGACCTCGGCCTCGGCGAAGCACACGCGAGCACGTGGGAAGCAGCTTCTGCGGGGACCGAGAGGCCGGACACCCAGCAGAGCGAACACACACGGTCTGAGGCTGCGGGAGGCCTTCTGACAGCAGCCCCGCTTCGCTGAGCCGGGCGCCCGCCCGCAGTCGAGCCCAGCGGGGCCGGCGTTCAGCGGGCACCGTGCTGCACACCCGGCTCGCGGGGAGGTCGGGAGGGCGACGCCGGCCTGCAGGCCCACCTCTCTGGGGACGCCCAGAGCGGGGAGGCCAGCCCGAAGCGGACGGGCGAAGGGCCGAGCCCCTGCCGTGGCATTGCTTCAGGAGGACGCATTGGCCCAGCAAGCCCCACTCCGTCCCGGGAGGAGAGAAGCGGCTGTGACCCGTTCGAAGCACGGAGCAAGGCGCCCGGCCCTCAGCTCTTGAACGCGCTTCCCGGAGGGGGCTCTGTCAGCTCCACAATCCCCTATAGCAGCAGGCCTTCTCTCGGGCGCTGAGAGCGATGCACCCTGCCGGCTTGGGCCTCCACCGCAGGGACCTGCGCGTGCCGCCAGCACCCCCGGGCCGGCAGCGGCTTCGGGGAGCCCGGGGCGTCCCACGCCTGGGCCTGGCAACCGAAGGAGACCGCAGGTCCCTCCATTCCGAGCCCCAGCGTGCTCCGGGGAGAACGTCCGCCCAGGGAAAGACGAGTACGAAGAGGGAAGCCGGGAGGAGAGAGGCAGGGCGCGCTTCGGGAGGCCCGGGCGCCCAGGCTGTGGGGCCGGCTTCTCCCGGGCCGGCGCCTGGCGTCCTCCGCGGGGAAGCGGTTGGCTGACTCGCCTTGGGTGGGGACGTGGTAGGTCAGGCCCCTCGACCTCCCTGTGAGAAACCAGGCAGGGTGGAATGCCATCCCCCGTCCCCGTCCACACACACGGCGCTCCCCGGAGAAGGATGCCTCCCCGGCGCTGAGCCTGTTCACCTCGAGTGAGCACCACAGCCTCACCGCCGGGAAGCAAGCCTGACGCCGAGCGGCCTTCCGCGTGCAGGCCTCTTTGGCGAAGAGAGAGAGCTGGGCCGCGGCAGGGTGGGGCGGAAGCCTCAGCAAGGCTGCCAGCCGGGCCTCGGGTGGGGGGCCGTCCTAGAAGGGGGCCTCCGACCTCGGCCTCGGCGAAGCACACGCGAGCACGTGGGAAGCAGCTTCTGCGGGGACCGAGAGGCCGGACCCCCAGCAGAGCGAACACACACGGTCTGAGGCTGCGGGAGGCCTTCTGACAGCAGCCCCGCTTCGCTGAGCCGGGCGCCCGCCCGCAGTCGAGCCCAGCGGGGCCGGCGTTCAGCGGGCACCGTGCTGCACACCCGGCTCGCGGGGAGGTCGGGAGGGCGACGCCGGCCTGCAGGCCCACCTCTCTGGGGACGCCCGGAGCGGGGAGGCCAGCCCGAAGCGGACGGGCGAAGGGCCGAGCCCCTGCCGTGGCATTGCTTCAGGAGGACGCATTGGCCCAGCAAGCCCCACTCCGTCCCGGGAGGAGAGAAGCGGCTGTGACCCGTTCGAAGCACGGAGCAAGGCGCCCGGCCCTCAGCTCTTGAACGCGCTTCCCGGAGGGGGCTCTGTCAGCTCCACAATCCCCTATAGCAGCAGGCCTTCTCTCGGGCGCTGAGAGCGATGCACCCTGCCGGCTTGGGCCTCCACCGCAGGGACCTGCGCGTGCCGCCAGCACCCCCGGGCCGGCAGCGGCTTCGGGGAGCCCGGGGCGTCCCACGCCTGGGCCTGGCAACCGAAGGAGACCGCAGGTCCCTCCATTCCGAGCCCCAGCGTGCTCCGGGGAGAACGTCCGCCCAGGGAAAGACGAGTGCGAAGAGGGAAGCCGGGAGGAGAGAGGCAGGGCGCGCTTCGGGAGGCCCGGGCGCCCAGGCTGTGGGGCCGGCTTCTCCCGGGCCGGCGCCTGGCGTCCTCCGCGGGGAAGCGGTTGGCTGACTCGCCTTGGGTGGGGACGTGGTAGGTCAGGCCCCTCGACCTCCCTGTGAGAAACCAGGCAGGGTGGAATGCCATCCCCCGTCCCCGTCCACACACACGGCGCTCCCCGGAGAAGGATGCCTCCCCGGCGCTGAGCCTGTTCACCTCGAGTGAGCACCACAGCCTCACCGCCGGGAAGCAAGCCTGACGCGGAGCGGCCTTCCGCGTGCAGGCCTCTTTGGCGAAGAGAGAGAGCTGGGCCGCGGCAGGGTGGGGCGGAAGCCTCAGCAAGGCTGCCAGCCGGGCCTCGGGTGGGGGGCCGTCCTAGAAGGGGGCCCCCGACCTCGGCCTCGGCGAAGCACACGCGAGCACGTGGGAAGCAGCTTCTGCGGGGACCGAGAGGCCGGACCCCCAGCAGAGCGAACACACACGGTCTGAGGCTGCGGGAGGCCTTCTGACAGCAGCCCCGCTTCGCTGAGCCGGGCGCCCGCCCGCAGTCGAGCCCAGCGGGGCCGGCGTTCAGCGGGCACCGTGCTGCACACCCGGCTCGCGGGGAGGTCGGGAGGGCGACGCCGGCCTGCAGGCCCACCTCTCTGGGGGCGCCCGGAGCGGGGAGGCCAGCCCGAAGCGGACGGGCGAAGGGCCGAGCCCCTGCCGTGGCATTGCTTCAGGAGGACGCATTGGCCCAGCAAGCCCCACTCCGTCCCGGGAGGAGAGAAGCGGCTGTGACCCGTTCGAAGCACGGAGCAAGGCGCCCGGCCCTCAGCTCTTGAACGCGCTTCCCGGAGGGGGCTCTGTCAGCTCCACATTCCCCTATAGCAGCAGGCCTTCTCTCGGGCGCGGAGAGCGATGCAGACACCCTGCCGGCTTGGGCCTCCACCGCAGGGACCTGCGCGTGCCGCCAGCACCCCCGGGCCGGCAGCGGCTTCGGGGAGCCCGGGGCGTCCCACGCCTGGGCCTGGCAACCGAAGGAGACCGCAGGTCCCTCCATTCCGAGCCCCAGCGTGCTCCGGGGAGAACGTCCGCCCAGGGAAAGACGAGTACGAAGAGGGAAGCCGGGAGGAGAGAGGCAGGGCGCGCTTCGGGAGGCCCGGGCGCCCAGGCTGTGGGGCCGGCTTCTCCCGGGCCGGCGCCTGGCGTCCTCCGCGGGGAAGCGGTTGGCTGACTCGCCTTGGGTGGGGACGTGGTAGGTCAGGCCCCTCGACCTCCCTGTGAGAAACCAGGCAGGGTGGAATGCCATCCCCCGTCCCCGTCCACACACACGGCGCTCCCCGGAGAAGGATGCCTCCCCGGCGCTGAGCCTGTTCACCTCGAGTGAGCACCACAGCCTCACCGCCGGGAAGCAAGCCTGACGCCGAGCGGCCTTCCGCGTGCAGGCCTCTTTGGCGAAGAGAGAGAGCTGGGCCGCGGAAGGGTGGGGCGGAAGCCTCAGCAAGGCTGCCAGCCGGGCCTCGGGTGGGGGGCCGTCCTAGAAGGGGGCCCCCGACCTCGGCCTCGGCGAAGCACACGCGAGCACGTGGGAAGCAGCTTCTGCGGGGACCGAGAGGCCGGACCCCCAGCAGAGCGAACACACACGGTCTGAGGCTGCGGGAGGCCATCTGACAGCAGCCCCGCTTCGCTGAGCCGGGCGCCCGCCCGCAGTCGAGCCCAGCGGGGCCGGCGTTCAGCGGGCACCGTGCTGCACACCCGGCTCGCGGGGAGGTCGGGAGGGCGACGCCGGCCTGCAGGCCCACCTCTCTGGGGGCGCCCGGAGCGGGGAGGCCAGCCCGAAGCGGACGGGCGAAGGGCCGAGCCCCTGCCGTGGCATTGCTTCCGGAGGACGCATTGGCCCAGCAAGCCCCACTCCGTCCCGGGAGGAGAGAAGCGGCTGTGACCCGTTCGAAGCACGGAGCAAGGCGCCCGGCCCTCAGCTCTTGAACGCGCTTCCCGGAGGGGGCTCTGTCAGCTCCACAATCCCCTATAGCAGCAGGCCTTCTCTCGGGCGCGGAGAGCGATGCAGACACCCTGCCGGCTTGGGCCTCCACCGCAGGGACCTGCGCGTGCCGCCAGCACCCCCGGGCCGGCAGCGGCTTCGGGGAGCCCGGGGCGTCCCACGCCTGGGCCTGGCAACCGAAGGAGACCGCAGGTCCCTCCATTGCGAGCCCCAGCGTGCTCCGGGGAGAACGTCCGCCCAGGGAAAGACGAGTGCGAAGAGGGAAGCCGGGAGGAGAGAGGCAGGGCGCGCTTCGGGAGGCCCGGGCGCCCAGGCTGTGGGGCCGGCTTCTCCCGGGCCGGCGCCTGGCGTCCTCCGCGGGGAAGCGGTTGGCTGACTCGCCTTGGGTGGGGACGTGGTAGGTCAGGCCCCTCGACCTCCCTGTGAGAAACCAGGCAGGGTGGAATGCCATCCCCCGTCCCCGTCCACACACACGGCGCTCCCCGGAGAAGGATGCCTCCCCGGCGCTGAGCCTGTTCACCTCGAGTGAGCACCACAGCCTCACCGCCGGGAAGCAAGCCTGACGCCGAGCGGCCTTCCGCGTGCAGGCCTCTTTGGCGAAGAGAGAGAGCTGGGCCGCGGCAGGGTGGGGCGGAAGCCTCAGCAAGGCTGCCAGCCGGGCCTCGGGTGGGGGGCCGTCCTAGAAGGGGGCCCCCGACCTCGGCCTCGGCGAAGCACACGCGAGCACGTGGGAAGCAGCTTCTGCGGGGACCAAGAGGCCGGACCCCCAGCAGAGCGAACACACACGGTCTGAGGCTGCGGGAGGCCTTCTGACAGCAGCCCCGCTTCGCTGAGCCGGGCGCAGCCCGCAGTGGAGCCCAGCGGGGCCGGCGTTCAGCGGGCACCGTGCTGCACACCCGGCTCGCGGGGAGGTCGGGAGGGCGACGCCGGCCTGCAGGCCCACCTCTCTGGGGGCGCCCGGAGCGGGGAGGCCAGCCCGAAGCGGACGGGCGAAGGGCCGAGCCCCTGCCGTGGCATTGCTTCAGGAGGACGCATTGGCCCAGCAAGCCCCACTCCGTCCCGGGAGGAGAGAAGCGGCTGTGACCCGTTCGAAGCACGGAGCAAGGCGCCCGGCCCTCAGCTCTTGAACGCGCTTCCCGGAGGGGGCTCTGTCAGCTCCACATTCGCCTATAGCAGCAGGCCTTCTCTCGGGCGAGGAGAGCGATGCAGACACCCTGCCGGCTTGGGCCTCCACCGCAGGGACCTGCGCGTGCCGCCAGCACCCCGGTGCCGGCAGCGGCTTCGTGGAGCCCGGGGCGTCCCACGCCTGGGCCTGGCAACCGAAGGAGACCGCAGGTCCCTCCATTCCGAGCCCCAGCGTGCTCCGGGGAGAAGGTCCGCCCAGGGAAAGACGAGTGCGAAGAGGGAAGCCGGGAGGAGAGAGGCAGGGCGCGCTTCGGGAGGCCCGGGCGCCCAGGCTGTGGGGCCGGCTTCTCCCGGGCCGGCGCCTGGCGTCCTCCGCGGGGAAGCGGTTGGCTGACTCGCCTTGGGTGGGGACGTGGTAGGTCAGGCCCCTCGACCTCCCTGTGAGAAACCAGGCAGGGTGGAATGCCATCCCCCGTCCCCGTCCACACACACGGCGCTCCCCGGAGAAGGATGCCTCCCCGGCGCTGAGCCTGTTCACCTCGAGTGAGCACCACAGCCTCACCGCCGGGAAGCAAGCCTGACGCCGAGCGGCCTTCCGCGTGCAGGCCTCTTTGGCGAAGAGAGAGAGCTGGGCCGCGGAAGGGTGGGGCGGAAGCCTCAGCAAGGCTGCCAGCCGGGCCTCGGGTGGGGGGCCGTCCTAGAAGGGGGCCCCCGACCTCGGCCTCGGCGAAGCACACGCGAGCACGTGGGAAGCAGCTTCTGCGGGGACCGAGAGGCCGGACCCCCAGCAGAGCGAACACACACGGTCTGAGGCTGCGGGAGGCCATCTGACAGCAGCCCCGCTTCGCTGAGCCGGGCGCCCGCCCGCAGTCGAGCCCAGCGGGGCCGGCGTTCAGCGGGCACCGTGCTGCACACCCGGCTCGCGGGGAGGTCGGGAGGGCGACGCCGGCCTGCAGGCCCACCTCTCTGGGGGCGCCCGGAGCGGGGAGGCCAGCCCGAAGCGGACGGGCGAAGGGCCGAGCCCCTGCCGTGGCATTGCTTCCGGAGGACGCATTGGCCCAGCAAGCCCCACTCCGTCCCGGGAGGAGAGAAGCGGCTGTGACCCGTTCGAAGCACGGAGCAAGGCGCCCGGCCCTCAGCTCTTGAACGCGCTTCCCGGAGGGGGCTCTGTCAGCTCCACAATCCCCTATAGCAGCAGGCCTTCTCTCGGGCGCGGAGAGCGATGCAGACACCCTGCCGGCTTGGGCCTCCACCGCAGGGACCTGCGCGTGCCGCCAGCACCCCCGGGCCGGCAGCGGCTTCGGGGAGCCCGGGGCGTCCCACGCCTGGGCCTGGCAACCGAAGGAGACCGCAGGTCCCTCCATTGCGAGCCCCAGCGTGCTCCGGGGAGAACGTCCGCCCAGGGAAAGACGAGTGCGAAGAGGGAAGCCGGGAGGAGAGAGGCAGGGCGCGCTTCGGGAGGCCCGGGCGCCCAGGCTGTGGGGCCGGCTTCTCCCGGGCCGGCGCCTGGCGTCCTCCGCGGGGAAGCGGTTGGCTGACTCGCCTTGGGTGGGGACGTGGTAGGTCAGGCCCCTCGACCTCCCTGTGAGAAACCAGGCAGGGTGGAATGCCATCCCCCGTCCCCGTCCACACACACGGCGCTCCCCGGAGAAGGATGCCTCCCCGGCGCTGAGCCTGTTCACCTCGACTGAGCACCACAGCCTCACCGCCGGGAAGCAAGCCTGACGCCGAGCGGCCTTCCGCGTGCAGGCCTCTTTGGCGAAGAGAGAGAGCTGGGCCGCGGCAGGGTGGGGCGGAAGCCTCAGCAAGGCTGCCAGCCGGGCCTCGGGTGGGGGGCCGTCCTAGAAGGGGGCCTCCGACCTCGGCCTCGGCGAAGCACACGCGAGCACGTGGGAAGCAGCTTCTGCGGGGACCGAGAGGCCGGACACCCAGCAGAGCGAACACACACGGTCTGAGGCTGCGGGAGGCCTTCTGACAGCAGCCCCGCTTCGCTGAGCCGGGCGCCCGCCCGCAGTGGAGCCCAGCGGGGCCGGCGTTCAGCGGGCACCGTGCTGCACACCCGGCTCGCGGGGAGGTCGGGAGGGCGACGCCGGCCTGCAGGCCCACCTCTCTGGGGACGCCCGGAGCGGGGAGGCCAGCCCGAAGCGGACGGGCGAAGGGCCGAGCCCCTGCCGTGGCATTGCTTCAGGAGGACGCATTGGCCCAGCAAGCCCCACTCCGTCCCGGGAGGAGAGAAGCGGCTGTGACCCGTTCGAAGCACGGAGCAAGGCGCCCGGCCCTCAGCTCTTGAACGCGCTTCCCGGAGGGGGCTCTGTCAGCTCCACAATCCCCTATAGCAGCAGGCCTTCTCTCGGGCGCTGAGAGCGATGCACCCTGCCGGCTTGGGCCTCCACCGCAGGGACCTGCGCGTGCCGCCAGCACCCCCGGGCCGGCAGCGGCTTCGGGGAGCCCGGGGCGTCCCACGCCTGGGCCTGGCAACCGAAGGAGACCGCAGGTCCCTCCATTCCGAGCCCCAGCGTGCTCCGGGGAGAACGTCCGCCCAGGGAAAGACGAGTACGAAGAGGGAAGCCGGGAGGAGAGAGGCAGGGCGCGCTTCGGGAGGCCCGGGCGCCCAGGCTGTGGGGCCGGCTTCTCCCGGGCCGGCGCCTGGCGTCCTCCGCGGGGAAGCGGTTGGCTGACTCGCCTTGGGTGGGGACGTGGTAGGTCAGGCCCCTCGACCTCCCTGTGAGAAACCAGGCAGGGTGGAATGCCATCCCCCGTCCCCGTCCACACACACGGCGCTCCCCGGAGAAGGATGCCTCCCCGGCGCTGAGCCTGTTCACCTCGAGTGAGCACCACAGCCTCACCGCCGGGAAGCAAGCCTGACGCCGAGCGGCCTTCCGCGTGCAGGCCTCTTTGGCGAAGAGAGAGAGCTGGGCCGCGGCAGGGTGGGGCGGAAGCCTCAGCAAGGCTGCCAGCCGGGCCTCGGGTGGGGGGCCGTCCTAGAAGGGGGCCTCCGACCTCGGCCTCGGCGAAGCACACGCGAGCACGTGGGAAGCAGCTTCTGCGGGGACCGAGAGGCCGGACCCCCAGCAGAGCGAACACACACGGTCTGAGGCTGCGGGAGGCCTTCTGACAGCAGCCCCGCTTCGCTGAGCCGGGCGCCCGCCCGCAGTCGAGCCCAGCGGGGCCGGCGTTCAGCGGGCACCGTGCTGCACACCCGGCTCGCGGGGAGGTCGGGAGGGCGACGCCGGCCTGCAGGCCCACCTCTCTGGGGACGCCCGGAGCGGGGAGGCCAGCCCGAAGCGGACGGGCGAAGGGCCGAGCCCCTGCCGTGGCATTGCTTCAGGAGGACGCATTGGCCCAGCAAGCCCCACTCCGTCCCGGGAGGAGAGAAGCGGCTGTGACCCGTTCGAAGCACGGAGCAAGGCGCCCGGCCCTCAGCTCTTGAACGCGCTTCCCGGAGGGGGCTCTGTCAGCTCCACAATCCCCTATAGCAGCAGGCCTTCTCTCGGGCGCTGAGAGCGATGCACCCTGCCGGCTTGGGCCTCCACCGCAGGGACCTGCGCGTGCCGCCAGCACCCCCGGGCCGGCAGCGGCTTCGGGGAGCCCGGGGCGTCCCACGCCTGGGCCTGGCAACCGAAGGAGACCGCAGGTCCCTCCATTCCGAGCCCCAGCGTGCTCCGGGGAGAACGTCCGCCCAGGGAAAGACGAGTGCGAAGAGGGAAGCCGGGAGGAGAGAGGCAGGGCGCGCTTCGGGAGGCCCGGGCGCCCAGGCTGTGGGGCCGGCTTCTCCCGGGCCGGCGCCTGGCGTCCTCCGCGGGGAAGCGGTTGGCTGACTCGCCTTGGGTGGGGACGTGGTAGGTCAGGCCCCTCGACCTCCCTGTGAGAAACCAGGCAGGGTGGAATGCCATCCCCCGTCCCCGTCCACACACACGGCGCTCCCCGGAGAAGGATGCCTCCCCGGCGCTGAGCCTGTTCACCTCGAGTGAGCACCACAGCCTCACCGCCGGGAAGCAAGCCTGACGCGGAGCGGCCTTCCGCGTGCAGGCCTCTTTGGCGAAGAGAGAGAGCTGGGCCGCGGCAGGGTGGGGCGGAAGCCTCAGCAAGGCTGCCAGCCGGGCCTCGGGTGGGGGGCCGTCCTAGAAGGGGGCCCCCGACCTCGGCCTCGGCGAAGCACACGCGAGCACGTGGGAAGCAGCTTCTGCGGGGACCGAGAGGCCGGACCCCCAGCAGAGCGAACACACACGGTCTGAGGCTGCGGGAGGCCTTCTGACAGCAGCCCCGCTTCGCTGAGCCGGGCGCCCGCCCGCAGTCGAGCCCAGCGGGGCCGGCGTTCAGCGGGCACCGTGCTGCACACCCGGCTCGCGGGGAGGTCGGGAGGGCGACGCCGGCCTGCAGGCCCACCTCTCTGGGGGCGCCCGGAGCGGGGAGGCCAGCCCGAAGCGGACGGGCGAAGGGCCGAGCCCCTGCCGTGGCATTGCTTCAGGAGGACGCATTGGCCCAGCAAGCCCCACTCCGTCCCGGGAGGAGAGAAGCGGCTGTGACCCGTTCGAAGCACGGAGCAAGGCGCCCGGCCCTCAGCTCTTGAACGCGCTTCCCGGAGGGGGCTCTGTCAGCTCCACATTCGCCTATAGCAGCAGGCCTTCTCTCGGGCGAGGAGAGCGATGCAGACACCCTGCCGGCTTGGGCCTCCACCGCAGGGACCTGCGCGTGCCGCCAGCACCCCCGGGCCGGCAGCGGCTTCGGGGAGCCCGGGGCGTCCCACGCCTGGGCCTGGCAACCGAAGGAGACCGCAGGTCCCTCCATTGCGAGCCCCAGCGTGCTCCGGGGAGAACGTCCGCCCAGGGAAAGACGAGTGCGAAAAGGGAAGCCGGGAGGAGAGAGGCAGTGCGCACTTCGGGAGGCCCGGGCGCCCAGGCTGTGGGGCCAGCTTCTCCCGGGCCGGCGCCTGGCGTCCTCCGCGGGGAAGCGGTTGGCTGACTCGCCTTGGGTGGGGACGTGGTAGGTCAGGCCCCTCGACCTCCCTGTGAGAAACCAGGCAGGGTGGAATGCCATCCCCCGTCCCCGTCCACACACACGGCGCTCCCCGGAGAAGGATGCCTCCCCGGCGCTGAGCCTGTTCACCTCGAGTGAGCACCACAGCCTCACCGCCGGGAAGCAAGCCTGACGCCGAGCGGCCTTCCGCGTGCAGGCCTCTTTGGCGAAGAGAGAGAGCTGGGCCGCGGCAGGGTGGGGCAGAAGCCTCAGCAAGGCTGCCAGCCGGGCCTCGGGTGGGGGGCCGTCCTAGAAGGGGGCCTCCGACCTCGGCCTCGGCGAAGCACACGCGAGCACGTGGGAAGCAGCTTCTGCGGGGACCGAGAGGCCGGACCCCCAGCAGAGCGAACACACACGGTCTGAGGCTGCGGGAGGCCTTCTGACAGCAGCCCCGCTTCGCTGAGCCGGGCGCCCGCCCGCAGTCGAGCCCAGCGGGGCCGGCGTTCAGCGGGCACCGTGCTGCACAACCGGCTCGCGTGGAGGTCGGGAGGGCGACGCCGGCCTGCAGGCCCACCTCTCTGGGGGCGCCCGGAGCGCGGAGGCCAGCCCGAAGCGGACGAGCGAAGGGCTGAGCCCCTGCCGTGGCATTGCTTCAGGAGGACGCATTGGCCCAGCAAGCCCCACTCCGTCCCAGGAGGAGAGAAGCGGCTGTGACCCGTTCGAAGCACGGAGCAAGGCGCCCGGCCCTCAACTCTTGAACGCGCTTCCCCGAGGGGGCTCTGTTAGCTCCACATTCGCCTATAGCAGCAGGCCTTCTCTCGGGCGAGGAGAGCGATGCAGACACCCTGCCGGCTTGGGCCTCCACCGCAGGGACCTGCGCGTGCCGCCAGCACCCCCGGGCCGGCAGCAGCTTCGGGGAGCCCGGGGCGTCCCACGCCTGGGCCTGGCAACCGAAGGAGACCGCAGGTCCCTCCATTCCGAGCCCCAGCGTGCTCCGGGGAGAACGTCCGCCCAGGGAAAGACGAGTGCGAAGAGGGAAGCCGGGAGGAGAGAGGCAGGGCGCGCTTCGGGAGGCCCGGGCGCCCAGGCTGTGGGGCCGGCTTCTCCCGGGCCGGCGCCTGGCGTCCTCCGCGGGGAAGCGGTTGGCTGACTCGCCTTGGGTGGGGACGTGGTAGGTCAGGCCCCTCGACCTCCCTGTGAGAAACCAGGCAGGGTGGAATGCCATCCCCCGTCCCCGTCCACACACACGGCGCTCCCCGGAGAAGGATGCCTCCCCGGCGCTGAGCCTGTTCACCTCGAGTGAGCACCACAGCCTCACCGCCGGGAAGCAAGCCAGACGCCGAGCGGCCTTCCGCGTGCAGGCCTCTTTGGCGAAGAGAGAGAGCTGGGCCGCGGCAGGGTGGGGCGGAAGCCTCAGCAAGGCTGCCAGCCGGGCCTCGGGTGGGGGGCCGTCCTAGAAGGGGGCCCCCGACCTCGGCCTCGGCGAAGCACACGCGAGCACGTGGGAAGCAGCTTCTGCGGGGACCGAGAGGCCGGACCCCCAGCAGAGCGAACACACACGGTCTGAGGCTGCGGGAGGCCTTCTGACAGCAGCCCCGCTTCGCTGAGCCGGGCGCCCGCCCGCAGTCGAGCCCAGCGGGGCCGGCGTTCAGCGGGCACCGTGCTGCACACCCGGCTCGCGGGGAGGTCGGGAGGGCGACGCCGGCCTGCAGGCCCACCTCTCTGGGGGCGCCCGGAGCGGGGAGGCCAGCCCGAAGCGGACGGGCGAAGGGCCGAGCCCCTGCCGTGGCATTGCTTCAGGAGGACGCATTGGCCCAGCAAGCCCCACTCCGTCCCGGGAGGAGAGAAGCGGCTGTGACCCGTTCGAAGCACGGAGCAAGGCGCCCGGCCCTCAGCTCTTGAACGCGCTTCCCGGAGGGGGCTCTGTCAGCTCCACATTCGCCTATAGCAGCAGGCCTTCTCTCGGGCGAGGAGAGCGATGCAGACACCCTGCCGGCTTGGGCCTCCACCGCAGGGACCTGCGCGTGCCGCCAGCACCCCGGTGCCGGCAGCGGCTTCGTGGAGCCCGGGGCGTCCCACGCCTGGGCCTGGCAACCGAAGGAGACCGCAGGTCCCTCCATTCCGAGCCCCAGCGTGCTCCGGGGAGAAGGTCCGCCCAGGGAAAGACGAGTGCGAAGAGGGAAGCCGGGAGGAGAGAGGCAGGGCGCGCTTCGGGAGGCCCGGGCGCCCAGGCTGTGGGGCCGGCTTCTCCCGGGCCGGCGCCTGGCGTCCTCCGCGGGGAAGCGGTTGGCTGACTCGCCTTGGGTGGGGACGTGGTAGGTCAGGCCCCTCGACCTCCCTGTGAGAAACCAGGCAGGGTGGAATGCCATCCCCCGTCCCCGTCCACACACACGGCGCTCCCCAGAGAAGGATGCCTCCCCGGCGCTGAGCCTGTTCACCTCGAGTGAGCACCACAGCCTCACCGCCGGGAAGCAAGCCTGACGCCGAGCGGCCTTCCGCGTGCAGGCCTCTTTGGCGCAGAGAGAGAGCTGGGCCGCGGCAGGGTGGGGCGGAAGCCTCAGCAAGGCTGCCAGCCGGGCCTCGGGTGGGGGGCCGTCCTAGAAGGGGGCCCCCGACCTCGGCCTCGGCGAAGCACACGCGAGCACGTGGGAAGCAGCTTCTGCGGGGACCGAGAGGCCGGACCCCCAGCAGAGCGAACACACACGGTCTGAGGCTGCGGGAGGCCTTCTGACAGCAGCCCCGCTTCGCTGAGCCGGGCGCCCGCCCGCAGTCGAGCCCAGCGGGGCCGGCGTTCAGCGGGCACCGTGCTGCACACCCGGCTCGCGGGGAGGTCGGGAGGGCGACGCCGGCCTGCAGGCCCACCTCTCTGGGGGCGCACGGAGCGGGGAGGCCAGCCCGAAGCGGACGGGCGAAGGGCCGAGCCCCTGCCGTGGCATTGCTTCCGGAGGACGCATTGGCCCAGCAAGCCCCACTCCGTCCCGGGAGGAGAGAAGCGGCTGTGACCCGTTCGAAGCACGGAGCAAGGCGCCCGGCCCTCAGCTCTTGAACGCGCTTCCCGGAGGGGGCTCTGTCAGCTCCACAATCCCCTATAGCAGCAGGCCTTCTCTCGGGCGCGGAGAGCGATGCAGACACCCTGCCGGCTTGGGCCTCCACCGCAGGGACCTGCGCGTGCCGCCAGCACCCCCGGGCCGGCAGCGGCTTCGGGGAGCCCGGGGCGTCCCACGCCTGGGCCTGGCAACCGAAGGAGACCGCAGGTCCCTCCATTCCGAGCCCCAGCGTGCTCCGGGGAGAACGTCCGCCCAGGGAAAGACGAGTGCGAAGAGGGAAGCCGGGAGGAGAGAGGCAGGGCGCGCTTCGGGAGGCCCGGGCGCCCAGGCTGTGGGGCCGGCTTCTCCCGGGCCGGCGCCTGGCGTCCTCCGCGGGGAAGCGGTTGGCTGACTCGCCTTGGGTGGGGACGTGGTAGGTCAGGCCCCTCGACCTCCCTGTGAGAAACCAGGCAGGGTGGAATGCCATCCCCCGTCCCCGTCCACACACACGGCGCTCCCCGGAGAAGGATGCCTCCCCGGCGCTGAGCCTGTTCACCTCGAGTGAGCACCACAGCCTCACCGCCGGGAAGCAAGCCTGACGCCGAGCGGCCTTCCGCGTGCAGGCCTCTTTGGCGCAGAGAGAGAGCTGGGCCGCGGCAGCGTGGAGCGGAAGCCGCAGCAAGGCTGCAAGCCGGGCCTCGGGTGCGGGGCCGTCCTAGAAGGGGGCCCCCGACCTCGGCCTCGGCGAAGCACACGCGAGCACGTGGGAAGCAGCTTCTGCGGGGACCGAGAGGCCGGACCCCCAGCAGAGCGAACACACACGGTCTGAGGCTGCGGGAGACCTTCTGACAGCAGCGCCGCTTCGCTGAGCCGGGCGCCCGCCCGCAGTCGAGCCCAGCGGGGCCGGCGTTCAGCGGGCCCCGTGCTGCACACCCGGCTCGCGGGGAGGTCGGGAGGGCGACGCCGGCCTGCAGGCCCACCTCTCTGGGGGCGCCCGGAGCGGGGAGGCCAGCCCGAAGCGGACGGGCGAAGGGCCGAGCCCCTGCCGTGGCATTGCTTCAGGAGGACGCATTGGCCCAGCAAGCCCCACTCCGTCCCGGGAGGAGAGAAGCGGCTGTGACCCGTTCGAAGCACGGAGCAAGGCGCCCGGCCCTCAGCTCTTGAACGCGCTTCCCGGAGGGGGCTCTGTCAGCTCCACATTCGCCTATAGCACCAGGCCTTCTCTCGGGCGAGGAGAGCGATGCAGACACCCTGCCGGCTTGGGCCTCCACCGCAGGGACCTGCGCGTGCCGCCAGCACCCCCGGGCCGGCAGCGGCATCGGGGAGCCCGGGGCGTCCCACGCGTGGGCCTGGCAACCGAAGGAGACCGCAGGTCCCTCCATTCCGAGCCCCAGCGTGCTCCGGGGAGAACGTCCGCCCAGGGAAAGACGAGTGCGAAGAGGGAAGCCGGGAGGAGAGAGGCAGGGCGCGCTTCGGGAGGCCCGGGCGCCCAGACTGTGGGGCCGGCTTCTCCCGGGCCGGCGCCTGGCGTCCTCCGCGGGGAAGCGGTTGGCTGACTCGCCTTGGGTGGGGACGTGGTAGGTCAGGCCCCTCGACCTCCCTGTGAGAAACCAGGCAGGGTGGAATGCCATCCCCCGTCCCCGTCCACACACACGGCGCTCCCCGGAGAAGGATGCCTCCCCGGCGCTGAGCCTGTTCACCTCGAGTGAGCACCACAGCCTCACCGCCGGGAAGCAAGCCTGACGCCGAGCGGCCTTCCGCGTGCAGGCCTCTTTGGCGCAGAGAGAGAGCTGGGCCGCGGCAGGGTGGGGCGGAAGCCTCAGCAAGGCTGCCAGCCGGGCCTCGGGTGGGGGGCCGTCCTAGAAGGGGGCCCCCGACCTCGGCCTCGGCGAAGCACACGCGAGCACGTGGGAAGCAGCTTCTGCGGGGACCGAGAGGCCGGACCCCCAGCAGAGCGAACACACACGGTCTGAGGCTGCGGGAGGCCTTCTGACAGCAGCCCCGCTTCGCTGAGCCGGGCGCCCGCCCGCAGTCGAGCCCAGCGGGGCCGGCGTTCAGCGGGCACCGTGCTGCACACCCGGCTCGCGGGGAGGTCGGGAGGGCGACGCCGGCCTGCAGGCCCACCTCTCTGGGGGCGCCCGGAGCGGGGAGGCCAGCCCGAAGCGGACGGGCGAAGGGCCGAGCCCCTGCCGTGGCATTGCTTCAGGAGGACGCATTGGCCCAGCAAGCCCCACTCCGTCCCGGGAGGAGAGAAGCGGCTGTGACCCGTTCGAAGCACGGAGCAAGGCGCCCGGCCCTCAGCTCTTGAACGCGCTTCCCGGAGGGGGCTCTGTCAGCTCCACATTCGCCTATAGCAGCAGGCCTTCTCTCGGGCGAGGAGAGCGATGCAGACACCCTGCCGGCTTGGGCCTCCACCGCAGGGACCTGCGCGTGCCGGCAGCACCCCGGTGCCGGCAGCGGCTTCGTGGAGCCCGGGGCGTCCCACGCCTGGGCCTGGCAACCGAAGGAGACCGCAGGTCCCTCCATTCCGAGCCCCAGCGTGCTCCGGGGAGAAGGTCCGCCCAGGGAAAGACGAGTGCGAAGAGGGAAGCCGGGAGGAGAGAGGCAGGGCGCGCTTCGGGAGGCCCGGGCGCCCAGGCTGTGGGGCCGGCTTCTCCCGGGCCGGCGCCTGGCGTCCTCCGCGGGGAAGCGGTTGGCTGACTCGCCTTGGGTGGGGACGTGGTAGGTCAGGCCCCTCGACCTCCCTGTGAGAAACCAGGCAGGGTGGAATGCCATCCCCCGTCCCCGTCCACACACACGGCGCTCCCCGGAGAAGGATGCCTCCCCGGCGCTGAGCCTGTTCACCTCGAGTGAGCACCACAGCCTCACCGCCGGGAAGCAAGCCTGACGCCGAGCGGCCTTCCGCGTGCAGGCCTCTTTGGCGAAGAGAGAGAGCTGGGCCGCGGAAGGGTGGGGCGGAAGCCTCAGCAAGGCTGCCAGCCGGGCCTCGGGTGGGGGGCCGTCCTAGAAGGGGGCCCCCGACCTCGGCCTCGGCGAAGCACACGCGAGCACGTGGGAAGCAGCTTCTGCGGGGACCGAGAGGCCGGACCCCCAGCAGAGCGAACACACACGGTCTGAGGCTGCGGGAGGCCATCTGACAGCAGCCCCGCTTCGCTGAGCCGGGCGCCCGCCCGCAGTCGAGCCCAGCGGGGCCGGCGTTCAGCGGGCACCGTGCTGCACACCCGGCTCGCGGGGAGGTCGGGAGGGCGACGCCGGCCTGCAGGCCCACCTCTCTGGGGGCGCCCGGAGCGGGGAGGCCAGCCCGAAGCGGACGGGCGAAGGGCCGAGCCCCTGCCGTGGCATTGCTTCCGGAGGACGCATTGGCCCAGCAAGCCCCACTCCGTCCCGGGAGGAGAGAAGCGGCTGTGACCCGTTCGAAGCACGGAGCAAGGCGCCCGGCCCTCAGCTCTTGAACGCGCTTCCCGGAGGGGGCTCTGTCAGCTCCACAATCCCCTATAGCAGCAGGCCTTCTCTCGGGCGCGGAGAGCGATGCAGACACCCTGCCGGCTTGGGCCTCCACCGCAGGGACCTGCGCGTGCCGCCAGCACCCCCGGGCCGGCAGCGGCTTCGGGGAGCCCGGGGCGTCCCACGCCTGGGCCTGGCAACCGAAGGAGACCGCAGGTCCCTCCATTGCGAGCCCCAGCGTGCTCCGGGGAGAACGTCCGCCCAGGGAAAGACGAGTGCGAAGAGGGAAGCCGGGAGGAGAGAGGCAGGGCGCGCTTCGGGAGGCCCGGGCGCCCAGGCTGTGGGGCCGGCTTCTCCCGGGCCGGCGCCTGGCGTCCTCCGCGGGGAAGCGGTTGGCTGACTCGCCTTGGGTGGGGACGTGGTAGGTCAGGCCCCTCGACCTCCCTGTGAGAAACCAGGCAGGGTGGAATGCCATCCCCCGTCCCCGTCCACACACACGGCGCTCCCCGGAGAAGGATGCCTCCCCGGCGCTGAGCCTGTTCACCTCGACTGAGCACCACAGCCTCACCGCCGGGAAGCAAGCCTGACGCCGAGCGGCCTTCCGCGTGCAGGCCTCTTTGGCGAAGAGAGAGAGCTGGGCCGCGGCAGGGTGGGGCGGAAGCCTCAGCAAGGCTGCCAGCCGGGCCTCGGGTGGGGGGCCGTCCTAGAAGGGGGCCTCCGACCTCGGCCTCGGCGAAGCACACGCGAGCACGTGGGAAGCAGCTTCTGCGGGGACCGAGAGGCCGGACACCCAGCAGAGCGAACACACACGGTCTGAGGCTGCGGGAGGCCTTCTGACAGCAGCCCCGCTTCGCTGAGCCGGGCGCCCGCCCGCAGTGGAGCCCAGCGGGGCCGGCGTTCAGCGGGCACCGTGCTGCACACCCGGCTCGCGGGGAGGTCGGGAGGGCGACGCCGGCCTGCAGGCCCACCTCTCTGGGGACGCCCGGAGCGGGGAGGCCAGCCCGAAGCGGACGGGCGAAGGGCCGAGCCCCTGCCGTGGCATTGCTTCAGGAGGACGCATTGGCCCAGCAAGCCCCACTCCGTCCCGGTAGGAGAGAAGCGGCTGTGACCCGTTCGAAGCACGGAGCAAGGCGCCCGGCCCTCAGCTCTTGAACGCGCTTCCCGGAGGGGGCTCTGTCAGCTCCACAATCCCCTATAGCAGCAGGCCTTCTCTCGGGCGCTGAGAGCGATGCACCCTGCCGGCTTGGGCCTCCACCGCAGGGACCTGCGCGTGCCGCCAGCACCCCCGGGCCGGCAGCGGCTTCGGGGAGCCCGGGGCGTCCCACGCCTGGGCCTGGCAACCGAAGGAGACCGCAGGTCCCTCCATTCCGAGCCCCAGCGTGCTCCGGGGAGAACGTCCGCCCAGGGAAAGACGAGTACGAAGAGGGAAGCCGGGAGGAGAGAGGCAGGGCGCGCTTCGGGAGGCCCGGGCGCCCAGGCTGTGGGGCCGGCTTCTCCCGGGCCGGCGCCTGGCGTCCTCCGCGGGGAAGCGGTTGGCTGACTCGCCTTGGGTGGGGACGTGGTAGGTCAGGCCCCTCGACCTCCCTGTGAGAAACCAGGCAGGGTGGAATGCCATCCCCCGTCCCCGTCCACACACACGGCGCTCCCCGGAGAAGGATGCCTCCCCGGCGCTGAGCCTGTTCACCTCGAGTGAGCACCACAGCCTCACCGCCGGGAAGCAAGCCTGACGCGGAGCGGCCTTCCGCGTGCAGGCCTCTTTGGCGAAGAGAGAGAGCTGGGCCGCGGAAGGGTGGGGCGGAAGCCTCAGCAAGGCTGCCAGCCGGGCCTCGGGTGGGGGGCCGTCCTAGAAGGGGGCCCCCGACCTCGGCCTCGGCGAAGCACACGCGAGCACGTGGGAAGCAGCTTCTGCGGGGACCGAGAGGCCGGACCCCCAGCAGAGCGAACACACACGGTCTGAGGCTGCGGGAGGCCATCTGACAGCAGCCCCGCTTCGCTGAGCCGGGCGCCCGCCCGCAGTCGAGCCCAGCGGGGCCGGCGTTCAGCGGGCACCGTGCTGCACACCCGGCTCGCGGGGAGGTCGGGAGGGCGACGCCGGCCTGCAGGCCCACCTCTCTGGGGGCGCCCGGAGCGGGGAGGCCAGCCCGAAGCGGACGGGCGAAGGGCCGAGCCCCTGCCGTGGCATTGCTTCCGGAGGTCGCATTGGCCCAGCAAGCCCCACTCCGTCCCGGGAGGAGAGAAGCGGCTGTGACCCGTTCGAAGCACGGAGCAAGGCGCCCGGCCCTCAGCTCTTGAACGCGCTTCCCGGAGGGGGCTCTGTCAGCTCCACAATCCCCTATAGCAGCAGGCCTTCTCTCGGGCGCGGAGAGCGATGCAGACACCCTGCCGGCTTGGGCCTCCACCGCAGGGACCTGCGCGTGCCGCCAGCACCCCCGGGCCGGCTGCGGCTTCGGGGAGCCCGGGGCGTCCCACGCCTGGGCCTGGCAACCGAAGGAGACCGCAGGTCCCTCCATTGCGAGCCCCAGCGTGCTCCGGGGAGAACGTCCGCCCAGGGAAAGACGAGTGCGAAGAGGGAAGCCGGGAGGAGAGAGGCAGGGCGCGCTTCGGGAGGCCCGGGCGCCCAGGCTGTGGGGCCGGCTTCTCCCGGGCCGGCGCCTGGCGTCCTCCGCGGGGAAGCGGTTGGCTGACTCGCCTTGGGTGGGGACGTGGTAGGTCAGGCCCCTCGACCTCCCTGTGAGAAACCAGGCAGGGTGGAATGCCATCCCCCGTCCCCGTCCACACACACGGCGCTCCCCGGAGAAGGATGCCTCCCCGGCGCTGAGCCTGTTCACCTCGAGTGAGCACCACAGCCTCACCGCCGGGAAGCAAGCCTGACGCCGAGCGGCCTTCCGCGTGCAGGCCTCTTTGGTGAAGAGAGAGAGCTGGGCCGCGGCAGGGTGGGGCGGAAGCCTCAGCAAGGCTGCCAGCCGGGCCTCGGGTGGGGGGCCGTCCTAGAAGGGGGCCTCCGACCTCGGCCTCGGCGAAGCACACGCGAGCACGTGGGAAGCAGCTTCTGCGGGGACCGAGAGGCCGGACCCCCAGCAGAGCGAACACACACGGTCTGAGGCTGCGGGAGGCCTTCTGACAGCAGCCCCGCTTCGCTGAGCCGGGCGCCCGCCCGCAGTCGAGCCCAGCGGGGCCGGCGTTCAGCGGGCACCGTGCTGCACACCCGGCTCGCGGGGAGGTCGGGAGGGCGACGCCGGCCTGCAGGCCCACCTCTCTGGGGACGCCCGGAGCGGGGAGGCCAGCCCGAAGCGGACGGGCGAAGGGCCGAGCCCCTGCCGTGGCATTGCTTCAGGAGGACGCATTGGCCCAGCAAGCCCCACTCCGTCCCGGGAGGAGAGAAGCGGCTGTGACCCGTTCGAAGCACGGAGCAAGGCGCCCGGCCCTCAGCTCTTGAACGCGCTTCCCGGAGGGGGCTCTGTCAGCTCCACAATCCCCTATAGCAGCAGGCCTTCTCTCGGGCGCTGAGAGCGATGCACCCTGCCGGCTTGGGCCTCCACCGCAGGGACCTGCGCGTGCCGCCAGCACCCCCGGGCCGGCAGCGGCTTCGGGGAGCCCGGGGCGTCCCACGCCTGGGCCTGGCAACCGAAGGAGACCGCAGGTCCCTCCATTCCGAGCCCCAGCGTGCTCCGGGGAGAACGTCCGCCCAGGGAAAGACGAGTGCGAAGAGGGAAGCCGGGAGGAGAGAGGCAGGGCGCGCTTCGGGAGGCCCGGGCGCCCAGGCTGTGGGGCCGGCTTCTCCCGGGCCGGCGCCTGGCGTCCTCCGCGGGGAAGCGGTTGGCTGACTCGCCTTGGGTGGGGACGTGGTAGGTCAGGCCCCTCGACCTCCCTGTGAGAAACCAGGCAGGGTGGAATGCCATCCCCCGTCCCCGTCCACACACACGGCGCTCCCCGGAGAAGGATGCCTCCCCGGCGCTGAGCCTGTTCACCTCGAGTGAGCACCACAGCCTCACCGCCGGGAAGCAAGCCTGACGCGGAGCGGCCTTCCGCGTGCAGGCCTCTTTGGCGAAGAGAGAGAGCTGGGCCGCGGAAGGGTGGGGCGGAAGCCTCAGCAAGGCTGCCAGCCGGGCCTCGGGTGGGGGGCCGTCCTAGAAGGGGGCCCCCGACCTCGGCCTCGGCGAAGCACACGCGAGCACGTGGGAAGCAGCTTCTGCGGGGACCGAGAGGCCGGACCCCCAGCAGAGCGAACACACACGGTCTGAGGCTGCGGGAGGCCATCTGACAGCAGCCCCGCTTCGCTGAGCCGGGCGCCCGCCCGCAGTCGAGCCCAGCGGGGCCGGCGTTCAGCGGGCACCGTGCTGCACACCCGGCTCGCGGGGAGGTCGGGAGGGCGACGCCGGCCTGCAGGCCCACCTCTCTGGGGGCGCCCGGAGCGGGGAGGCCAGCCCGAAGCGGACGGGCGAAGGGCCGAGCCCCTGCCGTGGCATTGCTTCCGGAGGTCGCATTGGCCCAGCAAGCCCCACTCCGTCCCGGGAGGAGAGAAGCGGCTGTGACCCGTTCGAAGCACGGAGCAAGGCGCCCGGCCCTCAGCTCTTGAACGCGCTTCCCGGAGGGGGCTCTGTCAGCTCCACAATCCCCTATAGCAGCAGGCCTTCTCTCGGGCGCGGAGAGCGATGCAGACACCCTGCCGGCTTGGGCCTCCACCGCAGGGACCTGCGCGTGCCGCCAGCACCCCCGGGCCGGCTGCGGCTTCGGGGAGCCCGGGGCGTCCCACGCCTGGGCCTGGCAACCGAAGGAGACCGCAGGTCCCTCCATTGCGAGCCCCAGCGTGCTCCGGGGAGAACGTCCGCCCAGGGAAAGACGAGTGCGAAGAGGGAAGCCGGGAGGAGAGAGGCAGGGCGCGCTTCGGGAGGCCCGGGCGCCCAGGCTGTGGGGCCGGCTTCTCCCGGGCCGGCGCCTGGCGTCCTCCGCGGGGAAGCGGTTGGCTGACTCGCCTTGGGTGGGGACGTGGTAGGTCAGGCCCCTCGACCTCCCTGTGAGAAACCAGGCAGGGTGGAATGCCATCCCCCGTCCCCGTCCACACACACGGCGCTCCCCGGAGAAGGATGCCTCCCCGGCGCTGAGCCTGTTCACCTCGAGTGAGCACCACAGCCTCACCGCCGGGAAGCAAGCCTGACGCCGAGCGGCCTTCCGCGTGCAGGCCTCTTTGGCGAAGAGAGAGAGCTGGGCCGCGGCAGGGTGGGGCGGAAGCCTCAGCAAGGCTGCCAGCCGGGCCTCGGGTGGGGGGCCGTCCTAGAAGGGGGCCTCCGACCTCGGCCTCGGCGAAGCACACGCGAGCACGTGGGAAGCAGCTTCTGCGGGGACCGAGAGGCCGGACCCCCAGCAGAGCGAACACACACGGTCTGAGGCTGCGGGAGGCCTTCTGACAGCAGCCCCGCTTCGCTGAGCCGGGCGCCCGCCCGCAGTCGAGCCCAGCGGGGCCGGCGTTCAGCGGGCACCGTGCTGCACACCCGGCTCGCGGGGAGGTCGGGAGGGCGACGCCGGCCTGCAGGCCCACCTCTCTGGGGACGCCCGGAGCGGGGAGGCCAGCCCGAAGCGGACGGGCGAAGGGCCGAGCCCCTGCCGTGGCATTGCTTCAGGAGGACGCATTGGCCCAGCAAGCCCCACTCCGTCCCGGGAGGAGAGAAGCGGCTGTGACCCGTTCGAAGCACGGAGCAAGGCGCCCGGCCCTCAGCTCTTGAACGCGCTTCCCGGAGGGGGCTCTGTCAGCTCCACAATCCCCTATAGCAGCAGGCCTTCTCTCGGGCGCTGAGAGCGATGCACCCTGCCGGCTTGGGCCTCCACCGCAGGGACCTGCGCGTGCCGCCAGCACCCCCGGGCCGGCAGCGGCTTCGGGGAGCCCGGGGCGTCCCACGCCTGGGCCTGGCAACCGAAGGAGACCGCAGGTCCCTCCATTCCGAGCCCCAGCGTGCTCCGGGGAGAACGTCCGCCCAGGGAAAGACGAGTGCGAAGAGGGAAGCCGGGAGGAGAGAGGCAGGGCGCGCTTCGGGAGGCCCGGGCGCCCAGGCTGTGGGGCCGGCTTCTCCCGGGCCGGCGCCTGGCGTCCTCCGCGGGGAAGCGGTTGGCTGACTCGCCTTGGGTGGGGACGTGGTAGGTCAGGCCCCTCGACCTCCCTGTGAGAAACCAGGCAGGGTGGAATGCCATCCCCCGTCCCCGTCCACACACACGGCGCTCCCCGGAGAAGGATGCCTCCCCGGCGCTGAGCCTGTTCACCTCGAGTGAGCACCACAGCCTCACCGCCGGGAAGCAAGCCTGACGCGGAGCGGCCTTCCGCGTGCAGGCCTCTTTGGCGAAGAGAGAGAGCTGGGCCGCGGCAGGGTGGGGCGGAAGCCTCAGCAAGGCTGCCAGCCGGGCCTCGGGTGGGGGGCCGTCCTAGAAGGGGGCCCCCGACCTCGGCCTCGGCGAAGCACACGCGAGCACGTGGGAAGCAGCTTCTGCGGGGACCGAGAGGCCGGACCCCCAGCAGAGCGAACACACACGGTCTGAGGCTGCGGGAGGCCTTCTGACAGCAGCCCCGCTTCGCTGAGCCGGGCGCCCGCCCGCAGTCGAGCCCAGCGGGGCCGGCGTTCAGCGGGCACCGTGCTGCACACCCGGCTCGCGGGGAGGTCGGGAGGGCGACGCCGGCCTGCAGGCCCACCTCTCTGGGGGCGCCCGGAGCGGGGAGGCCAGCCCGAAGCGGACGGGCGAAGGGCCGAGCCCCTGCCGTGGCATTGCTTCAGGAGGACGCATTGGCCCAGCAAGCCCCACTCCGTCCCGGGAGGAGAGAAGCGGCTGTGACCCGTTCGAAGCACGGAGCAAGGCGCCCGGCCCTCAGCTCTTGAACGCGCTTCCCGGAGGGGGCTCTGTCAGCTCCACATTCGCCTATAGCAGCAGGCCTTCTCTCGGGCGAGGAGAGCGATGCAGACACCCTGCCGGCTTGGGCCTCCACCGCAGGGACCTGCGCGTGCCGCCAGCACCCCCGGGCCGGCAGCGGCTTCGGGGAGCCCGGGGCGTCCCACGCCTGGGCCTGGCAACCGAAGGAGACCGCAGGTCCCTCCATTGCGAGCCCCAGCGTGCTCCGGGGAGAACGTCCGCCCAGGGAAAGACGAGTGCGAAAAGGGAAGCCGGGAGGAGAGAGGCAGTGCGCACTTCGGGAGGCCCGGGCGCCCAGGCTGTGGGGCCAGCTTCTCCCGGGCCGGCGCCTGGCGTCCTCCGCGGGGAAGCGGTTGGCTGACTCGCCTTGGGTGGGGACGTGGTAGGTCAGGCCCCTCGACCTCCCTGTGAGAAACCAGGCAGGGTGGAATGCCATCCCCCGTCCCCGTCCACACACACGGCGCTCCCCGGAGAAGGATGCCTCCCCGGCGCTGAGCCTGTTCACCTCGAGTGAGCACCACAGCCTCACCGCCGGGAAGCAAGCCTGACGCCGAGCGGCCTTCCGCGTGCAGGCCTCTTTGGCGAAGAGAGAGAGCTGGGCCGCGGCAGGGTGGGGCAGAAGCCTCAGCAAGGCTGCCAGCCGGGCCTCGGGTGGGGGGCCGTCCTAGAAGGGGGCCTCCGACCTCGGCCTCGGCGAAGCACACGCGAGCACGTGGGAAGCAGCTTCTGCGGGGACCGAGAGGCCGGACCCCCAGCAGAGCGAACACACACGGTCTGAGGCTGCGGGAGGCCTTCTGACAGCAGCCCCGCTTCGCTGAGCCGGGCGCCCGCCCGCAGTCGAGCCCAGCGGGGCCGGCGTTCAGCGGGCACCGTGCTGCACAACCGGCTCGCGTGGAGGTCGGGAGGGCGACGCCGGCCTGCAGGCCCACCTCTCTGGGGGCGCCCGGAGCGCGGAGGCCAGCCCGAAGCGGACGAGCGAAGGGCTGAGCCCCTGCCGTGGCATTGCTTCAGGAGGACGCATTGGCCCAGCAAGCCCCACTCCGTCCCAGGAGGAGAGAAGCGGCTGTGACCCGTTCGAAGCACGGAGCAAGGCGCCCGGCCCTCAACTCTTGAACGCGCTTCCCCGAGGGGGCTCTGTTAGCTCCACATTCGCCTATAGCAGCAGGCCTTCTCTCGGGCGAGGAGAGCGATGCAGACACCCTGCCGGCTTGGGCCTCCACCGCAGGGACCTGCGCGTGCCGCCAGCACCCCCGGGCCGGCAGCAGCTTCGGGGAGCCCGGGGCGTCCCACGCCTGGGCCTGGCAACCGAAGGAGACCGCAGGTCCCTCCATTCCGAGCCCCAGCGTGCTCCGGGGAGAACGTCCGCCCAGGGAAAGACGAGTGCGAAGAGGGAAGCCGGGAGGAGAGAGGCAGGGCGCGCTTCGGGAGGCCCGGGCGCCCAGGCTGTGGGGCCGGCTTCTCCCGGGCCGGCGCCTGGCGTCCTCCGCGGGGAAGCGGTTGGCTGACTCGCCTTGGGTGGGGACGTGGTAGGTCAGGCCCCTCGACCTCCCTGTGAGAAACCAGGCAGGGTGGAATGCCATCCCCCGTCCCCGTCCACACACACGGCGCTCCCCGGAGAAGGATGCCTCCCCGGCGCTGAGCCTGTTCACCTCGAGTGAGCACCACAGCCTCACCGCCGGGAAGCAAGCCAGACGCCGAGCGGCCTTCCGCGTGCAGGCCTCTTTGGCGAAGAGAGAGAGCTGGGCCGCGGCAGGGTGGGGCGGAAGCCTCAGCAAGGCTGCCAGCCGGGCCTCGGGTGGGGGGCCGTCCTAGAAGGGGGCCCCCGACCTCGGCCTCGGCGAAGCACACGCGAGCACGTGGGAAGCAGCTTCTGCGGGGACCGAGAGGCCGGACCCCCAGCAGAGCGAACACACACGGTCTGAGGCTGCGGGAGGCCTTCTGACAGCAGCCCCGCTTCGCTGAGCCGGGCGCCCGCCCGCAGTCGAGCCCAGCGGGGCCGGCGTTCAGCGGGCACCGTGCTGCACACCCGGCTCGCGGGGAGGTCGGGAGGGCGACGCCGGCCTGCAGGCCCACCTCTCTGGGGGCGCCCGGAGCGGGGAGGCCAGCCCGAAGCGGACGGGCGAAGGGCCGAGCCCCTGCCGTGGCATTGCTTCAGGAGGACGCATTGGCCCAGCAAGCCCCACTCCGTCCCGGGAGGAGAGAAGCGGCTGTGACCCGTTCGAAGCACGGAGCAAGGCGCCCGGCCCTCAGCTCTTGAACGCGCTTCCCGGAGGGGGCTCTGTCAGCTCCACTTTCGCCTATAGCACCAGGCCTTCTCTCGGGCGAGGAGAGCGATGCAGACACCCTGCCGGCTTGGGCCTCCACCGCAGGGACCTGCGCGTGCCGCCAGCACCCCCGGGCCGGCAGCGGCTTCGGGGAGCCCGGGGCGTCCCACGCCTGGGCCTGGCAACCGAAGGAGACCGCAGGTCCCTCCATTCCGAGCCCCAGCGTGCTCCGGGGAGAACGTCCGCCCAGGGAAAGACGAGTGCGAAGAGGGAAGCCGGGAGGATAGAGGAAGGGCGCGCTTCGGGAGGCCCGGGCGCCCAGGCTGTGGGGCCGGCTTCTCCCGGGCCGGCGCCTGGCGTCCTCCGCGGGGAAGCGGTTGGCTGACTCGCCTTGGGTGGGGACGTGGTAGGTCAGGCCCCTCGACCTCCCTGTGAGAAACCAGGCAGGGTGGAATGCCATCCCCCGTCCCCGTCCACACACACGGCGCTCCCCGGTGAAGGATGCCTCCCCGGCGCTGAGCCTGTTCACCTCGAGTGAGCACCACAGCCTCACCGCCGGGAAGCAAGCCTGACGCCGAGCGGCCTTCCACGTGCAGGCCTCTTTGGCGCAGAGAGAGAGCTGGGCCGCGGCAGGGTGGGGCGGAAGCCTCAGCAAGGCTGCCAGCCGGGCCTCGGGTGGGGGGCCGTCCTAGAAGGGGGCCCCCGACCTCGGCCTCGGCGAAGCACACGCGAGCACGTGGGAAGCAGCTTCTGCGGGGACCGAGAGGCCGGACCCCCAGCAGAGCGAACACACACGGTCTGAGGCTGCGGGAGGCCTTCTGACAGCAGCCCCGCTTCGCTGAGCCGGGCGCCCGCCCGCAGTCGAGCCCAGCGGGGCCGGCGTTCAGCGGGCACCGTGCTGCACACCCGGCTCGCGGGGAGGTCGGGAGGGCGACGCCGGCCTGCAGGCCCACCTCTCTGGGGGCGCCCGGAGCGGGGAGGCCAGTCCGAAGCGGACGGGCGAAGGGCCGAGCCCCTGCCGTGGCATTGCTTCAGGAGGACGCATTGGCCCAGCAAGCCCCACTCCGTCCCGGGAGGAGAGAAGCGGCTGTGACCCGTTCGAAGCACGGAGCAAGGCGCCCGGCCCTCAGCTCTTGAACGCGCTTCCCGGAGGGGGCTCTGTCAGCTCCACATTCCCCTATAGCAGCAGGCCTTCTCTCGGGCGCGGAGAGCGATGTAGACACCCTGCCGGCTTGGGCTTCCACCGCAGGGACCTGAGCGTGCTGCCGGCACCCCCGGGCCGGCAGCGGTTTCGGGGAGCCCGGGCCGTCCCACGCCTGGGCCTGGCAACCGAAGGAGACCGCAGGTCCCTCCATTGCGAGCCCCAGCGTGCTCCGGGGAGAACGTCCGCCCAGGGAAAGACGAGTGCGAAGAGGGAAGCCGGGAGGAGAGAGGCAGGGCGCGCTTCGGGAGGCCCGGGCGCCCAGGCTGTGGGGCCGGCTTCTCCCGGGCCGGCGCCTGGCGTCCTCCGCGGGGAAGCGGTTGGCTGACTCGCCTTGGGTGGGGACGTGGTAGGTCAGGCCCCTCGACCTCCCTGTGAGAAACCAGGCAGGGTGGAATGCCATCCCCCGTCCCCGTCCACACACACGGCGCTCCGCGGAGAAGGATGCCTCCCCGGCGCTGAGCCTGTTCACCTCGAGTGAGCACCACAGCCTCACCGCCGGGAAGCAAGCCTGACGCCGAGCGGCCTTCCGCGTGCAGGCCTCTTTGGCGAAGAGAGAGAGCTGGGCCGCGGCAGGGTGGGGCGGAAGCCTCAGCAAGGCTGCCAGCCGGGCCTCGGGTGGGGGGCCGTCCTAGAAGGGGGCCCCCGACCTCGGCCTCGGCGAAGCACACGCGAGCACGTGGGAAGCAGCTTCTGCGGGGACCGAGAGGCCGGACCCCCAGCAGAGCGAACACACACGGTCTGAGGCTGCGGGAGGCCTTCTGACAGCAGCCCCGCTTCGCTGAGCCGGGCGCCCGCCCGCAGTCGAGCCCAGCGGGGCCGGCGTTCAGCGGGCACCGTGCTGCACACCCGGCTCGCGGGGAGGTCGGGAGGGCGACGCCGGCCTGCAGGCCCACCTCTCTGGGGGCGCCCGGAGCGGGGAGGCCAGCCCGAAGCGGACGGGCGAAGGGACGAGCCCCTGCCGTGGCATTGCTTCAGGAGGACGCATTGGCCCAGCAAGCCCCACTCCGTCCCGGGAGGAGAGAAGCGGCTGTGACCCGTTCGAAGCACGGAGCAAGGCGCCCGGCCCTCAGCTCTTGAACGCGCTTCCCGGAGGGGGCTCTGTCAGCTCCACATTCGCCTATAGCAGCAGGCCTTCTCTCGGGCGAGGAGAGCGATGCAGAGACCCTGCCGGCTTGGGCCTCCACCGCAGGGACCTGCGCGTGCCGCCAGCACCCCCGGGCCGGCAGCGGCTTCGGGGAGCCCGGGGCGTCCCACGCCTGGGCCTGGCAACCGAAGGAGACCGCAGGTCCCTCCATTCCGAGCCCCAGCGTGCTCCGGGGAGAACGTCCGCCCAGGGAAAGACGAGTGCGAAGAGGGAAGCCGGGAGGAGAGAGGCAGGGCGCGCTTCGGGAGGCCCGGGCGCCCAGGCTGTGGGGCCGGCTTCTCCCGGGCCGGCGCCTGGCGTCCTCCGCGGGGAAGCGGTTGGCTGACTCGCCTTGGGTGGGGACGTGGTAGGTCAGGCCCCTCGACCTCCCTGTGAGAAACCAGGCAGGGTGGAATGCCATCCCCCGTCCCCGTCCACACACACGGCGCTCCCCGGAGAAGGATGCCTCCCCGGCGCTGAGCCTGTTCACCTCGAGTGAGCACCACAGCCTCACCGCCGGGAAGCAAGCCTGACGCCGAGCGGCCTTCCGCGTGCAGGCCTCTTTGGCGAAGAGAGAGAGCTGGGCCGCGGCAGGGTGGGGCGGAAGCCTCAGCAAGGCTGCCAGCCGGGCCTCGGGTGGGGGGCCGTCCTAGAAGGGGGCCCCCGACCTCGGCCTCGGCGAAGCACACGCGAGCACGTGGGAAGCAGCTTCTGCGGGGACCGAGAGGCCGGACCCCCAGCAGAGCGAACACACACGGTCTGAGGCTGCGGGAGGCCTTCTGACAGCAGCCCCGCTTCGCTGAGCCGGGCGCCCGCCCGCAGTCGAGCCCAGCGGGGCCGGCGTTCAGCGGGCACCGTGCTGCACACCCGGCTCGCGGGGAGGTCGGGAGGGCGACGCCGGCCTGCAGGCCCACCTCTCTGGGGGCGCCCGGAGCGGGGAGGCCAGCCCGAAGCGGACGGGCGAAGGGCCGAGCCCCTGCCGTGGCATTGCTTCAGGAGGACGCATTGGCCCAGCAAGCCCCACTCCGTCCCGGGAGGAGAGAAGCGGCTGTGACCCGTTCGAAGCACGGAGCAAGGCGCCCGGCCCTCAGCTCTTGAACGCGCTTCCCGGAGGGGGCTCTGTCAGCTCCACTTTCGCCTATAGCACCAGGCCTTCTCTCGGGCGAGGAGAGCGATGCAGACACCCTGACGGCTTGGGCCTCCACCGCAGGGACCTGCGCGTGCCGCCAGCACCCCCGGGCCGGCAGCGGCTTCGGGGAGCCCGGGGCGTCCCACGCCTGGGCCTGGCAACCGAAGGAGACCGCAGGTCCCTCCATTCCGAGCCCCAGCGTGCTCCGGGGAGAACGTCCGCCCAGGGAAAGACGAGTGCGAAGAGGGAAGCCGGGAGGATAGAGGAAGGGCGCGCTTCGGGAGGCCCGGGCGCCCAGGCTGTGGGGCCGGCTTCTCCCGGGCCGGCGCCTGGCGTCCTCCGCGGGGAAGCGGTTGGCTGACTCGCCTTGGGTGGGGACGTGGTAGGTCAGGCCCCTCGACCTCCCTGTGAGAAACCAGGCAGGGTGGAATGCCATCCCCCGTCCCCGTCCACACACACGGCGCTCCCCGGTGAAGGATGCCTCCCCGGCGCTGAGCCTGTTCACCTCGAGTGAGCACCACAGCCTCACCGCCGGGAAGCAAGCCTGACGCCGAGCGGCCTTCCGCGTGCAGGCCTCTTTGGCGCAGAGAGAGAGCTGGGCCGCGGCAGGGTGGGGCGGAAGCCTCAGCAAGGCTGCCAGCCGGGCCTCGGGTGGGGGGCCGTCCTAGAAGGGGGCCCCCGACCTCGGCCTCGGCGAAGCACACGCGAGCACGTGGGAAGCAGCTTCTGCGGGGACCGAGAGGCCGGACCCCCAGCAGAGCGAACACACACGGTCTGAGGCTGCGGGAGGCCTTCTGACAGCAGCCCCGCTTCGCTGAGCCGGGCGCCCGCCCGCAGTCGAGCCCAGCGGGGCCGGCGTTCAGCGGGCACCGTGCTGCACACCCGGCTCGCGGGGAGGTCGGGAGGGCGACGCCGGCCTGCAGGCCCACCTCTCTGGGGGCGCCCGGAGCGGGGAGGCCAGCCCGAAGCGGACGGGCGAAGGGCCGAGCCCCTGCCGTGGCATTGCTTCAGGAGGACGCATTGGCCCAGCAAGCCCCACTCCGTCCCGGGAGGAGAGAAGCGGCTGTGACCCGTTCGAAGCACGGAGCAAGGCGCCCGGCCCTCAGCTCTTGAACGCGCTTCCCGGAGGGGGCTCTGTCAGCTCCACTTTCGCCTATAGCACCAGGCCTTCTCTCGGGCGAGGAGAGCGATGCAGACACCCTGCCGGCTTGGGCCTCCACCGCAGGGACCTGCGCGTGCCGCCAGCACCCCCGGGCCGGCAGCGGCTTCGGGGAGCCCGGGGCGTCCCACGCCTGGGCCTGGCAACCGAAGGAGACCGCAGGTCCCTCCATTCCGAGCCCCAGCGTGCTCCGGGGAGAACGTCCGCCCAGGGAAAGACGAGTGCGAAGAGGGAAGCCGGGAGGATAGAGGAAGGGCGCGCTTCGGGAGGCCCGGGCGCCCAGGCTGTGGGGCCGGCTTCTCCCGGGCCGGCGCCTGGCGTCCTCCGCGGGGAAGCGGTTGGCTGACTCGCCTTGGGTGGGGACGTGGTAGGTCAGGCCCCTCGACCTCCCTGTGAGAAACCAGGCAGGGTGGAATGCCATCCCCCGTCCCCGTCCACACACACGGCGCTCCCCGGAGAAGGATGCCTCCCCGGCGCTGAGCCTGTTCACCTCGAGTGAGCACCACAGCCTCACCGCCGGGAAGCAAGCCTGACGCCGAGCGGCCTTCCGCGTGCAGGCCTCTTTGGCGCAGAGAGAGAGCTGGGCCGCGGCAGGGTGGGGCGGAAGCCTCAGCAAGGCTGCCAGCCGGGCCTCGGGTGGGGGGCCGTCCTAGAAGGGGGCCCCCGACCTCGGCCTCGGCGAAGCACACGCGAGCACGTGGGAAGCAGCTTCTGCGGGGACCGAGAGGCCGGACCCCCAGCAGAGCGAACACACACGGTCTGAGGCTGCGGGAGGCCTTCTGACAGCAGCCCCGCTTCGCTGAGCCGGGCGCCCGCCCGCAGTCGAGCCCAGCGGGGCCGGCGTTCAGCGGGCACCGTGCTGCACACCCGGCTCGCGGGGAGGTCGGGAGGGCGACGCCGGCCTGCAGGCCCACCTCTCTGGGGGCGCCCGGAGCGGGGAGGCCAGCCCGAAGCGGACGGGCGAAGGGCCGAGCCCCTGCCGTGGCATTGCTTCCGGAGGACGCATTGGCCCAGCAAGCCCCACTCCGTCCCGGGAGGAGAGAAGCGGCTGTGACCCGTTCGAAGCACGGAGCAAGGCGCCCGGCCCTCAGCTCTTGAACGCGCTTCCCGGAGGGGGCTCTGTCAGCTCCACATTCGCCTATAGCACCAGGCCTTCTCTCGGGCGAGGAGAGCGATGCAGACACCCTGCCGGCTTGGGCCTCCACCGCAGGGACCTGCGCGTGCCGCCAGCACCCCCGGGCCGGCAGCGGCATCGGGGAGCCCGGGGCGTCCCACGCCTGGGCCTGGCAACCGAAGGAGACCGCAGGTCCCTCCATTCCGAGCCCCAGCGTGCTCCGGGGAGAACGTCCGCCCAGGGAAAGACGAGTGCGAAGAGGGAAGCCGGGAGGAGAGAGGCAGGGCGCGCTTCGGGAGGCCCGGGCGCCCAGACTGTGGGGCCGGCTTCTCCCGGGCCGGCGCCTGGCGTCCTCCGCGGGGAAGCGGTTGGCTGACTCGCCTTGGGTGGGGACGTGGTAGGTCAGGCCCCTCGACCTCCCTGTGAGAAACCAGGCAGGGTGGAATGCCATCCCCCGTCCCCGTCCACACACACGGCGCTCCCCGGAGAAGGATGCCTCCCCGGCGCTGAGCCTGTTCACCTCGAGTGAGCACCACAGCCTCACCGCCGGGAAGCAAGCCTGACGCCGAGCGGCCTTCCGCGTGCAGGCCTCTTTGGCGCAGAGAGAGAGCTGGGCCGCGGCAGGGTGGGGCGGAAGCCTCAGCAAGGCTGCCAGCCGGGCCTCGGGTGGGGGGCCGTCCTAGAAGGGGGCCCCCGACCTCGGCCTCGGCGAAGCACACGCGATCACGTGGGAAGCAGCTTCTGCGGGGACCGAGAGGCCGGACCCCCAGCAGAGCGAACACACACGGTCTGAGGCTGCGGGAGGCCTTCTGACAGCAGCCCCGCTTCGCTGAGCCGGGCGCCCGCCCGCAGTCGAGCCCAGCGGGGCCGGCGTTCAGCGGGCACCGTGCTGCACACCCGGCTCGCGGGGAGGTCGGGAGGGCGACGCCGGCCTGCAGGCCCACCTCTCTGGGGGCGCCCGGAGCGGGGAGGCCAGCCCGAAGCGGACGGGCGAAGGGCCGAGCCCCTGCCGTGGCATTGCTTCAGGAGGACGCATTGGCCCAGCAAGCCCCACTCCGTCCCGGGAGGAGAGAAGCAGCTGTGACCCGTTCGAAGCACGGAGCAAGGCGCCCGGCCCTCAGCTCTTGAACGCGCTTCCCGGAGGGGGCTCTGTCAGCTCCACATTCCCCTATAGCAGCAGGCCTTCTCTCGGGCGCGGAGAGCGATGCAGACACCCTGCCGGCTTGGGCCTCCACCGCAGGGACCTGCGCGTGCCGCCAGCACCCCCGGGCCGGCAGCGGCTTCGGGGAGCCCGGGGCGTCCCACGCCTGGGCCTGGCAACCGAAGGAGACCGCAGGTCCCTCCATTCCGAGCCCCAGCGTGCTCCGGGGAGAACGTCCGCCCAGGGAAAGACGAGTGCGAAGAGGGAAGCCGGGAGGAGAGAGGCAGGGCGCGCTTCGGGAGGCCCGGGCGCCCAGGCTGTGGGGCCGGCTTCTCCCGGGCCGGCGCCTGGCGTCCTCCGCGGGGAAGCGGTTGGCTGACTCGCCTTGGGTGGGGACGTGGTAGGTCAGGCCCCTCGACCTCCCTGTGAGAAACCAGGCAGGGTGGAATGCCATCCCCCGTCCCCGTCCACACACACGGCGCTCCCCGGAGAAGGATGCCTCCCCGGCGCTGAGCCTGTTCACCTCGAGTGAGCACCACAGCCTCACCGCCGGGAAGCAAGCCTGACGCCGAGCGGCCTTCCGCGTGCAGGCCTCTTTGGCGAAGAGAGAGAGCTGGGCCGCGGCAGGGTGGGGCGGAAGCCTCAGCAAGGCTGCCAGCCGGGCCTCGGGTGGGGGGCCGTCCTAGAAGGGGGCCCCCGACCTCGGCCTCGGCGAAGCACACGCGAGCACGTGGGAAGCAGCTTCTGCGGGGACCGAGAGGCCGGACCCCCAGCAGAGCGAACACACACGGTCTGAGGCTGCGGGAGGCCTTCTGACAGCAGCCCCGCTTCGCTGAGCCGGGCGCCCGCCCGCAGTCGAGCCCAGCGGGGCCGGCGTTCAGCGGGCACCGTGCTGCACACCCGGCTCGCGGGGAGGTCGGGAGGGCGACGCCGGCCTGCAGGCCCACCTCTCTGGGGGCGCCCGGAGCGGGGAGGCCAGCCCGAAGCGGACGGGCGAAGGGCCGAGCCCCTGCCGTGGCATTGCTTCAGGAGGACGCATTGGCCCAGCAAGCCCCACTCCGTCCCGGGAGGAGAGAAGCGGCTGTGACCCGTTCGAAGCACGGAGCAAGGCGCCCGGCCCTCAGCTCTTGAACGCGCTTCCCGGAGGGGGCTCTGTCAGCTCCACAATCCCCTATAGCAGCAGGCCTTCTCTCGGGCGCGGAGAGCGATGCAGACACCCTGCCGGCTTGGGCCTCCACCGCAGGGACCTGCGCGTGCCGCCAGCACCCCGGTGCCGGCAGCGGCTTCGTGGAGCCCGGGGCGTCCCACGCCTGGGCCTGGCAACCGAAGGAGACCGCAGGTCCCTCCATTCCGAGCCCCAGCGTGCTCCGGGGAGAACGTCCGCCCAGGGAAAGACGAGTGCGAAGAGGGAAGCCGGGAGGAGAGAGGCAGGGCGCGCTTCGGGAGGCCCGGGCGCCCAGACTGTGGGGCCGGCTTCTCCCGGGCCGGCGCCTGGCGTCCTCCGCGGGGAAGCGGTTGGCTGACTCGCCTTGGGTGGGGACGTGGTAGGTCAGGCCCCTCGACCTCCCTGTGAGAAACCAGGCAGGGTGGAATGCCATCCCCCGTCCCCGTCCACACACACGGCGCTCCCCGGAGAAGGATGCCTCCCCGGCGCTGAGCCTGTTCACCTCGAGTGAGCACCACAGCCTCACCGCCGGGAAGCAAGCCTGACGCCGAGCGGCCTTCCGCGTGCAGGCCTCTTTGGCGAAGAGAGAGAGCTGGGCCGCGGCAGGGTGGGGCGGAAGCCTCAGCAAGGCTTCCAGCCGGGCCTCGGGTGGGGGGCCGTCCTAGAAGGGGGCCCCCGACCTCGGCCTCGGCGAAGCACACGCGAGCACGTGGGAAGCAGCTTCTGCGGGGACCGAGAGGCCGGACCCCCAGCAGAGCGAACACACACGGTCTGAGGCTGCGGGAGGCCTTCTGACAGCAGCCCCGCTTCGCTGAGCCGGGCGCCCGCCCGCAGTCGAGCCCAGCGGGGCCGGCGTTCAGCGGGCACCGTGCTGCACACCCGGCTCGCGGGGAGGTCGGGAGGGCGACGCCGGCCTGCAGGCCCACCTCTCTGGGGGCGCCCGGAGCGGGGAGGCCAGCCCGAAGCGGACGGGCGAAGGGCCGAGCCCCTGCCGTGGCATTGCTTCAGGAGGACGCATTGGCCCAGCAAGCCCCACTCCGTCCCGGGAGGAGAGAAGCGGCTGTGACCCGTTCGAAGCACGGAGCAAGGCGCCCGGCCCTCAGCTCTTGAACGCGCTTCCCGGAGGGGGCTCTGTCAGCTCCACATTCGCCTATAGCAGCAGGCCTTCTCTCGGGCGAGGAGAGCGATGCAGAGACCCTGCCGGCTTGGGCCTCCACCGCAGGGACCTGCGCGTGCCGCCAGCACCCCCGGGCCGGCAGCGGCTTCGGGGAGCCCGGGCCGTCCCACGCCTGGGCCTGGCAACCGAAGGAGACCGCAGGTCCCTCCATTCCGAGCCCCAGCGTGCTCCGGGGAGAACGTCCGCCCAGGGAAAGACGAGTGCGAAGAGGGAAGCCGGGAGGAGAGAGGCAGGGCGCGCTTCGGGAGGCCCGGGCGCCCAGGCTGTGGGGCCGGCTTCTCCCGGGCCGGCGCCTCGCGTCCTCCGCGGGGAAGCGGTTGGCTGACTCGCCTTGGGTGGGGACGTGGTAGGTCAGGCCCCTCGACCTCCCTGTGAGAAACCAGGCAGGGTGGAATGCCATCCCCCGTCCCCGTCCACACACACGGCGCTCCCCGGAGAAGGATGCCTCCCCGGCGCTGAGCCTGTTCACCTCGAGTGAGCACCACAGCCTCACCGCCGGGAAGCAAGCCTGACGCCGAGCGGCCTTCCGCGTGCAGGCCTCTTTGGCGCAGAGAGAGAGCTGGGCCGCGGCAGGGTGGGGCGGAAGCCTCAGCAAGGCTTCCAGCCGGGCCTCGGGTGGGGGGCCGTCCTAGAAGGGGGCCCCCGACCTCGGCCTCGGCGAAGCACACGCGAGCACGTGGGAAGCAGCTTCTGCGGGGACCGAGAGGCCGGACCCCCAGCAGAGCGAACACACACGGTCTGAGGCTGCGGGAGGCCTTCTGACAGCAGCCCCGCTTCGCTGAGCCGGGCGCCCGCCCGCAGTCGAGCCCAGCGGGGCCGGCGTTCAGCGGGCACCGTGCTGCACACCCGGCTCGCGGGGAGGTCGGGAGGGCGACGCCGGCCTGCAGGCCCACCTCTCTGGGGGCGCCCGGAGCGGGGAGGCCAGCCCGAAGCGGACGGGCGAAGGGCCGAGCCCCTGCCGTGGCATTGCTTCAGGAGGACGCATTGGCCCAGCAAGCCCCACTCCGTCCCGGGAGGAGAGAAGCAGCTGTGACCCGTTCGAAGCACGGAGCAAGGCGCCCGGCCCTCAGCTCTTGAACGCGCTTCCCGGAGGGGGCTCTGTCAGCTCCACATTCCCCTATAGCAGCAGGCCTTCTCTCGGGCGCGGAGAGCGATGCAGACACCCTGCCGGCTTGGGCCTCCACCGCAGGGACCTGCGCGTGCCGCCAGCACCCCCGGGCCGGCAGCGGCTTCGGGGAGCCCGGGGCGTCCCACGCCTGGGCCTGGCAACCGAAGGAGACCGCAGGTCCCTCCATTCCGAGCCCCAGCGTGCTCCGGGGAGAACGTCCGCCCAGGGAAAGACGAGTGCGAAGAGGAAAGCCGGGAGGAGAGAGGCAGGGCGCGCTTCGGGAGGCCCGGGCGCCCAGGCTGTGGGGCCGGCTTCTCCCGGGCCGGCGCCTGGCGTCCTCCGCGGGGAAGCGGTTGGCTGACTCGCCTTGGGTGGGGACGTGGTAGGTCAGGCCCCTCGACCTCCCTGTGAGAAACCAGGCAGGGTGGAATGCCATCCCCCGTCCCCGTCCACACACACGGCGCTCCCCGGAGAAGGATGCCTCCCCGGCGCTGAGCCTGTTCACCTCGAGTGAGCACCACAGCCTCACCGCCGGGAAGCAAGCCTGACGCCGAGCGGCCTTCCGCGTGCAGGCCTCTTTGGCGAAGAGAGAGAGCTGGGCCGCGGCAGGGTGGGGCGGAAGCCTCAGCAAGGCTGCCAGCCGGGCCTCGGGTGGGGGGCCGTCCTAGAAGGGGGCCCCCGACCTCGGCCTCGGCGAAGCACACGCGAGCACGTGGGAAGCAGCTTCTGCGGGGACCGAGAGGCCGGACCCCCAGCAGAGCGAACACACACGGTCTGAGGCTGCGGGAGGCCTTCTGACAGCAGCCCCGCTTCGCTGAGCCGGGCGCCCGCCCGCAGTGGAGCCCAGCGGGGCCGGCGTTCAGCGGGCACCGTGCTGCACACCCGGCTCGCGGGGAGGTCGGGAGGGCGACGCCGGCCTGCAGGCCCACCTCTCTGGGGGCGCCCGGAGCGGGGAGGCCAGCCCGAAGCGGACGGGCGAAGGGCCGAGCCCCTGCCGTGGCATTGCTTCAGGAGGACGCATTGGCCCAGCAAGCCCCACTCCGTCCCGGGAGGAGAGAAGCGGCTGTGACCCGTTCGAAGCACGGAGCAAGGCGCCCGGCCCTCAGCTCTTGAACGCGCTTCCCGGAGGGGGCTCTGTCAGCTCCACAATCCCCTATAGCAGCAGGCCTTCTCTCGGGCGCGGAGAGCGATGCAGACACCCTGCCGGCTTGGGCCTCCACCGCAGGGACCTGCGCGTGCCGCCAGCACCCCGGTGCCGGCAGCGGCTTCGTGGAGCCCGGGGCGTCCCACGCCTGGGCCTGGCAACCGAAGGAGACCGCAGGTCCCTCCATTCCGAGCCCCAGCGTGCTCCGGGGAGAACGTCCGCCCAGGGAAAGACGAGTGCGAAGAGGGAAGCCGGGAGGAGAGAGGCAGGGCGCGCTTCGGGAGGCCCGGGCGCCCAGGCTGTGGGGCCGGCTTCTCCCGGGCCGGCGCCTGGCGTCCTCCGCGGGGAAGCGGTTGGCTGACTCGCCTTGGGTGGGGACGTGGTAGGTCAGGCCCCTCGACCTCCCTGTGAGAAACCAGGCAGGGTGGAATGCCATCCCCCGTCCCCGTCCACACACACGGCGCTCCCCGGAGAAGGATGCCTCCCCGGCGCTGAGCCTGTTCACCTCGAGTGAGCACCACAGCCTCACCGCCGGGAAGCAAGCCTGACGCCGAGCGGCCTTCCGCGTGCAGGCCTCTTTGGCGCAGAGAGAGAGCTGGGCCGCGGCAGGGTGGGGCGGAAGCCTCAGCAAGGCTGCCAGCCGGGCCTCGGGTGGGGGGCCGTCCTAGAAGGGGGCCCCCGACCTCGGCCTCGGCGAAGCACACGCGAGCACGTGGGAAGCAGCTTCTGCGGGGACCGAGAGGCCGGACCCCCAGCAGAGCGAACACACACGGTCTGAGGCTGCGGGAGGCCTTCTGACAGCAGCCCCGCTTCGCTGAGCCGGGCGCCCGCCCGCAGTCGAGCCCAGCGGGGCCGGCGTTCAGCGGGCACCGTGCTGCACACCCGGCTCGCGGGGAGGTCGGGAGGGCGACGCCGGCCTGCAGGCCCACCTCTCTGGGGGCGCCCGGAGCGGGGAGGCCAGCCCGAAGCGGACGGGCGAAGGGCCGAGCCCCTGCCGTGGCATTGCTTCAGGAGGACGCATTGGCCCAGCAAGCCCCACTCCGTCCCGGGAGGAGAGAAGCGGCTGTGACCCGTTCGAAGCACGGAGCAAGGCGCCCGGCCCTCAGCTCTTGAACGCGCTTCCCGGAGGGGGCTCTGTCAGCTCCACTTTCGCCTATAGCACCAGGCCTTCTCTCGGGCGAGGAGAGCGATGCAGACACCCTGCCGGCTTGGGCCTCCACCGCAGGGACCTGCGCGTGCCGCCAGCACCCCCGGGCCGGCAGCGGCTTCGGGGAGCCCGGGGCGTCCCACGCCTGGGCCTGGCAACCGAAGGAGACTGCAGGTCCCTCCATTCCGAGCCCCAGCGTGCTCCGGGGAGAACGTCCGCCCAGGGAAAGACGAGTGCGAAGAGGGAAGCCGGGAGGATAGAGGAAGGGCGCGCTTCGGGAGGCCCGGGCGCCCAGGCTGTGGGGCCGGCTTCTCCCGGGCCGGCGCCTGGCGTCCTCCGCGGGGAAGCGGTTGGCTGACTCGCCTTGGGTGGGGACGTGGTAGGTCAGGCCCCTCGACCTCCCTGTGAGAAACCAGGCAGGGTGGAATGCCATCCCCCGTCCCCGTCCACACACACGGCGCTCCCCGGAGAAGGATGCCTCCCCGGCGCTGAGCCTGTTCACCTCGAGTGAGCACCACAGCCTCACCGCCGGGAAGCAAGCCTGACGCCGAGCGGCCTTCCGCGTGCAGGCCTCTTTGGCGAAGAGAGAGAGCTGGGCCGCGGCAGGGTGGGGCGGAAGCCTCAGCAAGGCTGCCAGCCGGGCCTCGGGTGGGGGGCCGTCCTAGAAGGGGGCCCCCGACCTCGGCCTCGGCGAAGCACACGCGAGCACGTGGGAAGCAGCTTCTGCGGGGACCGAGAGGCCGGACCCCCAGCAGAGCGAACACACACGGTCTGAGGCTGCGGGAGGCCTTCTGACAGCAGCCCCGCTTCGCTGAGCCGGGCGCCCGCCCGCAGTCGAGCCCAGCGGGGCCGGCGTTCAGCGGGCACCGTGCTGCACACCCGGCTCGCGGGGAGGTCGGGAGGGCGACGCCGGCCTGCAGGCCCACCTCTCTGGGGGCGCCCGGAGCGGGGAGGCCAGCCCGAAGCGGACGGGCGAAGGGCCGAGCCCCTGCCGTGGCATTGCTTCAGGAGGACGCATTGGCCCAGCAAGCCCCACTCCGTCCCGGGAGGAGAGAAGCGGCTGTGACCCGTTCGAAGCACGGAGCAAGGCGCCCGGCCCTCAGCTCTTGAACGCGCTTCCCGGAGGGGGCTCTGTCAGCTCCACATTCGCCTATAGCAGCAGGCCTTCTCTCGGGCGAGGAGAGCGATGCAGACACCCTGCCGGCTTGGGCCTCCACCGCAGGGACCTGCGCGTGCTGCCAGCACCCCCGGGCCGGCAGCGGCTTCGGGGAGCCCGGGGCGTCCCACGCCTGGGCCTGGCAACCGAAGGAGACCGCAGGTCCCTCCATTGCGAGCCCCAGCGTGCTCCGGGGAGAACGTCCGCCCAGGGAAAGACGAGTGCGAAGAGGGAAGCCGGGAGGAGAGAGGCAGGTCGCGCTTCGGGAGGCCCGGGCGCCCAGGCTGTGGGGCCGGCTTCTCCCGGGCCGGCGCCTGGCGTCCTCCGCGGGGAAGCGGTTGGCTGACTCGCCTTGGGTGGGGACGTGGTAGGTCAGGCCCCTCGACCTCCCTGTGAGAAACCAGGCAGGGTGGAATGCCATCCCCCGTCCCCGTCCACACACACGGCGCTCCCCGGAGAAGGATGCCTCCCCGGCGCTGAGCCTGTTCACCTCGAGTGAGCACCACAGCCTCACCGCCGGGAAGCAAGCCTGACGCCGAGCGGCCTTCCGCGTGCAGGCCTCTTTGGCGCAGAGAGAGAGCTGGGCCGCGGCAGGGTGGGGCGGAAGCCTCAGCAAGGCTTCCAGCCGGGCCTCGGGTGGGGGGCCGTCCTAGAAGGGGGCCCCCGACCTCGGCCTCGGCGAAGCACACGCGAGCACGTGGGAAGCAGCTTCTGCGGGGACCGAGAGGCCGGACCCCCAGCAGAGCGAACACACACGGTCTGAGGCTGCGGGAGGCCTTCTGACAGCAGCCCCGCTTCGCTGAGCCGGGCGCCCGCCCGCAGTCGAGCCCAGCGGGGCCGGCGTTCAGCGGGCACCGTGCTGCACACCCGGCTCGCGGGGAGGTCGGGAGGGCGACGCCGGCCTGCAGGCCCACCTCTCTGGGGGCGCCCGGAGCGGGGAGGCCAGCCCGAAGCGGACGGGCGAAGGGCCGAGCCCCTGCCGTGGCATTGCTTCAGGAGGACGCATTGGCCCAGCAAGCCCCACTCCGTCCCGGGAGGAGAGAAGCGGCTGTGACCCGTTCGAAGCACGGAGCAAGGCGCCCGGCCCTCAGCTCTTGAACGCGCTTCCCGGAGGGGGCTCTGTCAGCTCCACATTCCCCTATAGCAGCAGGCCTTCTCTCGGGCGCGGAGAGCGATGCAGACACCCTGCCGGCTTGGGCCTCCACCGCAGGGACCTGCGCGTGCCGCCAGCACCCCCGGGCCGGCAGCGGCTTCGGGGAGCCCGGGGCGTCCCACGCCTGGGCCTGGCAACCGAAGGAGACCGCAGGTCCCTCCATTCCGAGCCCCAGCGTGCTCCGGGGAGAACGTCCGCCCAGGGAAAGACGAGTACGAAGAGGGAAGCCGGGAGGAGAGAGGCAGGGCGCGCTTCGGGAGGCCCGGGCGCCCAGGCTGTGGGGCCGGCTTCTCCCGGGCCGGCGCCTGGCGTCCTCCGCGGGGAAGCGGTTGGCTGACTCGCCTTGGGTGGGGACGTGGTAGGTCAGGCCCCTCGACCTCCCTGTGAGAAACCAGGCAGGGTGGAATGCCATCCCCCGTCCCCGTCCACACACACGGCGCTCCCCGGAGAAGGATGCCTCGCCGGCGCTGAGCCTGTTCACCTCGAGTGAGCACCACAGCCTCACCGCCGGGAAGCAAGCCTGACGCCGAGCGGCCTTCCGCGTGCAGGCCTCTTTGGCGAAGAGAGAGAGCTGGGCCGCGGAAGGGTGGGGCGGAAGCCTCAGCAAGGCTGCCAGCCGGGCCTCGGGTGGGGGACCGTCCTAGAAGGGGGCCTCCGACCTCGGCCTCGGCGAAGCACACGCGAGCACGTGGGAAGCAGCTTCTGCGGGGACCGAGAGGCCGGACCCCCAGCAGAGCGAACACACACGGTCTGAGGCTGCGGGAGGCCTTCTGACAGCAGCCCCGCTTCGCTGAGCCGGGCGCCCGCCCGCAGTCGAGCCCAGCGGGGCCGGCGTTCAGCGGGCACCGTGCTGCACACCCGGCTCGCGGGGAGGTCGGGAGGGCGACGCCGGCCTGCAGGCCCACCTCTCTGGGGGCGCCCGGAGCGGGGAGGCCAGCCCGAAGCGGACGGGCGAAGGGCCGAGCCCCTGCCGTGGCATTGCTTCAGGAGGACGCATTGGCCCAGCAAGCCCCACTCCGTCCCGGGAGGAGAGAAGCAGCTGTGACCCGTTCGAAGCACGGAGCAAGGCGCCCGGCCCTCAGCTCTTGAACGCGCTTCCCGGAGGGGGCTCTGTCAGCTCCACATTCCCCTATAGCAGCAGGCCTTCTCTCGGGCGCGGAGAGCGATGCAGACACCCTGCCGGCTTGGGCCTCCACCGCAGGGACCTGCGCGTGCCGCCAGCACCCCCGGGCCGGCAGCGGCTTCGGGGAGCCCGGGGCGTCCCACGCCTGGGCCTGGCAACCGAAGGAGACCGCAGGTCCCTCCATTCCGAGCCCCAGCGTGCTCCGGGGAGAACGTCCGCCCAGGGAAAGACGAGTACGAAGAGGGAAGCCGGGAGGAGAGAGGCAGGGCGCGCTTCGGGAGGCCCGGGCGCCCAGGCTGTGGGGCCGGCTTCTCCCGGGCCGGCGCCTGGCGTCCTCCGCGGGGAAGCGGTTGGCTGACTCGCCTTGGGTGGGGACGTGGTAGGTCAGGCCCCTCGACCTCCCTGTGAGAAACCAGGCAGGGTGGAATGCCATCCCCCGTCCCCGTCCACACACACGGCGCTCCCCGGAGAAGGATGCCTCCCCGGCGCTGAGCCTGTTCACCTCGAGTGAGCACCACAGCCTCACCGCCGGGAAGCAAGCCTGACGCCGAGCGGCCTTCCGCGTGCAGGCCTCTTTGGCGAAGAGAGAGAGCTGGGCCGCGGAAGGGTGGGGCGGAAGCCTCAGCAAGGCTGCCAGCCGGGCCTCGGGTGGGGGGCCGTCCTAGAAGGGGGCCCCCGACCTCGGCCTCGGCGAAGCACACGCGAGCACGTGGGAAGCAGCTTCTGCGGGGACCGAGAGGCCGGACCCCCAGCAGAGCGAACACACACGGTCTGAGGCTGCGGGAGGCCATCTGACAGCAGCCCCGCTTCGCTGAGCCGGGCGCCCGCCCGCAGTCGAGCCCAGCGGGGCCGGCGTTCAGCGGGCACCGTGCTGCACACCCGGCTCGCGGGGAGGTCGGGAGGGCGACGCCGGCCTGCAGGCCCACCTCTCTGGGGGCGCCCGGAGCGGGGAGGCCAGCCCGAAGCGGACGGGCGAAGGGCCGAGCCCCTGCCGTGGCATTGCTTCCGGAGGACGCATTGGCCCAGCAAGCCCCACTCCGTCCCGGGAGGAGAGAAGCGGCTGTGACCCGTTCGAAGCACGGAGCAAGGCGCCCGGCCCTCAGCTCTTGAACGCGCTTCCCGGAGGGGGCTCTGTCAGCTCCACAATCCCCTATAGCAGCAGGCCTTCTCTCGGGCGCGGAGAGCGATGCAGACACCCTGCCGGCTTGGGCCTCCACCGCAGGGACCTGCGCGTGCCGCCAGCACCCCCGGGCCGGCAGCGGCTTCGGGGAGCCCGGGGCGTCCCACGCCTGGGCCTGGCAACCGAAGGAGACCTCAGGTCCCTCCATTGCGAGCCCCAGCGTGCTCCGGGGAGAACGTCCGCCCAGGGAAAGACGAGTGCGAAGAGGGAAGCCGGGAGGAGAGAGGCAGGGCGCGCTTCGGGAGGCCCGGGCGCCCAGGCTGTGGGGCCGGCTTCTCCCGGGCCGGCGCCTGGCGTCCTCCGCGGGGAAGCGGTTGGCTGACTCGCCTTGGGTGGGGACGTGGTAGGTCAGGCCCCTCGACCTCCCTGTGAGAAACCAGGCAGGGTGGAATGCCATCCCCCGTCCCCGTCCACACACACGGCGCTCCCCGGAGAAGGATGCCTCCCCGGCGCTGAGCCTGTTCACCTCGAGTGAGCACCACAGCCTCACCGCCGGGAAGCAAGCCTGACGCCGAGCGGCCTTCCGCGTGCAGGCCTCTTTGGCGAAGAGAGAGAGCTGGGCCGCGGCAGGGTGGGGCGGAAGCCTCAGCAAGGCTGCCAGCCGGGCCTCGGGTGGGGGGCCGTCCTAGAAGGGGGCCCCCGACCTCGGCCTCGGCGAAGCACACGCGAGCACGTGGGAAGCAGCTTCTGCGGGGACCGAGAGGCCGGACCCCCAGCAGAGCGAACACACACGGTCTGAGGCTGTGGGAGGCCTTCTGACAGCAGCCCCGCTTCGCTGAGCCGGGCGCCCGCCCGCAGTCGAGCCCAGCGGGGCCGGCGTTCAGCGGGCACCGTGCTGCACACCCGGCTCGCGGGGAGGTCGGGAGGGCGACGCCGGCCTGCAGGCCCACCTCTCTGGGGGCGCCCGGAGCGGGGAGGCCAGCCCGAAGCGGACGGGCGAAGGGCCGAGCCCCTGCCGTGGCATTGCTTCAGGAGGACGCATTGGCCCAGCAAGCCCCACTCCGTCCCGGGAGGAGAGAAGCGGCTGTGACCCGTTCGAAGCACGGAGCAAGGCGCCCGGCCCTCAGCTCTTGAACGCGCTTCCCGGAGGGGGCTCTGTCAGCTCCACATTCGCCTATAGCAGCAGGCCTTCTCTCGGGCGAGGAGAGCGATGCAGACACCCTGCCGGCTTGGGCCTCCACCGCAGGGACCTGCGCGTGCCGCCAGCACCCCGGTGCCGGCAGCGGCTTCGTGGAGCCCGGGGCGTCCCACGCCTGGGCCTGGCAACCGAAGGAGACCGCAGGTCCCTCCATTCCGAGCCCCAGCGTGCTCCGGGGAGAAGGTCCGCCCAGGGAAAGACGAGTGCGAAGAGGGAAGCCGGGAGGAGAGAGGCAGGGCGCGCTTCGGGAGGCCCGGGCGCCCAGGCTGTGGGGCCGGCTTCTCCCGGGCCGGCGCCTGGCGTCCTCCGCGGGGAAGCGGTTGGCTGACTCGCCTTGGGTGGGGACGTGGTAGGTCAGGCCCCTCGACCTCCCTGTGAGAAACCAGGCAGGGTGGAATGCCATCCCCCGTCCCCGTCCACACACACGGCGCTCCCCGGAGAAGGATGCCTCCCCGGCGCTGAGCCTGTTCACCTCGAGTGAGCACCACAGCCTCACCGCCGGGAAGCAAGCCTGACGCCGAGCGGCCTTCCGCGTGCAGGCCTCTTTGGCGAAGAGAGAGAGCTGGGCCGCGGCAGGGTGGGGCGGAAGCCTCAGCAAGGCTGCCAGCCGGGCCTCGGGTGGGGGGCCGTCCTAGAAGGGGGCCCCCGACCTCGGCCTCGGCGAAGCACACGCGAGCACGTGGGAAGCAGCTTCTGCGGGGACCGAGAGGCCGGACCCCCAGCAGAGCGAACACACACGGTCTGAGGCTGCGGGAGGCCATCTGACAGCAGCCCCGCTTCGCTGAGCCGGGCGCCCGCCCGCAGTCGAGCCCAGCGGGGCCGGCGTTCAGCGGGCACCGTGCTGCACACCCGGCTCGCGGGGAGGTCGGGAGGGCGACGCCGGCCTGCAGGCCCACCTCTCTGGGGGCGCCCGGAGCGGGGAGGCCAGCCCGAAGCGGACGGGCGAAGGGCCGAGCCCCTGCCGTGGCATTGCTTCCGGAGGACGCATTGGCCCAGCAAGCCCCACTCCGTCCCGGGAGGAGAGAAGCGGCTGTGACCCGTTCGAAGCACGGAGCAAGGCGCCCGGCCCTCAGCTCTTGAACGCGCTTCCCGGAGGGGGCTCTGTCAGCTCCACAATCCCCTATAGCAGCAGGCCTTCTCTCGGGCGCGGAGAGCGATGCAGACACCCTGCCGGCTTGGGCCTCCACCGCAGGGACCTGCGCGTGCCGCCAGCACCCCCGGGCCGGCAGCGGCTTCGGGGAGCCCGGGGCGTCCCACGCCTGGGCCTGGCAACCGAAGGAGACCGCAGGTCCCTCCATTGCGAGCCCCAGCGTGCTCCGGGGAGAACGTCCGCCCAGGGAAAGACGAGTGCGAAGAGGGAAGCCGGGAGGAGAGAGGCAGGGCGCGCTTCGGGAGGCCCGGGCGCCCAGGCTGTGGGGCCGGCTTCTCCCGGGCCGGCGCCTGGCGTCCTCCGCGGGGAAGCGGTTGGCTGACTCGCCTTGGGTGGGGACGTGGTAGGTCAGGCCCCTCGACCTCCCTGTGAGAAACCAGGCAGGGTGGAATGCCATCCCCCGTCCCCGTCCACACACACGGCGCTCCCCGGAGAAGGATGCCTCCCCGGCGCTGAGCCTGTTCACCTCGACTGAGCACCACAGCCTCACCGCCGGGAAGCAAGCCTGACGCCGAGCGGCCTTCCGCGTGCAGGCCTCTTTGGCGAAGAGAGAGAGCTGGGCCGCGGCAGGGTGGGGCGGAAGCCTCAGCAAGGCTGCCAGCCGGGCCTCGGGTGGGGGGCCGTCCTAGAAGGGGGCCTCCGACCTCGGCCTCGGCGAAGCACACGCGAGCACGTGGGAAGCAGCTTCTGCGGGGACCGAGAGGCCGGACACCCAGCAGAGCGAACACACACGGTCTGAGGCTGCGGGAGGCCTTCTGACAGCAGCCCCGCTTCGCTGAGCCGGGCGCCCGCCCGCAGTGGAGCCCAGCGGGGCCGGCGTTCAGCGGGCACCGTGCTGCACACCCGGCTCGCGGGGAGGTCGGGAGGGCGACGCCGGCCTGCAGGCCCACCTCTCTGGGGACGCCCGGAGCGGGGAGGCCAGCCCGAAGCGGACGGGCGAAGGGCCGAGCCCCTGCCGTGGCATTGCTTCAGGAGGACGCATTGGCCCAGCAAGCCCCACTCCGTCCCGGGAGGAGAGAAGCGGCTGTGACCCGTTCGAAGCACGGAGCAAGGCGCCCGGCCCTCAGCTCTTGAACGCGCTTCCCGGAGGGGGCTCTGTCAGCTCCACAATCCCCTATAGCAGCAGGCCTTCTCTCGGGCGCTGAGAGCGATGCACCCTGCCGGCTTGGGCCTCCACCGCAGGGACCTGCGCGTGCCGCCAGCACCCCCGGGCCGGCAGCGGCTTCGGGGAGCCCGGGGCGTCCCACGCCTGGGCCTGGCAACCGAAGGAGACCGCAGGTCCCTCCATTCCGAGCCCCAGCGTGCTCCGGGGAGAACGTCCGCCCAGGGAAAGACGAGTACGAAGAGGGAAGCCGGGAGGAGAGAGGCAGGGCGCGCTTCGGGAGGCCCGGGCGCCCAGGCTGTGGGGCCGGCTTCTCCCGGGCCGGCGCCTGGCGTCCTCCGCGGGGAAGCGGTTGGCTGACTCGCCTTGGGTGGGGACGTGGTAGGTCAGGCCCCTCGACCTCCCTGTGAGAAACCAGGCAGGGTGGAATGCCATCCCCCGTCCCCGTCCACACACACGGCGCTCCCCGGAGAAGGATGCCTCCCCGGCGCTGAGCCTGTTCACCTCGAGTGAGCACCACAGCCTCACCGCCGGGAAGCAAGCCTGACGCCGAGCGGCCTTCCGCGTGCAGGCCTCTTTGGCGAAGAGAGAGAGCTGGGCCGCGGAAGGGTGGGGCGGAAGCCTCAGCAAGGCTGCCAGCCGGGCCTCGGGTGGGGGGCCGTCCTAGAAGGGGGCCCCCGACCTCGGCCTCGGCGAAGCACACGCGAGCACGTGGGAAGCAGCTTCTGCGGGGACCGAGAGGCCGGACCCCCAGCAGAGCGAACACACACGGTCTGAGGCTGCGGGAGGCCATCTGACAGCAGCCCCGCTTCGCTGAGCCGGGCGCCCGCCCGCAGTCGAGCCCAGCGGGGCCGGCGTTCAGCGGGCACCGTGCTGCACACCCGGCTCGCGGGGAGGTCGGGAGGGCGACGCCGGCCTGCAGGCCCACCTCTCTGGGGGCGCCCGGAGCGGGGAGGCCAGCCCGAAGCGGACGGGCGAAGGGCCGAGCCCCTGCCGTGGCATTGCTTCCGGAGGTCGCATTGGCCCAGCAAGCCCCACTCCGTCCCGGGAGGAGAGAAGCGGCTGTGACCCGTTCGAAGCACGGAGCAAGGCGCCCGGCCCTCAGCTCTTGAACGCGCTTCCCGGAGGGGGCTCTGTCAGCTCCACAATCCCCTATAGCAGCAGGCCTTCTCTCGGGCGCGGAGAGCGATGCAGACACCCTGCCGGCTTGGGCCTCCACCGCAGGGACCTGCGCGTGCCGCCAGCACCCCCGGGCCGGCTGCGGCTTCGGGGAGCCCGGGGCGTCCCACGCCTGGGCCTGGCAACCGAAGGAGACCGCAGGTCCCTCCATTGCGAGCCCCAGCGTGCTCCGGGGAGAACGTCCGCCCAGGGAAAGACGAGTGCGAAGAGGGAAGCCGGGAGGAGAGAGGCAGGGCGCGCTTCGGGAGGCCCGGGCGCCCAGGCTGTGGGGCCGGCTTCTCCCGGGCCGGCGCCTGGCGTCCTCCGCGGGGAAGCGGTTGGCTGACTCGCCTTGGGTGGGGACGTGGTAGGTCAGGCCCCTCGACCTCCCTGTGAGAAACCAGGCAGGGTGGAATGCCATCCCCCGTCCCCGTCCACACACACGGCGCTCCCCGGAGAAGGATGCCTCCCCGGCGCTGAGCCTGTTCACCTCGAGTGAGCACCACAGCCTCACCGCCGGGAAGCAAGCCTGACGCCGAGCGGCCTTCCGCGTGCAGGCCTCTTTGGCGAAGAGAGAGAGCTGGGCCGCGGCAGGGTGGGGCGGAAGCCTCAGCAAGGCTGCCAGCCGGGCCTCGGGTGGGGGGCCGTCCTAGAAGGGGGCCTCCGACCTCGGCCTCGGCGAAGCACACGCGAGCACGTGGGAAGCAGCTTCTGCGGGGACCGAGAGGCCGGACCCCCAGCAGAGCGAACACACACGGTCTGAGGCTGCGGGAGGCCTTCTGACAGCAGCCCCGCTTCGCTGAGCCGGGCGCCCGCCCGCAGTCGAGCCCAGCGGGGCCGGCGTTCAGCGGGCACCGTGCTGCACACCCGGCTCGCGGGGAGGTCGGGAGGGCGACGCCGGCCTGCAGGCCCACCTCTCTGGGGACGCCCGGAGCGGGGAGGCCAGCCCGAAGCGGACGGGCGAAGGGCCGAGCCCCTGCCGTGGCATTGCTTCAGGAGGACGCATTGGCCCAGCAAGCCCCACTCCGTCCCGGGAGGAGAGAAGCGGCTGTGACCCGTTCGAAGCACGGAGCAAGGCGCCCGGCCCTCAGCTCTTGAACGCGCTTCCCGGAGGGGGCTCTGTCAGCTCCACATTCCCCTATAGCAGCAGGCCTTCTCTCGGGCGCTGAGAGCGATGCACCCTGCCGGCTTGGGCCTCCACCGCAGGGACCTGCGCGTGCCGCCAGCACCCCCGGGCCGGCAGCGGCTTCGGGGAGCCCGGGGCGTCCCACGCCTGGGCCTGGCAACCGAAGGAGACCGCAGGTCCCTCCATTCCGAGCCCCAGCGTGCTCCGGGGAGAACGTCCGCCCAGGGAAAGACGAGTGCGAAGAGGGAAGCCGGGAGGAGAGAGGCAGGGCGCGCTTCGGGAGGCCCGGGCGCCCAGGCTGTGGGGCCGGCTTCTCCCGGGCCGGCGCCTGGCGTCCTCCGCGGGGAAGCGGTTGGCTGACTCGCCTTGGGTGGGGACGTGGTAGGTCAGGCCCCTCGACCTCCCTGTGAGAAACCAGGCAGGGTGGAATGCCATCCCCCGTCCCCGTCCACACACACGGCGCTCCCCGGAGAAGGATGCCTCCCCGGCGCTGAGCCTGTTCACCTCGAGTGAGCACCACAGCCTCACCGCCGGGAAGCAAGCCTGACGCGGAGCGGCCTTCCGCGTGCAGGCCTCTTTGGCGAAGAGAGAGAGCTGGGCCGCGGCAGGGTGGGGCGGAAGCCTCAGCAAGGCTGCCAGCCGGGCCTCGGGTGGGGGGCCGTCCTAGAAGGGGGCCCCCGACCTCGGCCTCGGCGAAGCACACGCGAGCACGTGGGAAGCAGCTTCTGCGGGGACCGAGAGGCCGGACCCCCAGCAGAGCGAACACACACGGTCTGAGGCTGCGGGAGGCCTTCTGACAGCAGCCCCGCTTCGCTGAGCCGGGCGCCCGCCCGCAGTCGAGCCCAGCGGGGCCGGCGTTCAGCGGGCACCGTGCTGCACACCCGGCTCGCGGGGAGGTCGGGAGGGCGACGCCGGCCTGCAGGCCCACCTCTCTGGGGGCGCCCGGAGCGGGGAGGCCAGCCCGAAGCGGACGGGCGAAGGGCCGAGCCCCTGCCGTGGCATTGCTTCAGGAGGACGCATTGGCCCAGCAAGCCCCACTCCGTCCCGGGAGGAGAGAAGCGGCTGTGACCCGTTCGAAGCACGGAGCAAGGCGCCCGGCCCTCAGCTCTTGAACGCGCTTCCCGGAGGGGGCTCTGTCAGCTCCACATTCCCCTATAGCAGCAGGCCTTCTCTCGGGCGCGGAGAGCGATGCAGACACCCTGCCGGCTTGGGCCTCCACCGCAGGGACCTGCGCGTGCCGCCAGCACCCCCGGGCCGGCAGCGGCTTCGTGGAGCCCGGGGCGTCCCACGCCTGGGCCTGGCAACCGAAGGAGACCGCAGGTCCCTCCATTCCGAGCCCCAGCGTGCTCCGGGGAGAAGGTCCGCCCAGGGAAAGACGAGTGCGAAGAGGGAAGCCGGGAGGAGAGAGGCAGGGCGCGCTTCGGGAGGCCCGGGCGCCCAGGCTGTGGGGCCGGCTTCTCCCGGGCCGGCGCCTGGCGTCCTCCGCGGGGAAGCGGTTGGCTGACTCGCCTTGGGTGGGGACGTGGTAGGTCAGGCCCCTCGACCTCCCTGTGAGAAACCAGGCAGGGTGGAATGCCATCCCCCGTCCCCGTCCACACACACGGCGCTCCCCGGAGAAGGATGCCTCCCCGGCGCTGAGCCTGTTCACCTCGAGTGAGCACCACAGCCTCACCGCCGGGAAGCAAGCCTGACGCCGAGCGGCCTTCCGCGTGCAGGCCTCTTTGGCGAAGAGAGAGAGCTGGGCCGCGGTAGGGTGGGGCGGAAGCCTCAGCAAGGCTGCCAGCCGGGCCTCGGGTGGGGGGCCGTCCTAGAAGGGGGCCCCCGACCTCGGCCTCGGCGAAGCACACGCGAGCACGTGGGAAGCAGCTTCTGCGGGGACCGAGAGGCCGGACCCCCAGCAGAGCGAACACACACGGTCTGAGGCTGCGGGAGGCCATCTGACAGCAGCCCCGCTTCGCTGAGCCGGGCGCCCGCCCGCAGTCGAGCCCAGCGGGGCCGGCGTTCAGCGGGCACCGTGCTGCACACCCGGCTCGCGGGGAGGTCGGGAGGGCGACGCCGGCCTGCAGGCCCACCTCTCTGGGGGCGCCCGGAGCGGGGAGGCCAGCCCGAAGCGGACGGGCGAAGGGCCGAGCCCCTGCCGTGGCATTGCTTCCGGAGGACGCATTGGCCCAGCAAGCCCCACTCCGTCCCGGGAGGAGAGAAGCGGCTGTGACCCGTTCGAAGCACGGAGCAAGGCGCCCGGCCCTCAGCTCTTGAACGCGCTTCCCGGAGGGGGCTCTGTCAGCTCCACAATCCCCTATAGCAGCAGGCCTTCTCTCGGGCGCGGAGAGCGATGCAGACACCCTGCCGGCTTGGGCCTCCACCGCAGGGACCTGCGCGTGCCGCCAGCACCCCCGGGCCGGCAGCGGCTTCGGGGAGCCCGGGGCGTCCCACGCCTGGGCCTGGCAACCGAAGGAGACCGCAGGTCCCTCCATTCCGAGCCCCAGCGTGCTCCGGGGAGAACGTCCGCCCAGGGAAAGACGAGTGCGAAGAGGGAAGCCGGGAGGAGAGAGGCAGGGCGCGCTTCGGGAGGCCCGGGCGCCCAGGCTGTGGGGCCGGCTTCTCCCGGGCCGGCGCCTGGCGTCCTCCGCGGGGAAGCGGTTGGCTGACTCGCCTTGGGTGGGGACGTGGTAGGTCAGGCCCCTCGACCTCCCTGTGAGAAACCAGGCAGGGTGGAATGCCATCCCCCGTCCCCGTCCACACACACGGCGCTCCCCGGAGAAGGATGCCTCCCCGGCGCTGAGCCTGTTCACCTCGAGTGAGCACCACAGCCTCACCGCCGGGAAGCAAGCCTGACGCCGAGCGGCCTTCCGCGTGCAGGCCTCTTTGGCGAAGAGAGAGAGCTGGGCCGCGGAAGGGTGGGGCGGAAGCCTCAGCAAGGCTGCCAGCCGGGCCTCGGGTGGGGGGCCGTCCTAGAAGGGGGCCCCCGACCTCGGCCTCGGCGAAGCACACGCGAGCACGTGGGAAGCAGCTTCTGCGGGGACCGAGAGGCCGGACCCCCAGCAGAGCGAACACACACGGTCTGAGGCTGCGGGAGGCCTTCTGACAGCAGCCCCGATGCGCTGAGCCGGGCGCCCGCCCGCAGTCGAGCCCAGCGGGGCCGGCGTTCAGCGGGCACCGTGCTGCACACCCGGCTCGCGGGGAGGTCGGGAGGGCGACGCCGGCCTGCAGGCCCACCTCTCTGGGGGCGCCCGGAGCGGGGAGGCCAGCCCGAAGCGGACGGGCGAAGGGCCGAGCCCCTGCCGTGGCATTGCTTCCGGAGGACGCATTGGCCCAGCAAGCCCCACTCCGTCCCGGGAGGAGAGAAGCGGCTGTGACCCGTTCGAAGCACGGAGCAAGGCGCCCGGCCCTCAGCTCTTGAACGCGCTTCCCGGAGGGGGCTCTGTCAGCTCCACAATCCCCTATAGCAGCAGGCCTTCTCTCGGGCGCGGAGAGCGATGCAGACACCCTGCCGGCTTGGGCCTCCACCGCAGGGACCTGCGCGTGCCGCCAGCACCCCCGGGCCGGCAGCGGCTTCGGGGAGCCCGGGGCGTCCCACGCCTGGGCCTGGCAACCGAAGGAGACCGCAGGTCCCTCCATTGCGAGCCCCAGCGTGCTCCGGGGAGAACGTCCGCCCAGGGAAAGACGAGTGCGAAGAGGGAAGCCGGGAGGAGAGAGGCAGGGCGCGCTTCGGGAGGCCCGGGCGCCCAGGCTGTGGGGCCGGCTTCTCCCGGGCCGGCGCCTGGCGTCCTCCGCGGGGAAGCGGTTGGCTGACTCGCCTTGGGTGGGGACGTGGTAGGTCAGGCCCCTCGACCTCCCTGTGAGAAACCAGGCAGGGTGGAATGCCATCCCCCGTCCCCGTCCACACACACGGCGCTCCCCGGAGAAGGATGCCTCCCCGGCGCTGAGCCTGTTCACCTCGAGTGAGCACCACAGCCTCACCGCCGGGAAGCAAGCCTGACGCCGAGCGGCCTTCCGCGTGCAGGCCTCTTTGGCGAAGAGAGAGAGCTGGGCCGCGGCAGGGTGGGGCGGAAGCCTCAGCAAGGCTGCCAGCCGGGCCTCGGGTGGGGGGCCGTCCTAGAAGGGGGCCCCCGACCTCGGCCTCGGCGAAGCACACGCGAGCACGTGGGAAGCAGCTTCTGCGGGGACCGAGAGGCCGGACCCCCAGCAGAGCGAACACACACGGTCTGAGGCTGCGGGAGGCCTTCTGACAGCAGCCCCGCTTCGCTGAGCCGGGCGCCCGCCCGCAGTGGAGCCCAGCGGGGCCGGCGTTCAGCGGGCACCGTGCTGCACACCCGGCTCGCGGGGAGGTCGGGAGGGCGACGCCGGCCTGCAGGCCCACCTCTCTGGGGGCGCCCGGAGCGGGGAGGCCAGCCCGAAGCGGACGGGCGAAGGGCCGAGCCCCTGCCGTGGCATTGCTTCAGGAGGACGCATTGGCCCAGCAAGCCCCACTCCGTCCCGGGAGGAGAGAAGCGGCTGTGACCCGTTCGAAGCACGGAGCAAGGCGCCCGGCCCTCAGCTCTTGAACGCGCTTCCCGGAGGGGGCTCTGTCAGCTCCACATTCGCCTATAGCAGCAGGCCTTCTCTCGGGCGAGGAGAGCGATGCAGACACCCTGCCGGCTTGGGCCTCCACCGCAGGGACCTGCGCGTGCCGCCAGCACCCCGGTGCCGGCAGCGGCTTCGTGGAGCCCGGGGCGTCCCACGCCTGGGCCTGGCAACCGAAGGAGACCGCAGGTCCCTCCATTCCGAGCCCCAGCGTGCTCCGGGGAGAAGGTCCGCCCAGGGAAAGACGAGTGCGAAGAGGGAAGCCGGGAGGAGAGAGGCAGGGCGCGCTTCGGGAGGCCCGGGCGCCCAGGCTGTGGGGCCGGCTTCTCCCGGGCCGGCGCCTGGCGTCCTCCGCGGGGAAGCGGTTGGCTGACTCGCCTTGGGTGGGGACGTGGTAGGTCAGGCCCCTCGACCTCCCTGTGAGAAACCAGGCAGGGTGGAATGCCATCCCCCGTCCCCGTCCACACACACGGCGCTCCCCGGAGAAGGATGCCTCCCCGGCGCTGAGCCTGTTCACCTCGAGTGAGCACCACAGCCTCACCGCCGGGAAGCAAGCCTGACGCCGAGCGGCCTTCCGCGTGCAGGCCTCTTTGGCGAAGAGAGAGAGCTGGGCCGCGGTAGGGTGGGGCGGAAGCCTCAGCAAGGCTGCCAGCCGGGCCTCGGGTGGGGGGCCGTCCTAGAAGGGGGCCCCCGACCTCGGCCTCGGCGAAGCACACGCGAGCACGTGGGAAGCAGCTTCTGCGGGGACCGAGAGGCCGGACCCCCAGCAGAGCGAACACACACGGTCTGAGGCTGCGGGAGGCCATCTGACAGCAGCCCCGCTTCGCTGAGCCGGGCGCCCGCCCGCAGTCGAGCCCAGCGGGGCCGGCGTTCAGCGGGCACCGTGCTGCACACCCGGCTCGCGGGGAGGTCGGGAGGGCGACGCCGGCCTGCAGGCCCACCTCTCTGGGGGCGCCCGGAGCGGGGAGGCCAGCCCGAAGCGGACGGGCGAAGGGCCGAGCCCCTGCCGTGGCATTGCTTCCGGAGGACGCATTGGCCCAGCAAGCCCCACTCCGTCCCGGGAGGAGAGAAGCGGCTGTGACCCGTTCGAAGCACGGAGCAAGGCGCCCGGCCCTCAGCTCTTGAACGCGCTTCCCGGAGGGGGCTCTGTCAGCTCCACAATCCCCTATAGCAGCAGGCCTTCTCTCGGGCGCGGAGAGCGATGCAGACACCCTGCCGGCTTGGGCCTCCACCGCAGGGACCTGCGCGTGCCGCCAGCACCCCCGGGCCGGCTGCGGCTTCGGGGAGCCCGGGGCGTCCCACGCCTGGGCCTGGCAACCGAAGGAGACCGCAGGTCCCTCCATTGCGAGCCCCAGCGTGCTCCGGGGAGAACGTCCGCCCAGGGAAAGACGAGTGCGAAGAGGGAAGCCGGGAGGAGAGAGGCAGGGCGCGCTTCGGGAGGCCCGGGCGCCCAGGCTGTGGGGCCGGCTTCTCCCGGGCCGGCGCCTGGCGTCCTCCGCGGGGAAGCGGTTGGCTGACTCGCCTTGGGTGGGGACGTGGTAGGTCAGGCCCCTCGACCTCCCTGTGAGAAACCAGGCAGGGTGGAATGCCATCCCCCGTCCCCGTCCACACACACGGCGCTCCCCGGAGAAGGATGCCTCCCCGGCGCTGAGCCTGTTCACCTCGAGTGAGCACCACAGCCTCACCGCCGGGAAGCAAGCCTGACGCCGAGCGGCCTTCCGCGTGCAGGCCTCTTTGGCGAAGAGAGAGAGCTGGGCCGCGGCAGGGTGGGGCGGAAGCCTCAGCAAGGCTGCCAGCCGGGCCTCGGGTGGGGGGCCGTCCTAGAAGGGGGCCTCCGACCTCGGCCTCGGCGAAGCACACGCGAGCACGTGGGAAGCAGCTTCTGCGGGGACCGAGAGGCCGGACCCCCAGCAGAGCGAACACACACGGTCTGAGGCTGCGGGAGGCCTTCTGACAGCAGCCCCGCTTCGCTGAGCCGGGCGCCCGCCCGCAGTCGAGCCCAGCGGGGCCGGCGTTCAGCGGGCACCGTGCTGCACACCCGGCTCGCGGGGAGGTCGGGAGGGCGACGCCGGCCTGCAGGCCCACCTCTCTGGGGACGCCCGGAGCGGGGAGGCCAGCCCGAAGCGGACGGGCGAAGGGCCGAGCCCCTGCCGTGGCATTGCTTCAGGAGGACGCATTGGCCCAGCAAGCCCCACTCCGTCCCGGGAGGAGAGAAGCGGCTGTGACCCGTTCGAAGCACGGAGCAAGGCGCCCGGCCCTCAGCTCTTGAACGCGCTTCCCGGAGGGGGCTCTGTCAGCTCCACATTCCCCTATAGCAGCAGGCCTTCTCTCGGGCGCTGAGAGCGATGCACCCTGCCGGCTTGGGCCTCCACCGCAGGGACCTGCGCGTGCCGCCAGCACCCCCGGGCCGGCAGCGGCTTCGGGGAGCCCGGGGCGTCCCACGCCTGGGCCTGGCAACCGAAGGAGACCGCAGGTCCCTCCATTCCGAGCCCCAGCGTGCTCCGGGGAGAACGTCCGCCCAGGGAAAGACGAGTGCGAAGAGGGAAGCCGGGAGGAGAGAGGCAGGGCGCGCTTCGGGAGGCCCGGGCGCCCAGGCTGTGGGGCCGGCTTCTCCCGGGCCGGCGCCTGGCGTCCTCCGCGGGGAAGCGGTTGGCTGACTCGCCTTGGGTGGGGACGTGGTAGGTCAGGCCCCTCGACCTCCCTGTGAGAAACCAGGCAGGGTGGAATGCCATCCCCCGTCCCCGTCCACACACACGGCGCTCCCCGGAGAAGGATGCCTCCCCGGCGCTGAGCCTGTTCACCTCGAGTGAGCACCACAGCCTCACCGCCGGGAAGCAAGCCTGACGCGGAGCGGCCTTCCGCGTGCAGGCCTCTTTGGCGAAGAGAGAGAGCTGGGCCGCGGCAGGGTGGGGCGGAAGCCTCAGCAAGGCTGCCAGCCGGGCCTCGGGTGGGGGGCCGTCCTAGAAGGGGGCCCCCGACCTCGGCCTCGGCGAAGCACACGCGAGCACGTGGGAAGCAGCTTCTGCGGGGACCGAGAGGCCGGACCCCCAGCAGAGCGAACACACACGGTCTGAGGCTGCGGGAGGCCTTCTGACAGCAGCCCCGCTTCGCTGAGCCGGGCGCCCGCCCGCAGTCGAGCCCAGCGGGGCCGGCGTTCAGCGGGCACCGTGCTGCACACCCGGCTCGCGGGGAGGTCGGGAGGGCGACGCCGGCCTGCAGGCCCACCTCTCTGGGGGCGCCCGGAGCGGGGAGGCCAGCCCGAAGCGGACGGGCGAAGGGCCGAGCCCCTGCCGTGGCATTGCTTCAGGAGGACGCATTGGCCCAGCAAGCCCCACTCCGTCCCGGGAGGAGAGAAGCGGCTGTGACCCGTTCGAAGCACGGAGCAAGGCGCCCGGCCCTCAGCTCTTGAACGCGCTTCCCGGAGGGGGCTCTGTCAGCTCCACATTCCCCTATAGCAGCAGGCCTTCTCTCGGGCGCGGAGAGCGATGCAGACACCCTGCCGGCTTGGGCCTCCACCGCAGGGACCTGCGCGTGCCGCCAGCACCCCCGGGCCGGCAGCGGCTTCGTGGAGCCCGGGGCGTCCCACGCCTGGGCCTGGCAACCGAAGGAGACCGCAGGTCCCTCCATTCCGAGCCCCAGCGTGCTCCGGGGAGAAGGTCCGCCCAGGGAAAGACGAGTGCGAAGAGGGAAGCCGGGAGGAGAGAGGCAGGGCGCGCTTCGGGAGGCCCGGGCGCCCAGGCTGTGGGGCCGGCTTCTCCCGGGCCGGCGCCTGGCGTCCTCCGCGGGGAAGCGGTTGGCTGACTCGCCTTGGGTGGGGACGTGGTAGGTCAGGCCCCTCGACCTCCCTGTGAGAAACCAGGCAGGGTGGAATGCCATCCCCCGTCCCCGTCCACACACACGGCGCTCCCCGGAGAAGGATGCCTCCCCGGCGCTGAGCCTGTTCACCTCGAGTGAGCACCACAGCCTCACCGCCGGGAAGCAAGCCTGACGCCGAGCGGCCTTCCGCGTGCAGGCCTCTTTGGCGAAGAGAGAGAGCTGGGCCGCGGTAGGGTGGGGCGGAAGCCTCAGCAAGGCTGCCAGCCGGGCCTCGGGTGGGGGGCCGTCCTAGAAGGGGGCCCCCGACCTCGGCCTCGGCGAAGCACACGCGAGCACGTGGGAAGCAGCTTCTGCGGGGACCGAGAGGCCGGACCCCCAGCAGAGCGAACACACACGGTCTGAGGCTGCGGGAGGCCATCTGACAGCAGCCCCGCTTCGCTGAGCCGGGCGCCCGCCCGCAGTCGAGCCCAGCGGGGCCGGCGTTCAGCGGGCACCGTGCTGCACACCCGGCTCGCGGGGAGGTCGGGAGGGCGACGCCGGCCTGCAGGCCCACCTCTCTGGGGGCGCCCGGAGCGGGGAGGCCAGCCCGAAGCGGACGGGCGAAGGGCCGAGCCCCTGCCGTGGCATTGCTTCCGGAGGACGCATTGGCCCAGCAAGCCCCACTCCGTCCCGGGAGGAGAGAAGCGGCTGTGACCCGTTCGAAGCACGGAGCAAGGCGCCCGGCCCTCAGCTCTTGAACGCGCTTCCCGGAGGGGGCTCTGTCAGCTCCACAATCCCCTATAGCAGCAGGCCTTCTCTCGGGCGCGGAGAGCGATGCAGACACCCTGCCGGCTTGGGCCTCCACCGCAGGGACCTGCGCGTGCCGCCAGCACCCCCGGGCCGGCAGCGGCTTCGGGGAGCCCGGGGCGTCCCACGCCTGGGCCTGGCAACCGAAGGAGACCGCAGGTCCCTCCATTCCGAGCCCCAGCGTGCTCCGGGGAGAACGTCCGCCCAGGGAAAGACGAGTGCGAAGAGGGAAGCCGGGAGGAGAGAGGCAGGGCGCGCTTCGGGAGGCCCGGGCGCCCAGGCTGTGGGGCCGGCTTCTCCCGGGCCGGCGCCTGGCGTCCTCCGCGGGGAAGCGGTTGGCTGACTCGCCTTGGGTGGGGACGTGGTAGGTCAGGCCCCTCGACCTCCCTGTGAGAAACCAGGCAGGGTGGAATGCCATCCCCCGTCCCCGTCCACACACACGGCGCTCCCCGGAGAAGGATGCCTCCCCGGCGCTGAGCCTGTTCACCTCGAGTGAGCACCACAGCCTCACCGCCGGGAAGCAAGCCTGACGCCGAGCGGCCTTCCGCGTGCAGGCCTCTTTGGCGAAGAGAGAGAGCTGGGCCGCGGAAGGGTGGGGCGGAAGCCTCAGCAAGGCTGCCAGCCGGGCCTCGGGTGGGGGGCCGTCCTAGAAGGGGGCCCCCGACCTCGGCCTCGGCGAAGCACACGCGAGCACGTGGGAAGCAGCTTCTGCGGGGACCGAGAGGCCGGACCCCCAGCAGAGCGAACACACACGGTCTGAGGCTGCGGGAGGCCTTCTGACAGCAGCCCCGATGCGCTGAGCCGGGCGCCCGCCCGCAGTCGAGCCCAGCGGGGCCGGCGTTCAGCGGGCACCGTGCTGCACACCCGGCTCGCGGGGAGGTCGGGAGGGCGACGCCGGCCTGCAGGCCCACCTCTCTGGGGGCGCCCGGAGCGGGGAGGCCAGCCCGAAGCGGACGGGCGAAGGGCCGAGCCCCTGCCGTGGCATTGCTTCCGGAGGACGCATTGGCCCAGCAAGCCCCACTCCGTCCCGGGAGGAGAGAAGCGGCTGTGACCCGTTCGAAGCACGGAGCAAGGCGCCCGGCCCTCAGCTCTTGAACGCGCTTCCCGGAGGGGGCTCTGTCAGCTCCACAATCCCCTATAGCAGCAGGCCTTCTCTCGGGCGCGGAGAGCGATGCAGACACCCTGCCGGCTTGGGCCTCCACCGCAGGGACCTGCGCGTGCCGCCAGCACCCCCGGGCCGGCAGCGGCTTCGGGGAGCCCGGGGCGTCCCACGCCTGGGCCTGGCAACCGAAGGAGACCGCAGGTCCCTCCATTGCGAGCCCCAGCGTGCTCCGGGGAGAACGTCCGCCCAGGGAAAGACGAGTGCGAAGAGGGAAGCCGGGAGGAGAGAGGCAGGGCGCGCTTCGGGAGGCCCGGGCGCCCAGGCTGTGGGGCCGGCTTCTCCCGGGCCGGCGCCTGGCGTCCTCCGCGGGGAAGCGGTTGGCTGACTCGCCTTGGGTGGGGACGTGGTAGGTCAGGCCCCTCGACCTCCCTGTGAGAAACCAGGCAGGGTGGAATGCCATCCCCCGTCCCCGTCCACACACACGGCGCTCCCCGGAGAAGGATGCCTCCCCGGCGCTGAGCCTGTTCACCTCGAGTGAGCACCACAGCCTCACCGCCGGGAAGCAAGCCTGACGCCGAGCGGCCTTCCGCGTGCAGGCCTCTTTGGCGAAGAGAGAGAGCTGGGCCGCGGCAGGGTGGGGCGGAAGCCTCAGCAAGGCTGCCAGCCGGGCCTCGGGTGGGGGGCCGTCCTAGAAGGGGGCCCCCGACCTCGGCCTCGGCGAAGCACACGCGAGCACGTGGGAAGCAGCTTCTGCGGGGACCGAGAGGCCGGACCCCCAGCAGAGCGAACACACACGGTCTGAGGCTGCGGGAGGCCTTCTGACAGCAGCCCCGCTTCGCTGAGCCGGGCGCCCGCCCGCAGTGGAGCCCAGCGGGGCCGGCGTTCAGCGGGCACCGTGCTGCACACCCGGCTCGCGGGGAGGTCGGGAGGGCGACGCCGGCCTGCAGGCCCACCTCTCTGGGGGCGCCCGGAGCGGGGAGGCCAGCCCGAAGCGGACGGGCGAAGGGCCGAGCCCCTGCCGTGGCATTGCTTCAGGAGGACGCATTGGCCCAGCAAGCCCCACTCCGTCCCGGGAGGAGAGAAGCGGCTGTGACCCGTTCGAAGCACGGAGCAAGGCGCCCGGCCCTCAGCTCTTGAACGCGCTTCCCGGAGGGGGCTCTGTCAGCTCCACATTCGCCTATAGCAGCAGGCCTTCTCTCGGGCGAGGAGAGCGATGCAGACACCCTGCCGGCTTGGGCCTCCACCGCAGGGACCTGCGCGTGCCGCCAGCACCCCGGTGCCGGCAGCGGCTTCGTGGAGCCCGGGGCGTCCCACGCCTGGGCCTGGCAACCGAAGGAGACCGCAGGTCCCTCCATTCCGAGCCCCAGCGTGCTCCGGGGAGAAGGTCCGCCCAGGGAAAGACGAGTGCGAAGAGGGAAGCCGGGAGGAGAGAGGCAGGGCGCGCTTCGGGAGGCCCGGGCGCCCAGGCTGTGGGGCCGGCTTCTCCCGGGCCGGCGCCTGGCGTCCTCCGCGGGGAAGCGGTTGGCTGACTCGCCTTGGGTGGGGACGTGGTAGGTCAGGCCCCTCGACCTCCCTGTGAGAAACCAGGCAGGGTGGAATGCCATCCCCCGTCCCCGTCCACACACACGGCGCTCCCCGGAGAAGGATGCCTCCCCGGCGCTGAGCCTGTTCACCTCGAGTGAGCACCACAGCCTCACCGCCGGGAAGCAAGCCTGACGCCGAGCGGCCTTCCGCGTGCAGGCCTCTTTGGCGAAGAGAGAGAGCTGGGCCGCGGTAGGGTGGGGCGGAAGCCTCAGCAAGGCTGCCAGCCGGGCCTCGGGTGGGGGGCCGTCCTAGAAGGGGGCCCCCGACCTCGGCCTCGGCGAAGCACACGCGAGCACGTGGGAAGCAGCTTCTGCGGGGACCGAGAGGCCGGACCCCCAGCAGAGCGAACACACACGGTCTGAGGCTGCGGGAGGCCATCTGACAGCAGCCCCGCTTCGCTGAGCCGGGCGCCCGCCCGCAGTCGAGCCCAGCGGGGCCGGCGTTCAGCGGGCACCGTGCTGCACACCCGGCTCGCGGGGAGGTCGGGAGGGCGACGCCGGCCTGCAGGCCCACCTCTCTGGGGGCGCCCGGAGCGGGGAGGCCAGCCCGAAGCGGACGGGCGAAGGGCCGAGCCCCTGCCGTGGCATTGCTTCCGGAGGACGCATTGGCCCAGCAAGCCCCACTCCGTCCCGGGAGGAGAGAAGCGGCTGTGACCCGTTCGAAGCACGGAGCAAGGCGCCCGGCCCTCAGCTCTTGAACGCGCTTCCCGGAGGGGGCTCTGTCAGCTCCACAATCCCCTATAGCAGCAGGCCTTCTCTCGGGCGCGGAGAGCGATGCAGACACCCTGCCGGCTTGGGCCTCCACCGCAGGGACCTGCGCGTGCCGCCAGCACCCCCGGGCCGGCAGCGGCTTCGGGGAGCCCGGGGCGTCCCACGCCTGGGCCTGGCAACCGAAGGAGACCGCAGGTCCCTCCATTCCGAGCCCCAGCGTGCTCCGGGGAGAACGTCCGCCCAGGGAAAGACGAGTGCGAAGAGGGAAGCCGGGAGGAGAGAGGCAGGGCGCGCTTCGGGAGGCCCGGGCGCCCAGGCTGTGGGGCCGGCTTCTCCCGGGCCGGCGCCTGGCGTCCTCCGCGGGGAAGCGGTTGGCTGACTCGCCTTGGGTGGGGACGTGGTAGGTCAGGCCCCTCGACCTCCCTGTGAGAAACCAGGCAGGGTGGAATGCCATCCCCCGTCCCCGTCCACACACACGGCGCTCCCCGGAGAAGGATGCCTCCCCGGCGCTGAGCCTGTTCACCTCGAGTGAGCACCACAGCCTCACCGCCGGGAAGCAAGCCTGACGCCGAGCGGCCTTCCGCGTGCAGGCCTCTTTGGCGAAGAGAGAGAGCTGGGCCGCGGAAGGGTGGGGCGGAAGCCTCAGCAAGGCTGCCAGCCGGGCCTCGGGTGGGGGGCCGTCCTAGAAGGGGGCCCCCGACCTCGGCCTCGGCGAAGCACACGCGAGCACGTGGGAAGCAGCTTCTGCGGGGACCGAGAGGCCGGACCCCCAGCAGAGCGAACACACACGGTCTGAGGCTGCGGGAGGCCTTCTGACAGCAGCCCCGATGCGCTGAGCCGGGCGCCCGCCCGCAGTCGAGCCCAGCGGGGCCGGCGTTCAGCGGGCACCGTGCTGCACACCCGGCTCGCGGGGAGGTCGGGAGGGCGACGCCGGCCTGCAGGCCCACCTCTCTGGGGGCGCCCGGAGCGGGGAGGCCAGCCCGAAGCGGACGGGCGAAGGGCCGAGCCCCTGCCGTGGCATTGCTTCCGGAGGACGCATTGGCCCAGCAAGCCCCACTCCGTCCCGGGAGGAGAGAAGCGGCTGTGACCCGTTCGAAGCACGGAGCAAGGCGCCCGGCCCTCAGCTCTTGAACGCGCTTCCCGGAGGGGGCTCTGTCAGCTCCACAATCCCCTATAGCAGCAGGCCTTCTCTCGGGCGCGGAGAGCGATGCAGACACCCTGCCGGCTTGGGCCTCCACCGCAGGGACCTGCGCGTGCCGCCAGCACCCCCGGGCCGGCAGCGGCTTCGGGGAGCCCGGGGCGTCCCACGCCTGGGCCTGGCAACCGAAGGAGACCGCAGGTCCCTCCATTGCGAGCCCCAGCGTGCTCCGGGGAGAACGTCCGCCCAGGGAAAGACGAGTGCGAAGAGGGAAGCCGGGAGGAGAGAGGCAGGGCGCGCTTCGGGAGGCCCGGGCGCCCAGGCTGTGGGGCCGGCTTCTCCCGGGCCGGCGCCTGGCGTCCTCCGCGGGGAAGCGGTTGGCTGACTCGCCTTGGGTGGGGACGTGGTAGGTCAGGCCCCTCGACCTCCCTGTGAGAAACCAGGCAGGGTGGAATGCCATCCCCCGTCCCCGTCCACACACACGGCGCTCCCCGGAGAAGGATGCCTCCCCGGCGCTGAGCCTGTTCACCTCGAGTGAGCACCACAGCCTCACCGCCGGGAAGCAAGCCTGACGCCGAGCGGCCTTCCGCGTGCAGGCCTCTTTGGCGAAGAGAGAGAGCTGGGCCGCGGCAGGGTGGGGCGGAAGCCTCAGCAAGGCTGCCAGCCGGGCCTCGGGTGGGGGGCCGTCCTAGAAGGGGGCCCCCGACCTCGGCCTCGGCGAAGCACACGCGAGCACGTGGGAAGCAGCTTCTGCGGGGACCGAGAGGCCGGACCCCCAGCAGAGCGAACACACACGGTCTGAGGCTGCGGGAGGCCTTCTGACAGCAGCCCCGCTTCGCTGAGCCGGGCGCCCGCCCGCAGTGGAGCCCAGCGGGGCCGGCGTTCAGCTGGCACCGTGCTGCACACCCGGCTCGCGGGGAGGTCGGGAGGGCGACGCCGGCCTGCAGGCCCACCTCTCTGGGGGCGCCCGGAGCGGGGAGGCCAGCCCGAAGCGGACGGGCGAAGGGCCGAGCCCCTGCCGTGGCATTGCTTCAGGAGGACGCATTGGCCCAGCAAGCCCCACTCCGTCCCGGGAGGAGAGAAGCGGCTGTGACCCGTTCGAAGCACGGAGCAAGGCGCCCGGCCCTCAGCTCTTGAACGCGCTTCCCGGAGGGGGCTCTGTCAGCTCCACATTCGCCTATAGCAGCAGGCCTTCTCTCGGGCGAGGAGAGCGATGCAGACACCCTGCCGGCTTGGGCCTCCACCGCAGGGACCTGCGCGTGCCGCCAGCACCCCGGTGCCGGCAGCGGCTTCGTGGAGCCCGGGGCGTCCCACGCCTGGGCCTGGCAACCGAAGGAGACCGCAGGTCCCTCCATTCCGAGCCCCAGCGTGCTCCGGGGAGAAGGTCCGCCCAGGGAAAGACGAGTGCGAAGAGGGAAGCCGGGAGGAGAGAGGCAGGGCGCGCTTCGGGAGGCCCGGGCGCCCAGGCTGTGGGGCCGGCTTCTCCCGGGCCGGCGCCTGGCGTCCTCCGCGGGGAAGCGGTTGGCTGACTCGCCTTGGGTGGGGACGTGGTAGGTCAGGCCCCTCGACCTCCCTGTGAGAAACCAGGCAGGGTGGAATGCCATCCCCCGTCCCCGTCCACACACACGGCGCTCCCCGGAGAAGGATGCCTCCCCGGCGCTGAGCCTGTTCACCTCGAGTGAGCACCACAGCCTCACCGCCGGGAAGCAAGCCTGACGCCGAGCGGCCTTCCGCGTGCAGGCCTCTTTGGCGAAGAGAGAGAGCTGGGCCGCGGTAGGGTGGGGCGGAAGCCTCAGCAAGGCTGCCAGCCGGGCCTCGGGTGGGGGGCCGTCCTAGAAGGGGGCCCCCGACCTCGGCCTCGGCGAAGCACACGCGAGCACGTGGGAAGCAGCTTCTGCGGGGACCGAGAGGCCGGACCCCCAGCAGAGCGAACACACACGGTCTGAGGCTGCGGGAGGCCATCTGACAGCAGCCCCGCTTCGCTGAGCCGGGCGCCCGCCCGCAGTCGAGCCCAGCGGGGCCGGCGTTCAGCGGGCACCGTGCTGCACACCCGGCTCGCGGGGAGGTCGGGAGGGCGACGCCGGCCTGCAGGCCCACCTCTCTGGGGGCGCCCGGAGCGGGGAGGCCAGCCCGAAGCGGACGGGCGAAGGGCCGAGCCCCTGCCGTGGCATTGCTTCCGGAGGACGCATTGGCCCAGCAAGCCCCACTCCGTCCCGGGAGGAGAGAAGCGGCTGTGACCCGTTCGAAGCACGGAGCAAGGCGCCCGGCCCTCAGCTCTTGAACGCGCTTCCCGGAGGGGGCTCTGTCAGCTCCACAATCCCCTATAGCAGCAGGCCTTCTCTCGGGCGCGGAGAGCGATGCAGACACCCTGCCGGCTTGGGCCTCCACCGCAGGGACCTGCGCGTGCCGCCAGCACCCCCGGGCCGGCAGCGGCTTCGGGGAGCCCGGGGCGTCCCACGCCTGGGCCTGGCAACCGAAGGAGACCGCAGGTCCCTCCATTCCGAGCCCCAGCGTGCTCCGGGGAGAAGGTCCGCCCAGGGAAAGACGAGTGCGAAGAGGGAAGCCGGGAGGAGAGAGGCAGGGCGCGCTTCGGGAGGCCCGGGCGCCCAGGCTGTGGGGCCGGCTTCTCCCGGGCCGGCGCCTGGCGTCCTCCGCGGGGAAGCGGTTGGCTGACTCGCCTTGGGTGGGGACGTGGTAGGTCAGGCCCCTCGACCTCCCTGTGAGAAACCAGGCAGGGTGGAATGCCATCCCCCGTCCCCGTCCACACACACGGCGCTCCCCGGAGAAGGATGCCTCCCCGGCGCTGAGCCTGTTCACCTCGAGTGAGCACCACAGCCTCACCGCCGGGAAGCAAGCCTGACGCCGAGCGGCCTTCCGCGTGCAGGCCTCTTTGGCGAAGAGAGAGAGCTGGGCCGCGGAAGGGTGGGGCGGAAGCCTCAGCAAGGCTGCCAGCCGGGCCTCGGGTGGGGGGCCGTCCTAGAAGGGGGCCCCCGACCTCGGCCTCGGCGAAGCACACGCGAGCACGTGGGAAGCAGCTTCTGCGGGGACCGAGAGGCCGGACCCCCAGCAGAGCGAACACACACGGTCTGAGGCTGCGGGAGGCCTTCTGACAGCAGCCCCGATGCGCTGAGCCGGGCGCCCGCCCGCAGTCGAGCCCAGCGGGGCCGGCGTTCAGCGGGCACCGTGCTGCACACCCGGCTCGCGGGGAGGTCGGGAGGGCGACGCCGGCCTGCAGGCCCACCTCTCTGGGGGCGCCCGGAGCGGGGAGGCCAGCCCGAAGCGGACGGGCGAAGGGCCGAGCCCCTGCCGTGGCATTGCTTCCGGAGGACGCATTGGCCCAGCAAGCCCCACTCCGTCCCGGGAGGAGAGAAGCGGCTGTGACCCGTTCGAAGCACGGAGCAAGGCGCCCGGCCCTCAGCTCTTGAACGCGCTTCCCGGAGGGGGCTCTGTCAGCTCCACAATCCCCTATAGCAGCAGGCCTTCTCTCGGGCGCGGAGAGCGATGCAGACACCCTGCCGGCTTGGGCCTCCACCGCAGGGACCTGCGCGTGCCGCCAGCACCCCCGGGCCGGCAGCGGCTTCGGGGAGCCCGGGGCGTCCCACGCCTGGGCCTGGCAACCGAAGGAGACCGCAGGTCCCTCCATTGCGAGCCCCAGCGTGCTCCGGGGAGAACGTCCGCCCAGGGAAAGACGAGTGCGAAGAGGGAAGCCGGGAGGAGAGAGGCAGGGCGCGCTTCGGGAGGCCCGGGCGCCCAGGCTGTGGGGCCGGCTTCTCCCGGGCCGGCGCCTGGCGTCCTCCGCGGGGAAGCGGTTGGCTGACTCGCCTTGGGTGGGGACGTGGTAGGTCAGGCCCCTCGACCTCCCTGTGAGAAACCAGGCAGGGTGGAATGCCATCCCCCGTCCCCGTCCACACACACGGCGCTCCCCGGAGAAGGATGCCTCCCCGGCGCTGAGCCTGTTCACCTCGACTGAGCACCACAGCCTCACCGCCGGGAAGCAAGCCTGACGCCGAGCGGCCTTCCGCGTGCAGGCCTCTTTGGCGAAGAGAGAGAGCTGGGCCGCGGCAGGGTGGGGCGGAAGCCTCAGCAAGGCTGCCAGCCGGGCCTCGGGTGGGGGGCCGTCCTAGAAGGGGGCCCCCGACCTCGGCCTCGGCGAAGCACACGCGAGCACGTGGGAAGCAGCTTCTGCGGGGACCGAGAGGCCGGACCCCCAGCAGAGCGAACACACACGGTCTGAGGCTGCGGGAGGCCTTCTGACAGCAGCCCCGCTTCGCTGAGCCGGGCGCCCGCCCGCAGTGGAGCCCAGCGGGGCCGGCGTTCAGCGGGCACCGTGCTGCACACCCGGCTCGCGGGGAGGTCGGGAGGGCGACGCCGGCCTGCAGGCCCACCTCTCTGGGGGCGCCCGGAGCGGGGAGGCCAGCCCGAAGCGGACGGGCGAAGGGCCGAGCCCCTGCCGTGGCATTGCTTCAGGAGGACGCATTGGCCCAGCAAGCCCCACTCCGTCCCGGGAGGAGAGAAGCGGCTGTGACCCGTTCGAAGCACGGAGCAAGGCGCCCGGCCCTCAGCTCTTGAACGCGCTTCCCGGAGGGGGCTCTGTCAGCTCCACATTCGCCTATAGCAGCAGGCCTTCTCTCGGGCGAGGAGAGCGATGCAGACACCCTGCCGGCTTGGGCCTCCACCGCAGGGACCTGCGCGTGCCGCCAGCACCCCGGTGCCGGCAGCGGCTTCGTGGAGCCCGGGGCGTCCCACGCCTGGGCCTGGCAACCGAAGGAGACCGCAGGTCCCTCCATTCCGAGCCCCAGCGTGCTCCGGGGAGAAGGTCCGCCCAGGGAAAGACGAGTGCGAAGAGGGAAGCCGGGAGGAGAGAGGCAGGGCGCGCTTCGGGAGGCCCGGGCGCCCAGGCTGTGGGGCCGGCTTCTCCCGGGCCGGCGCCTGGCGTCCTCCGCGGGGAAGCGGTTGGCTGACTCGCCTTGGGTGGGGACGTGGTAGGTCAGGCCCCTCGACCTCCCTGTGAGAAACCAGGCAGGGTGGAATGCCATCCCCCGTCCCCGTCCACACACACGGCGCTCCCCGGAGAAGGATGCCTCCCCGGCGCTGAGCCTGTTCACCTCGAGTGAGCACCACAGCCTCACCGCCGGGAAGCAAGCCTGACGCCGAGCGGCCTTCCGCGTGCAGGCCTCTTTGGCGAAGAGAGAGAGCTGGGCCGCGGTAGGGTGGGGCGGAAGCCTCAGCAAGGCTGCCAGCCGGGCCTCGGGTGGGGGGCCGTCCTAGAAGGGGGCCCCCGACCTCGGCCTCGGCGAAGCACACGCGAGCACGTGGGAAGCAGCTTCTGCGGGGACCGAGAGGCCGGACCCCCAGCAGAGCGAACACACACGGTCTGAGGCTGCGGGAGGCCATCTGACAGCAGCCCCGCTTCGCTGAGCCGGGCGCCCGCCCGCAGTCGAGCCCAGCGGGGCCGGCGTTCAGCGGGCACCGTGCTGCACACCCGGCTCGCGGGGAGGTCGGGAGGGCGACGCCGGCCTGCAGGCCCACCTCTCTGGGGGCGCCCGGAGCGGGGAGGCCAGCCCGAAGCGGACGGGCGAAGGGCCGAGCCCCTGCCGTGGCATTGCTTCCGGAGGACGCATTGGCCCAGCAAGCCCCACTCCGTCCCGGGAGGAGAGAAGCGGCTGTGACCCGTTCGAAGCACGGAGCAAGGCGCCCGGCCCTCAGCTCTTGAACGCGCTTCCCGGAGGGGGCTCTGTCAGCTCCACAATCCCCTATAGCAGCAGGCCTTCTCTCGGGCGCGGAGAGCGATGCAGACACCCTGCCGGCTTGGGCCTCCACCGCAGGGACCTGCGCGTGCCGCCAGCACCCCCGGGCCGGCAGCGGCTTCGGGGAGCCCGGGGCGTCCCACGCCTGGGCCTGGCAACCGAAGGAGACCGCAGGTCCCTCCATTCCGAGCCCCAGCGTGCTCCGGGGAGAACGTCCGCCCAGGGAAAGACGAGTGCGAAGAGGGAAGCCGGGAGGAGAGAGGCAGGGCGCGCTTCGGGAGGCCCGGGCGCCCAGGCTGTGGGGCCGGCTTCTCCCGGGCCGGCGCCTGGCGTCCTCCGCGGGGAAGCGGTTGGCTGACTCGCCTTGGGTGGGGACGTGGTAGGTCAGGCCCCTCGACCTCCCTGTGAGAAACCAGGCAGGGTGGAATGCCATCCCCCGTCCCCGTCCACACACACGGCGCTCCCCGGAGAAGGATGCCTCCCCGGCGCTGAGCCTGTTCACCTCGAGTGAGCACCACAGCCTCACCGCCGGGAAGCAAGCCTGACGCCGAGCGGCCTTCCGCGTGCAGGCCTCTTTGGCGAAGAGAGAGAGCTGGGCCGCGGAAGGGTGGGGCGGAAGCCTCAGCAAGGCTGCCAGCCGGGCCTCGGGTGGGGGGCCGTCCTAGAAGGGGGCCCCCGACCTCGGCCTCGGCGAAGCACACGCGAGCACGTGGGAAGCAGCTTCTGCGGGGACCGAGAGGCCGGACCCCCAGCAGAGCGAACACACACGGTCTGAGGCTGCGGGAGGCCTTCTGACAGCAGCCCCGATGCGCTGAGCCGGGCGCCCGCCCGCAGTCGAGCCCAGCGGGGCCGGCGTTCAGCGGGCACCGTGCTGCACACCCGGCTCGCGGGGAGGTCGGGAGGGCGACGCCGGCCTGCAGGCCCACCTCTCTGGGGGCGCCCGGAGCGGTGAGGCCAGCCCGAAGCGGACGGGCGAAGGGCCGAGCCCCTGCCGTGGCATTGCTTCCGGAGGACGCATTGGCCCAGCAAGCCCCACTCCGTCCCGGGAGGAGAGAAGCGGCTGTGACCCGTTCGAAGCACGGAGCAAGGCGCCCGGCCCTCAGCTCTTGAACGCGCTTCCCGGAGGGGGCTCTGTCAGCTCCACAATCCCCTATAGCAGCAGGCCTTCTCTCGGGCGCGGAGAGCGATGCAGACACCCTGCCGGCTTGGGCCTCCACCGCAGGGACCTGCGCGTGCCGCCAGCACCCCCGGGCCGGCAGCGGCTTCGGGGAGCCCGGGGCGTCCCACGCCTGGGCCTGGCAACCGAAGGAGACCGCAGGTCCCTCCATTGCGAGCCCCAGCGTGCTCCGGGGAGAACGTCCGCCCAGGGAAAGACGAGTGCGAAGAGGGAAGCCGGGAGGAGAGAGGCAGGGCGCGCTTCGGGAGGCCCGGGCGCCCAGGCTGTGGGGCCGGCTTCTCCCGGGCCGGCGCCTGGCGTCCTCCGCGGGGAAGCGGTTGGCTGACTCGCCTTGGGTGGGGACGTGGTAGGTCAGGCCCCTCGACCTCCCTGTGAGAAACCAGGCAGGGTGGAATGCCATCCCCCGTCCCCGTCCACACACACGGCGCTCCCCGGAGAAGGATGCCTCCCCGGCGCTGAGCCTGTTCACCTCGAGTGAGCACCACAGCCTCACCGCCGGGAAGCAAGCCTGACGCCGAGCGGCCTTCCGCGTGCAGGCCTCTTTGGCGAAGAGAGAGAGCTGGGCCGCGGCAGGGTGGGGCGGAAGCCTCAGCAAGGCTGCCAGCCGGGCCTCGGGTGGGGGGCCGTCCTAGAAGGGGGCCCCCGACCTCGGCCTCGGCGAAGCACACGCGAGCACGTGGGAAGCAGCTTCTGCGGGGACCGAGAGGCCGGACCCCCAGCAGAGCGAACACACACGGTCTGAGGCTGCGGGAGGCCTTCTGACAGCAGCCCCGCTTCGCTGAGCCGGGCGCCCGCCCGCAGTGGAGCCCAGCGGGGCCGGCGTTCAGCGGGCACCGTGCTGCACACCCGGCTCGCGGGGAGGTCGGGAGGGCGACGCCGGCCTGCAGGCCCACCTCTCTGGGGGCGCCCGGAGCGGGGAGGCCAGCCCGAAGCGGACGGGCGAAGGGCCGAGCCCCTGCCGTGGCATTGCTTCAGGAGGACGCATTGGCCCAGCAAGCCCCACTCCGTCCCGGGAGGAGAGAAGCGGCTGTGACCCGTTCGAAGCACGGAGCAAGGCGCCCGGCCCTCAGCTCTTGAACGCGCTTCCCGGAGGGGGCTCTGTCAGCTCCACATTCGCCTATAGCAGCAGGCCTTCTCTCGGGCGAGGAGAGCGATGCAGACACCCTGCCGGCTTGGGCCTCCACCGCAGGGACCTGCGCGTGCCGCCAGCACCCCGGTGCCGGCAGCGGCTTCGTGGAGCCCGGGGCGTCCCACGCCTGGGCCTGGCAACCGAAGGAGACCGCAGGTCCCTCCATTCCGAGCCCCAGCGTGCTCCGGGGAGAAGGTCCGCCCAGGGAAAGACGAGTGCGAAGAGGGAAGCCGGGAGGAGAGAGGCAGGGCGCGCTTCGGGAGGCCCGGGCGCCCAGGCTGTGGGGCCGGCTTCTCCCGGGCCGGCGCCTGGCGTCCTCCGCGGGGAAGCGGTTGGCTGACTCGCCTTGGGTGGGGACGTGGTAGGTCAGGCCCCTCGACCTCCCTGTGAGAAACCAGGCAGGGTGGAATGCCATCCCCCGTCCCCGTCCACACACACGGCGCTCCCCGGAGAAGGATGCCTCCCCGGCGCTGAGCCTGTTCACCTCGAGTGAGCACCACAGCCTCACCGCCGGGAAGCAAGCCTGACGCCGAGCGGCCTTCCGCGTGCAGGCCTCTTTGGCGAAGAGAGAGAGCTGGGCCGCGGTAGGGTGGGGCGGAAGCCTCAGCAAGGCTGCCAGCCGGGCCTCGGGTGGGGGGCCGTCCTAGAAGGGGGCCCCCGACCTCGGCCTCGGCGAAGCACACGCGAGCACGTGGGAAGCAGCTTCTGCGGGGACCGAGAGGCCGGACCCCCAGCAGAGCGAACACACACGGTCTGAGGCTGCGGGAGGCCATCTGACAGCAGCCCCGCTTCGCTGAGCCGGGCGCCCGCCCGCAGTCGAGCCCAGCGGGGCCGGCGTTCAGCGGGCACCGTGCTGCACACCCGGCTCGCGGGGAGGTCGGGAGGGCGACGCCGGCCTGCAGGCCCACCTCTCTGGGGGCGCCCGGAGCGGGGAGGCCAGCCCGAAGCGGACGGGCGAAGGGCCGAGCCCCTGCCGTGGCATTGCTTCCGGAGGACGCATTGGCCCAGCAAGCCCCACTCCGTCCCGGGAGGAGAGAAGCGGCTGTGACCCGTTCGAAGCACGGAGCAAGGCGCCCGGCCCTCAGCTCTTGAACGCGCTTCCCGGAGGGGGCTCTGTCAGCTCCACAATCCCCTATAGCAGCAGGCCTTCTCTCGGGCGCGGAGAGCGATGCAGACACCCTGCCGGCTTGGGCCTCCACCGCAGGGACCTGCGCGTGCCGCCAGCACCCCCGGGCCGGCAGCGGCTTCGGGGAGCCCGGGGCGTCCCACGCCTGGGCCTGGCAACCGAAGGAGACCGCAGGTCCCTCCATTCCGAGCCCCAGCGTGCTCCGGGGAGAACGTCCGCCCAGGGAAAGACGAGTGCGAAGAGGGAAGCCGGGAGGAGAGAGGCAGGGCGCGCTTCGGGAGGCCCGGGCGCCCAGGCTGTGGGGCCGGCTTCTCCCGGGCCGGCGCCTGGCGTCCTCCGCGGGGAAGCGGTTGGCTGACTCGCCTTGGGTGGGGACGTGGTAGGTCAGGCCCCTCGACCTCCCTGTGAGAAACCAGGCAGGGTGGAATGCCATCCCCCGTCCCCGTCCACACACACGGCGCTCCCCGGAGAAGGATGCCTCCCCGGCGCTGAGCCTGTTCACCTCGAGTGAGCACCACAGCCTCACCGCCGGGAAGCAAGCCTGACGCCGAGCGGCCTTCCGCGTGCAGGCCTCTTTGGCGAAGAGAGAGAGCTGGGCCGCGGAAGGGTGGGGCGGAAGCCTCAGCAAGGCTGCCAGCCGGGCCTCGGGTGGGGGGCCGTCCTAGAAGGGGGCCCCCGACCTCGGCCTCGGCGAAGCACACGCGAGCACGTGGGAAGCAGCTTCTGCGGGGACCGAGAGGCCGGACCCCCAGCAGAGCGAACACACACGGTCTGAGGCTGCGGGAGGCCTTCTGACAGCAGCCCCGATGCGCTGAGCCGGGCGCCCGCCCGCAGTCGAGCCCAGCGGGGCCGGCGTTCAGCGGGCACCGTGCTGCACACCCGGCTCGCGGGGAGGTCGGGAGGGCGACGCCGGCCTGCAGGCCCACCTCTCTGGGGGCGCCCGGAGCGGGGAGGCCAGCCCGAAGCGGACGGGCGAAGGGCCGAGCCCCTGCCGTGGCATTGCTTCCGGAGGACGCATTGGCCCAGCAAGCCCCACTCCGTCCCGGGAGGAGAGAAGCGGCTGTGACCCGTTCGAAGCACGGAGCAAGGCGCCCGGCCCTCAGCTCTTGAACGCGCTTCCCGGAGGGGGCTCTGTCAGCTCCACAATCCCCTATAGCAGCAGGCCTTCTCTCGGGCGCGGAGAGCGATGCAGACACCCTGCCGGCTTGGGCCTCCACCGCAGGGACCTGCGCGTGCCGCCAGCACCCCCGGGCCGGCAGCGGCTTCGGGGAGCCCGGGGCGTCCCACGCCTGGGCCTGGCAACCGAAGGAGACCGCAGGTCCCTCCATTGCGAGCCCCAGCGTGCTCCGGGGAGAACGTCCGCCCAGGGAAAGACGAGTGCGAAGAGGGAAGCCGGGAGGAGAGAGGCAGGGCGCGCTTCGGGAGGCCCGGGCGCCCAGGCTGTGGGGCCGGCTTCTCCCGGGCCGGCGCCTGGCGTCCTCCGCGGGGAAGCGGTTGGCTGACTCGCCTTGGGTGGGGACGTGGTAGGTCAGGCCCCTCGACCTCCCTGTGAGAAACCAGGCAGGGTGGAATGCCATCCCCCGTCCCCGTCCACACACACGGCGCTCCCCGGAGAAGGATGCCTCCCCGGCGCTGAGCCTGTTCACCTCGAGTGAGCACCACAGCCTCACCGCCGGGAAGCAAGCCTGACGCCGAGCGGCCTTCCGCGTGCAGGCCTCTTTGGCGAAGAGAGAGAGCTGGGCCGCGGCAGGGTGGGGCGGAAGCCTCAGCAAGGCTGCCAGCCGGGCCTCGGGTGGGGGGCCGTCCTAGAAGGGGGCCCCCGACCTCGGCCTCGGCGAAGCACACGCGAGCACGTGGGAAGCAGCTTCTGCGGGGACCGAGAGGCCGGACCCCCAGCAGAGCGAACACACACGGTCTGAGGCTGCGGGAGGCCTTCTGACAGCAGCCCCGCTTCGCTGAGCCGGGCGCCCGCCCGCAGTCGAGCCCAGCGGGGCCGGCGTTCAGCGGGCACCGTGCTGCACACCCGGCTCGCGGGGAGGTCGGGAGGGCGACGCCGGCCTGCAGGCCCACCTCTCTGGGGGCGCCCGGAGCGGGGAGGCCAGCCCGAAGCGGACGGGCGAAGGGCCGAGCCCCTGCCGTGGCATTGCTTCAGGAGGACGCATTGGCCCAGCAAGCCCCACTCCGTCCCGGGAGGAGAGAAGCGGCTGTGACCCGTTCGAAGCACGGAGCAAGGCGCCCGGCCCTCAGCTCTTGAACGCGCTTCCCGGAGGGGGCTCTGTCAGCTCCACATTCGCCTATAGCAGCAGGCCTTCTCTCGGGCGAGGAGAGCGATGCAGACACCCTGCCGGCTTGGGCCTCCACCGCAGGGACCTGCGCGTGCCGCCAGCACCCCCGGGCCGGCAGCGGCTTCGGGGAGCCCGGGGCGTCCCACGCCTGGGCCTGGCAACCGAAGGAGACCGCAGGTCCCTCCATTGCGAGCCCCAGCGTGCTCCGGGGAGAACGTCCGCCCAGGGAAAGACGAGTGCGAAAAGGGAAGCCGGGAGGAGAGAGGCAGTGCGCGCTTCGGGAGGCCCGGGCGCCCAGGCTGTGGGGCCAGCTTCTCCCGGGCCGGCGCCTGGCGTCCTCCGCGGGGAAGCGGTTGGCTGACTCGCCTTGGGTGGGGACGTGGTAGGTCAGGCCCCTCGACCTCCCTGTGAGAAACCAGGCAGGGTGGAATGCCATCCCCCGTCCCCGTCCACACACACGGCGCTCCCCGGAGAAGGATGCCTCCCCGGCGCTGAGCCTGTTCACCTCGAGTGAGCACCACAGCCTCACCGCCGGGAAGCAAGCCTGACGCCGAGCGGCCTTCCGCGTGCAGGCCTCTTTGGCGAAGAGAGAGAGCTGGGCCGCGGCAGGGTGGGGCAGAAGCCTCAGCAAGGCTGCCAGCCGGGCCTCGGGTGGGGGGCCGTCCTAGAAGGGGGCCTCCGACCTCGGCCTCGGCGAAGCACACGCGAGCACGTGGGAAGCAGCTTCTGCGGGGACCGAGAGGCCGGACCCCCAGCAGAGCGAACACACACGGTCTGAGGCTGCGGGAGGCCTTCTGACAGCAGCCCCGCTTCGCTGAGCCGGGCGCCCGCCCGCAGTCGAGCCCAGCGGGGCCGGCGTTCAGCGGGCACCGTGCTGCACAACCGGCTCGCGTGGAGGTCGGGAGGGCGACGCCGGCCTGCAGGCCCACCTCTCTGGGGGCGCCCGGAGCGCGGAGGCCAGCCCGAAGCGGACGAGCGAAGGGCTGAGCCCCTGCCGTGGCATTGCTTCAGGAGGACGCATTGGCCCAGCAAGCCCCACTCCGTCCCGGGAGGAGAGAAGCGGCTGTGACCCGTTCGAAGCACGGAGCAAGGCGCCCGGCCCTCAACTCTTGAACGCGCTTCCCCGAGGGGGCTCTGTTAGCTCCACATTCGCCTATAGCAGCAGGCCTTCTCTCGGGCGAGGAGAGCGATGCAGACACCCTGCCGGCTTGGGCCTCCACCGCAGGGACCTGCGCGTGCCGCCAGCACCCCCGGGCCGGCAGCAGCTTCGGGGAGCCCGGGGCGTCCCACGCCTGGGCCTGGCAACCGAAGGAGACCGCAGGTCCCTCCATTCCGAGCCCCAGCGTGCTCCGGGGAGAACGTCCGCCCAGGGAAAGACGAGTGCGAAGAGGGAAGCCGGGAGGAGAGAGGCAGGGCGCGCTTCGGGAGGCCCGGGCGCCCAGGCTGTGGGGCCGGCTTCTCCCGGGCCGGCGCCTGGCGTCCTCCGCGGGGAAGCGGTTGGCTGACTCGCCTTGGGTGGGGACGTGGTAGGTCAGGCCCCTCGACCTCCCTGTGAGAAACCAGGCAGGGTGGAATGCCATCCCCCGTCCCCGTCCACACACACGGCGCTCCCCGGAGAAGGATGCCTCCCCGGCGCTGAGCCTGTTCACCTCGAGTGAGCACCACAGCCTCACCGCCGGGAAGCAAGCCTGACGCCGAGCGGCCTTCCGCGTGCAGGCCTCTTTGGCGAAGAGAGAGAGCTGGGCCGCGGCAGGGTGGGGCGGAAGCCTCAGCAAGGCTGCCAGCCGGGCCTCGGGTGGGGGGCCGTCCTAGAAGGGGGCCCCCGACCTCGGCCTCGGCGAAGCACACGCGAGCACGTGGGAAGCAGCTTCTGCGGGGACCGAGAGGCCGGACCCCCAGCAGAGCGAACACACACGGTCTGAGGCTGCGGGAGGCCTTCTGACAGCAGCCCCGCTTCGCTGAGCCGGGCGCCCGCCCGCAGTGGAGCCCAGCGGGGCCGGCGTTCAGCGGGCACCGTGCTGCACACCCGGCTCGCGGGGAGGTCGGGAGGGCGACGCCGGCCTGCAGGCCCACCTCTCTGGGGGCGCCCGGAGCGGGGAGGCCAGCCCGAAGCGGACGGGCGAAGGGCCGAGCCCCTGCCGTGGCATTGCTTCAGGAGGACGCATTGGCCCAGCAAGCCCCACTCCGTCCCGGGAGGAGAGAAGCGGCTGTGACCCGTTCGAAGCACGGAGCAAGGCGCCCGGCCCTCAGCTCTTGAACGCGCTTCCCGGAGGGGGCTCTGTCAGCTCCACATTCGCCTATAGCAGCAGGCCTTCTCTCGGGCGAGGAGAGCGATGCAGACACCCTGCCGGCTTGGGCCTCCACCGCAGGGACCTGCGCGTGCCGCCAGCACCCCGGTGCCGGCAGCGGCTTCGTGGAGCCCGGGGCGTCCCACGCCTGGGCCTGGCAACCGAAGGAGACCGCAGGTCCCTCCATTGCGAGCCCCAGCGTGCTCCGGGGAGAACGTCCGCCCAGGGAAAGACGAGTGCGAAGAGGGAAGCCGGGAGGAGAGAGGCAGGGCGCGCTTCGGGAGGCCCGGGCGCCCAGGCTGTGGGGCCGGCTTCTCCCGGGCCGGCGCCTGGCGTCCTCCGCGGGGAAGCGGTTGGCTGACTCGCCTTGGGTGTGGACGTGGTAGGTCAGGTCCCTCGACCTCCCTGTGAGAAACCAGGCAGGGTGGAATGCCATCCCCCGTCCCCGTCCACACACACGGCGCTCCCCGGAGAAGGATGCCTCCCCGGCGCTGAGCCTGTTCACCTCGAGTGAGCACCACAGCCTCACCGCCGGGAAGCAAGCCTGACGCCGAGCGGCCTTCCGCGTGCAGGCCTCTTTGGCGAAGAGAGAGAGCTGGGCCGCGGAAGGGTGGGGCGGAAGCCTCAGCAAGGCTGCCAGCCGGGCCTCGGGTGGGGGGCCGTCCTAGAAGGGGGCCCCCGACCTCGGCCTCGGCGAAGCACACGCGAGCACGTGGGAAGCAGCTTCTGCGGGGACCGAGAGGCCGGACCCCCAGCAGAGCGAACACACACGGTCTGAGGCTGCGGGAGGCCTTCTGACAGCAGCCCCGCTTCGCTGAGCCGGGCGCCCGCCCGCAGTCGAGCCCAGCGGGGCCGGCGTTCAGCGGGCACCGTGCTGCACACCCGGCTCGCGGGGAGGTCGGGAGGGCGACGCCGGCCTGCAGGCCCACCTCTCTGGGGGCGCCCGGAGCGGGGAGGCCAGCCCGAAGCGGACGGGCGAAGGGCCGAGCCCCTGCCGTGGCATTGCTTCCGGAGGACGCATTGGCCCAGCAAGCCCCACTCCGTCCCGGGAGGAGAGAAGCGGCTGTGACCCGTTCGAAGCACGGAGCAAGGCGCCCGGCCCTCAGCTCTTGAACGCGCTTCCCGGAGGGGGCTCTGTCAGCTCCACAATCCCCTATAGCAGCAGGCCTTCTCTCGGGCGCGGAGAGCGATGCAGACACCCTGCCGGCTTGGGCCTCCACCGCAGGGACCTGCGCGTGCCGCCAGCACCCCCGGGCCGGCAGCGGCTTCGGGGAGCCCGGGGCGTCCCACGCCTGGGCCTGGCAACCGAAGGAGACCGCAGGTCCCTCCATTGCGAGCCCCAGCGTGCTCCGGGGAGAACGTCCGCCCAGGGAAAGACGAGTGCGAAGAGGGAAGCCGGGAGGAGAGAGGCAGGGCGCGCTTCGGGAGGCCCGGGCGCCCAGGCTGTGGGGCCGGCTTCTCCCGGGCCGGCGCCTGGCGTCCTCCGCGGGGAAGCGGTTGGCTGACTCGCCTTGGGTGGGGACGTGGTAGGTCAGGCCCCTCGACCTCCCTGTGAGAAACCAGGCAGGGTGGAATGCCATCCCCCGTCCCCGTCCACACACACGGCGCTCCCCGGAGAAGGATGCCTCCCCGGCGCTGAGCCTGTTCACCTCGAGTGAGCACCACAGCCTCACCGCCGGGAAGCAAGCCTGACGCCGAGCGGCCTTCCGCGTGCAGGCCTCTTTGGCGAAGAGAGAGAGCTGGGCCGCGGAAGGGTGGGGCAGAAGCCTCAGCAAGGCTGCCAGCCGGGCCTCGGGTGGGGGGCCGTCCTAGAAGGGGGCCCCCGACCTCGGCCTCGGCGAAGCACACGCGAGCACGTGGGAAGCAGCTTCTGCGGGGACCGAGAGGCCGGACCCCCAGCAGAGCGAACACACACGGTCTGAGGCTGCGGGAGGCCATCTGACAGCAGCCCCGCTTCGCTGAGCCGGGCGCCCGCCCGCAGTCGAGCCCAGCGGGGCCGGCGTTCAGCGGGCACCGTGCTGCACACCCGGCTCGCGGGGAGGTCGGGAGGGCGACGCCGGCCTGCAGGCCCACCTCTCTGGGGGCGCCCGGAGCGGGGAGGCCAGCCCGAAGCGGACGGGCGAAGGGCCGAGCCCCTGCCGTGGCATTGCTTCCGGAGGACGCATTGGCCCAGCAAGCCCCACTCCGTCCCGGGAGGAGAGAAGCGGCTGTGACCCGTTCGAAGCACGGAGCAAGGCGCCCGGCCCTCAGCTCTTGAACGCGCTTCCCGGAGGGGGCTCTGTCAGCTCCACAATCCCCTATAGCAGCAGGCCTTCTCTCGGGCGCGGAGAGCGATGCAGACACCCTGCCGGCTTGGGCCTCCACCGCAGGGACCTGCGCGTGCCGCCAGCACCCCCGGGCCGGCAGCGGCTTCGGGGAGCCCGGGGCGTCCCACGCCTGGGCCTGGCAACCGAAGGAGACCGCAGGTCCCTCCATTCCGAGCCCCAGCGTGCTCCGGGGAGAACGTCCGCCCAGGGAAAGACGAGTGCGAAGAGGGAAGCCGGGAGGAGAGAGGCAGGGCGCGCTTCGGGAGGCCCGGGCGCCCAGGCTGTGGGGCCGGCTTCTCCCGGGCCGGCGCCTGGCGTCCTCCGCGGGGAAGCGGTTGGCTGACTCGCCTTGGGTGGGGACGTGGTAGGTCAGGCCCCTCGACCTCCCTGTGAGAAACCAGGCAGGGTGGAATGCCATCCCCCGTCCCCGTCCACACACACGGCGCTCCCCGGAGAAGGATGCCTCCCCGGCGCTGAGCCTGTTCACCTCGAGTGAGCACCACAGCCTCACCGCCGGGAAGCAAGCCTGACGCCGAGCGGCCTTCCGCGTGCAGGCCTCTTTGGCGCAGAGAGAGAGCTGGGCCGCGGCAGGGTGGGGCGGAAGCCTCAGCAAGGCTGCCAGCCGGGCCTCGGGTGGGGGGCCGTCCTAGAAGGGGGCCCCCGACCTCGGCCTCGGCGAAGCACACGCGAGCACGTGGGAAGCAGCTTCTGCGGGGACCGAGAGGCCGGACCCCCAGCAGAGCGAACACACACGGTCTGAGGCTGCGGGAGGCCTTCTGACAGCAGCCCCGCTTCGCTGAGCCGGGCGCCCGCCCGCAGTCGAGCCCAGCGGGGCCGGCGTTCAGCGGGCACCGTGCTGCACACCCGGCTCGCGGGGAGGTCGGGAGGGCGACGCCGGCCTGCAGGCCCACCTCTCTGGGGGCGCACGGAGCGGGGAGGCCAGCCCGAAGCGGACGGGCGAAGGGCCGAGCCCCTGCCGTGGCATTGCTTCCGGAGGACGCATTGGCCCAGCAAGCCCCACTCCGTCCCGGGAGGAGAGAAGCGGCTGTGACCCGTTCGAAGCACGGAGCAAGGCGCCCGGCCCTCAGCTCTTGAACGCGCTTCCCGGAGGGGGCTCTGTCAGCTCCACAATCCCCTATAGCAGCAGGCCTTCTCTCGGGCGCGGAGAGCGATGCAGACACCCTGCCGGCTTGGGCCTCCACCGCAGGGACCTGCGCGTGCCGCCAGCACCCCCGGGCCGGCAGCGGCTTCGGGGAGCCCGGGGCGTCCCACGCCTGGGCCTGGCAACCGAAGGAGACCGCAGGTCCCTCCATTCCGAGCCCCAGCGTGCTCCGGGGAGAACGTCCGCCCAGGGAAAGACGAGTGCGAAGAGGGAAGCCGGGAGGAGAGAGGCAGGGCGCGCTTCGGGAGGCCCGGGCGCCCAGGCTGTGGGGCCGGCTTCTCCCGGGCCGGCGCCTGGCGTCCTCCGCGGGGAAGCGGTTGGCTGACTCGCCTTGGGTGGGGACGTGGTAGGTCAGGCCCCTCGACCTCCCTGTGAGAAACCAGGCAGGGTGGAATGCCATCCCCCGTCCCCGTCCACACACACGGCGCTCCCCGGAGAAGGATGCCTCCCCGGCGCTGAGCCTGTTCACCTCGAGTGAGCACCACAGCCTCACCGCCGGGAAGCAAGCCTGACGCCGAGCGGCCTTCCGCGTGCAGGCCTCTTTGGCGAAGAGAGAGAGCTGGGCCGCGGCAGGGTGGGGCGGAAGCCGCAGCAAGGCTGCAAGCCGGGCCTCGGGTGGGGGGCCGTCCTAGAAGGGGGCCCCCGACCTCGGCCTCGGCGAAGCACACGCGAGCACGTGGGAAGCAGCTTCTGCGGGGACCGAGAGGCCGGACCCCCAGCAGAGCGAACACACACGGTCTGAGGCTGCGGGAGACCTTCTGACAGCAGCGCCGCTTCGCTGAGCCGGGCGCCCGCCCGCAGTCGAGCCCAGCGGGGCCGGCGTTCAGCGGGCGCCGTGCTGCACACCCGGCTCGCGGGGAGGTCGGGAGGGCGACGCCGGCCTGCAGGCCCACCTCTCTGGGGGCGCCCGGAGCGGGGAGGCCAGCCCGAAGCGGACGGGCGAAGGGCCGAGCCCCTGCCGTGGCATTGCTTCAGGAGGACGCATTGGCCCAGCAAGCCCCACTCCGTCCCGGGAGGAGAGAAGCGGCTGTGACCCGTTCGAAGCACGGAGCAAGGCGCCCGGCCCTCAGCTCTTGAACGCGCTTCCCGGAGGGGGCTCTGTCAGCTCCACATTCCCCTATAGCACCAGGCCTTCTCTCGGGCGCGGAGAGCGATGCAGACACCCTGCCGGCTTGGGCGTCCACCGCAGGGACCTGCGCGTGCCGCCGGCACCCCCGGGCTGGCAGCGGCTTCGGGGAGCCCGGGGCGTCCCACGCCTGGTCCTGGCAACCGAAGGAGACCGCAGGTCCCTCCATTCCGAGCCCCAGCGTGCTCCGGGGAGAACGTCCGCCCAGGGAAAGACGAGTGCGAAGAGGGAAGCCGGGAGGAGAGAGGCAGGGCGCGCTTCGGGAGGCCCGGGCGCCCAGGCTGTGGGGCCGGCTTCTCCCGGGCCGGCGCCTGGCGTCCTCCGCGGGGAAGCGGTTGGCTGACTCGCCTTGGGTGGGGACGTGGTAGGTCAGGCCCCTCGACCTCCCTGTGAGAAACCAGGCAGGGTGGAATGCCATCCCCCGTCCCCGTCCACACACACGGCGCTCCCCAGAGAAGTCTGCCTCCCCGGCGCTGAGCCTGTTCACCTCGAGTGAGCACCACAGCCTCACCGCCGGGAAGCAAGCCTGACGCCGAGCGGCCTTCCGCTTGCAGTCCTCTTTGGCGAAGAGAGAGCGCTGGGCCGCGGTAGGGTGGGGCGGAAGCCTCAGCAAGGCTGCCAGCCGGGCATCGGGTGGGGGGCCGTCAAAGAAGGGGCCCCCGACCTCGGCCTCGGCGAAGCACACGCGAGCACGTGGGAAGCAGCTTCTGCGGGGACCGAGAGGGCGGACCCCCAGCAGAGCGAACACACACGGTCTGAGGCTGCGGGAGGCCTTCTGACAGCAGCCCGCTTCGCTGAGCCGGGCGCCCGCCCGCAGTGGAGCCCAGCGGGGCCGGCGTTCAGCGGGCACCGTGCTGCACACCTGGCTCGCGGGGAGGTCGGGAGGGCGACGCCAGCCTGCAGGCCCACCTCTCTGGGGGCGCCCGGAGCGGGGAGGCCAGCCCGAAGCGGACGGGCGAAGGGCCGAGCCCCTGCCGTGCCATTGCTTCCGGAGGACGCATTGGCCCAGCAAGCCCCACTCCGTCCCGGGAGGAGAGAAGCGGCTGTGACCCGTTCGAAGCACGGAGCAAGGCGCCCGGCCCTCAGCTCTTGAACGCGCTTCCCGGAGGGGGCTCTGTCAGCTCCACAATCCCCTATAGCAGCAGGCCTTCTCTCGGGCGCGGAGAGCGATGCAGACACCCTGCCGGCTTGGGCCTCCACCGCAGGGACCTGCGCGTGCCGCCAGAACCCCGGGCCGGCAGCGGCTTCGGGGAGCCCGGGGCGTCCCACGCCTGGGCCTGGCAACCGAAGGAGACCGCAGGTCCCTCCATTCCGAGCCCCAGCGTGCTCCGGGGAGAACGTCCGCCCAGGGAAAGACGAGTGCGAAGAGGGAAGCCGGGAGGAGAGAGGCAGGGCGCGCTTCGGGAGGCCCGGGCGCCCAGGCTGTGGGGCCGGCTTCTCCCGGGCCGGCGCCTGGCGTCCTCCGCGGGGAAGCGGTTGGCTGACTCGCCTTGGGTGGGGACGTGGTAGGTCAGGCCCCTCGACCTCCCTGTGAGAAACCAGGCAGGGTGGAATGCCATCCCCCGTCCCCGTCCACACACACGGCGCTCCCCGGAGAAGGATGCCTCCCCGGCGCTGAGCCTGTTCACCTCGAGTGAGCACCACAGCCTCACCGCCGGGAAGCAAGCCTGACGCCGAGCGGCCTTCCGCGTGCAGGCCTCTTTGGCGAAGAGAGAGAGCTGGGCCGCGGCAGGGTGGGGCGGAAGCCTCAGCAAGGCTGCCAGCCGGGCCTCGGGTGGGGGGCCGTCCTAGAAGGGGGCCCCCGACCTCGGCCTCGGCGAAGCACACGCGAGCACGTGGGAAGCAGCTTCTGCGGGGACCGAGAGGCCGGACCCCCAGCAGAGCGAACACACACGGTCTGAGGCTGCGGGAGGCCTTCTGACAGCAGCCCCGCTTCGCTGAGCCGGGCGCCCGCCCGCAGTCGAGCCCAGCGGGGCCGGCGTTCAGCGGGCACCGTGCTGCACACCCGGCTCGCGGGGAGGTCGGGAGGGCGACGCCGGCCTGCAGGCCCACCTCTCTGGGGGCGCCCGGAGCGGGGAGGCCAGCCCGAAGCGGACGGGCGAAGGGCCGAGCCCCTGCCGTGGCATTGCTTCAGGAGGACGCATTGGCCCAGCAAGCCCCACTCCGTCCCGGGAGGAGAGAAGCGGCTGTGACCCGTTCGAAGCACGGAGCAAGGCGCCCGGCCCTCAGCTCTTGAACGCGCTTCCCGGAGGGGGCTCTGTCAGCTCCACATTCGCCTATAGCAGCAGGCCTTCTCTCGGGCGAGGAGAGCGATGCAGAGACCCTGCCGGCTTGGGCCTCCACCGCAGGGACCTGCGCGTGCCGCCAGCACCCCCGGGCCGGCAACGGCTTCGGGGAGCCCGGGGCGTCCCACGCCTGGGCCTGGCAACCGAAGGAGACCGCAGGTCCCTCCATTGCGAGCCCCAGCGTGCTCCGGGGAGAACGTCCGCCCAGGGAAAGACGAGTGCGAAGAGGGAAGCCGGGAGGAGAGAGGCAGGGCGCGCTTCGGGAGGCCCGGGCGCCCAGGCTGTGGGGCCGGCTTCTCCCGGGCCGGCGCCTGGCGTCCTCCGCGGGGAAGCGGTTGGCTGACTCGCCTTGGGTGGGGACGTGGTAGGTCAGGCCCCTCGACCTCCCTGTGAGAAACCAGGCAGGGTGGAATGCCATCCCCCGTCCCCGTCCACACACACGGCGCTCCCCGGAGAAGGATGCCTCCCCGGCGCTGAGCCTGTTCACCTCGAGTGAGCACCACAGCCTCACCGCCGGGAAGCAAGCCTGACGCCGAGCGGCCTTCCGCGTGCAGGCCTCTTTGGCGAAGAGAGAGAGCTGGGCCGCGGCAGGGTGGGGCGGAAGCCTCAGCAAGGCTGCCAGCCGGGCCTCGGGTGGGGGGCCGTCCTAGAAGGGGGCCCCCGACCTCGGCCTCGGCGAAGCACACGCGAGCACGTGGGAAGCAGCTTCTGCGGGGACCGAGAGGCCGGACCCCCAGCAGAGCGAACACACACGGTCTGAGGCTGCGGGAGGCCTTCTGACAGCAGCCCCGATGCGCTGAGCCGGGCGCCCGCCCGCAGTCGAGCCCAGCGGGGCCGGCGTTCAGCGGGCACCGTGCTGCACACCCGGCTCGCGGGGAGGTCGGGAGGGCGACGCCGGCCTGCAGGCCCACCTCTCTGGGGGCGCCCGGAGCGGGGAGGCCAGCCCGAAGCGGACGGGCGAAGGGCCGAGCCCCTGCCGTGGCATTGCTTCCGGAGGACGCATTGGCCCAGCAAGCCCCACTCCGTCCCGGGAGGAGAGAAGCGGCTGTGACCCGTTCGAAGCACGGAGCAAGGCGCCCGGCCCTCAGCTCTTGAACGCGCTTCCCGGAGGGGGCTCTGTCAGCTCCACATTCGCCTATAGCACCAGGCCTTCTCTCGGGCGAGGAGAGCGATGCAGAGACCCTGCCGGCTTGGGCCTCAACCGCAGGGACCTGCGCGTGCCGCCAGCACCCCCGGGCCGGCAGCGGCTTCGGGGAGCCCGGGGCATCCCACGCATGGGCCTGGCAACCGAAGGAGACCGCAGGTCCCTCCATTCCGAGCCCCAGCGTGCTCCGGGGAGAACGTCCGCCCAGGGAAAGACGAGTGCGAAGAGGGAAGCTGGGAGGAGAGAGGCAGGGCGCGCTTCGGGAGGCCCGGGCGCCCAGGCTGTGGGGCCGGCTTCTCCCGGGCCGGCGCCTCGCGTCCTCCTCGGGGAAGCGGTTGGCTGACTCGCCTTGGGTGGGGACGTGGTAGGTCAGGCCCCTCGACCTCCCTGTGAGAAACCAGGCAGGGTGGAATGCCATCCCCCGTCCCCGTCCACACACACGGCGCTCCCCGGAGAAGGATGCCTCCCCGGCGCTGAGCCTGTTCACCTCGAGTGAGCACCACAGCCTCACCGCCGGGAAGCAAGCCTGACGCCGAGCGGCCTTCCGCGTGCAGGCCTCTTTGGCGAAGAGAGAGAGCTGGGCCGCGGCAGGGTGGGGCGGAAGCCTCAGCAAGGCTGCCAGCCGGGCCTCGGGTGGGGGGCCGTCCTAGAAGGGGGCCCCCGACCTCGGCCTCGGCGAAGCACACGCGAGCACGTGGGAAGCAGCTTCTGCGGGGACCGAGAGGCCGGACCCCCAGCAGAGCGAACACACACGGTCTGAGGCTGCGGGAGGCCTTCTGACAGCAGCCCCGCTTCGCTGAGCCGGGCGCCCGCCCGCAGTCGAGCCCAGCGGGGCCGGCGTTCAGCGGGCACCGTGCTGCACACCCGGCTCGCGGGGAGGTCGGGAGGGCGACGCCGGCCTGCAGGCCCACCTCTCTGGGGGCGCCCGGAGCGGGGAGGCCAGCCCGAAGCGGACGGGCGAAGGGCCGAGCCCCTGCCGTGGCATTGCTTCAGGAGGACGCATTGGCCCAGCAAGCCCCACTCCGTCCCGGGAGGAGAGAAGCGGCTGTGACCCGTTCGAAGCACGGAGCAAGGCGCCCGGCCCTCAGCTCTTGAACGCGCTTCCCGGAGGGGGCTCTGTCAGCTCCACAATCCCCTATAGCAGCAGGCCTTCTCTCGGGCGCGGAGAGCGATGCAGACACCCTGCCGGCTTGGGCCTCCACCGCAGGGACCTGCGCGTGCCGCCAGCACCCCCGGGCCGGCAGCGGCTTCGGGGAGCCCGGGGCGTCCCACGCCTGGGCCTGGCAACCGAAGGAGACCGCAGGTCCCTCCATTGCGAGCCCCAGCGTGCTCCGGGGAGAACGTCCGCCCAGGGAAAGACGAGTGCGAAGAGGGAAGCCGGGAGGAGAGAGGCAGGGCGCGCTTCGGGAGGCCCGGGCGCCCAGGCTGTGGGGCCGGCTTCTCCCGGGCCGGCGCCTGGCGTCCTCCGCGGGGAAGCGGTTGGCTGACTCGCCTTGGGTGGGGACGTGGTAGGTCAGGCCCCTCGACCTCCCTGTGAGAAACCAGGCAGGGTGGAATGCCATCCCCCGTCCCCGTCCACACACACGGCGCTCCCCGGAGAAGGATGCCTCCCCGGCGCTGAGCCTGTTCACCTCGAGTGAGCACCACAGCCTCACCGCCGGGAAGCAAGCCTGACGCCGAGCGGCCTTCCGCGTGCAGGCCTCTTTGGCGAAGAGAGAGAGCTGGGCCGCGGCAGGGTGGGGCGGAAGCCTCAGCAAGGCTGCCAGCCGGGCCTCGGGTGGGGGGCCGTCCTAGAAGGGGGCCTCCGACCTCGGCCTCGGCGAAGCACACGCGAGCACGTGGGAAGCAGCTTCTGCGGGGACCGAGAGGCCGGACCCCCAGCAGAGCGAACACACACGGTCTGAGGCTGCGGGAGGCCTTCTGACAGCAGCCCCGCTTCGCTGAGCCGGGCGCCCGCCCGCAGTCGAGCCCAGCGGGGCCGGCGTTCAGCGGGCACCGTGCTGCACACCCGGCTCGCGGGGAGGTCGGGAGGGCGACGCCGGCCTGCAGGCCCACCTCTCTGGGGGCGCCCGGAGCGGGGAGGCCAGCCCGAAGCGGACGGGCGAAGGGCCGAGCCCCTGCCGTGGCATTGCTTCCGGAGGACGCATTGGCCCAGCAAGCCCCACTCCGTCCCGGGAGGAGAGAAGCGGCTGTGACCCGTTCGAAGCACGGAGCAAGGCGCCCGGCCCTCAGCTCTTGAACGCGCTTCCCGGAGGGGGCTCTGTCAGCTCCACAATCCCCTATAGCAGCAGGCCTTCTCTCGGGCGCGGAGAGCGATGCAGACACCCTGCCGGCTTGGGCCTCCACCGCAGGGACCTGCGCGTGCCGCCAGCACCCCCGGGCCGGCAGCGGCTTCGGGGAGCCCGGGGCGTCCCACGCCTGGGCCTGGCAACCGAAGGAGACCGCAGGTCCCTCCATTCCGAGCCCCAGCGTGCTCCGGGGAGAACGTCCGCCCAGGGAAAGACGAGTGCGAAGAGGGAAGCCGGGAGGAGAGAGGCAGGGCGCGCTTCGGGAGGCCCGGGCGCCCAGGCTGTGGGGCCGGCTTCTCCCGGGCCGGCGCCTGGCGTCCTCCGCGGGGAAGCGGTTGGCTGACTCGCCTTGGGTGGGGACGTGGTAGGTCAGGCCCCTCGACCTCCCTGTGAGAAACCAGGCAGGGTGGAATGCCATCCCCCGTCCCCGTCCACACACACGGCGCTCCCCGGAGAAGGATGCCTCCCCGGCGCTGAGCCTGTTCACCTCGAGTGAGCACCACAGCCTCACCGCCAGGAAGCAAGCCTGACGCCGAGCGGCCTTCCGCGTGCAGGCCTCTTTGGCGAAGAGAGAGAGCTGGGCCGCGGCAGGGTGGGACGGAAGCCTCAGCAAGGCTGCCAGCCGGGCCTCGGGTGGGGGGCCGTCCTAGAAGGGGGCCCCCGACCTCGGCCTCGGCGAAGCACACGCGAGCACGTGGGAAGCAGCTTCTGCGGGGACCGAGAGGCCGGACCCCCAGCAGAGCGAACACACACGGTCTGAGGCTGCGGGAGGCCTTCTGACAGCAGCCCCGCTTCGCTGAGCCGGGCGCCCGCCCGCAGTCGAGCCCAGCGGGGCCGGCGTTCAGCGGGCACCGTGCTGCACACCCGGCTCGCGGGGAGGTCGGGAGGGCGACGCCGGCCTGCAGGCCCACCTCTCTGGGGGCGCCCGGAGCGGGGAGGCCAGCCCGAAGCGGACGGGCGAAGGGCCGAGCCCCTGCCGTGGCATTGCTTCAGGAGGACGCATTGGCCCAGCAAGCCCCACTCCGTCCCGGGAGGAGAGAAGCGGCTGTGACCCGTTCGAAGCACGGAGCAAGGCGCCCGGCCCTCAGCTCTTGAACGCGCTTCCCGGAGGGGGCTCTGTCAGCTCCACATTCGCCTATAGCAGCAGGCCTTCTCTCGGGCGAGGAGAGCGATGCAGACACCCTGCCGGCTTGGGCCTCCACCGCAGGGACCTGCGCGTGCCGCCAGCACCCCCGGGGCGGCAGCGGCTTCGGGGAGCCCGGGGCGTCCCACGCCTGGGCCTGGCAACCGAAGGAGACCGCAGGTCCCTCCATTGCGAGCCCCAGCGTGCTCCGGGGAGAACGACCGCCCAGGGAAAGACGAGTGCGAAGAGGGAAGCCGGGAGGAGAGAGGCAGTGCGCGCTTCGGGAGGCCCGGGCGCCCAGGCTGTGGGGCCGGCTTCTCCCGGGCCGGCGCCTGGCGTCCTCCGCGGGGAAGCGGTTGGCTGACTCGCCTTGGGTGGGGACGTGGTAGGTCAGGCCCCTCGACCTCCCTGTGAGAAACCAGGCAGGGTGGAATGCCATCCCCCGTCCCCGTCCACACACACGGCGCTCCCCGGAGAAGGATGCCTCCCCGGCGCTGAGCCTGTTCACCTCGAGTGAGCACCACAGCCTCACCGCCGGGAAGCAAGCCTGACGCCGAGCGGCCTTCCGCGTGCAGGCCTCTTTGGCGAAGAGAGAGAGCTGGGCCGCGGCAGGGTGGGGCGGAAGCCTCAGCAAGGCTGCCAGCCGGGCCTCGGGTGGGGGGCCGTCCTAGAAGGGGGCCCCCGACCTCGGTCTCGGCGAAGCACACGCGAGCACGTGGGAAGCAGCTTCTGCGGGGACCGAGAGGCCGGACCCCCAGCAGAGCGAACACACACGGTCTGAGGCTGCGGGAGGCCTTCTGACAGCAGCCCCGCTTCGCTGAGCCGGGCGCCCGCCCGCAGTCGAGCCCAGCGGGGCCGGCGTTCAGCGGGCACCGTGCTGCACACCCGGCTCGCGGGGAGGTCGGGAGGGCGACGCCGGCCTGCAGGCCCACCTCTCTGGGGGCGCCCGGAGCGGGGAGGCCAGCCCGAAGCGGACGGGCGAAGGGCCGAGCCCCTGCCGTGGCATTGCTTCAGGAGGACGCATTGGCCCAGCAAGCCCCACTCCGTCCCGGGAGGAGAGAAGCGGCTGTGACCCGTTCGAAGCACGGAGCAAGGCGCCCGGCCCTCAGCTCTTGAACGCGCTTCCCGGAGGGGGCTCTGTCAGCTCCACATTCGCCTATAGCAGCAGGCCTTCTCTCGGGCGAGGAGAGCGATGCAGACACCCTGCCGGCTTGGGCCTCCACCGCAGGGACCTGCGCGTGCCGCCAGCACCCCCGGGCCGGCAGCGGCTTCGGGGAGCCCGGGGCGTCCCACGCCTGGGCCTGGCAACCGAAGGAGACCGCAGGTCCCTCCATTCCGAGCCCCAGCGTGCTCCGGGGAGAACGTCCGCCCAGGGAAAGACGAGTGCGAAGAGGGAAGCCGGGAGGAGAGAGGCAGGGCGCGCTTCGGGAGGCCCGGGCGCCCAGGCTGTGGGGCCGGCTTCTCCCGGGCCGGCGCCTGGCGTCCTCCGCGGGGAAGCGGTTGGCTGACTCGCCTTGGGTGGGGACGTGGTAGGTCAGGCCCCTCGACCTCCCTGTGAGAAACCAGGCAGGGTGGAATGCCATCCCCCGTCCCCGTCCACACACACGGCGCTCCCCGGAGAAGGATGCCTCCCCGGCGCTGAGCCTGTTCACCTCGAGTGAGCACCACAGCCTCACCGCCGGGAAGCAAGCCTGACGCCGAGCGGCCTTCCGCGTGCAGGCCTCTTTGGCGAAGAGAGAGAGCTGGGCCGCGGCAGGGTGGGGCGGAAGCCTCAGCAAGGCTGCCAGCCGGGCCTCGGGTGGGGGGCCGTCCTAGAAGGGGGCCCCCGACCTCGGCCTCGGCGAAGCACACGCGAGCACGTGGGAAGCAGCTTCTGCGGGGACCGAGAGGCCGGACCCCCAGCAGAGCGAACACACACGGTCTGAGGCTGCGGGAGGCCTTCTGACAGCAGCCCCGCTTCGCTGAGCCGGGCGCCCGCCCGCAGTCGAGCCCAGCGGGGCCGGCGTTCAGCGGGCACCGTGCTGCACACCCGGCTCGCGGGGAGGTCGGGAGGGCGACGCCGGCCTGCAGGCCCACCTCTCTGGGGGCGCCCGGAGCGGGGAGGCCAGCCCGAAGCGGACGGGCGAAGGGCCGAGCCCCTGCCGTGGCATTGCTTCAGGAGGACGCATTGGCCCAGCAAGCCCCACTCCGTCCCGGGAGGAGAGAAGCGGCTGTGACCCGTTCGAAGCACGGAGCAAGGCGCCCGGCCCTCAGCTCTTGAACGCGCTTCCCGGAGGGGGCTCTGTCAGCTCCACATTCCCCTATAGCAGCAGGCCTTCTCTCGGGCGCGGAGAGCGATGCAGACACCCTGCCGGCTTGGGCCTCCACCGCAGGGACCTGCGCGTGCCGCCAGAACCCCGGGCCGGCAGCGGCTTCGGGGAGCCCGGGGCGTCCCACGCCTGGGCCTGGCAACCGAAGGAGACCGCAGGTCCCTCCATTCCGAGCCCCAGCGTGCTCCGGGGAGAACGTCCGCCCAGGGAAAGACGAGTGCGAAGAGGGAAGCCGGGAGGAGAGAGGCAGGGCGCGCTTCGGGAGGCCCGGGCGCCCAGGCTGTGGGGCCGGCTTCTCCCGGGCCGGCGCCTGGCGTCCTCCGCGGGGAAGCGGTTGGCTGACTCGCCTTGGGTGGGGACGTGGTAGGTCAGGCCCCTCGACCTCCCTGTGAGAAACCAGGCAGGGTGGAATGCCATCCCCCGTCCCCGTCCACACACACGGCGCTCCCCGGAGAAGGATGCCTCCCCGGCGCTGAGCCTGTTCACCTCGAGTGAGCACCACAGCCTCACCGCCGGGAAGCAAGCCTGACGCCGAGCGGCCTTCCGCGTGCAGGCCTCTTTGGCGAAGAGAGAGAGCTGGGCCGCGGCAGGGTGGGGCGGAAGCCTCAGCAAGGCTGCCAGCCGGGCCTCGGGTGGGGGGCCGTCCTAGAAGGGGGCCCCCGACCTCGGCCTCGGCGAAGCACACGCGAGCACGTGGGAAGCAGCTTCTGCGGGGACCGAGAGGCCGGACCCCCAGCAGAGCGAACACACACGGTCTGAGGCTGCGGGAGGCCTTCTGACAGCAGCCCCGATGCGCTGAGCCGGGCGCCCGCCCGCAGTCGAGCCCAGCGGGGCCGGCGTTCAGCGGGCACCGTGCTGCACACCCGGCTCGCGGGGAGGTCGGGAGGGCGACGCCGGCCTGCAGGCCCACCTCTCTGGGGGCGCCCGGAGCGGGGAGGCCAGCCCGAAGCGGACGGGCGAAGGGCCGAGCCCCTGCCGTGGCATTGCTTCCGGAGGACGCATTGGCCCAGCAAGCCCCACTCCGTCCCGGGAGGAGAGAAGCGGCTGTGACCCGTTCGAAGCACGGAGCAAGGCGCCCGGCCCTCAGCTCTTGAACGCGCTTCCCGGAGGGGGCTCTGTCAGCTCCACATTCGCCTATAGCACCAGGCCTTCTCTCGGGCGAGGAGAGCGATGCAGAGACCCTGCCGGCTTGGGCCTCCACCGCAGGGACCTGCGCGTGCCGCCAGCACCCCCGGGCCGGCAGCGGCTTCGGGGAGCCCGGGGCATCCCACGCCTGGGCCTGGCAACCGAAGGAGACCGCAGGTCCCTCCATTCCGAGCCCCAGCGTGCTCCGGGGAGAACGTCCGCCCAGGGAAAGACGAGTGCGAAGAGGGAAGCTGGGAGGAGAGAGGCAGGGCGCGCTTCGGGAGGCCCGGGCGCCCAGGCTGTGGGGCCGGCTTCTCCCGGGCCGGCGCCTCGCGTCCTCCTCGGGGAAGCGGTTGGCTGACTCGCCTTGGGTGGGGACGTGGTAGGTCAGGCCCCTCGACCTCCCTGTGAGAAACCAGGCAGGGTGGAATGCCATCCCCCGTCCCCGTCCACACACACGGCGCTCCCCGGAGAAGGATGCCTCCCCGGCGCTGAGCCTGTTCACCTCGAGTGAGCACCACAGCCTCACCGCCGGGAAGCAAGCCTGACGCCGAGCGGCCTTCCGCGTGCAGGCCTCTTTGGCGAAGAGAGAGAGCTGGGCCGCGGCAGGGTGGGGCGGAAGCCTCAGCAAGGCTGCCAGCCGGGCCTCGGGTGGGGGGCCGTCCTAGAAGGGGGCCTCCGACCTCGGCCTCGGCGAAGCACACGCGAGCACGTGGGAAGCAGCTTCTGCGGGGACCGAGAGGCCGGACCCCCAGCAGAGCGAACACACACGGTCTGAGGCTGCGGGAGGCCTTCTGACAGCAGCCCCGCTTCGCTGAGCCGGGCGCCCGCCCGCAGTCGAGCCCAGCGGGGCCGGCGTTCAGCGGGCACCGTGCTGCACACCCGGCTCGCGGGGAGGTCGGGAGGGCGACGCCGGCCTGCAGGCCCACCTCTCTGGGGGCGCCCGGAGCGGGGAGGCCAGCCCGAAGCGGACGGGCGAAGGGCCGAGCCCCTGCCGTGGCATTGCTTCCGGAGGACGCATTGGCCCAGCAAGCCCCACTCCGTCCCGGGAGGAGAGAAGCGGCTGTGACCCGTTCGAAGCACGGAGCAAGGCGCCCGGCCCTCAGCTCTTGAACGCGCTTCCCGGAGGGGGCTCTGTCAGCTCCACAATCCCCTATAGCAGCAGGCCTTCTCTCGGGCGCGGAGAGCGATGCAGACACCCTGCCGGCTTGGGCCTCCACCGCAGGGACCTGCGCGTGCCGCCAGCACCCCCGGGCCGGCAGCGGCTTCGGGGAGCCCGGGGCGTCCCACGCCTGGGCCTGGCAACCGAAGGAGACCGCAGGTCCCTCCATTCCGAGCCCCAGCGTGCTCCGGGGAGAACGTCCGCCCAGGGAAAGACGAGTGCGAAGAGGGAAGCCGGGAGGAGAGAGGCAGGGCGCGCTTCGGGAGGCCCGGGCGCCCAGGCTGTGGGGCCGGCTTCTCCCGGGCCGGCGCCTGGCGTCCTCCGCGGGGAAGCGGTTGGCTGACTCGCCTTGGGTGGGGACGTGGTAGGTCAGGCCCCTCGACCTCCCTGTGAGAAACCAGGCAGGGTGGAATGCCATCCCCCGTCCCCGTCCACACACACGGCGCTCCCCGGAGAAGGATGCCTCCCCGGCGCTGAGCCTGTTCACCTCGAGTGAGCACCACAGCCTCACCGCCAGGAAGCAAGCCTGACGCCGAGCGGCCTTCCGCGTGCAGGCCTCTTTGGCGAAGAGAGAGAGCTGGGCCGCGGCAGGGTGGGACGGAAGCCTCAGCAAGGCTGCCAGCCGGGCCTCGGGTGGGGGGCCGTCCTAGAAGGGGGCCCCCGACCTCGGCCTCGGCGAAGCACACGCGAGCACGTGGGAAGCAGCTTCTGCGGGGACCGAGAGGCCGGACCCCCAGCAGAGCGAACACACACGGTCTGAGGCTGCGGGAGGCCTTCTGACAGCAGCCCCGCTTCGCTGAGCCGGGCGCCCGCCCGCAGTCGAGCCCAGCGGGGCCGGCGTTCAGCGGGCACCGTGCTGCACACCCGGCTCGCGGGGAGGTCGGGAGGGCGACGCCGGCCTGCAGGCCCACCTCTCTGGGGGCGCCCGGAGCGGGGAGGCCAGCCCGAAGCGGACGGGCGAAGGGCCGAGCCCCTGCCGTGGCATTGCTTCAGGAGGACGCATTGGCCCAGCAAGCCCCACTCCGTCCCGGGAGGAGAGAAGCGGCTGTGACCCGTTCGAAGCACGGAGCAAGGCGCCCGGCCCTCAGCTCTTGAACGCGCTTCCCGGAGGGGGCTCTGTCAGCTCCACATTCGCCTATAGCAGCAGGCCTTCTCTCGGGCGAGGAGAGCGATGCAGACACCCTGCCGGCTTGGGCCTCCACCGCAGGGACCTGCGCGTGCCGCCAGCACCCCCGGGGCGGCAGCGGCTTCGGGGAGCCCGGGGCGTCCCACGCCTGGGCCTGGCAACCGAAGGAGACCGCAGGTCCCTCCATTGCGAGCCCCAGCGTGCTCCGGGGAGAACGACCGCCCAGGGAAAGACGAGTGCGAAGAGGGAAGCCGGGAGGAGAGAGGCAGTGCGCGCTTCGGGAGGCCCGGGCGCCCAGGCTGTGGGGCCGGCTTCTCCCGGGCCGGCGCCTGGCGTCCTCCGCGGGGAAGCGGTTGGCTGACTCGCCTTGGGTGGGGACGTGGTAGGTCAGGCCCCTCGACCTCCCTGTGAGAAACCAGGCAGGGTGGAATGCCATCCCCCGTCCCCGTCCACACACACGGCGCTCCCCGGAGAAGGATGCCTCCCCGGCGCTGAGCCTGTTCACCTCGAGTGAGCACCACAGCCTCACCGCCGGGAAGCAAGCCTGACGCCGAGCGGCCTTCCGCGTGCAGGCCTCTTTGGCGAAGAGAGAGAGCTGGGCCGCGGCAGGGTGGGGCGGAAGCCTCAGCAAGGCTGCCAGCCGGGCCTCGGGTGGGGGGCCGTCCTAGAAGGGGGCCCCCGACCTCGGTCTCGGCGAAGCACACGCGAGCACGTGGGAAGCAGCTTCTGCGGGGACCGAGAGGCCGGACCCCCAGCAGAGCGAACACACACGGTCTGAGGCTGCGGGAGGCCTTCTGACAGCAGCCCCGCTTCGCTGAGCCGGGCGCCCGCCCGCAGTCGAGCCCAGCGGGGCCGGCGTTCAGCGGGCACCGTGCTGCACACCCGGCTCGCGGGGAGGTCGGGAGGGCGACGCCGGCCTGCAGGCCCACCTCTCTGGGGGCGCCCGGAGCGGGGAGGCCAGCCCGAAGCGGACGGGCGAAGGGCCGAGCCCCTGCCGTGGCATTGCTTCCGGAGGACGCATTGGCCCAGCAAGCCCCACTCCGTCCCGGGAGGAGAGAAGCGGCTGTGACCCGTTCGAAGCACGGAGCAAGGCGCCCGGCCCTCAGCTCTTGAACGCGCTTCCCGGAGGGGGCTCTGTCAGCTCCACATTCGCCTATAGCACCAGGCCTTCTCTCGGGCGAGGAGAGCGATGCAGAGACCCTGCCGGCTTGGGCCTCCACCGCAGGGACCTGCGCGTGCCGCCAGCACCCCCGGGCCGGCAGCGGCTTCGGGGAGCCCGGGGCATCCCACGCCTGGGCCTGGCAACCGAAGGAGACCGCAGGTCCCTCCATTCCGAGCCCCAGCGTGCTCCGGGGAGAACGTCCGCCCAGGGAAAGACGAGTGCGAAGAGGGAAGCTGGGAGGAGAGAGGCAGGGCGCGCTTCGGGAGGCCCGGGCGCCCAGGCTGTGGGGCCGGCTTCTCCCGGGCCGGCGCCTCGCGTCCTCCTCGGGGAAGCGGTTGGCTGACTCGCCTTGGGTGGGGACGTGGTAGGTCAGGCCCCTCGACCTCCCTGTGAGAAACCAGGCAGGGTGGAATGCCATCCCCCGTCCCCGTCCACACACACGGCGCTCCCCGGAGAAGGATGCCTCCCCGGCGCTGAGCCTGTTCACCTCGAGTGAGCACCACAGCCTCACCGCCGGGAAGCAAGCCTGACGCCGAGCGGCCTTCCGCGTGCAGGCCTCTTTGGCGAAGAGAGAGAGCTGGGCCGCGGCAGGGTGGGGCGGAAGCCTCAGCAAGGCTGCCAGCCGGGCCTCGGGTGGGGGGCCGTCCTAGAAGGGGGCCTCCGACCTCGGCCTCGGCGAAGCACACGCGAGCACGTGGGAAGCAGCTTCTGCGGGGACCGAGAGGCCGGACCCCCAGCAGAGCGAACACACACGGTCTGAGGCTGCGGGAGGCCTTCTGACAGCATCCCCGCTTCGCTGAGCCGGGCGCCCGCCCGCAGTCGAGCCCAGCGGGGCCGGCGTTCAGCGGGCACCGTGCTGCACACCCGGCTCGCGGGGAGGTCGGGAGGGCGACGCCGGCCTGCAGGCCCACCTCTCTGGGGACGCCCGGAGCGGGGAGGCCAGCCCGAAGCGGACGGGCGAAGGGCCGAGCCCCTGCCGTGGCATTGCTTCAGGAGGACGCATTGGCCCAGCAAGCCCCACTCCGTCCCGGGAGGAGAGAAGCGGCTGTGACCCGTTCGAAGCACGGAGCAAGGCGCCCGGCCCTCAGCTCTTGAACGCGCTTCCCGGAGGGGGCTCTGTCAGCTCCACAATCCCCTATAGCAGCAGGCCTTCTCTCGGGCGCTGAGAGCGATGCACCCTGCCGGCTTGGGCCTCCACCGCAGGGACCTGCGCGTGCCGCCAGCACCCCCGGGCCGGCAGCGGCTTCGCGGAGCCCGGGGCGTCCCACGCCTGGGCCTGGCAACCGAAGGAGACCGCAGGTCCCTCCATTCCGAGCCCCAGCGTGCTCCGGGGAGAACGTCCGCCCAGGGAAAGACGAGTGCGAAGAGGGAAGCCGGGAGGAGAGAGGCAGGGCGCGCTTCGGGAGGCCCGGGCGCCCAGGCTGTGGGGCCGGCTTCTCCCGGGCCGGCGCCTGGCGTCCTCCGCGGGGAAGCGGTTGGCTGACTCGCCTTGGGTGGGGACGTGGTAGGTCAGGCCCCTCGACCTCCCTGTGAGAAACCAGGCAGGGTGGAATGCCATCCCCCGTCCCCGTCCACACACACGGCGCTCCCCGGAGAAGGATGCCTCCCCGGCGCTGAGCCTGTTCACCTCGAGTGAGCACCACAGCCTCACCGCCGGGAAGCAAGCCTGACGCCGAGCGGCCTTCCGCGTGCAGGCCTCTTTGGCGAAGAGAGAGAGCTGGGCCGCGGCAGGGTGGGGCGGAAGCCTCAGCAAGGCTGCCAGCCGGGCCTCGGGTGGGGGGCCGTCCTAGAAGGGGGCCCCCGACCTCGGCCTCGGCGAAGCACACGCGAGCACGTGGGAAGCAGCTTCTGCGGGGACCGAGAGGCCGGACCCCCAGCAGAGCGAACACACACGGTCTGAGGCTGCGGGAGGCCTTCTGACAGCAGCCCCGCTTCGCTGAGCCGGGCGCCCGCCCGCAGTCGAGCCCAGCGGGGCCGGCGTTCAGCGGGCACCGTGCTGCACACCCGGCTCGCGGGGAGGTCGGGAGGGCGACGCCGGCCTGCAGGCCCACCTCTCTGGGGGCGCCCGGAGCGGGGAGGCCAGCCCGAAGCGGACGGGCGAAGGGCCGAGCCCCTGCCGTGGCATTGCTTCAGGAGGACGCATTGGCCCAGCAAGCCCCACTCCGTCCCGGGAGGAGAGAAGCGGCTGTGACCCGTTCGAAGCACGGAGCAAGGCGCCCGGCCCTCAGCTCTTGAACGCGCTTCCCGGAGGGGGCTCTGTCAGCTCCACATTCGCCTATAGCAGCAGGCCTTCTCTCGGGCGAGGAGAGCGATGCAGACACCCTGCCGGCTTGGGCCTCCACCGCAGGGACCTGCGCGTGCCGCCAGCACCCCCGGGCCGGCAGCGGCTTCGGGGAGCCCGGGGCGTCCCACGCCTGGGCCTGGCAACCGAAGGAGACCGCAGGTCCCTCCATTGCGAGCCCCAGCGTGCTCCGGGGAGAACGTCCGCCCAGGGAAAGACGAGTGCGAAGAGGGAAGCCGGGAGGAGAGAGGCAGTGCGCGCTTCGGGAGGCCCGGGCGCCCAGGCTGTGGGGCCGGCTTCTCCCGGGCCGGCGCCTGGCGTCCTCCGCGGGGAAGCGGTTGGCTGACTCGCCTTGGGTGGGGACGTGGTAGGTCAGGCCCCTCGACCTCCCTGTGAGAAACCAGGCAGGGTGGAATGCCATCCCCCGTCCCCGTCCACACACACGGCGCTCCCCGGAGAAGGATGCCTCCCCGGCGCTGAGCCTGTTCACCTCGAGTGAGCACCACAGCCTCACCGCCGGGAAGCAAGCCTGACGCCGAGCGGCCTTCCGCGTGCAGGCCTCTTTGGCGAAGAGAGAGAGCTGGGCCGCGGCAGGGTGGGGCGGAAGCCTCAGCAAGGCTGCCAGCCGGGCCTCGGGTGGGGGGCCGTCCTAGAAGGGGGCCTCCGACCTCGGCCTCGGCGAAGCACACGCGAGCACGTGGGAAGCAGCTTCTGCGGGGACCGAGAGGCCGGACCCCCAGCAGAGCGAACACACACGGTCTGAGGCTGCGGGAGGGGTTCTGACAGCAGCCCCGCTTCGCTGAGCCGGGCGCCCGCCCGCAGTCGAGCCCAGCGGGGCCGGCGTTCAGCGGGCACCGTGCTGCACACCCGGCTCGCGGGGAGGTCGGGAGGGCGACGCCGGCCTGCAGGCCCACCTCTCTGGGGGCGCCCGGAGCGGGGAGGCCAGCCCGAAGCGGACGGGCGAAGGGCCGAGCCCCTGCCGTGGCATTGCTTCAGGAGGACGCATTGGCCCAGCAAGCCCCACTCCGTCCCGGGAGGAGAGAAGCGGCTGTGACCCGTTCGAAGCACGGAGCAAGGCGCCCGGCCCTCAGCTCTTGAACGCGCTTCCCGGAGGGGGCTCTGTCAGCTCCACATTCGCCTATAGCAGCAGGCCTTCTCTCGGGCGAGGAGAGCGATGCAGACACCCTGCCGGCTTGGGCCTCCACCGCAGGGACCTGCGCGTGCCGCCAGCACCCCCGGGCCGGCAGCAGCTTCGGGGAGCCCGGGGCGTCCCACGCCTGGGCCTGGCAACCGAAGGAGACCGCAGGTCCCTCCATTCCGAGCCCCAGCGTGCTCCGGGGAGAACGTCCGCCCAGGGAAAGACGAGTGCGAAGAGGGAAGCCGGGAGGAGAGAGGCAGGGCGCGCTTCGGGAGGCCCGGGCGCCCAGGCTGTGGGGCCGGCTTCTCCCGGGCCGTCGCCTGGCGTCCTCCGCGGGGAAGCGGTTGGCTGACTCGCCTTGGGTGGGGACGTGGTAGGTCAGGCCCCTCGACCTCCCTGTGAGAAACCAGGCAGGGTGGAATGCCATCCCCCGTCCCCGTCCACACACACGGCGCTCCCCGGAGAAGGATGCCTCCCCGGCGCTGAGCCTGTTCACCTCGAGTGAGCACCACAGCCTCACCGCCGGGAAGCAAGCCTGACGCCGAGCGGCCTTCCGCGTGCAGGCCTCTTTGGCGAAGAGAGAGAGCTGGGCCGCGGCAGGGTGGGGCGGAAGCCTCAGCAAGGCTGCCAGCCGGGCCTCGGGTGGGGGGCCGTCCTAGAAGGGGGCCCCCGACCTCGGCCTCGGCGAAGCACACGCGAGCACGTGGGAAGCAGCTTCTGCGGGGACCGAGAGGCCGGACCCCCAGCAGAGCGAACACACACGGTCTGAGGCTGCGGGAGGCCTTCTGACAGCAGCCCCGCTTCGCTGAGCCGGGCGCCCGCCCGCAGTCGAGCCCAGCGGGGCCGGCGTTCAGCGGGCACCGTGCTGCACACCCGGCTCGCGGGGAGGTCGGGAGGGCGACGCCGGCCTGCAGGCCCACCTCTCTGGGGGCGCCCGGAGCGGGGAGGCCAGCCCGAAGCGGACGGGCGAAGGGCCGAGCCCCTGCCGTGGCATTGCTTCAGGAGGACGCATTGGCCCAGCAAGCCCCACTCCGTCCCGGGAGGAGAGAAGCGGCTGTGACCCGTTCGAAGCACGGAGCAAGGCGCCCGGCCCTCAGCTCTTGAACGCGCTTCCCGGAGGGGGCTCTGTCAGCTCCACATTCGCCTATAGCAGCAGGCCTTCTCTCGGGCGAGGAGAGCGATGCAGACACCCTGCCGGCTTGGGCCTCCACCGCAGGGACCTGCGCGTGCCGCCAGCACCCCCGGGCCGGCAGCGGCTTCGGGGAGCCCGGGGCGTCCCACGCCTGGGCCTGGCAACCGAAGGAGACCGCAGGTCCCTCCATTGCGAGCCCCAGCGTGCTCCGGGGAGAACGTCCGCCCAGGGAAAGACGAGTGCGAAGAGGGAAGCCGGGAGGAGAGAGGCAGGGCGCGCTTCGGGAGGCCCGGGCGCCCAGGCTGTGGGGCCGGCTTCTCCCGGGCCGGCGCCTGGCGTCCTCCGCGGGGAAGCGGTTGGCTGACTCGCCTTGGGTGGGGACGTGGTAGGTCAGGCCCCTCGACCTCCCTGTGAGAAACCAGGCAGGGTGGAATGCCATCCCCCGTCCCCGTCCACACACACGGCGCTCCCCGGAGAAGGATGCCTCCCCGGCGCTGAGCCTGTTCACCTCGAGTGAGCACCACAGCCTCACCGCCGGGAAGCAAGCCTGACGCCGAGCGGCCTTCCGCGTGCAGGCCTCTTTGGCGAAGAGAGAGAGCTGGGCCGCGGCAGGGTGGGGCGGAAGCCTCAGCAAGGCTGCCAGCCGGGCCTCGGGTGGGGGGCCGTCCTAGAAGGGGGCCCCCGACCTCGGCCTCGGCGAAGCACACGCGAGCACGTGGGAAGCAGCTTCTGCGGGGACCGAGAGGCCGGACCCCCAGCAGAGCGAACACACACGGTCTGAGGCTGCGGGAGGCCTTCTGACAGCAGCCCCGCTTCGCTGAGCCGGGCGCCCGCCCGCAGTCGAGCCCAGCGGGGCCGGCGTTCAGCGGGCACCGTGCTGCACATCCGGCTCGCGGGGAGGTCGGGAGGGCGACGCCGGCCTGCAGGCCCACCTCTCTGGGGGCGCCCGGAGCGGGGAGGCCAGCCCGAAGCGGACGGGCGAAGGGCCGAGCCCCTGCCGTGGCATTGCTTCAGGAGGACGCATTGGCCCAGCAAGCCCCACTCTGTCCCGGGAGGAGAGAAGCGGCTGTGACCCGTTCGAAGCACGGAGCAAGGCGCCCGGCCCTCAGCTCTTGAACGCGCTTCCCGGAGGGGGCTCTGTCAGCTCCACATTCGCCTATAGCAGCAGGCCTTCTCTCGGGCGAGGAGAGCGATGCAGACACCCTGCCGGCTTGGGCCTCCACCGCAGGGACCTGCGCGTGCCGCCAGCACCCCCGGGCCGGCAGCGGCTTCGGGGAGCCCGGGGCGTCCCACGCCTGGGCCTGGCAACCGAAGGAGACCGCAGGTCCCTCCATTGCGAGCCCCAGCGTGCTCCGGGGAGAACGTCCGCCCAGGGAAAGACGAGTGCGAAGAGGGAAGCCGGGAGGAGAGAGGCAGGGCGCGCTTCGGGAGGCCCGGGCGCCCAGGCTGTGGGGCCGGCTTCTCCCGGGCCGGCGCCTGGCGTCCTCCGCGGGGAAGCGGTTGGCTGACTCGCCTTGGGTGGGGACGTGGTAGGTCAGGCCCCTCGACCTCCCTGTGAGAAACCAGGCAGGGTGGAATGCCATCCCCCGTCCCCGTCCACACACACGGCGCTCCCCGGAGAAGGATGCCTCCCCGGCGCTGAGCCTGTTCACCTCGAGTGAGCACCACAGCCTCACCGCCGGGAAGCAAGCCTGACGCCGAGCGGCCTTCCGCGTGCAGGCCTCTTTGGCGAAGAGAGAGAGCTGGGCCGCGGCAGGGTGGGGCGGAAGCCTCAGCAAGGCTGCCAGCCGGGCCTCGGGTGGGGGGCCGTCCTAGAAGGGGGCCCCCGACCTCGGCCTCGGCGAAGCACACGCGAGCACGTGGGAAGCAGCTTCTGCGGGGACCGAGAGGCCGGACCCCCAGCAGAGCGAACACACACGGTCTGAGGCTGCGGGAGGCCTTCTGACAGCAGCCCCGCTTCGCTGAGCCGGGCGCCCGCCCGCAGTCGAGCCCAGCGGGGCCGGCGTTCAGCGGGCACCGTGCTGCACACCCGGCTCGCGGGGAGGTCGGGAGGGCGACGCCGGCCTGCAGGCCCACCTCTCTGGGGGCGCCCGGAGCGGGGAGGCCAGCCCGAAGCGGACGGGCGAAGGGCCGAGCCCCTGCCGTGGCATTGCTTCAGGAGGACGCATTGGCCCAGCAAGCCCCACTCCGTCCCGGGAGGAGAGAAGCGGCTGTGACCCGTTCGAAGCACGGAGCAAGGCGCCCGGCCCTCAGCTCTTGAACGCGCTTCCCGGAGGGGGCTCTGTCAGCTCCACATTCGCCTATAGCAGCAGGCCTTCTCTCGGGCGAGGAGAGCGATGCAGACACCCTGCCGGCTTGGGCCTCCACCGCAGGGACCTGCGCGTGCCGCCAGCACCCCCGGGCCGGCAGCGGCTTCGGGGAGCCCGGGGCGTCCCACGCCTGGGCCTGGCAACCGAAGGAGACCGCAGGTCCCTCCATTGCGAGCCCCAGCATGCTCCGGGGAGAACGTCCGCCCAGGGAAAGACGAGTGCGAAGAGGGAAGCCGGGAGGAGAGAGGCAGGGCGCGCTTCGGGAGGCCCGGGCGCCCAGGCTGTGGGGCCGGCTTCTCCCGGGCCGGCGCCTGGCGTCCTCCGCGGGGAAGCGGTTGGCTGACTCGCCTTGGGTGGGGACGTGGTAGGTCAGGCCCCTCGACCTCCCTGTGAGAAACCAGGCAGGGTGGAATGCCATCCCCCGTCCCCGTCCACACACACGGCGCTCCCCGGAGAAGGATGCCTCCCCGGCGCTGAGCCTGTTCACCTCGAGTGAGCACCACAGCCTCACCGCCGGGAAGCAAGCCTGACGCCGAGCGGCCTTCCGCGTGCAGGCCTCTTTGGCGAAGAGAGAGAGCTGGGCCGCGGCAGGGTGGGGCGGAAGCCTCAGCAAGGCTGCCAGCCGGGCCTCGGGTGGGGGGCCGTCCTAGAAGGGGGCCTCCGACCTCGGCCTCGGCGAAGCACACGCGAGCACGTGGGAAGCAGCTTCTGCGGGGACCGAGAGGCCGGACCCCCAGCAGAGCGAACACACACGGTCTGAGGCTGCGGGAGGCCTTCTGACAGCATCCCCGCTTCGCTGAGCCGGGCGCCCGCCCGCAGTCGAGCCCAGCGGGGCCGGCGTTCAGCGGGCACCGTGCTGCACACCCGGCTCGCGGGGAGGTCGGGAGGGCGACGCCGGCCTGCAGGCCCACCTCTCTGGGGACGCCCAGAGCGGGGAGGCCAGCCCGAAGCGGACGGGCGAAGGGCCGAGCCCCTGCCGTGGCATTGCTTCAGGAGGACGCATTGGCCCAGCAAGCCCCACTCCGTCCCGGGAGGAGAGAAGCGGCTGTGACCCGTTCGAAGCACGGAGCAAGGCGCCCGGCCCTCAGCTCTTGAACGCGCTTCCCGGAGGGGGCTCTGTCAGCTCCACAATCCCCTATAGCAGCAGGCCTTCTCTCGGGCGCTGAGAGCGATGCACCCTGCCGGCTTGGGCCTCCACCGCAGGGACCTGCGCGTGCCGCCAGCACCCCCGGGCCGGCAGCGGCTTCGGGGAGCCCGGGGCGTCCCACGCCTGGGCCTGGCAACCGAAGGAGACCGCAGGTCCCTCCATTGCGAGCCCCAGCGTGCTCCGGGGAGAACGTCCGCCCAGGGAAAGACGAGTGCGAAGAGGGAAGCCGGGAGGAGAGAGGCAGGGCGCGCTTCGGGAGGCCCGGGCGCCCAGGCTGTGGGGCCGGCTTCTCCCGGGCCGGCGCCTGGCGTCCTCCGCGGGGAAGCGGTTGGCTGACTCGCCTTGGGTGGGGACGTGGTAGGTCAGGCCCCTCGACCTCCCTGTGAGAAACCAGGCAGGGTGGAATGCCATCCCCCGTCCCCGTCCACACACACGGCGCTCCCCGGAGAAGGATGCCTCCCCGGCGCTGAGCCTGTTCACCTCGAGTGAGCACCACAGCCTCACCGCCGGGAAGCAAGCCTGACGCCGAGCGGCCTTCCGCGTGCAGGCCTCTTTGGCGAAGAGAGAGAGCTGGGCCGCGGCAGGGTGGGGCGGAAGCCTCAGCAAGGCTGCCAGCCGGGCCTCGGGTGGGGGGCCGTCCTAGAAGGGGGCCCCCGACCTCGGCCTCGGCGAAGCACACGCGAGCACGTGGGAAGCAGCTTCTGCGGGGACCGAGAGGCCGGACCCCCAGCAGAGCGAACACACACGGTCTGAGGCTGCGGGAGGCCATCTGACAGCAGCCCCGCTTCGCTGAGCCGGGCGCCCGCCCGCAGTCGAGCCCAGCGGGGCCGGCGTTCAGCGGGCACCGTGCTGCACACCCGGCTCGCGGGGAGGTCGGGAGGGCGACGCCGGCCTGCAGGCCCACCTCTCTGGGGGCGCCCGGAGCGGGGAGGCCAGCCCGAAGCGGACGGGCGAAGGGCCGAGCCCCTGCCGTGGCATTGCTTCCGGAGGACGCATTGGCCCAGCAAGCCCCACTCCGTCCCGGGAGGAGAGAAGCGGCTGTGACCCGTTCGAAGCACGGAGCAAGGCGCCCGGCCCTCAGCTCTTGAACGCGCTTCCCGGAGGGGGCTCTGTCAGCTCCACAATCCCCTATAGCAGCAGGCCTTCTCTCGGGCGAGGAGAGCGATGCAGACACCCTGCCGGCTTGGGCCTCCACCGCAGGGACCTGCGCGTGCCGCCAGCACCCCCGGGCCGGCAGCGGCTTCGGGGAGCCCGGGGCGTCCCACGCCTGGGCCTGGCAACCGAAGGAGACCGCAGGTCCCTCCATTCCGAGCCCCAGCGTGCTCCGGGGAGAACGTCCGCCCAGGGAAAGACGAGTGCGAAGAGGGAAGCCGGGAGGAGAGAGGCAGGGCGCGCTTCGGGAGGCCCGGGCGCCCAGGCTGTGGGGCCGGCTTCTCCCGGGCCGGCGCCTGGCGTCCTCCGCGGGGAAGCGGTTGGCTGACTCGCCTTGGGTGGGGACGTGGTAGGTCAGGCCCCTCGACCTCCCTGTGAGAAACCAGGCAGGGTGGAATGCCATCCCCCGTCCCCGTCAACACACACACGGCGCTCCCCGGAGAAGGATGCCTCCCCGGCGCTGAGCCTGTTCACCTCGAGTGAGCACCACAGCCTCACCGCCGGGAAGCAAGCCTGACGCCGAGCGGCCTTCCGCGTGCAGGCCTCTTTGGCGAAGAGAGAGAGCTGGGCCGCGGCAGGGTGGGGCGGAAGCCTCAGCAAGGCTGCCAGCCGGGCCTCGGGTGGGGGGCCGTCCTAGAAGGGGGCCCCCGACCTCGGCCTCGGCGAAGCACACGCGAGCACGTGGGAAGCAGCTTCTGCGGGGACCGAGAGGCCGGACCCCCAGCAGAGCGAACACACATGGTCTGAGGCTGCGGGAGGCCTTCTGACAGCAGCCCCGCTTCGCTGAGCCGGGCGCCCGCCCGCAGTCGAGCCCAGCGGGGCCGGCGTTCAGCGGGCACCGTGCTGCACACCCGGCTCGCGGGGAGGTCGGGAGGGCGACGCCGGCCTGCAGGCCCACCTCTCTGGGGGCGCCCGGAGCGGGGAGGCCAGCCCGAAGCGGACGGGCGAAGGGCCGAGCCCCTGCCGTGGCATTGCTTCAGGAGGACGCATTGGCCCAGCAAGCCCCACTCCGTCCCGGGAGGAGAGAAGCGGCTGTGACCCGTTCGAAGCACGGAGCAAGGCGCCCGGCCCTCAGCTCTTGAACGCGCTTCCCGGAGGGGGCTCTGTCAGCTCCACATTCGCCTATAGCAGCAGGCCTTCTCTCGGGCGAGGAGAGCGATGCAGACACCCTGCCGGCTTGGGCCTCCACCGCAGGGACCTGCGCGTGCCGCCAGCACCCCCGGGCCGGCAGCGGCTTCGGGGAGCCCGGGGCGTCCCACGCCTGGGCCTGGCAACCGAAGGAGACCGCAGGTCCCTCCATTCCGAGCCCCAGCGTGCTCCGGGGAGAACGTCCGCCCAGGGAAAGACGAGTGCGAAGAGGGAAGCCGGGAGGAGAGAGGCAGGGCGCGCTTCGGGAGGCCCGGGCGCCCAGGCTGTGGGGCCGGCTTCTCCCGGGCCGGCGCCTGGCGTCCTCCGCGGGGAAGCGGTTGGCTGACTCGCCTTGGGTGGGGACGTGGTAGGTCAGGCCCCTCGACCTCCCTGTGAGAAACCAGGCAGGGTGGAATGCCATCCCCCGTCCCCGTCCACACACACGGCGCTCCCCGGAGAAGGATGCCTCCCCGGCGCTGAGCCTGTTCACCTCGAGTGAGCACCACAGCCTCACCGCCGGGAAGCAAGCCTGACGCCGAGCGGCCTTCCGCGTGCAGGCCTCTTTGGCGAAGAGAGAGAGCTGGGCCGCGGCAGGGTGGGGCGGAAGCCTCAGCAAGGCTGCCAGCCGGGCCTCGGGTGGGGGGCCGTCCTAGAAGGGGCCCCCGACCTCGGCCTCGGCGAAGCACACGCGAGCACGTGGGAAGCAGCTTCTGCGGGGACCGAGAGGCCGGACCCCCAGCAGAGCGAACACACACGGTCTGAGGCTGCGGGAGGCCTTCTGACAGCAGCCCCGCTTCGCTGAGCCGGGCGCCCGCCCGCAGTCGAGCCCAGCGGGGCCGGCGTTCAGCGGGCGCCGTGCTGCACACCCGGCTCGCGGGGAGGTCGGGAGGGCGACGCCGGCCTGCAGGCCCACCTCTCTGGGGGCGCCCGGAGCGGGGAGGCCAGCCCGAAGCGGACGGGCGAAGGGCCGAGCCCCTGCCGTGGCATTGCTTCAGGAGGACGCATTGGCCCAGCAAGCCCCACTCCGTCCCGGGAGGAGAGAAGCGGCTGTGACCCGTTCGAAGCACGGAGCAAGGCGCCCGGCCCTCAGCTCTTGAACGCGCTTCCCGGAGGGGGCTCTGTCAGCTCCACATTCGCCTATAGCAGCAGGCCTTCTCTCGGGCGAGGAGAGCGATGCAGACACCCTGCCGGCTTGGGCCTCCACCGCAGGGACCTGCGCGTGCCGCCAGCACCCCCGGGCCGGCAGCGGCTTCGGGGAGCCCGGGGCGTCCCACGCCTGGGCCTGGCAACCGAAGGAGACCGCAGGTCCCTCCATTGCGAGCCCCAGCGTGCTCCGGGGAGAACGTCCGCCCAGGGAAAGACGAGTGCGAAGAGGGAAGCCGGGAGGAGAGAGGCAGGGCGCGCTTCGGGAGGCCCGGGCGCCCAGGCTGTGGGGCCGGCTTCTCCCGGGCCGGCGCCTGGCGTCCTCCGCGGGGAAGCGGTTGGCTGACTCGCCTTGGGTGGGGACGTGGTAGGTCAGGCCCCTCGACCTCCCTGTGAGAAACCAGGCAGGGTGGAATGCCATCCCCCGTCCCCGTCCACACACACGGCGCTCCCCGGAGAAGGATGCCTCCCCGGCGCTGAGCCTGTTCACCTCGAGTGAGCACCACAGCCTCACCGCCGGGAAGCAAGCCTGACGCCGAGCGGCCTTCCGCGTGCAGGCCTCTTTGGCGAAGAGAGAGAGCTGGGCCGCGGCAGGGTGGGGCGGAAGCCTCAGCAAGGCTGCCAGCCGGGCCTCGGGTGGGGGGCCGTCCTAGAAGGGGGCCTCCGACCTCGGCCTCGGCGAAGCACACGCGAGCACGTGGGAAGCAGCTTCTGCGGGGACCGAGAGGCCGGACCCCCAGCAGAGCGAACACACACGGTCTGAGGCTGCGGGAGGCCTTCTGACAGCAGCCCCGCTTCGCTGAGCCGGGCGCCCGCCCGCAGTCGAGCCCAGCGGGGCCGGCGTTCAGCGGGCACCGTGCTGCACACCCGGCTCGCGGGGAGGTCGGGAGGGCGACGCCGGCCTGCAGGCCCACCTCTCTGGGGACGCCCGGAGCGGGGAGGCCAGCCCGAAGCGGACGGGCGAAGGGCCGAGCCCCTGCCGTGGCATTGCTTCAGGAGGACGCATTGGCCCAGCAAGCCCCACTCCGTCCCGGGAGGAGAGAAGCGGCTGTGACCCGTTCGAAGCACGGAGCAAGGCGCCCGGCCCTCAGCTCTTGAACGCGCTTCCCGGAGGGGGCTCTGTCAGCTCCACAATCCCCTATAGCAGCAGGCCTTCTCTCGGGCGCTGAGAGCGATGCACCCTGCCGGCTTGGGCCTCCACCGCAGGGACCTGCGCGTGCCGCCAGCACCCCCGGGCCGGCAGCGGCTTCGGGGAGCCCGGGGCGTCCCACGCCTGGGCCTGGCAACCGAAGGAGACCGCAGGTCCCTCCATTCCGAGCCCCAGCGTGCTCCGGGGAGAACGTCCGCCCAGGGAAAGACGAGTGCGAAGAGGGAAGCCGGGAGGAGAGAGGCAGGGCGCGCTTCGGGAGGCCCGGGCGCCCAGGCTGTGGGGCCGGCTTCTCCCGGGCCGGCGCCTGGCGTCCTCCGCGGGGAAGCGGTTGGCTGACTCGCCTTGGGTGGGGACGTGGTAGGTCAGGCCCCTCGACCTCCCTGTGAGAAACCAGGCAGGGTGGAATGCCATCCCCCGTCCCCGTCCACACACACGGCGCTCCCCGGAGAAGGATGCCTCCCCGGCGCTGAGCCTGTTCACCTCGAGTGAGCACCACAGCCTCACCGCCGGGAAGCAAGCCTGACGCCGAGCGGCCTTCCGCGTGCAGGCCTCTTTGGCGAAGAGAGAGAGCTGGGCCGCGGCAGGGTGGGGCGGAAGCCTCAGCAAGGCTGCCAGCCGGGCCTCGGGTGGGGGGCCGTCCTAGAAGGGGGCCCCCGACCTCGGCCTCGGCGAAGCACACGCGAGCACGTGGGAAGCAGCTTCTGCGGGGACCGAGAGGCCGGACCCCCAGCAGAGCGAACACACACGGTCTGAGGCTGCGGGAGGCCTTCTGACAGCAGCCCCGCTTCGCTGAGCCGGGCGCCCGCCCGCAGTGGAGCCCAGCGGGGCCGGCGTTCAGCGGGCACCGTGCTGCACACCCGGCTCGCGGGGAGGTCGGGAGGGCGACGCCGGCCTGCAGGCCCACCTCTCTGGGGGCGCCCGGAGCGGGGAGGCCAGCCCGAAGCGGACGGGCGAAGGGCCGAGCCCCTGCCGTGGCATTGCTTCAGGAGGACGCATTGGCCCAGCAAGCCCCACTCCGTCCCGGGAGGAGAGAAGCGGCTGTGACCCGTTCGAAGCACGGAGCAAGGCGCCCGGCCCTCAGCTCTTGAACGCGCTTCCCGGAGGGGGCTCTGTCAGCTCCACTTTCGCCTATAGCACCAGGCCTTCTCTCGGGCGAGGAGAGCGATGCAGACACCCTGCCGGCTTGGGCCTCCACCGCAGGGACCTGCGCGTGCCGCCAGCACCCCCGGGCCGGCAGCGGCTTCGGGGAGCCCGGGGCGTCCCACGCCTGGGCCTGGCAACCGAAGGAGACCGCAGGTCCCTCCATTCCGAGCCCCAGCGTGCTCCGGGGAGAACGTCCGCCCAGGGAAAGACGAGTGCGAAGAGGGAAGCCGGGAGGATAGAGGAAGGGCGCGCTTCGGGAGGCCCGGGCGCCCAGGCTGTGGGGCCGGCTTCTCCCGGGCCGGCGCCTGGCGTCCTCCGCGGGGAAGCGGTTGGCTGACTCGCCTTGGGTGGGGACGTGGTAGGTCAGGCCCCTCGACCTCCCTGTGAGAAACCAGGCAGGGTGGAATGCCATCCCCCGTCCCCGTCCACACACACGGCGCTCCCCGGAGAAGGATGCCTCCCCGGCGCTGAGCCTGTTCACCTCGAGTGAGCACCACAGCCTCACCGCCGGGAAGCAAGCCTGACGCCGAGCGGCCTTCCGCGTGCAGGCCTCTTTGGCGAAGAGAGAGAGCTGGGCCGCGGCAGGGTGGGGCGGAAGCCTCAGCAAGGCTGCCAGCCGGGCCTCGGGTGGGGGGCCGTCCTAGAAGGGGGCCTCCGACCTCGGCCTCGGCGAAGCACACGCGAGCACGTGGGAAGCAGCTTATGCGGGGACCGAGAGGCCGGACCCCCAGCAGAGCGAACACACACGGTCTGAGGCTGCGGGAGGCCTTCTGACAGCAGCCCCGCTTCGCTGAGCCGGGCGCCCGCCCGCAGTCGAGCCCAGCGGGGCCGGCGTTCAGCGGGCACCGTGCTGCACACCCGGCTCGCGGGGAGGTCGGGAGGGCGACGCCGGCCTGCAGGCCCACCTCTCTGGGGGCGCCCGGAGCGGGGAGGCCAGCCCGAAGCGGACGGGCGAAGGGCCGAGCCCCTGCCGTGGCATTGCTTCAGGAGGACGCATTGGCCCAGCAAGCCCCACTCCGTCCCGGGAGGAGAGAAGCGGCTGTGACCCGTTCGAAGCACGGAGCAAGGCGCCCGGCCCTCAGCTCTTGAACGCGCTTCCCGGAGGGGGCTCTGTCAGCTCCACATTCGCCTATAGCAGCAGGCCTTCTCTCGGGCGAGGAGAGCGATGCAGACACCCTGCCGGCTTGGGCCTCCACCGCAGGGACCTGCGCGTGCCGCCAGCACCCCCGGGCCGGCAGCGGCTTCGGGGAGCCCGGGGCGTCCCACGCCTGGGCCTGGCAACCGAAGGAGACCGCAGGTCCCTCCATTCCGAGCCCCAGCGTGCTCCGGGGAGAACGTCCGCCCAGGGAAAGACGAGTGCGAAGAGGGAAGCCGGGAGGAGAGAGGCAGGGCGCGCTTCGGGAGGCCCGGGCGCCCAGGCTGTGGGGCCGGCTTCTCCCGGGCCGGCGCCTGGCGTCCTCCGCGGGGAAGCGGTTGGCTGACTCGCCTTGGGTGGGGACGTGGTAGGTCAGGCCCCTCGACCTCCCTGTGAGAAACCAGGCAGGGTGGAATGCCATCCCCCGTCCCCGTCCACACACACGGCGCTCCCCGGAGAAGGATGCCTCCCCGGCGCTGAGCCTGTTCACCTCGAGTGAGCACCACAGCCTCACCGCCGGGAAGCAAGCCTGACGCCGAGCGGCCTTCCGCGTGCAGGCCTCTTTGGCGAAGAGAGAGAGCTGGGCCGCGGCAGGGTGGGGCGGAAGCCTCAGCAAGGCTGCCAGCCGGGCCTCGGGTGGGGGGCCGTCCTAGAAGGGGCCCCCGACCTCGGCCTCGGCGAAGCACACGCGAGCACGTGGGAAGCAGCTTCTGCGGGGACCGAGAGGCCGGACCCCCAGCAGAGCGAACACACACGGTCTGAGGCTGCGGGAGGCCTTCTGACAGCAGCCCCGCTTCGCTGAGCCGGGCGCCCGCCCGCAGTCGAGCCCAGCGGGGCCGGCGTTCAGCGGGCACCGTGCTGCACACCCGGCTCGCGGGGAGGTCGGGAGGGCGACGCCGGCCTGCAGGCCCACCTCTCTGGGGACGCCCGGAGCGGGGAGGCCAGCCCGAAGCGGACGGGCGAAGGGCCGAGCCCCTGCCGTGGCATTGCTTCAGGAGGACGCATTGGCCCAGCAAGCCCCACTCCGTCCCGGGAGGAGAGAAGTGGCTGTGACCCGTTCGAAGCACGGAGCAAGGCGCCCGGCCCTCAGCTCTTGAACGCGCTTCCCGGAGGGGGCTCTGTCAGCTCCACAATCCCCTATAGCAGCAGGCCTTCTCTCGGGCGCTGAGAGCGATGCACCCTGCCGGCTTGGGCCTCCACCGCAGGGACCTGCGCGTGCCGCCAGCACCCCCGGGCCGGCAGCGGCTTCGGGGAGCCCGGGGCGTCCCACGCCTGGGCCTGGCAACCGAAGGAGACCGCAGGTCCCTCCATTGCGAGCCCCAGCGTGCTCCGGGGAGAACGTCCGCCCAGGGAAAGACGAGTGCGAAGAGGGAAGCCGGGAGGAGAGAGGCAGGGCGCGCTTCGGGAGGCCCGGGCGCCCAGGCTGTGGGGCCGGCTTCTCCCGGGCCGGCGCCTGGCGTCCTCCGCGGGGAAGCGGTTGGCTGACTCGCCTTGGGTGGGGACGTGGTAGGTCAGGCCCCTCGACCTCCCTGTGAGAAACCAGGCAGGGTGGAATGCCATCCCCCGTCCCCGTCCACACACACGGCGCTCCCCGGAGAAGGATGCCTCCCCGGCGCTGAGCCTGTTCACCTCGAGTGAGCACCACAGCCTCACCGCCGGGAAGCAAGCCTGACGCCGAGCGGCCTTCCGCGTGCAGGCCTCTTTGGCGAAGAGAGAGAGCTGGGCCGCGGCAGGGTGGGGCGGAAGCCTCAGCAAGGCTGCCAGCCGGGCCTCGGGTGGGGGGCCGTCCTAGAAGGGGGCCCCCGACCTCGGCCTCGGCGAAGCACACGCGAGCACGTGGGAAGCAGCTTCTGCGGGGACCGAGAGGCCGGACCCCCAGCAGAGCGAACACACACGGTCTGAGGCTGCGGGAGGCCTTCTGACAGCAGCCCCGCTTCGCTGAGCCGGGCGCCCGCCCGCAGTCGAGCCCAGCGGGGCCGGCGTTCAGCGGGCACCGTGCTGCACACCCGGCTCGCGGGGAGGTCGGGAGGGCGACGCCGGCCTGCAGGCCCACCTCTCTGGGGGCGCCCGGAGCGGGGAGGCCAGCCCGAAGCGGACGGGCGAAGGGCCGAGCCCCTGCCGTGGCATTGCTTCAGGAGGACGCATTGGCCCAGCAAGCCCCACTCCGTCCCGGGAGGAGAGAAGCGGCTGTGACCCGTTCGAAGCACGGAGCAAGGCGCCCGGCCCTCAGCTCTTGAACGCGCTTCCCGGAGGGGGCTCTGTCAGCTCCACATTCGCCTATAGCAGCAGGCCTTCTCTCGGGCGAGGAGAGCGATGCAGACACCCTGCCGGCTTGGGCCTCCACCGCAGGGACCTGCGCGTGCCGCCAGCACCCCCGGGCCGGCAGCGGCTTCGGGGAGCCCGGGGCGTCCCACGCCTGGGCCTGGCAACCGAAGGAGACCGCAGGTCCCTCCATTCCGAGCCCCAGCGTGCTCCGGGGAGAACGTCCGCCCAGGGAAAGACGAGTGCGAAGAGGGAAGCCGGGAGGAGAGAGGCAGGGCGCGCTTTGGGAGGCCCGGGCGCCCAGGCTGTGGGGCCGGCTTCTCCCGGGCCGGCGCCTGGCGTCCTCCGCGGGGAAGCGGTTGGCTGACTCGCCTTGGGTGGGGACGTGGTAGGTCAGGCCCCTCGACCTCCCTGTGAGAAACCAGGCAGGGTGGAATGCCATCCCCCGTCCCCGTCCACACACACGGCGCTCCCCGGAGAAGGATGCCTCCCCGGCGCTGAGCCTGTTCACCTCGAGTGAGCACCACAGCCTCACCGCCGGGAAGCAAGCCTGACGCCGAGCGGCCTTCCGCGTGCAGGCCTCTTTGGCGAAGAGAGAGAGCTGGGCCGCGGCAGGGTGGGGCGGAAGCCTCAGCAAGGCTGCCAGCCGGGCCTCGGGTGGGGGGCCGTCCTAGAAGGGGGCCCCCGACCTCGGCCTCGGCGAAGCACACGCGAGCACGTGGGAAGCAGCTTCTGCGGGGACCGAGAGGCCGGACCCCCAGCAGAGCGAACACACACGGTCTGAGGCTGCGGGAGGCCTTCTGACAGCAGCCCCGCTTCGCTGAGCCGGGCGCCCGCCCGCAGTCGAGCCCAGCGGGGCCGGCGTTCAGCGGGCACCTTGCTGCACACCCGGCTCGCGGGGAGGTCGGGAGGGCGACGCCGGCCTGCAGGCCCACCTCTCTGTGGGCGCCCGGAGCGGGGAGGCCAGCCCGAAGCGGACGGGCGAAGGGCCGAGCCCCTGCCGTGGCATTGCTTCAGGAGGACGCATTGGCCCAGCAAGCCCCACTCCGTCCCGGGAGGAGAGAAGCGGCTGTGACCCGTTCGAAGCACGGAGCAAGGCGCCCGGCCCTCAGCTCTTGAACGCGCTTCCCGGAGGGGGCTCTGTCAGCTCCACATTCGCCTATAGCAGCAGGCCTTCTCTCGGGCGAGGAGAGCGATGCAGACACCCTGCCGGCTTGGGCCTCCACCGCAGGGACCTGCGCGTGCCGCCAGCACCCCCGGGCCGGCAGCGGCTTCGGGGAGCCCGGGGCGTCCCACGCCTGGGCCTGGCAACCGAAGGAGACCGCAGGTCCCTCCATTGCGAGCCCCAGCGTGCTCCGGGGAGAACGTCCGCCCAGGGAAAGACGAGTGCGAAGAGGGAAGCCGGGAGGAGAGAGGCAGGGCGCGCTTCGGGAGGCCCGGGCGCCCAGGCTGTGGGGCCGGCTTCTCCCGGGCCGGCGCCTGGCGTCCTCCGCGGGGAAGCGGTTGGCTGACTCGCCTTGGGTGGGGACGTGGTAGGTCAGGCCCCTCGACCTCCCTGTGAGAAACCAGGCAGGGTGGAATGCCATCCCCCGTCCCCGTCCACACACACGGCGCTCCCCGGAGAAGGATGCCTCCCCGGCGCTGAGCCTGTTCACCTCGAGTGAGCACCACAGCCTCACCGCCGGGAAGCAAGCCTGACGCCGAGCGGCCTTCCGCGTGCAGGCCTCTTTGGCGAAGAGAGAGAGCTGGGCCGCGGCAGGGTGGGGCAGAAGCCTCAGCAAGGCTGCCAGCCGGGCCTCGGGTGGGGGGCCGTCCTAGAAGGGGGCCCCCGACCTCGGCCTCGGCGAAGCACACGCGAGCACGTGGGAAGCAGCTTCTGCGGGGACCGAGAGGCCGGACCCCCAGCAGAGCGAACACACACGGTCTGAGGCTGCGGGAGGCCTTCTGACAGCAGCCCCGCTTCGCTGAGCCGGGCGCCCGCCCGCAGTGGAGCCCAGCGGGGCCGGCGTTCAGCGGGCACCGTGCTGCACACCCGGCTCGCGGGGAGGTCGGGAGGGCGACGCCGGCCTGCAGGCCCACCTCTCTGGGGGCGCCCGGAGCGGGGAGGCCAGCCCGAAGCGGACGGGCGAAGGGCCGAGCCCCTGCCGTGGCATTGCTTCAGGAGGACGCATTGGCCCAGCAAGCCCCACTCCGTCCCGGGAGGAGAGAAGCGGCTGTGACCCGTTCGAAGCACGGAGCAAGGCGCCCGGCCCTCAGCTCTTGAACGCGCTTCCCGGAGGGGGCTCTGTCAGCTCCACATTCGCCTATAGCAGCAGGCCTTCTCTCGGGCGAGGAGAGCGATGCAGACACCCTGCCGGCTTGGGCCTCCACCGCAGGGACCTGCGCGTGCCGCCAGCACCCCCGGGCCGGCAGCGGCTTCGGGGAGCCCGGGGCGTCCCACGCCTGGGCCTGGCAACCGAAGGAGACCGCAGGTCCCTCCATTGCGAGCCCCAGCGTGCTCCGGGGAGAACGTCCGCCCAGGGAAAGACGAGTGCGAAGAGGGAAGCCGGGAGGAGAGAGGCAGGGCGCGCTTCGGGAGGCCCGGGCGCCCAGGCTGTGGGGCCGGCTTCTCCCGGGCCGGCGCCTGGCGTCCTCCGCGGGGAAGCGGTTGGCTGACTCGCCTTGGGTGGGGACGTGGTAGGTCAGGCCCCTCGACCTCCCTGTGAGAAACCAGGCAGGGTGGAATGCCATCCCCCGTCCCCGTCCACACACACGGCGCTCCCCGGAGAAGGATGCCTCCCCGGCGCTGAGCCTGTTCACCTCGAGTGAGCACCACAGCCTCACCGCCGGGAAGCAAGCCTGACGCCGAGCGGCCTTCCGCGTGCAGGCCTCTTTGGCGAAGAGAGAGAGCTGGGCCGCGGCAGGGTGGGGCGGAAGCCTCAGCAAGGCTGCCAGCCGGGCCTCGGGTGGGGGGCCGTCCTAGAAGGGGGCCTCCGACCTCGGCCTCGGCGAAGCACACGCGAGCACGTGGGAAGCAGCTTCTGCGGGGACCGAGAGGCCGGACCCCCAGCAGAGCGAACACACACGGTCTGAGGCTGCGGGAGGCCTTCTGACAGCAGCCCCGCTTCGCTGAGCCGGGCGCCCGCCCGCAGTCGAGCCCAGCGGGGCCGGCGTTCAGCGGGCACCGTGCTGCACACCCGGCTCGCGGGGAGGTCGGGAGGGCGACGCCGGCCTGCAGGCCCACCTCTCTGGGGACGCCCGGAGCGGGGAGGCCAGCCCGAAGCGGACGGGCGAAGGGCCGAGCCCCTGCCGTGGCATTGCTTCAGGAGGACGCATTGGCCCAGCAAGCCCCACTCCGTCCCGGGAGGAGAGAAGCGGCTGTGACCCGTTCGAAGCACGGAGCAAGGCGCCCGGCCCTCAGCTCTTGAACGCGCTTCCCGGAGGGGGCTCTGTCAGCTCCACAATCCCCTATAGCAGCAGGCCTTCTCTCGGGCGCTGAGAGCGATGCACCCTGCCGGCTTGGGCCTCCACCGCAGGGACCTGCGCGTGCCGCCAGCACCCCCGGGCCGGCAGCGGCTTCGGGGAGCCCGGGGCGTCCCACGCCTGGGCCTGGCAACCGAAGGAGACCGCAGGTCCCTCCATTCCGAGCCCCAGCGTGCTCCGGGGAGAACGTCCGCCCAGGGAAAGACGAGTGCGAAGAGGGAAGCCGGGAGGATAGAGGAAGGGCGCGCTTCGGGAGGCCCGGGCGCCCAGGCTGTGGGGCCGGCTTCTCCCGGGCCGGCGCCTGGCGTCCTCCGCGGGGAAGCGGTTGGCTGACTCGCCTTGGGTGGGGACGTGGTAGGTCAGGCCCCTCGACCTCCCTGTGAGAAACCAGGCAGGGTGGAATGCCATCCCCCGTCCCCGTCCACACACACGGCGCTCCCCGGAGAAGGATGCCTCCCCGGCGCTGAGCCTGTTCACCTCGAGTGAGCACCACAGCCTCACCGCCGGGAAGCAAGCCTGACGCCGAGCGGCCTTCCGCGTGCAGGCCTCTTTGGCGAAGAGAGAGAGCTGGGCCGCGGCAGGGTGGGGCGGAAGCCTCAGCAAGGCTGCCAGCCGGGCCTCGGGTGGGGGGCCGTCCTAGAAGGGGGCCTCCGACCTCGGCCTCGGCGAAGCACACGCGAGCACGTGGGAAGCAGCTTCTGCGGGGACCGAGAGGCCGGACCCCCAGCAGAGCGAACACACACGGTCTGAGGCTGCGGGAGGCCTTCTGACAGCAGCCCCGCTTCGCTGAGCCGGGCGCCCGCCCGCAGTCGAGCCCAGCGGGGCCGGCGTTCAGCGGGCACCGTGCTGCACACCCGGCTCGCGGGGAGGTCGGGAGGGCGACGCCGGCCTGCAGGCCCACCTCTCTGTGGGCGCCCGGAGCGGGGAGGCCAGCCCGAAGCGGACGGGCGAAGGGCCGAGCCCCTGCCGTGGCATTGCTTCAGGAGGACGCATTGGCCCAGCAAGCCCCACTCCGTCCCGGGAGGAGAGAAGCGGCTGTGACCCGTTCGAAGCACGGAGCAAGGCGCCCGGCCCTCAGCTCTTGAACGCGCTTCCCGGAGGGGGCTCTGTCAGCTCCACATTCGCCTATAGCAGCAGGCCTTCTCTCGGGCGAGGAGAGCGATGCAGACACCCTGCCGGCTTGGGCCTCCACCGCAGGGACCTGCGCGTGCCGCCAGCACCCCCGGGCCGGCAGCGGCTTCGGGGAGCCCGGGGCGTCCCACGCCTGGGCCTGGCAACCGAAGGAGACCGCAGGTCCCTCCATTCCGAGCCCCAGCGTGCTCCGGGGAGAACGTCCGCCCAGGGAAAGACGAGTGCGAAGAGGGAAGCCGGGAGGAGAGAGGCAGGGCGCGCTTCGGGAGGCCCGGGCGCCCAGGCTGTGGGGCCGGCTTCTCCCGGGCCGGCGCCTGGCGTCCTCCGCGGGGAAGCGGTTGGCTGACTCGCCTTGGGTGGGGACGTGGTAGGTCAGGCCCCTCGACCTCCCTGTGAGAAACCAGGCAGGGTGGAATGCCATCCCCCGTCCCCGTCCACACACACGGCGCTCCCCGGAGAAGGATGCCTCCCCGGCGCTGAGCCTGTTCACCTCGAGTGAGCACCACAGCCTCACCGCCGGGAAGCAAGCCTGACGCCGAGCGGCCTTCCGCGTGCAGGCCTCTTTGGCGAAGAGAGAGAGCTGGGCCGCGGCAGGGTGGGGCGGAAGCCTCAGCAAGGCTGCCAGCCGGGCCTCGGGTGGGGGGCCGTCCTAGAAGGGGCCCCCGACCTCGGCCTCGGCGAAGCACACGCGAGCACGTGGGAAGCAGCTTCTGCGGGGACCGAGAGGCCGGACCCCCAGCAGAGCGAACACACACGGTCTGAGGCTGCGGGAGGCCTTCTGACAGCAGCCCCGCTTCGCTGAGCCGGGCGCCCGCCCGCAGTCGAGCCCAGCGGGGCCGGCGTTCAGCGGGCACCGTGCTGCACACCCGGCTCGCGGGGAGGTCGGGAGGGCGACGCCGGCCTGCAGGCCCACCTCTCTGGGGACGCCCGGAGCGGGGAGGCCAGCCCGAAGCGGACGGGCGAAGGGCCGAGCCCCTGCCGTGGCATTGCTTCAGGAGGACGCATTGGCCCAGCAAGCCCCACTCCGTCCCGGGAGGAGAGAAGTGGCTGTGACCCGTTCGAAGCACGGAGCAAGGCGCCCGGCCCTCAGCTCTTGAACGCGCTTCCCGGAGGGGGCTCTGTCAGCTCCACAATCCCCTATAGCAGCAGGCCTTCTCTCGGGCGCTGAGAGCGATGCACCCTGTCGGCTTGGGCCTCCACCGCAGGGACCTGCGCGTGCCGCCAGCACCCCCGGGCCGGCAGCGGCTTCGGGGAGCCCGGGGCGTCCCACGCCTGGGCCTGGCAACCGAAGGAGACCGCAGGTCCCTCCATTGCGAGCCCCAGCGTGCTCCGGGGAGAACGTCCGCCCAGGGAAAGACGAGTGCGAAGAGGGAAGCCGGGAGGAGAGAGGCAGGGCGCGCTTCGGGAGGCCCGGGCGCCCAGGCTGTGGGGCCGGCTTCTCCCGGGCCGGCGCCTGGCGTCCTCCGCGGGGAAGCGGTTGGCTGACTCGCCTTGGGTGGGGACGTGGTAGGTCAGGCCCCTCGACCTCCCTGTGAGAAACCAGGCAGGGTGGAATGCCATCCCCCGTCCCCGTCCACACACACGGCGCTCCCCGGAGAAGGATGCCTCCCCGGCGCTGAGCCTGTTCACCTCGAGTGAGCACCACAGCCTCACCGCCGGGAAGCAAGCCTGACGCCGAGCGGCCTTCCGCGTGCAGGCCTCTTTGGCGAAGAGAGAGAGCTGGGCCGCGGCAGGGTGGGGCGGAAGCCTCAGCAAGGCTGCCAGCCGGGCCTCGGGTGGGGGGCCGTCCTAGAAGGGGGCCCCCGACCTCGGCCTCGGCGAAGCACACGCGAGCACGTGGGAAGCAGCTTCTGCGGGGACCGAGAGGCCGGACCCCCAGCAGAGCGAACACACACGGTCTGAGGCTGCGGGAGGCCTTCTGACAGCAGCCCCGCTTCGCTGAGCCGGGCGCCCGCCCGCAGTCGAGCCCAGCGGGGCCGGCGTTCAGCGGGCACCGTGCTGCACACCCGGCTCGCGGGGAGGTCGGGAGGGCGACGCCGGCCTGCAGGCCCACCTCTCTGGGGGCGCCCGGAGCGGGGAGGCCAGCCCGAAGCGGACGGGCGAAGGGCCGAGCCCCTGCCGTGGCATTGCTTCAGGAGGACGCATTGGCCCAGCAAGCCCCACTCCGTCCCGGGAGGAGAGAAGCGGCTGTGACCCGTTCGAAGCACGGAGCAAGGCGCCCGGCCCTCAGCTCTTGAACGCGCTTCCCGGAGGGGGCTCTGTCAGCTCCACATTCGCCTATAGCAGCAGGCCTTCTCTCGGGCGAGGAGAGCGATGCAGACACCCTGCCGGCTTGGGCCTCCACCGCAGGGACCTGCGCGTGCCGCCAGCACCCCCGGGCCGGCAGCGGCTTCGGGGAGCCCGGGGCGTCCCACGCCTGGGCCTGGCAACCGAAGGAGACCGCAGGTCCCTCCATTCCGAGCCCCAGCGTGCTCCGGGGAGAACGTCCGCCCAGGGAAAGACGAGTGCGAAGAGGGAAGCCGGGAGGAGAGAGGCAGGGCGCGCTTCGGGAGGCCCGGGCGCCCAGGCTGTGGGGCCGGCTTCTCCCGGGCCGGCGCCTGGCGTCCTCCGCGGGGAAGCGGTTGGCTGACTCGCCTTGGGTGGGGACGTGGTAGGTCAGGCCCCTCGACCTCCCTGTGAGAAACCAGGCAGGGTGGAATGCCATCCCCCGTCCCCGTCCACACACACGGCGCTCCCCGGAGAAGGATGCCTCCCCGGCGCTGAGCCTGTTCACCTCGAGTGAGCACCACAGCCTCACCGCCGGGAAGCAAGCCTGACGCCGAGCGGCCTTCCGCGTGCAGGCCTCTTTGGCGAAGAGAGAGAGCTGGGCCGCGGCAGGGTGGGGCGGAAGCCTCAGCAAGGCTGCCAGCCGGGCCTCGGGTGGGGGGCCGTCCTAGAAGGGGGCCTCCGACCTCGGCCTCGGCGAAGCACACGCGAGCACGTGGGAAGCAGCTTCTGCGGGGACCGAGAGGCCGGACCCCCAGCAGAGCGAACACACACGGTCTGAGGCTGCGGGAGGCCTTCTGACAGCAGCCCCGCTTCGCTGAGCCGGGCGCCCGCCCGCAGTCGAGCCCAGCGGGGCCGGCGTTCAGCGGGCACCGTGCTGCACACCCGGCTCGCGGGGAGGTCGGGAGGGCGACGCCGGCCTGCAGGCCCACCTCTCTGGGGGCGCCCGGAGCGGGGAGGCCAGCCCGAAGCGGACGGGCGAAGGGCCGAGCCCCTGCCGTGGCATTGCTTCAGGAGGACGCATTGGCCCAGCAAGCCCCACTCCGTCCCGGGAGGAGAGAAGCGGCTGTGACCCGTTCGAAGCACGGAGCAAGGCGCCCGGCCCTCAGCTCTTGAACGCGCTTCCCGGAGGGGGCTCTGTCAGCTCCACATTCGCCTATAGCAGCAGGCCTTCTCTCGGGCGAGGAGAGCGATGCAGACACCCTGCCGGCTTGGGCCTCCACCGCAGGGACCTGCGCGTGCCGCCAGCACCCCCGGGCCGGCAGCGGCTTCGGGGAGCCCGGGGCGTCCCACGCCTGGGCCTGGCAACCGAAGGAGACCGCAGGTCCCTCCATTGCGAGCCCCAGCGTGCTCCGGGGAGAACGTCCGCCCAGGGAAAGACGAGTGCGAAGAGGGAAGCCGGGAGGAGAGAGGCAGGGCGCGCTTCGGGAGGCCCGGGCGCCCAGGCTGTGGGGCCGGCTTCTCCCGGGCCGGCGCCTGGCGTCCTCCGCGGGGAAGCGGTTGGCTGACTCGCCTTGGGTGGGGACGTGGTAGGTCAGGCCCCTCGACCTCCCTGTGAGAAACCAGGCAGGGTGGAATGCCATCCCCCGTCCCCGTCCACACACACGGCGCTCCCCGGAGAAGGATGCCTCCCCGGCGCTGAGCCTGTTCACCTCGAGTGAGCACCACAGCCTCACCGCCGGGAAGCAAGCCTGACGCCGAGCGGCCTTCCGCGTGCAGGCCTCTTTGGCGAAGAGAGAGAGCTGGGCCGCGGCAGGGTGGGGCGGAAGCCTCAGCAAGGCTGCCAGCCGGGCCTCGGGTGGGGGGCCGTCCTAGAAGGGGGCCCCCGACCTCGGCCTCGGCGAAGCACACGCGAGCACGTGGGAAGCAGCTTCTGCGGGGACCGAGAGGCCGGACCCCCAGCAGAGCGAACACACACGGTCTGAGGCTGCGGGAGGCCTTCTGACAGCAGCCCCGCTTCGCTGAGCCGGGCGCCCGCCCGCAGTGGAGCCCAGCGGGGCCGGCGTTCAGCGGGCACCGTGCTGCACACCCGGCTCGCGGGGAGGTCGGGAGGGCGACGCCGGCCTGCAGGCCCACCTCTCTGGGGGCGCCCGGAGCGGGGAGGCCAGCCCGAAGCGGACGGGCGAAGGGCCGAGCCCCTGCCGTGGCATTGCTTCAGGAGGACGCATTGGCCCAGCAAGCCCCACTCCGTCCCGGGAGGAGAGAAGCGGCTGTGACCCGTTCGAAGCACGGAGCAAGGCGCCCGGCCCTCAGCTCTTGAACGCGCTTCCCGGAGGGGGCTCTGTCAGCTCCACATTCGCCTATAGCAGCAGGCCTTCTCTCGGGCGAGGAGAGCGATGCAGACACCCTGCCGGCTTGGGCCTCCACCGCAGGGACCTGCGCGTGCCGCCAGCACCCCCGGGCCGGCAGCGGCTTCGGGGAGCCCGGGGCGTCCCACGCCTGGGCCTGGCAACCGAAGGAGACCGCAGGTCCCTCCATTGCGAGCCCCAGCGTGCTCCGGGGAGAACGTCCGCCCAGGGAAAGACGAGTGCGAAGAGGGAAGCCGGGAGGAGAGAGGCAGGGCGCGCTTCGGGAGGCCCGGGCGCCCAGGCTGTGGGGCCGGCTTCTCCCGGGCCGGCGCCTGGCGTCCTCCGCGGGGAAGCGGTTGGCTGACTCGCCTTGGGTGGGGACGTGGTAGGTCAGGCCCCTCGACCTCCCTGTGAGAAACCAGGCAGGGTGGAATGCCATCCCCCGTCCCCGTCCACACACACGGCGCTCCCCGGAGAAGGATGCCTCCCCGGCGCTGAGCCTGTTCACCTCGAGTGAGCACCACAGCCTCACCGCCGGGAAGCAAGCCTGACGCCGAGCGGCCTTCCGCGTGCAGGCCTCTTTGGCGAAGAGAGAGAGCTGGGCCGCGGCAGGGTGGGGCGGAAGCCTCAGCAAGGCTGCCAGCCGGGCCTCGGGTGGGGGGCCGTCCTAGAAGGGGGCCTCCGACCTCGGCCTCGGCGAAGCACACGCGAGCACGTGGGAAGCAGCTTCTGCGGGGACCGAGAGGCCGGACCCCCAGCAGAGCGAACACACACGGTCTGAGGCTGCGGGAGGCCTTCTGACAGCAGCCCCGCTTCGCTGAGCCGGGCGCCCGCCCGCAGTCGAGCCCAGCGGGGCCGGCGTTCAGCGGGCACCGTGCTGCACACCCGGCTCGCGGGGAGGTCGGGAGGGCGACGCCGGCCTGCAGGCCCACCTCTCTGGGGACGCCCGGAGCGGGGAGGCCAGCCCGAAGCGGACGGGCGAAGGGCCGAGCCCCTGCCGTGGCATTGCTTCAGGAGGACGCATTGGCCCAGCAAGCCCCACTCCGTCCCGGGAGGAGAGAAGCGGCTGTGACCCGTTCGAAGCACGGAGCAAGGCGCCCGGCCCTCAGCTCTTGAACGCGCTTCCCGGAGGGGGCTCTGTCAGCTCCACAATCCCCTATAGCAGCAGGCCTTCTCTCGGGCGCTGAGAGCGATGCACCCTGCCGGCTTGGGCCTCCACCGCAGGGACCTGCGCGTGCCGCCAGCACCCCCGGGCCGGCAGCGGCTTCGGGGAGCCCGGGGCGTCCCACGCCTGGGCCTGGCAACCGAAGGAGACCGCAGGTCCCTCCATTCCGAGCCCCAGCGTGCTCCGGGGAGAACGTCCGCCCAGGGAAAGACGAGTGCGAAGAGGGAAGCCGGGAGGAGAGAGGCAGGGCGCGCTTCGGGAGGCCCGGGCGCCCAGGCTGTGGGGCCGGCTTCTCCCGGGCCGGCGCCTGGCGTCCTCCGCGGGGAAGCGGTTGGCTGACTCGCCTTGGGTGGGGACGTGGTAGGTCAGGCCCCTCGACCTCCCTGTGAGAAACCAGGCAGGGTGGAATGCCATCCCCCGTCCCCGTCCACACACACGGCGCTCCCCGGAGAAGGATGCCTCCCCGGCGCTGAGCCTGTTCACCTCGAGTGAGCACCACAGCCTCACCGCCGGGAAGCAAGCCTGACGCCGAGCGGCCTTCCGCGTGCAGGCCTCTTTGGCGAAGAGAGAGAGCTGGGCCGCGGCAGGGTGGGGCGGAAGCCTCAGCAAGGCTGCCAGCCGGGCCTCGGGTGGGGGGCCGTCCTAGAAGGGGGCCCCCGACCTCGGCCTCGGCGAAGCACACGCGAGCACGTGGGAAGCAGCTTCTGCGGGGACCGAGAGGCCGGACCCCCAGCAGAGCGAACACACACGGTCTGAGGCTGCGGGAGGCCTTCTGACAGCAGCCCCGCTTCGCTGAGCCGGGCGCCCGCCCGCAGTGGAGCCCAGCGGGGCCGGCGTTCAGCGGGCACCGTGCTGCACACCCGGCTCGCGGGGAGGTCGGGAGGGCGACGCCGGCCTGCAGGCCCACCTCTCTGGGGGCGCCCGGAGCGGGGAGGCCAGCCCGAAGCGGACGGGCGAAGGGCCGAGCCCCTGCCGTGGCATTGCTTCAGGAGGACGCATTGGCCCAGCAAGCCCCACTCCGTCCCGGGAGGAGAGAAGCGGCTGTGACCCGTTCGAAGCACGGAGCAAGGCGCCCGGCCCTCAGCTCTTGAACGCGCTTCCCGGAGGGGGCTCTGTCAGCTCCACTTTCGCCTATAGCACCAGGCCTTCTCTCGGGCGAGGAGAGCGATGCAGACACCCTGCCGGCTTGGGCCTCCACCGCAGGGACCTGCGCGTGCCGCCAGCACCCCCGGGCCGGCAGCGGCTTCGGGGAGCCCGGGGCGTCCCACGCCTGGGCCTGGCAACCGAAGGAGACCGCAGGTCCCTCCATTCCGAGCCCCAGCGTGCTCCGGGGAGAACGTCCGCCCAGGGAAAGACGAGTGCGAAGAGGGAAGCCGGGAGGATAGAGGAAGGGCGCGCTTCGGGAGGCCCGGGCGCCCAGGCTGTGGGGCCGGCTTCTCCCGGGCCGGCGCCTGGCGTCCTCCGCGGGGAAGCGGTTGGCTGACTCGCCTTGGGTGGGGACGTGGTAGGTCAGGCCCCTCGACCTCCCTGTGAGAAACCAGGCAGGGTGGAATGCCATCCCCCGTCCCCGTCCACACACACGGCGCTCCCCGGAGAAGGATGCCTCCCCGGCGCTGAGCCTGTTCACCTCGAGTGAGCACCACAGCCTCACCGCCGGGAAGCAAGCCTGACGCCGAGCGGCCTTCCGCGTGCAGGCCTCTTTGGCGAAGAGAGAGAGCTGGGCCGCGGCAGGGTGGGGCGGAAGCCTCAGCAAGGCTGCCAGCCGGGCCTCGGGTGGGGGGCCGTCCTAGAAGGGGGCCTCCGACCTCGGCCTCGGCGAAGCACACGCGAGCACGTGGGAAGCAGCTTATGCGGGGACCGAGAGGCCGGACCCCCAGCAGAGCGAACACACACGGTCTGAGGCTGCGGGAGGCCTTCTGACAGCAGCCCCGCTTCGCTGAGCCGGGCGCCCGCCCGCAGTCGAGCCCAGCGGGGCCGGCGTTCAGCGGGCACCGTGCTGCACACCCGGCTCGCGGGGAGGTCGGGAGGGCGACGCCGGCCTGCAGGCCCACCTCTCTGTGGGCGCCCGGAGCGGGGAGGCCAGCCCGAAGCGGACGGGCGAAGGGCCGAGCCCCTGCCGTGGCATTGCTTCAGGAGGACGCATTGGCCCAGCAAGCCCCACTCCGTCCCGGGAGGAGAGAAGCGGCTGTGACCCGTTCGAAGCACGGAGCAAGGCGCCCGGCCCTCAGCTCTTGAACGCGCTTCCCGGAGGGGGCTCTGTCAGCTCCACATTCGCCTATAGCAGCAGGCCTTCTCTCGGGCGAGGAGAGCGATGCAGACACCCTGCCGGCTTGGGCCTCCACCGCAGGGACCTGCGCGTGCCGCCAGCACCCCCGGGCCGGCAGCGGCTTCGGGGAGCCCGGGGCGTCCCACGCCTGGGCCTGGCAACCGAAGGAGACCGCAGGTCCCTCCATTCCGAGCCCCAGCGTGCTCCGGGGAGAACGTCCGCCCAGGGAAAGACGAGTGCGAAGAGGGAAGCCGGGAGGAGAGAGGCAGGGCGCGCTTCGGGAGGCCCGGGCGCCCAGGCTGTGGGGCCGGCTTCTCCCGGGCCGGCGCCTGGCGTCCTCCGCGGGGAAGCGGTTGGCTGACTCGCCTTGGGTGGGGACGTGGTAGGTCAGGCCCCTCGACCTCCCTGTGAGAAACCAGGCAGGGTGGAATGCCATCCCCCGTCCCCGTCCACACACACGGCGCTCCCCGGAGAAGGATGCCTCCCCGGCGCTGAGCCTGTTCACCTCGAGTGAGCACCACAGCCTCACCGCCGGGAAGCAAGCCTGACGCCGAGCGGCCTTCCGCGTGCAGGCCTCTTTGGCGAAGAGAGAGAGCTGGGCCGCGGCAGGGTGGGGCGGAAGCCTCAGCAAGGCTGCCAGCCGGGCCTCGGGTGGGGGGCCGTCCTAGAAGGGGCCCCCGACCTCGGCCTCGGCGAAGCACACGCGAGCACGTGGGAAGCAGCTTCTGCGGGGACCGAGAGGCCGGACCCCCAGCAGAGCGAACACACACGGTCTGAGGCTGCGGGAGGCCTTCTGACAGCAGCCCCGCTTCGCTGAGCCGGGCGCCCGCCCGCAGTCGAGCCCAGCGGGGCCGGCGTTCAGCGGGCACCGTGCTGCACACCCGGCTCGCGGGGAGGTCGGGAGGGCGACGCCGGCCTGCAGGCCCACCTCTCTGGGGACGCCCGGAGCGGGGAGGCCAGCCCGAAGCGGACGGGCGAAGGGCCGAGCCCCTGCCGTGGCATTGCTTCAGGAGGACGCATTGGCCCAGCAAGCCCCACTCCGTCCCGGGAGGAGAGAAGTGGCTGTGACCCGTTCGAAGCACGGAGCAAGGCGCCCGGCCCTCAGCTCTTGAACGCGCTTCCCGGAGGGGGCTCTGTCAGCTCCACAATCCCCTATAGCAGCAGGCCTTCTCTCGGGCGCTGAGAGCGATGCACCCTGCCGGCTTGGGCCTCCACCGCAGGGACCTGCGCGTGCCGCCAGCACCCCCGGGCCGGCAGCGGCTTCGGGGAGCCCGGGGCGTCCCACGCCTGGGCCTGGCAACCGAAGGAGACCGCAGGTCCCTCCATTGCGAGCCCCAGCGTGCTCCGGGGAGAACGTCCGCCCAGGGAAAGACGAGTGCGAAGAGGGAAGCCGGGAGGAGAGAGGCAGGGCGCGCTTCGGGAGGCCCGGGCGCCCAGGCTGTGGGGCCGGCTTCTCCCGGGCCGGCGCCTGGCGTCCTCCGCGGGGAAGCGGTTGGCTGACTCGCCTTGGGTGGGGACGTGGTAGGTCAGGCCCCTCGACCTCCCTGTGAGAAACCAGGCAGGGTGGAATGCCATCCCCCGTCCCCGTCCACACACACGGCGCTCCCCGGAGAAGGATGCCTCCCCGGCGCTGAGCCTGTTCACCTCGAGTGAGCACCACAGCCTCACCGCCGGGAAGCAAGCCTGACGCCGAGCGGCCTTCCGCGTGCAGGCCTCTTTGGCGAAGAGAGAGAGCTGGGCCGCGGCAGGATGGGGCGGAAGCCTCAGCAAGGCTGCCAGCCGGGCCTCGGGTGGGGGGCCGTCCTAGAAGGGGGCCCCCGACCTCGGCCTCGGCGAAGCACACGCGAGCACGTGGGAAGCAGCTTCTGCGGGGACCGAGAGGCCGGACCCCCAGCAGAGCGAACACACACGGTCTGAGGCTGCGGGAGGCCTTCTGACAGCAGCCCCGCTTCGCTGAGCCGGGCGCCCGCCCGCAGTCGAGCCCAGCGGGGCCGGCGTTCAGCGGGCACCGTGCTGCACACCCGGCTCGCGGGGAGGTCGGGAGGGCGACGCCGGCCTGCAGGCCCACCTCTCTGGGGGCGCCCGGAGCGGGGAGGCCAGCCCGAAGCGGACGGGCGAAGGGCCGAGCCCCTGCCGTGGCATTGCTTCAGGAGGACGCATTGGCCCAGCAAGCCCCACTCCGTCCCGGGAGGAGAGAAGCGGCTGTGACCCGTTCGAAGCACGGAGCAAGGCGCCCGGCCCTCAGCTCTTGAACGCGCTTCCCGGAGGGGGCTCTGTCAGCTCCACATTCGCCTATAGCAGCAGGCCTTCTCTCGGGCGAGGAGAGCGATGCAGACACCCTGCCGGCTTGGGCCTCCACCGCAGGGACCTGCGCGTGCCGCCAGCACCCCCGGGCCGGCAGCGGCTTCGGGGAGCCCGGGGCGTCCCACGCCTGGGCCTGGCAACCGAAGGAGACCGCAGGTCCCTCCATTCCGAGCCCCAGCGTGCTCCGGGGAGAACGTCCGCCCAGGGAAAGACGAGTGCGAAGAGGGAAGCCGGGAGGAGAGAGGCAGGGCGCGCTTCGGGAGGCCCGGGCGCCCAGGCTGTGGGGCCGGCTTCTCCCGGGCCGGCGCCTGGCGTCCTCCGCGGGGAAGCGGTTGGCTGACTCGCCTTGGGTGGGGACGTGGTAGGTCAGGCCCCTCGACCTCCCTGTGAGAAACCAGGCAGGGTGGAATGCCATCCCCCGTCCCCGTCCACACACACGGCGCTCCCCGGAGAAGGATGCCTCCCCGGCGCTGAGCCTGTTCACCTCGAGTGAGCACCACAGCCTCACCGCCGGGAAGCAAGCCTGACGCCGAGCGGCCTTCCGCGTGCAGGCCTCTTTGGCGAAGAGAGAGAGCTGGGCCGCGGCAGGGTGGGGCGGAAGCCTCAGCAAGGCTGCCAGCCGGGCCTCGGGTGGGGGGCCGTCCTAGAAGGGGGCCTCCGACCTCGGCCTCGGCGAAGCACACGCGAGCACGTGGGAAGCAGCTTCTGCGGGGACCGAGAGGCCGGACCCCCAGCAGAGCGAACACACACGGTCTGAGGCTGCGGGAGGCCTTCTGACAGCAGCCCCGCTTCGCTGAGCCGGGCGCCCGCCCGCAGTCGAGCCCAGCGGGGCCGGCGTTCAGCGGGCACCGTGCTGCACACCCGGCTCGCGGGGAGGTCGGGAGGGCGACGCCGGCCTGCAGGCCCACCTCTCTGGGGGCGCCCGGAGCGGGGAGGCCAGCCCGAAGCGGACGGGCGAAGGGCCGAGCCCCTGCCGTGGCATTGCTTCAGGAGGACGCATTGGCCCAGCAAGCCCCACTCCGTCCCGGGAGGAGAGAAGCGGCTGTGACCCGTTCGAAGCACGGAGCAAGGCGCCCGGCCCTCAGCTCTTGAACGCGCTTCCCGGAGGGGGCTCTGTCAGCTCCACATTCGCCTATAGCAGCAGGCCTTCTCTCGGGCGAGGAGAGCGATGCAGACACCCTGCCGGCTTGGGCCTCCACCGCAGGGACCTGCGCGTGCCGCCAGCACCCCCGGGCCGGCAGCGGCTTCGGGGAGCCCGGGGCGTCCCACGCCTGGGCCTGGCAACCGAAGGAGACCGCAGGTCCCTCCATTGCGAGCCCCAGCGTGCTCCGGGGAGAACGTCCGCCCAGGGAAAGACGAGTGCGAAGAGGGAAGCCGGGAGGAGAGAGGCAGGGCGCGCTTCGGGAGGCCCGGGCGCCCAGGCTGTGGGGCCGGCTTCTCCCGGGCCGGCGCCTGGCGTCCTCCGCGGGGAAGCGGTTGGCTGACTCGCCTTGGGTGGGGACGTGGTAGGTCAGGCCCCTCGACCTCCCTGTGAGAAACCAGGCAGGGTGGAATGCCATCCCCCGTCCCCGTCCACACACACGGCGCTCCCCGGAGAAGGATGCCTCCCCGGCGCTGAGCCTGTTCACCTCGAGTGAGCACCACAGCCTCACCGCCGGGAAGCAAGCCTGACGCCGAGCGGCCTTCCGCGTGCAGGCCTCTTTGGCGAAGAGAGAGAGCTGGGCCGCGGCAGGGTGGGGCGGAAGCCTCAGCAAGGCTGCCAGCCGGGCCTCGGGTGGGGGGCCGTCCTAGAAGGGGGCCCCCGACCTCGGCCTCGGCGAAGCACACGCGAGCACGTGGGAAGCAGCTTCTGCGGGGACCGAGAGGCCGGACCCCCAGCAGAGCGAACACACACGGTCTGAGGCTGCGGGAGGCCTTCTGACAGCAGCCCCGCTTCGCTGAGCCGGGCGCCCGCCCGCAGTCGAGCCCAGCGGGGCCGGCGTTCAGCGGGCACCGTGCTGCACACCCGGCTCGCGGGGAGGTCGGGAGGGCGACGCCGGCCTGCAGGCCCACCTCTCTGGGGGCGCCCGGAGCGGGGAGGCCAGCCCGAAGCGGACGGGCGAAGGGCCGAGCCCCTGCCGTGGCATTGCTTCAGGAGGACGCATTGGCCCAGCAAGCCCCACTCCGTCCCGGGAGGAGAGAAGCGGCTGTGACCCGTTCGAAGCACGGAGCAAGGCGCCCGGCCCTCAGCTCTTGAACGCGCTTCCCGGAGGGGGCTCTGTCAGCTCCACATTCGCCTATAGCAGCAGGCCTTCTCTCGGGCGAGGAGAGCGATGCAGACACCCTGCCGGCTTGGGCCTCCACCGCAGGGACCTGCGCGTGCCGCCAGCACCCCCGGGCCGGCAGCGGCTTCGGGGAGCCCGGGGCGTCCCACGCCTGGGCCTGGCAACCGAAGGAGACCGCAGGTCCCTCCATTCCGAGCCCCAGCGTGCTCCGGGGAGAACGTCCGCCCAGGGAAAGACGAGTGCGAAGAGGGAAGCCGGGAGGAGAGAGGCAGGGCGCGCTTCGGGAGGCCCGGGCGCCCAGGCTGTGGGGCCGGCTTCTCCCGGGCCGGCGCCTGGCGTCCTCCGCGGGGAAGCGGTTGGCTGACTCGCCTTGGGTGGGGACGTGGTAGGTCAGGCCCCTCGACCTCCCTGTGAGAAACCAGGCAGGGTGGAATGCCATCCCCCGTCCCCGTCCACACACACGGCGCTCCCCGGAGAAGGATGCCTCCCCGGCGCTGAGCCTGTTCACCTCGAGTGAGCACCACAGCCTCACCGCCGGGAAGCAAGCCTGACGCCGAGCGGCCTTCCGCGTGCAGGCCTCTTTGGCGAAGAGAGAGAGCTGGGCCGCGGCAGGGTGGGGCGGAAGCCTCAGCAAGGCTGCCAGCCGGGCCTCGGGTGGGGGGCCGTCCTAGAAGGGGGCCTCCGACCTCGGCCTCGGCGAAGCACACGCGAGCACGTGGGAAGCAGCTTCTGCGGGGACCGAGAGGCCGGACCCCCAGCAGAGCGAACACACACGGTCTGAGGCTGCGGGAGGCCTTCTGACAGCAGCCCCGCTTCGCTGAGCCGGGCGCCCGCCCGCAGTCGAGCCCAGCGGGGCCGGCGTTCAGCGGGCACCGTGCTGCACACCCGGCTCGCGGGGAGGTCGGGAGGGCGACGCCGGCCTGCAGGCCCACCTCTCTGGGGACGCCCGGAGCGGGGAGGCCAGCCCGAAGCGGACGGGCGAAGGGCCGAGCCCCTGCCGTGGCATTGCTTCAGGAGGACGCATTGGCCCAGCAAGCCCCACTCCGTCCCGGGAGGAGAGAAGCGGCTGTGACCCGTTCGAAGCACGGAGCAAGGCGCCCGGCCCTCAGCTCTTGAACGCGCTTCCCGGAGGGGGCTCTGTCAGCTCCACAATCCCCTATAGCAGCAGGCCTTCTCTCGGGCGCTGAGAGCGATGCACCCTGCCGGCTTGGGCCTCCACCGCAGGGACCTGCGCGTGCCGCCAGCACCCCCGGGCCGGCAGCGGCTTCGGGGAGCCCGGGGCGTCCCACGCCTGGGCCTGGCAACCGAAGGAGACCGCAGGTCCCTCCATTCCGAGCCCCAGCGTGCTCCGGGGAGAACGTCCGCCCAGGGAAAGACGAGTGCGAAGAGGGAAGCCGGGAGGAGAGAGGCAGGGCGCGCTTCGGGAGGCCCGGGCGCCCAGGCTGTGGGGCCGGCTTCTCCCGGGCCGGCGCCTGGCGTCCTCCGCGGGGAAGCGGTTGGCTGACTCGCCTTGGGTGGGGACGTGGTAGGTCAGGCCCCTCGACCTCCCTGTGAGAAACCAGGCAGGGTGGAATGCCATCCCCCGTCCCCGTCCACACACACGGCGCTCCCCGGAGAAGGATGCCTCCCCGGCGCTGAGCCTGTTCACCTCGAGTGAGCACCACAGCCTCACCGCCGGGAAGCAAGCCTGACGCCGAGCGGCCTTCCGCGTGCAGGCCTCTTTGGCGAAGAGAGAGAGCTGGGCCGCGGCAGGGTGGGGCGGAAGCCTCAGCAAGGCTGCCAGCCGGGCCTCGGGTGGGGGGCCGTCCTAGAAGGGGGCCCCCGACCTCGGCCTCGGCGAAGCACACGCGAGCACGTGGGAAGCAGCTTCTGCGGGGACCGAGAGGCCGGACCCCCAGCAGAGCGAACACACACGGTCTGAGGCTGCGGGAGGCCTTCTGACAGCAGCCCCGCTTCGCTGAGCCGGGCGCCCGCCCGCAGTCGAGCCCAGCGGGGCCGGCGTTCAGCGGGCACCGTGCTGCACACCCGGCTCGCGGGGAGGTCGGGAGGGCGACGCCGGCCTGCAGGCCCACCTCTCTGGGGGCGCCCGGAGCGGGGAGGCCAGCCCGAAGCGGACGGGCGAAGGGCCGAGCCCCTGCCGTGGCATTGCTTCAGGAGGACGCATTGGCCCAGCAAGCCCCACTCCGTCCCGGGAGGAGAGAAGCGGCTGTGACCCGTTCGAAGCACGGAGCAAGGCGCCCGGCCCTCAGCTCTTGAACGCGCTTCCCGGAGGGGGCTCTGTCAGCTCCACATTCGCCTATAGCAGCAGGCCTTCTCTCGGGCGAGGAGAGCGATGCAGACACCCTGCCGGCTTGGGCCTCCACCGCAGGGACCTGCGCGTGCCGCCAGCACCCCCGGGCCGGCAGCGGCTTCGGGGAGCCCGGGGCGTCCCACGCCTGGGCCTGGCAACCGAAGGAGACCGCAGGTCCCTCCATTGCGAGCCCCAGCGTGCTCCGGGGAGAACGTCCGCCCAGGGAAAGACGAGTGCGAAGAGGGAAGCCGGGAGGAGAGAGGCAGGGCGCGCTTCGGGAGGCCCGGGCGCCCAGGCTGTGGGGCCGGCTTCTCCCGGGCCGGCGCCTGGCGTCCTCCGCGGGGAAGCGGTTGGCTGACTCGCCTTGGGTGGGGACGTGGTAGGTCAGGCCCCTCGACCTCCCTGTGAGAAACCAGGCAGGGTGGAATGCCATCCCCCGTCCCCGTCCACACACACGGCGCTCCCCGGAGAAGGATGCCTCCCCGGCGCTGAGCCTGTTCACCTCGAGTGAGCACCACAGCCTCACCGCCGGGAAGCAAGCCTGACGCCGAGCGGCCTTCCGCGTGCAGGCCTCTTTGGCGAAGAGAGAGAGCTGGGCCGCGGCAGGGTGGGGCGGAAGCCTCAGCAAGGCTGCCAGCCGGGCCTCGGGTGGGGGGCCGTCCTAGAAGGGGGCCTCCGACCTCGGCCTCGGCGAAGCACACGCGAGCACGTGGGAAGCAGCTTCTGCAGGGACCGAGAGGCCGGACCCCCAGCAGAGCGAACACACACGGTCTGAGGCTGCGGGAGGCCTTCTGACAGCAGCCCCGCTTCGCTGAGCCGGGCGCCCGCCCGCAGTCGAGCCCAGCGGGGCCGGCGTTCAGCGGGCACCGTGCTGCACACCCGGCTCGCGGGGAGGTCGGGAGGGCGACGCCGGCCTGCAGGCCCACCTCTCTGTGGGCGCCCGGAGCGGGGAGGCCAGCCCGAAGCGGACGGGCGAAGGGCCGAGCCCCTGCCGTGGCATTGCTTCAGGAGGACGCATTGGCCCAGCAAGCCCCACTCCGTCCCGGGAGGAGAGAAGCGGCTGTGACCCGTTCGAAGCACGGAGCAAGGCGCCCGGCCCTCAGCTCTTGAACGCGCTTCCCGGAGGGGGCTCTGTCAGCTCCACATTCGCCTATAGCAGCAGGCCTTCTCTCGGGCGAGGAGAGCGATGCAGACACCCTGCCGGCTTGGGCCTCCACCGCAGGGACCTGCGCGTGCCGCCAGCACCCCCGGGCCGGCAGCGGCTTCGGGGAGCCCGGGGCGTCCCACGCCTGGGCCTGGCAACCGAAGGAGACCGCAGGTCCCTCCATTCCGAGCCCCAGCGTGCTCCGGGGAGAACGTCCGCCCAGGGAAAGACGAGTGCGAAGAGGGAAGCCGGGAGGAGAGAGGCAGGGCGCGCTTCGGGAGGCCCGGGCGCCCAGGCTGTGGGGCCGGCTTCTCCCGGGCCGGCGCCTGGCGTCCTCCGCGGGGAAGCGGTTGGCTGACTCGCCTTGGGTGGGGACGTGGTAGGTCAGGCCCCTCGACCTCCCTGTGAGAAACCAGGCAGGGTGGAATGCCATCCCCCGTCCCCGTCCACACACACGGCGCTCCCCGGAGAAGGATGCCTCCCCGGCGCTGAGCCTGTTCACCTCGAGTGAGCACCACAGCCTCACCGCCGGGAAGCAAGCCTGACGCCGAGCGGCCTTCCGCGTGCAGGCCTCTTTGGCGAAGAGAGAGAGCTGGGCCGCGGCAGGGTGGGGCGGAAGCCTCAGCAAGGCTGCCAGCCGGGCCTCGGGTGGGGGGCCGTCCTAGAAGGGGCCCCCGACCTCGGCCTCGGCGAAGCACACGCGAGCACGTGGGAAGCAGCTTCTGCGGGGACCGAGAGGCCGGACCCCCAGCAGAGCGAACACACACGGTCTGAGGCTGCGGGAGGCCTTCTGACAGCAGCCCCGCTTCGCTGAGCCGGGCGCCCGCCCGCAGTCGAGCCCAGCGGGGCCGGCGTTCAGCGGGCACCGTGCTGCACACCCGGCTCGCGGGGAGGTCGGGAGGGCGACGCCGGCCTGCAGGCCCACCTCTCTGGGGACGCCCGGAGCGGGGAGGCCAGCCCGAAGCGGACGGGCGAAGGGCCGAGCCCCTGCCGTGGCATTGCTTCCGGAGGACCCATTGGCCCAGCAAGCCCCACTCCGTCCCGGGAGGAGAGAAGCGGCTGTGACCCGTTCGAAGCACGGAGCAAGGCGCCCGGCCCTCAGCTCTTGAACGCGCTTCCCGGAGGGGGCTCTGTCAGCTCCACAATCCCCTATAGCAGCAGGCCTTCTCTCGGGCGCGGAGAGCGATGCAGACACCCTGCCGGCTTGGGCCTCCACCGCAGGGACCTGCGCGTGCCGCCAGCACCCCCGGGCCGGCAGCGGCTTCGGGGAGCCCGGGGCGTCCCACGCCTGGGCCTGGCAACCGAAGGAGACCGCAGGTCCCTCCATTCCGAGCCCCAGCGTGCTCCGGGGAGAACGTCCGCCCAGGGAAAGACGAGTGCGAAGAGGGAAGCCGGGAGGAGAGAGGCAGGGCGCGCTTCGGGAGGCCCGGGCGCCCAGGCTGTGGGGCCGGCTTCTCCCGGGCCGGCGCCTGGCGTCCTCCGCGGGGAAGCGGTTGGCTGACTCGCCTTGGGTGGGGACGTGGTAGGTCAGGCCCCTCGACCTCCCTGTGAGAAACCAGGCAGGGTGGAATGCCATCCCCCGTCCCCGTCCACACACACGGCGCTCCCCGGAGAAGGATGCCTCCCCGGCGCTGAGCCTGTTCACCTCGAGTGAGCACCACAGCCTCACCGCCGGGAAGCAAGCCTGACGCCGAGCGGCCTTCCGCGTGCAGGCCTCTTTGGCGCAGAGAGAGAGCTGGGCCGCGGCAGCGTGGAGCGGAAGCCGCAGCAAGGCTGCAAGCCGGGCCTCGGGTGCGGGGCCGTCCTAGAAGGGGGCCCCCGACCTCGGCCTCGGCGAAGCACACGCGAGCACGTGGGAAGCAGCTTCTGCGGGGACCGAGAGGCCGGACCCCCAGCAGAGCGAACACACACGGTCTGAGGCTGCGGGAGACCTTCTGACAGCAGCGCCGCTTCGCTGAGCCGGGCGCCCGCCCGCAGTCGAGCCCAGCGGGGCCGGCGTTCAGCGGGCCCCGTGCTGCACACCCGGCTCGCGGGGAGGTCGGGAGGGCGACGCCGGCCTGCAGGCCCACCTCTCTGGGGGCGCCCGGAGCGGGGAGGCCAGCCCGAAGCGGACGGGCGAAGGGCCGAGCCCCTGCCGTGGCATTGCTTCAGGAGGACGCATTGGCCCAGCAAGCCCCACTCCGTCCCGGGAGGAGAGAAGCGGCTGTGACCCGTTCGAAGCACGGAGCAAGGCGCCCGGCCCTCAGCTCTTGAACGCGCTTCCCGGAGGGGGCTCTGTCAGCTCCACATTCCCCTATAGCACCAGGCCTTCTCTCGGGCGCGGAGAGCGATGCAGACACCCTGCCGGCTTGGGCGTCCACCGCAGGGACCTGCGCGTGCCGCCGGCACCCCCGGGCTGGCAGCGGCTTCGGGGAGCCCGGGGCGTCCCACGCCTGGTCCTGGCAACCGAAGGAGACCGCAGGTCCCTCCATTCCGAGCCCCAGCGTGCTCCGGGGAGAACGTCCGCCCAGGGAAAGACGAGTGCGAAGAGGGAAGCCGGGAGGAGAGAGGAAGGGCGCGCTTCGGGAGGCCCGGGCGCCCAGGCTGTGGGGCCGGCTTCTCCCGGGCCGGCGCCTCGCGTCCTCCGCGGGGAAGCGGTTGGCTGACTCGCCTTGGGTGGGGACGTGGTAGGTCAGGCCCCTCGACCTCCCTGTGAGAAACCAGGCAGGGTGGAATGCCATCCCCCGTCCCCGTCCACACACACGGCGCTCCCCGGAGAAGGATGCCTCCCCGGCGCTGAGCCTGTTCACCTCGAGTGAGCACCACAGCCTCACCGCCGGGAAGCAAGCCTGACGCCGAGCGGTCTTCCGCTTGCAGTCCTCTTTGGCGAAGAGAGAGCGCTGGGCCGCGGTAGGGTGGGGCGGAAGCCTCAGCAAGGCTGCCAGCCGGGCATCGGGTGGGGGGCCGTCAAAGAAGGGGCCCCCGACCTCGGCCTCGGCGAAGCACACGCGAGCACGTGGGAAGCAGCTTCTGCGGGGACCGAGAGGGCGGACCCCCAGCAGAGCGAACACACACGGTCTGAGGCTGCGGGAGGCCTTCTGACAGCAGCCCGCTTCGCTGAGCCGGGCGCCCGCCCGCAGTGGAGCCCAGCGGGGCCGGCGTTCAGCGGGCACCGTGCTGCACACCTGGCTCGCGGGGAGGTCGGGAGGGCGACGCCAGCCTGCAGGCCCACCTCTCTGGGGGCGCCCGGAGCGGGGAGGCCAGCCCGAAGCGGACGGGCGAAGGGCCGAGCCCCTGCCGTGCCATTGCTTCCGGAGGACGCATTGGCCCAGCAAGCCCCACTCCGTCCCGGGAGGAGAGAAGCGGCTGTGACCCGTTCGAAGCACGGAGCAAGGCGCCCGGCCCTCAGCTCTTGAACGCGCTTCCCGGAGGGGGCTCTGTCAGCTCCACATTCCCCTATAGCAGCAGGCCTTCTCTCGGGCGCGGAGAGCGATGTAGACACCCTGCCGGCTTGGGCTTCCACCGCAGGGACCTGAGCGTGCCTCCGGCACCCCCGGGCCGGCAGCGGTTTCGGGGAGCCCGGGGCGTCCCACGCCTGGGCCTGGCAACCGAAGGAGACCGCAGGTCCCTCCATTCCGAGCCCCAGCGTGCTCCGGGGAGAACGTCCGCCCAGGGAAAGACGAGTGCGAAGAGGGAAGCCGGGAGGAGAGAGGCAGGGCGCGCTTCGGGAGGCCCGGGCGCCCAGGCTGTGGGGCCGGCTTCTCCCGGGCCGGCGCCTCGCGTCCTCTGCGGGGAAGCGTTTGGCTGACTCGCCTTGGGTGGGGACGTGGTAGGTCAGGCCCCTCGACCTCCCTGTGAGAAACCAGGCAGGGTGGAATGCCATCCCCCGTCCCCGTCCACACACACGGCGCTCCCCGGAGAAGGATGCCTCCCCGGCGCTGAGCCTGTTCACCTCGAGTGAGCACCACAGCCTCACCGCCGGGAAGCAAGCCTGACGCCGAGCGGCCTTCCGCGTGCAGGCCTCTTTGGCGAAGAGAGAGAGCTGGGCCGCGGCAGGGTGGGGCGGAAGCCTCAGCAAGGCTGCCAGCCGGGCCTCGGGTGGGGGGCCGTCCTTGAAGGGGGCCCCCGACCTCGGCCTCGGCGAAGCACACGCGAGCACGTGGGAAGCAGCTTCTGCGGGGACCGAGAGGCCGGACCCCCAGCAGAGCGAACACACACGGTCTGAGGCTGCGGGAGGCCTTCTGACAGCAGCCCCGCTTCGCTGAGCCGGGCGCCCGCCCGCAGTGGAGCCCAGCGGGGCCGGCGTTCAGCGGGCACCGTGCTGCACACCCGGCTCGCGGGGAGGTCGGGAGGGCGACGCCGGCCTGCAGGCCCACCTCTCTGGGGGCGCCCGGAGCGGGGAGGCCAGCCCGAAGCGGACGGGCGAAGGGCCGAGCCCCTGCCGTGGCATTGCTTCAGGAGGACGCATTGGCCCAGCAAGCCCCACTCCGTCCCGGAAGGAGAGAAGCGGCTGTGACCCGTTCGAAGCACGGAGCAAGGCGCCCGGCCCTCAGCACTTGAACGCGCTTCCCGGAGGGGGCTCTGTCAGCTCCACATTCCCCTATAGCAGCAGGCCTTCTCTCGGGCGCGGAGAGCGATGCAGACACCCTGCCGGCTTGGGCGTCCACCGCAGGGACCTGCGCGTGCCGCCGGCACCCCCGGGCTGGCAGCGGCTTCGGGGAGCCCGGGGCGTCCCACGCCTGGTCCTGGCAACCGAAGGAGACCGCAGGTCCCTCCATTCCGAGCCCCAGCGTGCTCCGGGGAGAACGTCCGCCCAGGGAAAGACGAGTGCGAAGAGGGAAGCCGGGAGGAGAGAGGAAGGGCGCGCTTCGGGAGGCCCGGGCGCCCAGGCTGTGGGGCCGGCTTCTCCCGGGCCGGCGCCTCGCGTCCTCCGCGGGGAAGCGGTTGGCTGACTCGCCTTGGGTGGGGACGTGGTAGGTCAGGCCCCTCGACCTCCCTGTGAGAAACCAGGCAGGGTGGAATGCCATCCCCCGTCCCCGTCCACACACACGGCGCTCCCCAGAGAAGTCTGCCTCCCCGGCGCTGAGCCTGTTCACCTCGAGTGAGCACCACAGCCTCACCGCCGGGAAGCAAGCCTGACGCCGAGCGGCCTTCCGCTTGCAGTCCTCTTTGGCGAAGAGAGAGCGCTGGGCCGCGGTAGGGTGGGGCGGAAGCCTCAGCAAGGCTGCCAGCCGGGCATCGGGTGGGGGGCCGTCAAAGAAGGGGCCCCCGACCTCGGCCTCGGCGAAGCACACGCGAGCACGTGGGAAGCAGCTTCTGCGGGGACCGAGAGGGCGGACCCCCAGCAGAGCGAACACACACGGTCTGAGGCTGCGGGAGGCCTTCTGACAGCAGCCCGCTTCGCTGAGCCGGGCGCCCGCCCGCAGTGGAGCCCAGCGGGGCCGGCGTTCAGCGGGCACCGTGCTGCACACCTGGCTCGCGGGGAGGTCGGGAGGGCGACGCCAGCCTGCAGGCCCACCTCTCTGGGGGCGCCCGGAGCGGGGAGGCCAGCCCGAAGCGGACGGGCGAAGGGCCGAGCCCCTGCCGTGCCATTGCTTCCGGAGGACGCATTGGCCCAGCAAGCCCCACTCCGTCCCGGGAGGAGAGAAGCGGCTGTGACCCGTTCGAAGCACGGAGCAAGGCGCCCGGCCCTCAGCTCTTGAACGCGCTTCCCGGAGGGGGCTCTGTCAGCTCCACATTCCCCTATAGCAGCAGGCCTTCTCTCGGGCGCGGAGAGCGATGTAGACACCCTGCCGGCTTGGGCTTCCACCGCAGGGACCTGAGCGTGCCTCCGGCACCCCCGGGCCGGCAGCGGTTTCGGGGAGCCCGGGGCGTCCCACGCCTGGGCCTGGCAACCGAAGGAGACCGCAGGTCCCTCCATTCCGAGCCCCAGCGTGCTCCGGGGAGAACGTCCGCCCAGGGAAAGACGAGTGCGAAGAGGGAAGCCGGGAGGAGAGAGGCAGGGCGCGCTTCGGGAGGCCCGGGCGCCCAGGCTGTGGGGCCGGCTTCTCCCGGGCCGGCGCCTCGCGTCCTCTGCGGGGAAGCGTTTGGCTGACTCGCCTTGGGTGGGGACGTGGTAGGTCAGGCCCCTCGACCTCCCTGTGAGAAACCAGGCAGGGTGGAATGCCATCCCCCGTCCCCGTCCACACACACGGCGCTCCCCGGAGAAGGATGCCTCCCCGGCGCTGAGCCTGTTCACCTCGAGTGAGCACCACAGCCTCACCGCCGGGAAGCAAGCCTGACGCCGAGCGGCCTTCCGCGTGCAGGCCTCTTTGGCGAAGAGAGAGAGCTGGGCCGCGGCAGGGTGGGGCGGAAGCCTCAGCAAGGCTGCCAGCCGGGCCTCGGGTGGGGGGCCGTCCTTGAAGGGGGCCCCCGACCTCGGCCTCGGCGAAGCACACGCGAGCACGTGGGAAGCAGCTTCTGCGGGGACCGAGAGGCCGGACCCCCAGCAGAGCGAACACACACGGTCTGAGGCTGCGGGAGGCCTTCTGACAGCAGCCCCGCTTCGCTGAGCCGGGCGCCCGCCCGCAGTGGAGCCCAGCGGGGCCGGCGTTCAGCGGGCACCGTGCTGCACACCCGGCTCGCGGGGAGGTCGGGAGGGCGACGCCGGCCTGCAGGCCCACCTCTCTGGGGGCGCCCGGAGCGGGGAGGCCAGCCCGAAGCGGACGGGCGAAGGGCCGAGCCCCTGCCGTGGCATTGCTTCAGGAGGACGCATTGGCCCAGCAAGCCCCACTCCGTCCCGGAAGGAGAGAAGCGGCTGTGACCCGTTCGAAGCACGGAGCAAGGCGCCCGGCCCTCAGCACTTGAACGCGCTTCCCGGAGGGGGCTCTGTCAGCTCCACATTCCCCTATAGCAGCAGGCCTTCTCTCGGGCGCGGAGAGCGATGCAGACACCCTGCCGGCTTGGGCCTCCACCGCAGGGACCTGCGCGTGCCGCCAGAACCCCGGGCCGGCAGCGGCTTCGGGGAGCCCGGGGCGTCCCACGCCTGGGCCTGGCAACCGAAGGAGACCGCAGGTCCCTCCATTCCGAGCCCCAGCGTGCTCCGGGGAGAACGTCCGCCCAGGGAAAGACGAGTGCGAAGAGGGAAGCCGGGAGGAGAGAGGCAGGGCGCGCTTCGGGAGGCCCGGGCGCCCAGGCTGTGGGGCCGGCTTCTCCCGGGCCGGCGCCTGGCGTCCTCCGCGGGGAAGCGGTTGGCTGACTCGCCTTGGGTGGGGACGTGGTAGGTCAGGCCCCTCGACCTCCCTGTGAGAAACCAGGCAGGGTGGAATGCCATCCCCCGTCCCCGTCCACACACACGGCGCTCCCCGGAGAAGGATGCCTCCCCGGCGCTGAGCCTGTTCACCTCGAGTGAGCACCACAGCCTCACCGCCGGGAAGCAAGCCTGACGCCGAGCGGCCTTCCGCGTGCAGGCCTCTTTGGCGAAGAGAGAGAGCTGGGCCGCGGCAGGGTGGGGCGGAAGCCTCAGCAAGGCTGCCAGCCGGGCCTCGGGTGGGGGGCCGTCCTAGAAGGGGGCCCCCGACCTCGGCCTCGGCGAAGCACACGCGAGCACGTGGGAAGCAGCTTCTGCGGGGACCGAGAGGCCGGACCCCCAGCAGAGCGAACACACACGGTCTGAGGCTGCGGGAGGCCTTCTGACAGCAGCCCCGCTTCGCTGAGCCGGGCGCCCGCCCGCAGTCGAGCCCAGCGGGGCCGGCGTTCAGCGGGCACCGTGCTGCACACCCGGCTCGCGGGGAGGTCGGGAGGGCGACGCCGGCCTGCAGGCCCACCTCTGTGGGGGCGCCCGGAGCGGGGAGGCCAGCCCGAAGCGGACGGGCGAAGGGCCGAGCCCCTGCCGTGGCATTGCTTCAGGAGGACGCATTGGCCCAGCAAGCCCCACTCCGTCCCGGGAGGAGAGAAGCGGCTGTGACCCGTTCGAAGCACGGAGCAAGGCGCCCGGCCCTCAGCTCTTGAACGCGCTTCCCGGAGGGGGCTCTGTCAGCTCCACAATCCCCTATAGCAGCAGGCCTTCTCTCGGGCGCGGAGAGCGATGCAGACACCCTGCCGGCTTGGGCCTCCACCGCAGGGACCTGCGCGTGCCGCCAGAACCCCGGGCCGGCAGCGGCTTCGTGGAGCCCGGGGCGTCCCACGCCTGGGCCTGGCAACCGAAGGAGACCGCAGGTCCCTCCATTCCGAGCCCCAGCGTGCTCCGGGGAGAACGTCCGCCCAGGGAAAGACGAGTGCGAAGAGGGAAGCCGGGAGGAGAGAGGCGGGGCGCGCTTCGGGAGGCCCGGGCGCCCAGGCTGTGGGGCCGGCTTCTCCCGGGCCGGCGCCTGGCGTCCTCCGCGGGGAAGCGGTTGGCTGACTCGCCTTGGGTGGGGACGTGGTAGGTCAGGCCCCTCGACCTCCCTGTGAGAAACCAGGCAGGGTGGAATGCCATCCCCCGTCCCCGTCCACACACACGGCGCTCCCCGGAGAAGGATGCCTCCCCGGCGCTGAGCCTGTTCACCTCGAGTGAGCACCACAGCCTCACCGCCGGGAAGCAAGCCTGACGCCGAGCGGCCTTCCGCGTGCAGGCCTCTTTGGCGAAGAGAGAGAGCTGGGCCGCGGCAGGGTGGGGCGGAAGCCTCAGCAAGGCTGCCAGCCGGGCCTCGGGTGGGGGGCCGTCCTAGAAGGGGGCCCCCGACCTCGGCCTCGGCGAAGCACACGCGAGCACGTGGGAAGCAGCTTCTGCGGGGACCGAGAGGCCGGACCCCCAGCAGAGCGAACACACACGGTCTGAGGCTGCGGGAGGCCTTCTGACAGCAGCCCCGCTTCGCTGAGCCGGGCGCCCGCCCGCAGTCGAGCCCAGCGGGGCCGGCGTTCAGCGGGCACCGTGCTGCACACCCGGCTCGCGGGGAGGTCGGGAGGGCGACGCCGGCCTGCAGGCCCACCTCTCTGGGGGCGCCCGGAGCGGGGAGGCCAGCCCGAAGCGGACGGGCGAAGGGCCGAGCCCCTGCCGTGGCATTGCTTCCGGAGGACGCATTGGCCCAGCAAGCCCCACTCCGTCCCGGGAGGAGAGAAGCGGCTGTGACCCGTTCGAAGCACGGAGCAAGGCGCCCGGCCCTCAGCTCTTGAACGCGCTTCCCGGAGGGGGCTCTGTCAGCTCCACATTCCCCTATAGCAGCAGGCCTTCTCTCGGGCGCGGAGAGCGATGCAGACACCCTGCCGGCTTGGGCCTCCACCGCAGGGACCTGCGCGTGCCGCCAGAACCCCGGGCCGGCAGCGGCTTCGGGGAGCCCGGGGCGTCCCACGCCTGGGCCTGGCAACCGAAGGAGACCGCAGGTCCCTCCATTCCGAGCCCCAGCGTGCTCCGGGGAGAACGTCCGCCCAGGGAAAGACGAGTGCGAAGAGGGAAGCCGGGAGGAGAGAGGCAGGGCGCGCTTCGGGAGGCCCGGGCGCCCAGGCTGTGGGGCCGGCTTCTCCCGGGCCGGCGCCTGGCGTCCTCCGCGGGGAAGCGGTTGGCTGACTCGCCTTGGGTGGGGACGTGGTAGGTCAGGCCCCTCGACCTCCCTGTGAGAAACCAGGCAGGGTGGAATGCCATCCCCCGTCCCCGTCCACACACACGGCGCTCCCCGGAGAAGGATGCCTCCCCGGCGCTGAGCCTGTTCACCTCGAGTGAGCACCACAGCCTCACCGCCGGGAAGCAAGCCTGACGCCGAGCGGCCTTCCGCGTGCAGGCCTCTTTGGCGCAGAGAGAGAGCTGGGCCGCGGCAGCGTGGAGCGGAAGCCGCAGCAAGGCTGCAAGCCGGGCCTCGGGTGCGGGGCCGTCCTAGAAGGGGGCCCCCGACCTCGGCCTCGGCGAAGCACACGCGAGCACGTGGGAAGCAGCTTCTGCGGGGACCGAGAGGCCGGACCCCCAGCAGAGCGAACACACACGGTCTGAGGCTGCGGGAGACCTTCTGACAGCAGCGCCGCTTCGCTGAGCCGGGCGCCCGCCCGCAGTCGAGCCCAGCGGGGCCGGCGTTCAGCGGGCCCCGTGCTGCACACCCGGCTCGCGGGGAGGTCGGGAGGGCGACGCCGGCCTGCAGGCCCACCTCTCTGGGGGCGCCCGGAGCGGGGAGGCCAGCCCGAAGCGGACGGGCGAAGGGCCGAGCCCCTGCCGTGGCATTGCTTCAGGAGGACGCATTGGCCCAGCAAGCCCCACTCCGTCCCGGGAGGAGAGAAGCGGCTGTGACCCGTTCGAAGCACGGAGCAAGGCGCCCGGCCCTCAGCTCTTGAACGCGCTTCCCGGAGGGGGCTCTGTCAGCTCCACATTCCCCTATAGCACCAGGCCTTCTCTCGGGCGCGGAGAGCGATGCAGACACCCTGCCGGCTTGGGCGTCCACCGCAGGGACCTGCGCGTGCCGCCGGCACCCCCGGGCTGGCAGCGGCTTCGGGGAGCCCGGGGCGTCCCACGCCTGGTCCTGGCAACCGAAGGAGACCGCAGGTCCCTCCATTCCGAGCCCCAGCGTGCTCCGGGGAGAACGTCCGCCCAGGGAAAGACGAGTGCGAAGAGGGAAGCCGGGAGGAGAGAGGAAGGGCGCGCTTCGGGAGGCCCGGGCGCCCAGGCTGTGGGGCCGGCTTCTCCCGGGCCGGCGCCTCGCGTCCTCCGCGGGGAAGCGGTTGGCTGACTCGCCTTGGGTGGGGACGTGGTAGGTCAGGCCCCTCGACCTCCCTGTGAGAAACCAGGCAGGGTGGAATGCCATCCCCCGTCCCCGTCCACACACACGGCGCTCCCCAGAGAAGTCTGCCTCCCCGGCGCTGAGCCTGTTCACCTCGAGTGAGCACCACAGCCTCACCGCCGGGAAGCAAGCCTGACGCCGAGCGGCCTTCCGCTTGCAGTCCTCTTTGGCGAAGAGAGAGCGCTGGGCCGCGGTAGGGTGGGGCGGAAGCCTCAGCAAGGCTGCCAGCCGGGCATCGGGTGGGGGGCCGTCAAAGAAGGGGCCCCCGACCTCGGCCTCGGCGAAGCACACGCGAGCACGTGGGAAGCAGCTTCTGCGGGGACCGAGAGGGCGGACCCCCAGCAGAGCGAACACACACGGTCTGAGGCTGCGGGAGGCCTTCTGACAGCAGCCCGCTTCGCTGAGCCGGGCGCCCGCCCGCAGTGGAGCCCAGCGGGGCCGGCGTTCAGCGGGCACCGTGCTGCACACCTGGCTCGCGGGGAGGTCGGGAGGGCGACGCCAGCCTGCAGGCCCACCTCTCTGGGGGCGCCCGGAGCGGGGAGGCCAGCCCGAAGCGGACGGGCGAAGGGCCGAGCCCCTGCCGTGCCATTGCTTCCGGAGGACGCATTGGCCCAGCAAGCCCCACTCCGTCCCGGGAGGAGAGAAGCGGCTGTGACCCGTTCGAAGCACGGAGCAAGGCGCCCGGCCCTCAGCTCTTGAACGCGCTTCCCGGAGGGGGCTCTGTCAGCTCCACATTCCCCTATAGCAGCAGGCCTTCTCTCGGGCGCGGAGAGCGATGTAGACACCCTGCCGGCTTGGGCTTCCACCGCAGGGACCTGAGCGTGCCTCCGGCACCCCCGGGCCGGCAGCGGTTTCGGGGAGCCCGGGGCGTCCCACGCCTGGGCCTGGCAACCGAAGGAGACCGCAGGTCCCTCCATTCCGAGCCCCAGCGTGCTCCGGGGAGAACGTCCGCCCAGGGAAAGACGAGTGCGAAGAGGGAAGCCGGGAGGAGAGAGGCAGGGCGCGCTTCGGGAGGCCCGGGCGCCCAGGCTGTGGGGCCGGCTTCTCCCGGGCCGGCGCCTCGCGTCCTCTGCGGGGAAGCGTTTGGCTGACTCGCCATGGGTGGGGACGTGGTAGGTCAGGCCCCTCGACCTCCCTGTGAGAAACCAGGCAGGGTGGAATGCCATCCCCCGTCCCCGTCCACACACACGGCGCTCCCCGGAGAAGGATGCCTCCCCGGCGCTGAGCCTGTTCACCTCGAGTGAGCACCACAGCCTCACCGCCGGGAAGCAAGCCTGACGCCGAGCGGCCTTCCGCGTGCAGGCCTCTTTGGCGAAGAGAGAGAGCTGGGCCGCGGCAGGGTGGGGCGGAAGCCTCAGCAAGGCTGCCAGCCGGGCCTCGGGTGGGGGGCCGTCCTTGAAGGGGGCCCCCGACCTCGGCCTCGGCGAAGCACACGCGAGCACGTGGGAAGCAGCTTCTGCGGGGACCGAGAGGCCGGACCCCCAGCAGAGCGAACACACACGGTCTGAGGCTGCGGGAGGCCTTCTGACAGCAGCCCCGCTTCGCTGAGCCGGGCGCCCGCCCGCAGTGGAGCCCAGCGGGGCCGGCGTTCAGCGGGCACCGTGCTGCACACCCGGCTCGCGGGGAGGTCGGGAGGGCGACGCCGGCCTGCAGGCCCACCTCTCTGGGGGCGCCCGGAGCGGGGAGGCCAGCCCGAAGCGGACGGGCGAAGGGCCGAGCCCCTGCCGTGGCATTGCTTCAGGAGGACGCATTGGCCCAGCAAGCCCCACTCCGTCCCGGAAGGAGAGAAGCGGCTGTGACCCGTTCGAAGCACGGAGCAAGGCGCCCGGCCCTCAGCACTTGAACGCGCTTCCCGGAGGGGGCTCTGTCAGCTCCACATTCCCCTATAGCAGCAGGCCTTCTCTCGGGCGCGGAGAGCGATGCAGACACCCTGCCGGCTTGGGCCTCCACCGCAGGGACCTGCGCGTGCCGCCAGAACCCCGGGCCGGCAGCGGCTTCGGGGAGCCCGGGGCGTCCCACGCCTGGGCCTGGCAACCGAAGGAGACCGCAGGTCCCTCCATTCCGAGCCCCAGCGTGCTCCGGGGAGAACGTCCGCCCAGGGAAAGACGAGTGCGAAGAGGGAAGCCGGGAGGAGAGAGGCAGGGCGCGCTTCGGGAGGCCCGGGCGCCCAGGCTGTGGGGCCGGCTTCTCCCGGGCCGGCGCCTGGCGTCCTCCGCGGGGAAGCGGTTGGCTGACTCGCCTTGGGTGGGGACGTGGTAGGTCAGGCCCCTCGACCTCCCTGTGAGAAACCAGGCAGGGTGGAATGCCATCCCCCGTCCCCGTCCACACACACGGCGCTCCCCGGAGAAGGATGCCTCCCCGGCGCTGAGCCTGTTCACCTCGAGTGAGCACCACAGCCTCACCGCCGGGAAGCAAGCCTGACGCCGAGCGGCCTTCCGCGTGCAGGCCTCTTTGGCGAAGAGAGAGAGCTGGGCCGCGGCAGGGTGGGGCGGAAGCCTCAGCAAGGCTGCCAGCCGGGCCTCGGGTGGGGGGCCGTCCTAGAAGGGGGCCCCCGACCTCGGCCTCGGCGAAGCACACGCGAGCACGTGGGAAGCAGCTTCTGCGGGGACCGAGAGGCCGGACCCCCAGCAGAGCGAACACACACGGTCTGAGGCTGCGGGAGGCCTTCTGACAGCAGCCCCGCTTCGCTGAGCCGGGCGCCCGCCCGCAGTCGAGCCCAGCGGGGCCGGCGTTCAGCGGGCACCGTGCTGCACACCCGGCTCGCGGGGAGGTCGGGAGGGCGACGCCGGCCTGCAGGCCCACCTCTGTGGGGGCGCCCGGAGCGGGGAGGCCAGCCCGAAGCGGACGGGCGAAGGGCCGAGCCCCTGCCGTGGCATTGCTTCAGGAGGACGCATTGGCCCAGCAAGCCCCACTCCGTCCCGGGAGGAGAGAAGCGGCTGTGACCCGTTCGAAGCACGGAGCAAGGCGCCCGGCCCTCAGCTCTTGAACGCGCTTCCCGGAGGGGGCTCTGTCAGCTCCACAATCCCCTATAGCAGCAGGCCTTCTCTCGGGCGCGGAGAGCGATGCAGACACCCTGCCGGCTTGGGCCTCCACCGCAGGGACCTGCGCGTGCCGCCAGCACCCCGGTGCCGGCAGCGGCTTCGTGGAGCCCGGGGCGTCCCACGCCTGGGCCTGGCAACCGAAGGAGACCGCAGGTCCCTCCATTCCGAGCCCCAGCGTGCTCCGGGGAGAACGTCCGCCCAGGGAAAGACGAGTGCGAAGAGGGAAGCCGGGAGGAGAGAGGCGGGGCGCGCTTCGGGAGGCCCGGGCGCCCAGGCTGTGGGGCCGGCTTCTCCCGGGCCGGCGCCTGGCGTCCTCCGCGGGGAAGCGGTTGGCTGACTCGCCTTGGGTGGGGACGTGGTAGGTCAGGCCCCTCGACCTCCCTGTGAGAAACCAGGCAGGGTGGAATGCCATCCCCCGTCCCCGTCCACACACACGGCGCTCCCCGGAGAAGGATGCCTCCCCGGCGCTGAGCCTGTTCACCTCGAGTGAGCACCACAGCCTCACCGCCGGGAAGCAAGCCTGACGCCGAGCGGCCTTCCGCGTGCAGGCCTCTTTGGCGAAGAGAGAGAGCTGGGCCGCGGCAGGGTGGGGCGGAAGCCTCAGCAAGGCTGCCAGCCGGGCCTCGGGTGGGGGGCCGTCCTAGAAGGGGGCCCCCGACCTCGGCCTCGGCGAAGCACACGCGAGCACGTGGGAAGCAGCTTCTGCGGGGACCGAGAGGCCGGACCCCCAGCAGAGCGAACACACACGGTCTGAGGCTGCGGGAGGCCTTCTGACAGCAGCCCCGCTTCGCTGAGCCGGGCGCCCGCCCGCAGTCGAGCCCAGCGGGGCCGGCGTTCAGCGGGCACCGTGCTGCACACCCGGCTCGCGGGGAGGTCGGGAGGGCGACGCCGGCCTGCAGGCCCACCTCTCTGGGGGCGCCCGGAGCGGGGAGGCCAGCCCGAAGCGGACGGGCGAAGGGCCGAGCCCCTGCCGTGGCATTGCTTCCGGAGGACGCATTGGCCCAGCAAGCCCCACTCCGTCCCGGGAGGAGAGAAGCGGCTGTGACCCGTTCGAAGCACGGAGCAAGGCGCCCGGCCCTCAGCTCTTGAACGCGCTTCCCGGAGGGGGCTCTGTCAGCTCCACATTCCCCTATAGCAGCAGGCCTTCTCTCGGGCGCGGAGAGCGATGCAGACACCCTGCCGGCTTGGGCCTCCACCGCAGGGACCTGCGCGTGCCGCCAGAACCCCGGGCCGGCAGCGGCTTCGGGGAGCCCGGGGCGTCCCACGCCTGGGCCTGGCAACCGAAGGAGACCGCAGGTCCCTCCATTCCGAGCCCCAGCGTGCTCCGGGGAGAACGTCCGCCCAGGGAAAGACGAGTGCGAAGAGGGAAGCCGGGAGGAGAGAGGCAGGGCGCGCTTCGGGAGGCCCGGGCGCCCAGGCTGTGGGGCCGGCTTCTCCCGGGCCGGCGCCTGGCGTCCTCCGCGGGGAAGCGGTTGGCTGACTCGCCTTGGGTGGGGACGTGGTAGGTCAGGCCCCTCGACCTCCCTGTGAGAAACCAGGCAGGGTGGAATGCCATCCCCCGTCCCCGTCCACACACACGGCGCTCCCCGGAGAAGGATGCCTCCCCGGCGCTGAGCCTGTTCACCTCGAGTGAGCACCACAGCCTCACCGCCGGGAAGCAAGCCTGACGCCGAGCGGCCTTCCGCGTGCAGGCCTCTTTGGCGAAGAGAGAGAGCTGGGCCGCGGCAGGGTGGGGCGGAAGCCTCAGCAAGGCTGCCAGCCGGGCCTCGGGTGGGGGGCCGTCCTAGAAGGGGGCCCCCGACCTCGGCCTCGGCGAAGCACACGCGAGCACGTGGGAAGCAGCTTCTGCGGGGACCGAGAGGCCGGACCCCCAGCAGAGCGAACACACACGGTCTGAGGCTGCGGGAGGCCTTCTGACAGCAGCCCCGCTTCGCTGAGCCGGGCGCCCGCCCGCAGTCGAGCCCAGCGGGGCCGGCGTTCAGCGGGCACCGTGCTGCACACCCGGCTCGCGGGGAGGTCGGGAGGGCGACGCCGGCCTGCAGGCCCACCTCTGTGGGGGCGCCCGGAGCGGGGAGGCCAGCCCGAAGCGGACGGGCGAAGGGCCGAGCCCCTGCCGTGGCATTGCTTCAGGAGGACGCATTGGCCCAGCAAGCCCCACTCCGTCCCGGGAGGAGAGAAGCGGCTGTGACCCGTTCGAAGCACGGAGCAAGGCGCCCGGCCCTCAGCTCTTGAACGCGCTTCCCGGAGGGGGCTCTGTCAGCTCCACAATCCCCTATAGCAGCAGGCCTTCTCTCGGGCGCGGAGAGCGATGCAGACACCCTGCCGGCTTGGGCCTCCACCGCAGGGACCTGCGCGTGCCGCCAGCACCCCGGTGCCGGCAGCGGCTTCGTGGAGCCCGGGGCGTCCCACGCCTGGGCCTGGCAACCGAAGGAGACCGCAGGTCCCTCCATTCCGAGCCCCAGCGTGCTCCGGGGAGAACGTCCGCCCAGGGAAAGACGAGTGCGAAGAGGGAAGCCGGGAGGAGAGAGGCGGGGCGCGCTTCGGGAGGCCCGGGCGCCCAGGCTGTGGGGCCGGCTTCTCCCGGGCCGGCGCCTGGCGTCCTCCGCGGGGAAGCGGTTGGCTGACTCGCCTTGGGTGGGGACGTGGTAGGTCAGGCCCCTCGACCTCCCTGTGAGAAACCAGGCAGGGTGGAATGCCATCCCCCGTCCCCGTCCACACACACGGCGCTCCCCGGAGAAGGATGCCTCCCCGGCGCTGAGCCTGTTCACCTCGAGTGAGCACCACAGCCTCACCGCCGGGAAGCAAGCCTGACGCCGAGCGGCCTTCCGCGTGCAGGCCTCTTTGGCGAAGAGAGAGAGCTGGGCCGCGGCAGGGTGGGGCGGAAGCCTCAGCAAGGCTGCCAGCCGGGCCTCGGGTGGGGGGCCGTCCTAGAAGGGGGCCCCCGACCTCGGCCTCGGCGAAGCACACGCGAGCACGTGGGAAGCAGCTTCTGCGGGGACCGAGAGGCCGGACCCCCAGCAGAGCGAACACACACGGTCTGAGGCTGCGGGAGGCCTTCTGACAGCAGCCCCGCTTCGCTGAGCCGGGCGCCCGCCCGCAGTCGAGCCCAGCGGGGCCGGCGTTCAGCGGGCACCGTGCTGCACACCCGGCTCGCGGGGAGGTCGGGAGGGCGACGCCGGCCTGCAGGCCCACCTCTCTGGGGGCGCCCGGAGCGGGGAGGCCAGCCCGAAGCGGACGGGCGAAGGGCCGAGCCCCTGCCGTGGCATTGCTTCCGGAGGACGCATTGGCCCAGCAAGCCCCACTCCGTCCCGGGAGGAGAGAAGCGGCTGTGACCCGTTCGAAGCACGGAGCAAGGCGCCCGGCCCTCAGCTCTTGAACGCGCTTCCCGGAGGGGGCTCTGTCAGCTCCACATTCCCCTATAGCAGCAGGCCTTCTCTCGGGCGCGGAGAGCGATGCAGACACCCTGCCGGCTTGGGCCTCCACCGCAGGGACCTGCGCGTGCCGCCAGAACCCCGGGCCGGCAGCGGCTTCGGGGAGCCCGGGGCGTCCCACGCCTGGGCCTGGCAACCGAAGGAGACCGCAGGTCCCTCCATTCCGAGCCCCAGCGTGCTCCGGGGAGAACGTCCGCCCAGGGAAAGACGAGTGCGAAGAGGGAAGCCGGGAGGAGAGAGGCAGGGCGCGCTTCGGGAGGCCCGGGCGCCCAGGCTGTGGGGCCGGCTTCTCCCGGGCCGGCGCCTGGCGTCCTCCGCGGGGAAGCGGTTGGCTGACTCGCCTTGGGTGGGGACGTGGTAGGTCAGGCCCCTCGACCTCCCTGTGAGAAACCAGGCAGGGTGGAATGCCATCCCCCGTCCCCGTCCACACACACGGCGCTCCCCGGAGAAGGATGCCTCCCCGGCGCTGAGCCTGTTCACCTCGAGTGAGCACCACAGCCTCACCGCCGGGAAGCAAGCCTGACGCCGAGCGGCCTTCCGCGTGCAGGCCTCTTTGGCGAAGAGAGAGAGCTGGGCCGCGGCAGGGTGGGGCGGAAGCCTCAGCAAGGCTGCCAGCCGGGCCTCGGGTGGGGGGCCGTCCTAGAAGGGGGCCCCCGACCTCGGCCTCGGCGAAGCACACGCGAGCACGTGGGAAGCAGCTTCTGCGGGGACCGAGAGGCCGGACCCCCAGCAGAGCGAACACACACGGTCTGAGGCTGCGGGAGGCCTTCTGACAGCAGCCCCGCTTCGCTGAGCCGGGCGCCCGCCCGCAGTCGAGCCCAGCGGGGCCGGCGTTCAGCGGGCACCGTGCTGCACACCCGGCTCGCGGGGAGGTCGGGAGGGCGACGCCGGCCTGCAGGCCCACCTCTCTGGGGGCGCCCGGAGCGGGGAGGCCAGCCCGAAGCGGACGGGCGAAGGGCCGAGCCCCTGCCGTGGCATTGCTTCAGGAGGACGCATTGGCCCAGCAAGCCCCACTCCGTCCCGGGAGGAGAGAAGCGGCTGTGACCCGTTCGAAGCACGGAGCAAGGCGCCCGGCCCTCAGCTCTTGAACGCGCTTCCCGGAGGGGGCTCTGTCAGCTCCACATTCGCCTATAGCAGCAGGCCTTCTCTCGGGCGAGGAGAGCGATGCAGAGACCCTGCCGGCTTGGGCCTCCACCGCAGGGACCTGCGCGTGCCGCCAGCACCCCCGGGCCGGCAACGGCTTCGGGGAGCCCGGGGCGTCCCACGCCTGGGCCTGGCAACCGAAGGAGACCGCAGGTCCCTCCATTGCGAGCCCCAGCGTGCTCCGGGGAGAACGTCCGCCCAGGGAAAGACGAGTGCGAAGAGGGAAGCCGGGAGGAGAGAGGCAGGGCGCGCTTCGGGAGGCCCGGGCGCCCAGGCTGTGGGGCCGGCTTCTCCCGGGCCGGCGCCTGGCGTCCTCCGCGGGGAAGCGGTTGGCTGACTCGCCTTGGGTGGGGACGTGGTAGGTCAGGCCCCTCGACCTCCCTGTGAGAAACCAGGCAGGGTGGAATGCCATCCCCCGTCCCCGTCCACACACACGGCGCTCCCCGGAGAAGGATGCCTCCCCGGCGCTGAGCCTGTTCACCTCGAGTGAGCACCACAGCCTCACCGCCGGGAAGCAAGCCTGACGCCGAGCGGCCTTCCGCGTGCAGGCCTCTTTGGCGAAGAGAGAGAGCTGGGCCGCGGCAGGGTGGGGCGGAAGCCTCAGCAAGGCTGCCAGCCGGGCCTCGGGTGGGGGGCCGTCCTAGAAGGGGGCCCCCGACCTCGGCCTCGGCGAAGCACACGCGAGCACGTGGGAAGCAGCTTCTGCGGGGACCGAGAGGCCGGACCCCCAGCAGAGCGAACACACACGGTCTGAGGCTGCGGGAGGCCTTCTGACAGCAGCCCCGATGCGCTGAGCCGGGCGCCCGCCCGCAGTCGAGCCCAGCGGGGCCGGCGTTCAGCGGGCACCGTGCTGCACACCCGGCTCGCGGGGAGGTCGGGAGGGCGACGCCGGCCTGCAGGCCCACCTCTCTGGGGGCGCCCGGAGCGGGGAGGCCAGCCCGAAGCGGACGGGCGAAGGGCCGAGCCCCTGCCGTGGCATTGCTTCCGGAGGACGCATTGGCCCAGCAAGCCCCACTCCGTCCCGGGAGGAGAGAAGCGGCTGTGACCCGTTCGAAGCACGGAGCAAGGCGCCCGGCCCTCAGCTCTTGAACGCGCTTCCCGGAGGGGGCTCTGTCAGCTCCACATTCGCCTATAGCACCAGGCCTTCTCTCGGGCGAGGAGAGCGATGCAGAGACCCTGCCGGCTTGGGCCTCAACCGCAGGGACCTGCGCGTGCCGCCAGCACCCCCGGGCCGGCAGCGGCTTCGGGGAGCCCGGGGCATCCCACGCATGGGCCTGGCAACCGAAGGAGACCGCAGGTCCCTCCATTCCGAGCCCCAGCGTGCTCCGGGGAGAACGTCCGCCCAGGGAAAGACGAGTGCGAAGAGGGAAGCTGGGAGGAGAGAGGCAGGGCGCGCTTCGGGAGGCCCGGGCGCCCAGGCTGTGGGGCCGGCTTCTCCCGGGCCGGCGCCTCGCGTCCTCCTCGGGCAAGCGGTTGGCTGACTCGCCTTGGGTGGGGACGTGGTAGGTCAGGCCCCTCGACCTCCCTGTGAGAAACCAGGCAGGGTGGAATGCCATCCCCCGTCCCCGTCCACACACACGGCGCTCCCCGGAGAAGGATGCCTCCCCGGCGCTGAGCCTGTTCACCTCGAGTGAGCACCACAGCCTCACCGCCGGGAAGCAAGCCTGACGCCGAGCGGCCTTCCGCGTGCAGGCCTCTTTGGCGAAGAGAGAGAGCTGGGCCGCGGCAGGGTGGGGCGGAAGCCTCAGCAAGGCTGCCAGCCGGGCCTCGGGTGGGGGGCCGTCCTAGAAGGGGGCCCCCGACCTCGGCCTCGGCGAAGCACACGCGAGCACGTGGGAAGCAGCTTCTGCGGGGACCGAGAGGCCGGACCCCCAGCAGAGCGAACACACACGGTCTGAGGCTGCGGGAGGCCTTCTGACAGCAGCCCCGCTTCGCTGAGCCGGGCGCCCGCCCGCAGTCGAGCCCAGCGGGGCCGGCGTTCAGCGGGCACCGTGCTGCACACCCGGCTCGCGGGGAGGTCGGGAGGGCGACGCCGGCCTGCAGGCCCACCTCTCTGGGGGCGCCCGGAGCGGGGAGGCCAGCCCGAAGCGGACGGGCGAAGGGCCGAGCCCCTGCCGTGGCATTGCTTCAGGAGGACGCATTGGCCCAGCAAGCCCCACTCCGTCCCGGGAGGAGAGAAGCGGCTGTGACCCGTTCGAAGCACGGAGCAAGGCGCCCGGCCCTCAGCTCTTGAACGCGCTTCCCGGAGGGGGCTCTGTCAGCTCCACAATCCCCTATAGCAGCAGGCCTTCTCTCGGGCGCGGAGAGCGATGCAGACACCCTGCCGGCTTGGGCCTCCACCGCAGGGACCTGCGCGTGCCGCCAGCACCCCCGGGCCGGCAGCGGCTTCGGGGAGCCCGGGGCGTCCCACGCCTGGGCCTGGCAACCGAAGGAGACCGCAGGTCCCTCCATTGCGAGCCCCAGCGTGCTCCGGGGAGAACGTCCGCCCAGGGAAAGACGAGTGCGAAGAGGGAAGCCGGGAGGAGAGAGGCAGGGCGCGCTTCGGGAGGCCCGGGCGCCCAGGCTGTGGGGCCGGCTTCTCCCGGGCCGGCGCCTGGCGTCCTCCGCGGGGAAGCGGTTGGCTGACTCGCCTTGGGTGGGGACGTGGTAGGTCAGGCCCCTCGACCTCCCTGTGAGAAACCAGGCAGGGTGGAATGCCATCCCCCGTCCCCGTCCACACACACGGCGCTCCCCGGAGAAGGATGCCTCCCCGGCGCTGAGCCTGTTCACCTCGAGTGAGCACCACAGCCTCACCGCCGGGAAGCAAGCCTGACGCCGAGCGGCCTTCCGCGTGCAGGCCTCTTTGGCGAAGAGAGAGAGCTGGGCCGCGGAAGGGTGGGGCGGAAGCCTCAGCAAGGCTGCCAGCCGGGCCTCGGGTGGGGGGCCGTCCTAGAAGGGGGCCCCCGACCTCGGCCTCGGCGAAGCACACGCGAGCACGTGGGAAGCAGCTTCTGCGGGGACCGAGAGGCCGGACCCCCAGCAGAGCGAACACACACGGTCTGAGGCTGCGGGAGGCCATCTGACAGCAGCCCCGCTTCGCTGAGCCGGGCGCCCGCCCGCAGTCGAGCCCAGCGGGGCCGGCGTTCAGCGGGCACCGTGCTGCACACCCGGCTCGCGGGGAGGTCGGGAGGGCGACGCCGGCCTGCAGGCCCACCTCTCTGGGGGCGCCCGGAGCGGGGAGGCCAGCCCGAAGCGGACGGGCGAAGGGCCGAGCCCCTGCCGTGGCATTGCTTCCGGAGGACGCATTGGCCCAGCAAGCCCCACTCCGTCCCGGGAGGAGAGAAGCGGCTGTGACCCGTTCGAAGCACGGAGCAAGGCGCCCGGCCCTCAGCTCTTGAACGCGCTTCCCGGAGGGGGCTCTGTCAGCTCCACAATCCCCTATAGCAGCAGGCCTTCTCTCGGGCGCGGAGAGCGATGCAGACACCCTGCCGGCTTGGGCCTCCACCGCAGGGACCTGCACGTGCCGCCAGCACCCCCGGGCCGGCAGCGGCTTCGGGGAGCCCGGGGCGTCCCACGCCTGGGCCTGGCAACCGAAGGAGACCGCAGGTCCCTCCATTGCGAGCCCCAGCGTGCTCCGGGGAGAACGTCCGCCCAGGGAAAGACGAGTGCGAAGAGGGAAGCCGGGAGGAGAGAGGCAGGGCGCGCTTCGGGAGGCCCGGGCGCCCAGGCTGTGGGGCCGGCTTCTCCCGGGCCGGCGCCTGGCGTCCTCCGCGGGGAAGCGGTTGGCTGACTCGCCTTGGGTGGGGACGTGGTAGGTCAGGCCCCTCGACCTCCCTGTGAGAAACCAGGCAGGGTGGAATGCCATCCCCCGTCCCCGTCCACACACACGGCGCTCCCCGGAGAAGGATGCCTCCCCGGCGCTGAGCCTGTTCACCTCGAGTGAGCACCACAGCCTCACCGCCGGGAAGCAAGCCTGACGCCGAGCGGCCTTCCGCGTGCAGGCCTCTTTGGCGAAGAGAGAGAGCTGGGCCGCGGCAGGGTGGGGCGGAAGCCTCAGCAAGGCTGCCAGCCGGGCCTCGGGTGGGGGGCCGTCCTAGAAGGGGGCCCCCGACCTCGGCCTCGGCGAAGCACACGCGAGCACGTGGGAAGCAGCTTCTGCGGGGACCGAGAGGCCGGACCCCCAGCAGAGCGAACACACACGGTCTGAGGCTGCGGGAGGCCTTCTGACAGCAGCCCCGCTTCGCTGAGCCGGGCGCCCGCCCGCAGTCGAGCCCAGCGGGGCCGGCGTTCAGCGGGCACCGTGCTGCACACCCGGCTCGCGGGGAGGTCGGGAGGGCGACGCCGGCCTGCAGGCCCACCTCTGTGGGGGCGCCCGGAGCGGGGAGGCCAGCCCGAAGCGGACGGGCGAAGGGCCGAGCCCCTGCCGTGGCATTGCTTCAGGAGGACGCATTGGCCCAGCAAGCCCCACTCCGTCCCGGGAGGAGAGAAGCGGCTGTGACCCGTTCGAAGCACGGAGCAAGGCGCCCGGCCCTCAGCTCTTGAACGCGCTTCCCGGAGGGGGCTCTGTCAGCTCCACAATCCCCTATAGCAGCAGGCCTTCTCTCGGGCGCGGAGAGCGATGCAGACACCCTGCCGGCTTGGGCCTCCACCGCAGGGACCTGCGCGTGCCGCCAGCACCCCGGTGCCGGCAGCGGCTTCGTGGAGCCCGGGGCGTCCCACGCCTGGGCCTGGCAACCGAAGGAGACCGCAGGTCCCTCCATTCCGAGCCCCAGCGTGCTCCGGGGAGAACGTCCGCCCAGGGAAAGACGAGTGCGAAGAGGGAAGCCGGGAGGAGAGAGGCGGGGCGCGCTTCGGGAGGCCCGGGCGCCCAGGCTGTGGGGCCGGCTTCTCCCGGGCCGGCGCCTGGCGTCCTCCGCGGGGAAGCGGTTGGCTGACTCGCCTTGGGTGGGGACGTGGTAGGTCAGGCCCCTCGACCTCCCTGTGAGAAACCAGGCAGGGTGGAATGCCATCCCCCGTCCCCGTCCACACACACGGCGCTCCCCGGAGAAGGATGCCTCCCCGGCGCTGAGCCTGTTCACCTCGAGTGAGCACCACAGCCTCACCGCCGGGAAGCAAGCCTGACGCCGAGCGGCCTTCCGCGTGCAGGCCTCTTTGGCGAAGAGAGAGAGCTGGGCCGCGGCAGGGTGGGGCGGAAGCCTCAGCAAGGCTGCCAGCCGGGCCTCGGGTGGGGGGCCGTCCTAGAAGGGGGCCCCCGACCTCGGCCTCGGCGAAGCACACGCGAGCACGTGGGAAGCAGCTTCTGCGGGGACCGAGAGGCCGGACCCCCAGCAGAGCGAACACACACGGTCTGAGGCTGCGGGAGGCCTTCTGACAGCAGCCCCGCTTCGCTGAGCCGGGCGCCCGCCCGCAGTCGAGCCCAGCGGGGCCGGCGTTCAGCGGGCACCGTGCTGCACACCCGGCTCGCGGGGAGGTCGGGAGGGCGACGCCGGCCTGCAGGCCCACCTCTCTGGGGGCGCCCGGAGCGGGGAGGCCAGCCCGAAGCGGACGGGCGAAGGGCCGAGCCCCTGCCGTGGCATTGCTTCCGGAGGACGCATTGGCCCAGCAAGCCCCACTCCGTCCCGGGAGGAGAGAAGCGGCTGTGACCCGTTCGAAGCACGGAGCAAGGCGCCCGGCCCTCAGCTCTTGAACGCGCTTCCCGGAGGGGGCTCTGTCAGCTCCACATTCCCCTATAGCAGCAGGCCTTCTCTCGGGCGCGGAGAGCGATGCAGACACCCTGCCGGCTTGGGCCTCCACCGCAGGGACCTGCGCGTGCCGCCAGAACCCCGGGCCGGCAGCGGCTTCGGGGAGCCCGGGGCGTCCCACGCCTGGGCCTGGCAACCGAAGGAGACCGCAGGTCCCTCCATTCCGAGCCCCAGCGTGCTCCGGGGAGAACGTCCGCCCAGGGAAAGACGAGTGCGAAGAGGGAAGCCGGGAGGAGAGAGGCAGGGCGCGCTTCGGGAGGCCCGGGCGCCCAGGCTGTGGGGCCGGCTTCTCCCGGGCCGGCGCCTGGCGTCCTCCGCGGGGAAGCGGTTGGCTGACTCGCCTTGGGTGGGGACGTGGTAGGTCAGGCCCCTCGACCTCCCTGTGAGAAACCAGGCAGGGTGGAATGCCATCCCCCGTCCCCGTCCACACACACGGCGCTCCCCGGAGAAGGATGCCTCCCCGGCGCTGAGCCTGTTCACCTCGAGTGAGCACCACAGCCTCACCGCCGGGAAGCAAGCCTGACGCCGAGCGGCCTTCCGCGTGCAGGCCTCTTTGGCGAAGAGAGAGAGCTGGGCCGCGGCAGGGTGGGGCGGAAGCCTCAGCAAGGCTGCCAGCCGGGCCTCGGGTGGGGGGCCGTCCTAGAAGGGGGCCCCCGACCTCGGCCTCGGCGAAGCACACGCGAGCACGTGGGAAGCAGCTTCTGCGGGGACCGAGAGGCCGGACCCCCAGCAGAGCGAACACACACGGTCTGAGGCTGCGGGAGGCCTTCTGACAGCAGCCCCGCTTCGCTGAGCCGGGCGCCCGCCCGCAGTCGAGCCCAGCGGGGCCGGCGTTCAGCGGGCACCGTGCTGCACACCCGGCTCGCGGGGAGGTCGGGAGGGCGACGCCGGCCTGCAGGCCCACCTCTCTGGGGGCGCCCGGAGCGGGGAGGCCAGCCCGAAGCGGACGGGCGAAGGGCCGAGCCCCTGCCGTGGCATTGCTTCAGGAGGACGCATTGGCCCAGCAAGCCCCACTCCGTCCCGGGAGGAGAGAAGCGGCTGTGACCCGTTCGAAGCACGGAGCAAGGCGCCCGGCCCTCAGCTCTTGAACGCGCTTCCCGGAGGGGGCTCTGTCAGCTCCACATTCGCCTATAGCAGCAGGCCTTCTCTCGGGCGAGGAGAGCGATGCAGAGACCCTGCCGGCTTGGGCCTCCACCGCAGGGACCTGCGCGTGCCGCCAGCACCCCCGGGCCGGCAACGGCTTCGGGGAGCCCGGGGCGTCCCACGCCTGGGCCTGGCAACCGAAGGAGACCGCAGGTCCCTCCATTGCGAGCCCCAGCGTGCTCCGGGGAGAACGTCCGCCCAGGGAAAGACGAGTGCGAAGAGGGAAGCCGGGAGGAGAGAGGCAGGGCGCGCTTCGGGAGGCCCGGGCGCCCAGGCTGTGGGGCCGGCTTCTCCCGGGCCGGCGCCTGGCGTCCTCCGCGGGGAAGCGGTTGGCTGACTCGCCTTGGGTGGGGACGTGGTAGGTCAGGCCCCTCGACCTCCCTGTGAGAAACCAGGCAGGGTGGAATGCCATCCCCCGTCCCCGTCCACACACACGGCGCTCCCCGGAGAAGGATGCCTCCCCGGCGCTGAGCCTGTTCACCTCGAGTGAGCACCACAGCCTCACCGCCGGGAAGCAAGCCTGACGCCGAGCGGCCTTCCGCGTGCAGGCCTCTTTGGCGAAGAGAGAGAGCTGGGCCGCGGCAGGGTGGGGCGGAAGCCTCAGCAAGGCTGCCAGCCGGGCCTCGGGTGGGGGGCCGTCCTAGAAGGGGGCCCCCGACCTCGGCCTCGGCGAAGCACACGCGAGCACGTGGGAAGCAGCTTCTGCGGGGACCGAGAGGCCGGACCCCCAGCAGAGCGAACACACACGGTCTGAGGCTGCGGGAGGCCTTCTGACAGCAGCCCCGATGCGCTGAGCCGGGCGCCCGCCCGCAGTCGAGCCCAGCGGGGCCGGCGTTCAGCGGGCACCGTGCTGCACACCCGGCTCGCGGGGAGGTCGGGAGGGCGACGCCGGCCTGCAGGCCCACCTCTCTGGGGGCGCCCGGAGCGGGGAGGCCAGCCCGAAGCGGACGGGCGAAGGGCCGAGCCCCTGCCGTGGCATTGCTTCCGGAGGACGCATTGGCCCAGCAAGCCCCACTCCGTCCCGGGAGGAGAGAAGCGGCTGTGACCCGTTCGAAGCACGGAGCAAGGCGCCCGGCCCTCAGCTCTTGAACGCGCTTCCCGGAGGGGGCTCTGTCAGCTCCACATTCGCCTATAGCACCAGGCCTTCTCTCGGGCGAGGAGAGCGATGCAGAGACCCTGCCGGCTTGGGCCTCAACCGCAGGGACCTGCGCGTGCCGCCAGCACCCCCGGGCCGGCAGCGGCTTCGGGGAGCCCGGGGCATCCCACGCATGGGCCTGGCAACCGAAGGAGACCGCAGGTCCCTCCATTCCGAGCCCCAGCGTGCTCCGGGGAGAACGTCCGCCCAGGGAAAGACGAGTGCGAAGAGGGAAGCTGGGAGGAGAGAGGCAGGGCGCGCTTCGGGAGGCCCGGGCGCCCAGGCTGTGGGGCCGGCTTCTCCCGGGCCGGCGCCTCGCGTCCTCCTCGGGCAAGCGGTTGGCTGACTCGCCTTGGGTGGGGACGTGGTAGGTCAGGCCCCTCGACCTCCCTGTGAGAAACCAGGCAGGGTGGAATGCCATCCCCCGTCCCCGTCCACACACACGGCGCTCCCCGGAGAAGGATGCCTCCCCGGCGCTGAGCCTGTTCACCTCGAGTGAGCACCACAGCCTCACCGCCGGGAAGCAAGCCTGACGCCGAGCGGCCTTCCGCGTGCAGGCCTCTTTGGCGAAGAGAGAGAGCTGGGCCGCGGCAGGGTGGGGCGGAAGCCTCAGCAAGGCTGCCAGCCGGGCCTCGGGTGGGGGGCCGTCCTAGAAGGGGGCCCCCGACCTCGGCCTCGGCGAAGCACACGCGAGCACGTGGGAAGCAGCTTCTGCGGGGACCGAGAGGCCGGACCCCCAGCAGAGCGAACACACACGGTCTGAGGCTGCGGGAGGCCTTCTGACAGCAGCCCCGCTTCGCTGAGCCGGGCGCCCGCCCGCAGTCGAGCCCAGCGGGGCCGGCGTTCAGCGGGCACCGTGCTGCACACCCGGCTCGCGGGGAGGTCGGGAGGGCGACGCCGGCCTGCAGGCCCACCTCTCTGGGGGCGCCCGGAGCGGGGAGGCCAGCCCGAAGCGGACGGGCGAAGGGCCGAGCCCCTGCCGTGGCATTGCTTCAGGAGGACGCATTGGCCCAGCAAGCCCCACTCCGTCCCGGGAGGAGAGAAGCGGCTGTGACCCGTTCGAAGCACGGAGCAAGGCGCCCGGCCCTCAGCTCTTGAACGCGCTTCCCGGAGGGGGCTCTGTCAGCTCCACAATCCCCTATAGCAGCAGGCCTTCTCTCGGGCGCGGAGAGCGATGCAGACACCCTGCCGGCTTGGGCCTCCACCGCAGGGACCTGCGCGTGCCGCCAGCACCCCCGGGCCGGCAGCGGCTTCGGGGAGCCCGGGGCGTCCCACGCCTGGGCCTGGCAACCGAAGGAGACCGCAGGTCCCTCCATTGCGAGCCCCAGCGTGCTCCGGGGAGAACGTCCGCCCAGGGAAAGACGAGTGCGAAGAGGGAAGCCGGGAGGAGAGAGGCAGGGCGCGCTTCGGGAGGCCCGGGCGCCCAGGCTGTGGGGCCGGCTTCTCCCGGGCCGGCGCCTGGCGTCCTCCGCGGGGAAGCGGTTGGCTGACTCGCCTTGGGTGGGGACGTGGTAGGTCAGGCCCCTCGACCTCCCTGTGAGAAACCAGGCAGGGTGGAATGCCATCCCCCGTCCCCGTCCACACACACGGCGCTCCCCGGAGAAGGATGCCTCCCCGGCGCTGAGCCTGTTCACCTCGAGTGAGCACCACAGCCTCACCGCCGGGAAGCAAGCCTGACGCCGAGCGGCCTTCCGCGTGCAGGCCTCTTTGGCGAAGAGAGAGAGCTGGGCCGCGGAAGGGTGGGGCGGAAGCCTCAGCAAGGCTGCCAGCCGGGCCTCGGGTGGGGGGCCGTCCTAGAAGGGGGCCCCCGACCTCGGCCTCGGCGAAGCACACGCGAGCACGTGGGAAGCAGCTTCTGCGGGGACCGAGAGGCCGGACCCCCAGCAGAGCGAACACACACGGTCTGAGGCTGCGGGAGGCCATCTGACAGCAGCCCCGCTTCGCTGAGCCGGGCGCCCGCCCGCAGTCGAGCCCAGCGGGGCCGGCGTTCAGCGGGCACCGTGCTGCACACCCGGCTCGCGGGGAGGTCGGGAGGGCGACGCCGGCCTGCAGGCCCACCTCTCTGGGGGCGCCCGGAGCGGGGAGGCCAGCCCGAAGCGGACGGGCGAAGGGCCGAGCCCCTGCCGTGGCATTGCTTCCGGAGGACGCATTGGCCCAGCAAGCCCCACTCCGTCCCGGGAGGAGAGAAGCGGCTGTGACCCGTTCGAAGCACGGAGCAAGGCGCCCGGCCCTCAGCTCTTGAACGCGCTTCCCGGAGGGGGCTCTGTCAGCTCCACAATCCCCTATAGCAGCAGGCCTTCTCTCGGGCGCGGAGAGCGATGCAGACACCCTGCCGGCTTGGGCCTCCACCGCAGGGACCTGCACGTGCCGCCAGCACCCCCGGGCCGGCAGCGGCTTCGGGGAGCCCGGGGCGTCCCACGCCTGGGCCTGGCAACCGAAGGAGACCGCAGGTCCCTCCATTGCGAGCCCCAGCGTGCTCCGGGGAGAACGTCCGCCCAGGGAAAGACGAGTGCGAAGAGGGAAGCCGGGAGGAGAGAGGCAGGGCGCGCTTCGGGAGGCCCGGGCGCCCAGGCTGTGGGGCCGGCTTCTCCCGGGCCGGCGCCTGGCGTCCTCCGCGGGGAAGCGGTTGGCTGACTCGCCTTGGGTGGGGACGTGGTAGGTCAGGCCCCTCGACCTCCCTGTGAGAAACCAGGCAGGGTGGAATGCCATCCCCCGTCCCCGTCCACACACACGGCGCTCCCCGGAGAAGGATGCCTCCCCGGCGCTGAGCCTGTTCACCTCGAGTGAGCACCACAGCCTCACCGCCGGGAAGCAAGCCTGACGCCGAGCGGCCTTCCGCGTGCAGGCCTCTTTGGCGAAGAGAGAGAGCTGGGCCGCGGCAGGGTGGGGCGGAAGCCTCAGCAAGGCTGCCAGCCGGGCCTCGGGTGGGGGGCCGTCCTAGAAGGGGGCCTCCGACCTCGGCCTCGGCGAAGCACACGCGAGCACGTGGGAAGCAGCTTCTGCGGGGACCGAGAGGCCGGACCCCCAGCAGAGCGAACACACACGGTCTGAGGCTGCGGGAGGCCTTCTGACAGCAGCCCCGCTTCGCTGAGCCGGGCGCCCGCCCGCAGTCGAGCCCAGCGGGGCCGGCGTTCAGCGGGCACCGTGCTGCACACCCGGCTCGCGGGGAGGTCGGGAGGGCGACGCCGGCCTGCAGGCCCACCTCTCTGGGGACGCCCGGAGCGGGGAGGCCAGCCCGAAGCGGACGGGCGAAGGGCCGAGCCCCTGCCGTGGCATTGCTTCCGGAGGACGCATTGGCCCAGCAAGCCCCACTCCGTCCCGGGAGGAGAGAAGCGGCTGTGACCCGTTCGAAGCACGGAGCAAGGCGCCCGGCCCTCAGCTCTTGAACGCGCTTCCCGGAGGGGGCTCTGTCAGCTCCACAATCCCCTATAGCAGCAGGCCTTCTCTCGGGCGCTGAGAGCGATGCACCCTGCCGGCTTGGGCCTCCACCGCAGGGACCTGCGCGTGCCGCCAGCACCCCCGGGCCGGCAGCGGCTTCGGGGAGACCGGGGCGTCCCACGCCTGGGCCTGGCAACCGAAGGAGACCGCAGGTCCCTCCATTCCGAGCCCCAGCGTGCTCCGGGGAGAACGTCCGCCCAGGGAAAGACGAGTGCGAAGAGGGAAGCCGGGAGGAGAGAGGCAGGGCGCGCTTCGGGAGGCCCGGGCGCCCAGGCTGTGGGGCCGGCTTCTCCCGGGCCGGCGCCTGGCGTCCTCCGCGGGGAAGCGGTTGGCTGACTCGCCTTGGGTGGGGACGTGGTAGGTCAGGCCCCTCGACCTCCCTGTGAGAAACCAGGCAGGGTGGAATGCCATCCCCCGTCCCCGTCCACACACACGGCGCTCCCCGGAGAAGGATGCCTCCCCGGCGCTGAGCCTGTTCACCTCGAGTGAGCACCACAGCCTCACCGCCGGGAAGCAAGCCTGACGCCGAGCGGCCTTCCGCGTGCAGGCCTCTTTGGCGAAGAGAGAGAGCTGGGCCGCGGCAGGGTGGGGCGGAAGCCTCAGCAAGGCTGCCAGCCGGGCCTCGGGTGGGGGGCCGTCCTAGAAGGGGGCCTCCGACCTCGGCCTCGGCGAAGCACACGCGAGCACGTGGGAAGCAGCTTCTGCGGGGACCGAGAGGCCGGACCCCCAGCAGAGCGAACACACACGGTCTGAGGCTGCGGGAGGCCTTCTGACAGCAGCCCCGCTTCGCTGAGCCGGGCGCCCGCCCGCAGTCGAGCCCAGCGGGGCCGGCGTTCAGCGGGCACCGTGCTGCACACCCGGCTCGCGGGGAGGTCGGGAGGGCGACGCCGGCCTGCAGGCCCACCTCTCTGGGGGCGCCCGGAGCGGGGAGGCCAGCCCGAAGCGGACGGGCGAAGGGCCGAGCCCCTGCCGTGGCATTGCTTCCGGAGGACGCATTGGCCCAGCAAGCCCCACTCCGTCCCGGGAGGAGAGAAGCGGCTGTGACCCGTTCGAAGCACGGAGCAAGGCGCCCGGCCCTCAGCTCTTGAACGCGCTTCCCGGAGGGGGCTCTGTCAGCTCCACAATCCCCTATAGCAGCAGGCCTTCTCTCGGGCGCGGAGAGCGATGCAGACACCCTGCCGGCTTGGGCCTCCACCGCAGGGACCTGCGCGTGCCGCCAGCACCCCCGGGCCGGCAGCGGCTTCGGGGAGCCCGGGGCGTCCCACGCCTGGGCCTGGCAACCGAAGGAGACCGCAGGTCCCTCCATTCCGAGCCCCAGCGTGCTCCGGGGAGAACGTCCGCCCAGGGAAAGACGAGTGCGAAGAGGGAAGCCGGGAGGAGAGAGGCAGGGCGCGCTTCGGGAGGCCCGGGCGCCCAGGCTGTGGGGCCGGCTTCTCCCGGGCCGGCGCCTGGCGTCCTCCGCGGGGAAGCGGTTGGCTGACTCGCCTTGGGTGGGGACGTGGTAGGTCAGGCCCCTCGACCTCCCTGTGAGAAACCAGGCAGGGTGGAATGCCATCCCCCGTCCCCGTCCACACACACGGCGCTCCCCGGAGAAGGATGCCTCCCCGGCGCTGAGCCTGTTCACCTCGAGTGAGCACCACAGCCTCACCGCCGGGAAGCAAGCCTGACGCCGAGCGGCCTTCCGCGTGCAGGCCTCTTTGGCGAAGAGAGAGAGCTGGGCCGCGGCAGGGTGGGGCGGAAGCCTCAGCAAGGCTGCCAGCCGGGCCTCGGGTGGGGGGCCGTCCTAGAAGGGGGCCCCCGACCTCGGCCTCGGCGAAGCACACGCGAGCACGTGGGAAGCAGCTTCTGCGGGGACCGAGAGGCCGGACCCCCAGCAGAGCGAACACACACGGTCTGAGGCTGCGGGAGGCCTTCTGACAGCAGCCCCGCTTCGCTGAGCCGGGCGCCCGCCCGCAGTCGAGCCCAGCGGGGCCGGCGTTCAGCGGGCACCGTGCTGCACACCCGGCTCGCGGGGAGGTCGGGAGGGCGACGCCGGCCTGCAGGCCCACCTCTCTGGGGGCGCCCGGAGCGGGGAGGCCAGCCCGAAGCGGACGGGCGAAGGGCCGAGCCCCTGCCGTGGCATTGCTTCAGGAGGACGCATTGGCCCAGCAAGCCCCACTCCGTCCCGGGAGGAGAGAAGCGGCTGTGACCCGTTCGAAGCACGGAGCAAGGCGCCCGGCCCTCAGCTCTTGAACGCGCTTCCCGGAGGGGGCTCTGTCAGCTCCACATTCCCCTATAGCAGCAGGCCTTCTCTCGGGCGCGGAGAGCGATGCAGACACCCTGCCGGCTTGGGCCTCCACCGCAGGGACCTGCGCGTGCCGCCAGAACCCCGGGCCGGCAGCGGCTTCGGGGAGCCCGGGGCGTCCCACGCCTGGGCCTGGCAACCGAAGGAGACCGCAGGTCCCTCCATTCCGAGCCCCAGCGTGCTCCGGGGAGAACGTCCGCCCAGGGAAAGACGAGTGCGAAGAGGGAAGCCGGGAGGAGAGAGGCAGGGCGCGCTTCGGGAGGCCCGGGCGCCCAGGCTGTGGGGCCGGCTTCTCCCGGGCCGGCGCCTGGCGTCCTCCGCGGGGAAGCGGTTGGCTGACTCGCCTTGGGTGGGGACGTGGTAGGTCAGGCCCCTCGACCTCCCTGTGAGAAACCAGGCAGGGTGGAATGCCATCCCCCGTCCCCGTCCACACACACGGCGCTCCCCGGAGAAGGATGCCTCCCCGGCGCTGAGCCTGTTCACCTCGAGTGAGCACCACAGCCTCACCGCCGGGAAGCAAGCCTGACGCCGAGCGGCCTTCCGCGTGCAGGCCTCTTTGGCGAAGAGAGAGAGCTGGGCCGCGGCAGGGTGGGGCGGAAGCCTCAGCAAGGCTGCCAGCCGGGCCTCGGGTGGGGGGCCGTCCTAGAAGGGGGCCCCCGACCTCGGCCTCGGCGAAGCACACGCGAGCACGTGGGAAGCAGCTTCTGCGGGGACCGAGAGGCCGGACCCCCAGCAGAGCGAACACACACGGTCTGAGGCTGCGGGAGGCCTTCTGACAGCAGCCCCGCTTCGCTGAGCCGGGCGCCCGCCCGCAGTGGAGCCCAGCGGGGCCGGCGTTCAGCGGGCACCGTGCTGCACACCCGGCTCGCGGGGAGGTCGGGAGGGCGACGCCGGCCTGCAGGCCCACCTCTCTGGGGGCGCCCGGAGCGGGGAGGCCAGCCCGAAGCGGACGGGCGAAGGGCCGAGCCCCTGCCGTGGCATTGCTTCAGGAGGACGCATTGGCCCAGCAAGCCCCACTCCGTCCCGGGAGGAGAGAAGCGGCTGTGACCCGTTCGAAGCACGGAGCAAGGCGCCCGGCCCTCAGCTCTTGAACGCGCTTCCCGGAGGGGGCTCTGTCAGCTCCACATTCCCCTATAGCAGCAGGCCTTCTCTCGGGCGCGGAGAGCGATGCAGACACCCTGCCGGCTTGGGCCTCCACCGCAGGGACCTGCGCGTGCCGCCAGAACCCCGGGCCGGCAGCGGCTTCGGGGAGCCCGGGGCGTCCCACGCCTGGGCCTGGCAACCGAAGGAGACCGCAGGTCCCTCCATTCCGAGCCCCAGCGTGCTCCGGGGAGAACGTCCGCCCAGGGAAAGACGAGTGCGAAGAGGGAAGCCGGGAGGAGAGAGGCAGGGCGCGCTTCGGGAGGCCCGGGCGCCCAGGCTGTGGGGCCGGCTTCTCCCGGGCCGGCGCCTGGCGTCCTCCGCGGGGAAGCGGTTGGCTGACTCGCCTTGGGTGGGGACGTGGTAGGTCAGGCCCCTCGACCTCCCTGTGAGAAACCAGGCAGGGTGGAATGCCATCCCCCGTCCCCGTCCACACACACGGCGCTCCCCGGAGAAGGATGCCTCCCCGGCGCTGAGCCTGTTCACCTCGAGTGAGCACCACAGCCTCACCGCCGGGAAGCAAGCCTGACGCCGAGCGGCCTTCCGCGTGCAGGCCTCTTTGGCGAAGAGAGAGAGCTGGGCCGCGGCAGGGTGGGGCGGAAGCCTCAGCAAGGCTGCCAGCCGGGCCTCGGGTGGGGGGCCGTCCTAGAAGGGGGCCCCCGACCTCGGCCTCGGCGAAGCACACGCGAGCACGTGGGAAGCAGCTTCTGCGGGGACCGAGAGGCCGGACCCCCAGCAGAGCGAACACACACGGTCTGAGGCTGCGGGAGGCCTTCTGACAGCAGCCCCGATGCGCTGAGCCGGGCGCCCGCCCGCAGTCGAGCCCAGCGGGGCCGGCGTTCAGCGGGCACCGTGCTGCACACCCGGCTCGCGGGGAGGTCGGGAGGGCGACGCCGGCCTGCAGGCCCACCTCTCTGGGGGCGCCCGGAGCGGGGAGGCCAGCCCGAAGCGGACGGGCGAAGGGCCGAGCCCCTGCCGTGGCATTGCTTCCGGAGGACGCATTGGCCCAGCAAGCCCCACTCCGTCCCGGGAGGAGAGAAGCGGCTGTGACCCGTTCGAAGCACGGAGCAAGGCGCCCGGCCCTCAGCTCTTGAACGCGCTTCCCGGAGGGGGCTCTGTCAGCTCCACATTCGCCTATAGCACCAGGCCTTCTCTCGGGCGAGGAGAGCGATGCAGAGACCCTGCCGGCTTGGGCCTCCACCGCAGGGACCTGCGCGTGCCGCCAGCACCCCCGGGCCGGCAGCGGCTTCGGGGAGCCCGGGGCATCCCACGCCTGGGCCTGGCAACCGAAGGAGACCGCAGGTCCCTCCATTCCGAGCCCCAGCGTGCTCCGGGGAGAACGTCCGCCCAGGGAAAGACGAGTGCGAAGAGGGAAGCTGGGAGGAGAGAGGCAGGGCGCGCTTCGGGAGGCCCGGGCGCCCAGGCTGTGGGGCCGGCTTCTCCCGGGCCGGCGCCTCGCGTCCTCCTCGGGGAAGCGGTTGGCTGACTCGCCTTGGGTGGGGACGTGGTAGGTCAGGCCCCTCGACCTCCCTGTGAGAAACCAGGCAGGGTGGAATGCCATCCCCCGTCCCCGTCCACACACACGGCGCTCCCCGGAGAAGGATGCCTCCCCGGCGCTGAGCCTGTTCACCTCGAGTGAGCACCACAGCCTCACCGCCGGGAAGCAAGCCTGACGCCGAGCGGCCTTCCGCGTGCAGGCCTCTTTGGCGAAGAGAGAGAGCTGGGCCGCGGCAGGGTGGGGCGGAAGCCTCAGCAAGGCTGCCAGCCGGGCCTCGGGTGGGGGGCCGTCCTAGAAGGGGGCCTCCGACCTCGGCCTCGGCGAAGCACACGCGAGCACGTGGGAAGCAGCTTCTGCGGGGACCGAGAGGCCGGACCCCCAGCAGAGCGAACACACACGGTCTGAGGCTGCGGGAGGCCTTCTGACAGCATCCCCGCTTCGCTGAGCCGGGCGCCCGCCCGCAGTCGAGCCCAGCGGGGCCGGCGTTCAGCGGGCACCGTGCTGCACACCCGGCTCGCGGGGAGGTCGGGAGGGCGACGCCGGCCTGCAGGCCCACCTCTCTGGGGACGCCCGGAGCGGGGAGGCCAGCCCGAAGCGGACGGGCGAAGGGCCGAGCCCCTGCCGTGGCATTGCTTCAGGAGGACGCATTGGCCCAGCAAGCCCCACTCCGTCCCGGGAGGAGAGAAGCGGCTGTGACCCGTTCGAAGCACGGAGCAAGGCGCCCGGCCCTCAGCTCTTGAACGCGCTTCCCGGAGGGGGCTCTGTCAGCTCCACAATCCCCTATAGCAGCAGGCCTTCTCTCGGGCGCTGAGAGCGATGCACCCTGCCGGCTTGGGCCTCCACCGCAGGGACCTGCGCGTGCCGCCAGCACCCCCGGGCCGGCAGCGGCTTCGGGGAGCCCGGGGCGTCCCACGCCTGGGCCTGGCAACCGAAGGAGACCGCAGGTCCCTCCATTCCGAGCCCCAGCGTGCTCCGGGGAGAACGTCCGCCCAGGGAAAGACGAGTGCGAAGAGGGAAGCCGGGAGGAGAGAGGCAGGGCGCGCTTCGGGAGGCCCGGGCGCCCAGGCTGTGGGGCCGGCTTCTCCCGGGCCGGCGCCTGGCGTCCTCCGCGGGGAAGCGGTTGGCTGACTCGCCTTGGGTGGGGACGTGGTAGGTCAGGCCCCTCGACCTCCCTGTGAGAAACCAGGCAGGGTGGAATGCCATCCCCCGTCCCCGTCCACACACACGGCGCTCCCCGGAGAAGGATGCCTCCCCGGCGCTGAGCCTGTTCACCTCGAGTGAGCACCACAGCCTCACCGCCGGGAAGCAAGCCTGACGCCGAGCGGCCTTCCGCGTGCAGGCCTCTTTGGCGAAGAGAGAGAGCTGGGCCGCGGCAGGGTGGGGCGGAAGCCTCAGCAAGGCTGCCAGCCGGGCCTCGGGTGGGGGGCCGTCCTAGAAGGGGGCCCCCGACCTCGGCCTCGGCGAAGCACACGCGAGCACGTGGGAAGCAGCTTCTGCGGGGACCGAGAGGCCGGACCCCCAGCAGAGCGAACACACACGGTCTGAGGCTGCGGGAGGCCATCTGACAGCAGCCCCGCTTCGCTGAGCCGGGCGCCCGCCCGCAGTCGAGCCCAGCGGGGCCGGCGTTCAGCGGGCACCGTGCTGCACACCCGGCTCGCGGGGAGGTCGGGAGGGCGACGCCGGCCTGCAGGCCCACCTCTCTGGGGGCGCCCGGAGCGGGGAGGCCAGCCCGAAGCGGACGGGCGAAGGGCCGAGCCCCTGCCGTGGCATTGCTTCCGGAGGACGCATTGGCCCAGCAAGCCCCACTCCGTCCCGGGAGGAGAGAAGCGGCTGTGACCCGTTCGAAGCACGGAGCAAGGCGCCCGGCCCTCAGCTCTTGAACGCGCTTCCCGGAGGGGGCTCTGTCAGCTCCACAATCCCCTATAGCAGCAGGCCTTCTCTCGGGCGCGGAGAGCGATGCAGACACCCTGCCGGCTTGGGCCTCCACCGCAGGGACCTGCGCGTGCCGCCAGCACCCCCGGGCCGGCAGAGGCTTCGGGGAGCCCGGGGCGTCCCACGCCTGGGCCTGGCAACCGAAGGAGACCGCAGGTCCCTCCATTCCGAGCCCCAGCGTGCTCCGGGGAGAACGTCCGCCCAGGGAAAGACGAGTGCGAAGAGGGAAGCCGGGAGGAGAGAGGCAGGGCGCGCTTCGGGAGGCCCGGGCGCCCAGGCTGTGGGGCCGGCTTCTCCCGGGCCGGCGCCTGGCGTCCTCCGCGGGGAAGCGGTTGGCTGACTCGCCTTGGGTGGGGACGTGGTAGGTCAGGCCCCTCGACCTCCCTGTGAGAAACCAGGCAGGGTGGAATGCCATCCCCCGTCCCCGTCAACACACACACGGCGCTCCCCGGAGAAGGATGCCTCCCCGGCGCTGAGCCTGTTCACCTCGAGTGAGCACCACAGCCTCACCGCCGGGAAGCAAGCCTGACGCCGAGCGGCCTTCCGCGTGCAGGCCTCTTTGGCGAAGAGAGAGAGCTGGGCCGCGGCAGGGTGGGGCGGAAGCCTCAGCAAGGCTGCCAGCCGGGCCTCGGGTGGGGGGCCGTCCTAGAAGGGGGCCCCCGACCTCGGCCTCGGCGAAGCACACGCGAGCACGTGGGAAGCAGCTTCTGCGGGGACCGAGAGGCCGGACCCCCAGCAGAGCGAACACACACGGTCTGAGGCTGCGGGAGGCCTTCTGACAGCAGCCCCGCTTCGCTGAGCCGGGCGCCCGCCCGCAGTCGAGCCCAGCGGGGCCGGCGTTCAGCGGGCACCGTGCTGCACACCCGGCTCGCGGGGAGGTCGGGAGGGCGACGCCGGCCTGCAGGCCCACCTCTCTGGGGGCGCCCGGAGCGGGGAGGCCAGCCCGAAGCGGACGGGCGAAGGGCCGAGCCCCTGCCGTGGCATTGCTTCCGGAGGACGCATTGGCCCAGCAAGCCCCACTCCGTCCCGGGAGGAGAGAAGCGGCTGTGACCCGTTCGAAGCACGGAGCAAGGCGCCCGGCCCTCAGCTCTTGAACGCGCTTCCCGGAGGGGGCTCTGTCAGCTCCACATTCGCCTATAGCAGCAGGCCTTCTCTCGGGCGAGGAGAGCGATGCAGACACCCTGCCGGCTTGGGCCTCCACCGCAGGGACCTGCGCGTGCCGCCAGCACCCCCGGGCCGGCAGCGGCTTCGGGGAGCCCGGGGCGTCCCACGCCTGGGCCTGGCAACCGAAGGAGACCGCAGGTCCCTCCATTGCGAGCCCCAGCGTGCTCCGGGGAGAACGTCCGCCCAGGGAAAGACGAGTGCGAAGAGGGAAGCCGGGAGGAGAGAGGCAGTGCGCGCTTCGGGAGGCCCGGGCGCCCAGGCTGTGGGGCCGGCTTCTCCCGGGCCGGCGCCTGGCGTCCTCCGCGGGGAAGCGGTTGGCTGACTCGCTTTGGGTGGGGACGTGGTAGGTCAGGCCCCTCGACCTCCCTGTGAGAAACCAGGCAGGGTGGAATGCCATCCCCCGTCCCCGTCCACACACACGGCGCTCCCCGGAGAAGGATGCCTCCCCGGCGCTGAGCCTGTTCACCTCGAGTGAGCACCACAGCCTCACCGCCGGGAAGCAAGCCTGACGCCGAGCGGCCTTCCGCGTGCAGGCCTCTTTGGCGAAGAGAGAGAGCTGGGCCGCGGCAGGGTGGGGCGGAAGCCTCAGCAAGGCTGCCAGCCGGGCCTCGGGTGGGGGGCCGTCCTAGAAGGGGGCCCCCGACCTCGGCCTCGGCGAAGCACACGCGAGCACGTGGGAAGCAGCTTCTGCGGGGACCGAGAGGCCGGACCCCCAGCAGAGCGAACACACACGGTCTGAGGCTGCGGGAGGCCTTCTGACAGCAGCCCCGCTTCGCTGAGCCGGGCGCCCGCCCGCAGTCGAGCCCAGCGGGGCCGGCGTTCAGCGGGCACCGTGCTGCACACCCGGCTCGCGGGGAGGTCGGGAGGGCGACGCCGGCCTGCAGGCCCACCTCTCTGGGGGCGCCCGGAGCGGGGAGGCCAGCCCGAAGCGGACGGGCGAAGGGCCGAGCCCCTGCCGTGGCATTGCTTCAGGAGGACGCATTGGCCCAGCAAGCCCCACTCCGTCCCGGGAGGAGAGAAGCGGCTGTGACCCGTTCGAAGCACGGAGCAAGGCGCCCGGCCCTCAGCTCTTGAACGCGCTTCCCGGAGGGGGCTCTGTCAGCTCCACATTCCCCTATAGCAGCAGGCCTTCTCTCGGGCGCGGAGAGCGATGCAGACACCCTGCCGGCTTGGGCCTCCACCGCAGGGACCTGCGCGTGCCGCCAGAACCCCGGGCCGGCAGCGGCTTCGGGGAGCCCGGGGCGTCCCACGCCTGGGCCTGGCAACCGAAGGAGACCGCAGGTCCCTCCATTCCGAGCCCCAGCGTGCTCCGGGGAGAACGTCCGCCCAGGGAAAGACGAGTGCGAAGAGGGAAGCCGGGAGGAGAGAGGCAGGGCGCGCTTCGGGAGGCCCGGGCGCCCAGGCTGTGGGGCCGGCTTCTCCCGGGCCGGCGCCTGGCGTCCTCCGCGGGGAAGCGGTTGGCTGACTCGCCTTGGGTGGGGACGTGGTAGGTCAGGCCCCTCGACCTCCCTGTGAGAAACCAGGCAGGGTGGAATGCCATCCCCCGTCCCCGTCCACACACACGGCGCTCCCCGGAGAAGGATGCCTCCCCGGCGCTGAGCCTGTTCACCTCGAGTGAGCACCACAGCCTCACCGCCGGGAAGCAAGCCTGACGCCGAGCGGCCTTCCGCGTGCAGGCCTCTTTGGCGAAGAGAGAGAGCTGGGCCGCGGCAGGGTGGGGCGGAAGCCTCAGCAAGGCTGCCAGCCGGGCCTCGGGTGGGGGGCCGTCCTAGAAGGGGGCCCCCGACCTCGGCCTCGGCGAAGCACACGCGAGCACGTGGGAAGCAGCTTCTGCGGGGACCGAGAGGCCGGACCCCCAGCAGAGCGAACACACACGGTCTGAGGCTGCGGGAGGCCTTCTGACAGCAGCCCCGATGCGCTGAGCCGGGCGCCCGCCCGCAGTCGAGCCCAGCGGGGCCGGCGTTCAGCGGGCACCGTGCTGCACACCCGGCTCGCGGGGAGGTCGGGAGGGCGACGCCGGCCTGCAGGCCCACCTCTCTGGGGGCGCCCGGAGCGGGGAGGCCAGCCCGAAGCGGACGGGCGAAGGGCCGAGCCCCTGCCGTGGCATTGCTTCCGGAGGACGCATTGGCCCAGCAAGCCCCACTCCGTCCCGGGAGGAGAGAAGCGGCTGTGACCCGTTCGAAGCACGGAGCAAGGCGCCCGGCCCTCAGCTCTTGAACGCGCTTCCCGGAGGGGGCTCTGTCAGCTCCACATTCGCCTATAGCACCAGGCCTTCTCTCGGGCGAGGAGAGCGATGCAGAGACCCTGCCGGCTTGGGCCTCCACCGCAGGGACCTGCGCGTGCCGCCAGCACCCCCGGGCCGGCAGCGGCTTCGGGGAGCCCGGGGCATCCCACGCCTGGGCCTGGCAACCGAAGGAGACCGCAGGTCCCTCCATTCCGAGCCCCAGCGTGCTCCGGGGAGAACGTCCGCCCAGGGAAAGACGAGTGCGAAGAGGGAAGCTGGGAGGAGAGAGGCAGGGCGCGCTTCGGGAGGCCCGGGCGCCCAGGCTGTGGGGCCGGCTTCTCCCGGGCCGGCGCCTCGCGTCCTCCTCGGGGAAGCGGTTGGCTGACTCGCCTTGGGTGGGGACGTGGTAGGTCAGGCCCCTCGACCTCCCTGTGAGAAACCAGGCAGGGTGGAATGCCATCCCCCGTCCCCGTCCACACACACGGCGCTCCCCGGAGAAGGATGCCTCCCCGGCGCTGAGCCTGTTCACCTCGAGTGAGCACCACAGCCTCACCGCCGGGAAGCAAGCCTGACGCCGAGCGGCCTTCCGCGTGCAGGCCTCTTTGGCGAAGAGAGAGAGCTGGGCCGCGGCAGGGTGGGGCGGAAGCCTCAGCAAGGCTGCCAGCCGGGCCTCGGGTGGGGGGCCGTCCTAGAAGGGGGCCTCCGACCTCGGCCTCGGCGAAGCACACGCGAGCACGTGGGAAGCAGCTTCTGCGGGGACCGAGAGGCCGGACCCCCAGCAGAGCGAACACACACGGTCTGAGGCTGCGGGAGGCCTTCTGACAGCATCCCCGCTTCGCTGAGCCGGGCGCCCGCCCGCAGTCGAGCCCAGCGGGGCCGGCGTTCAGCGGGCACCGTGCTGCACACCCGGCTCGCGGGGAGGTCGGGAGGGCGACGCCGGCCTGCAGGCCCACCTCTCTGGGGACGCCCGGAGCGGGGAGGCCAGCCCGAAGCGGACGGGCGAAGGGCCGAGCCCCTGCCGTGGCATTGCTTCAGGAGGACGCATTGGCCCAGCAAGCCCCACTCCGTCCCGGGAGGAGAGAAGCGGCTGTGACCCGTTCGAAGCACGGAGCAAGGCGCCCGGCCCTCAGCTCTTGAACGCGCTTCCCGGAGGGGGCTCTGTCAGCTCCACAATCCCCTATAGCAGCAGGCCTTCTCTCGGGCGCTGAGAGCGATGCACCCTGCCGGCTTGGGCCTCCACCGCAGGGACCTGCGCGTGCCGCCAGCACCCCCGGGCCGGCAGCGGCTTCGGGGAGCCCGGGGCGTCCCACGCCTGGGCCTGGCAACCGAAGGAGACCGCAGGTCCCTCCATTCCGAGCCCCAGCGTGCTCCGGGGAGAACGTCCGCCCAGGGAAAGACGAGTGCGAAGAGGGAAGCCGGGAGGAGAGAGGCAGGGCGCGCTTCGGGAGGCCCGGGCGCCCAGGCTGTGGGGCCGGCTTCTCCCGGGCCGGCGCCTGGCGTCCTCCGCGGGGAAGCGGTTGGCTGACTCGCCTTGGGTGGGGACGTGGTAGGTCAGGCCCCTCGACCTCCCTGTGAGAAACCAGGCAGGGTGGAATGCCATCCCCCGTCCCCGTCCACACACACGGCGCTCCCCGGAGAAGGATGCCTCCCCGGCGCTGAGCCTGTTCACCTCGAGTGAGCACCACAGCCTCACCGCCGGGAAGCAAGCCTGACGCCGAGCGGCCTTCCGCGTGCAGGCCTCTTTGGCGAAGAGAGAGAGCTGGGCCGCGGCAGGGTGGGGCGGAAGCCTCAGCAAGGCTGCCAGCCGGGCCTCGGGTGGGGGGCCGTCCTAGAAGGGGGCCCCCGACCTCGGCCTCGGCGAAGCACACGCGAGCACGTGGGAAGCAGCTTCTGCGGGGACCGAGAGGCCGGACCCCCAGCAGAGCGAACACACACGGTCTGAGGCTGCGGGAGGCCATCTGACAGCAGCCCCGCTTCGCTGAGCCGGGCGCCCGCCCGCAGTCGAGCCCAGCGGGGCCGGCGTTCAGCGGGCACCGTGCTGCACACCCGGCTCGCGGGGAGGTCGGGAGGGCGACGCCGGCCTGCAGGCCCACCTCTCTGGGGGCGCCCGGAGCGGGGAGGCCAGCCCGAAGCGGACGGGCGAAGGGCCGAGCCCCTGCCGTGGCATTGCTTCCGGAGGACGCATTGGCCCAGCAAGCCCCACTCCGTCCCGGGAGGAGAGAAGCGGCTGTGACCCGTTCGAAGCACGGAGCAAGGCGCCCGGCCCTCAGCTCTTGAACGCGCTTCCCGGAGGGGGCTCTGTCAGCTCCACAATCCCCTATAGCAGCAGGCCTTCTCTCGGGCGCGGAGAGCGATGCAGACACCCTGCCGGCTTGGGCCTCCACCGCAGGGACCTGCGCGTGCCGCCAGCACCCCCGGGCCGGCAGAGGCTTCGGGGAGCCCGGGGCGTCCCACGCCTGGGCCTGGCAACCGAAGGAGACCGCAGGTCCCTCCATTCCGAGCCCCAGCGTGCTCCGGGGAGAACGTCCGCCCAGGGAAAGACGAGTGCGAAGAGGGAAGCCGGGAGGAGAGAGGCAGGGCGCGCTTCGGGAGGCCCGGGCGCCCAGGCTGTGGGGCCGGCTTCTCCCGGGCCGGCGCCTGGCGTCCTCCGCGGGGAAGCGGTTGGCTGACTCGCCTTGGGTGGGGACGTGGTAGGTCAGGCCCCTCGACCTCCCTGTGAGAAACCAGGCAGGGTGGAATGCCATCCCCCGTCCCCGTCAACACACACACGGCGCTCCCCGGAGAAGGATGCCTCCCCGGCGCTGAGCCTGTTCACCTCGAGTGAGCACCACAGCCTCACCGCCGGGAAGCAAGCCTGACGCCGAGCGGCCTTCCGCGTGCAGGCCTCTTTGGCGAAGAGAGAGAGCTGGGCCGCGGCAGGGTGGGGCGGAAGCCTCAGCAAGGCTGCCAGCCGGGCCTCGGGTGGGGGGCCGTCCTAGAAGGGGGCCCCCGACCTCGGCCTCGGCGAAGCACACGCGAGCACGTGGGAAGCAGCTTCTGCGGGGACCGAGAGGCCGGACCCCCAGCAGAGCGAACACACACGGTCTGAGGCTGCGGGAGGCCTTCTGACAGCAGCCCCGCTTCGCTGAGCCGGGCGCCCGCCCGCAGTCGAGCCCAGCGGGGCCGGCGTTCAGCGGGCACCGTGCTGCACACCCGGCTCGCGGGGAGGTCGGGAGGGCGACGCCGGCCTGCAGGCCCACCTCTCTGGGGGCGCCCGGAGCGGGGAGGCCAGCCCGAAGCGGACGGGCGAAGGGCCGAGCCCCTGCCGTGGCATTGCTTCCGGAGGACGCATTGGCCCAGCAAGCCCCACTCCGTCCCGGGAGGAGAGAAGCGGCTGTGACCCGTTCGAAGCACGGAGCAAGGCGCCCGGCCCTCAGCTCTTGAACGCGCTTCCCGGAGGGGGCTCTGTCAGCTCCACATTCGCCTATAGCAGCAGGCCTTCTCTCGGGCGAGGAGAGCGATGCAGACACCCTGCCGGCTTGGGCCTCCACCGCAGGGACCTGCGCGTGCCGCCAGCACCCCCGGGCCGGCAGCGGCTTCGGGGAGCCCGGGGCGTCCCACGCCTGGGCCTGGCAACCGAAGGAGACCGCAGGTCCCTCCATTGCGAGCCCCAGCGTGCTCCGGGGAGAACGTCCGCCCAGGGAAAGACGAGTGCGAAGAGGGAAGCCGGGAGGAGAGAGGCAGTGCGCGCTTCGGGAGGCCCGGGCGCCCAGGCTGTGGGGCCGGCTTCTCCCGGGCCGGCGCCTGGCGTCCTCCGCGGGGAAGCGGTTGGCTGACTCGCTTTGGGTGGGGACGTGGTAGGTCAGGCCCCTCGACCTCCCTGTGAGAAACCAGGCAGGGTGGAATGCCATCCCCCGTCCCCGTCCACACACACGGCGCTCCCCGGAGAAGGATGCCTCCCCGGCGCTGAGCCTGTTCACCTCGAGTGAGCACCACAGCCTCACCGCCGGGAAGCAAGCCTGACGCCGAGCGGCCTTCCGCGTGCAGGCCTCTTTGGCGAAGAGAGAGAGCTGGGCCGCGGCAGGGTGGGGCGGAAGCCTCAGCAAGGCTGCCAGCCGGGCCTCGGGTGGGGGGCCGTCCTAGAAGGGGGCCCCCGACCTCGGCCTCGGCGAAGCACACGCGAGCACGTGGGAAGCAGCTTCTGCGGGGACCGAGAGGCCGGACCCCCAGCAGAGCGAACACACACGGTCTGAGGCTGCGGGAGGCCTTCTGACAGCAGCCCCGCTTCGCTGAGCCGGGCGCCCGCCCGCAGTGGAGCCCAGCGGGGCCGGCGTTCAGCGGGCACCGTGCTGCACACCCGGCTCGCGGGGAGGTCGGGAGGGCGACGCCGGCCTGCAGGCCCACCTCTCTGGGGGCGCCCGGAGCGGGGAGGCCAGCCCGAAGCGGACGGGCGAAGGGCCGAGCCCCTGCCGTGGCATTGCTTCAGGAGGACGCATTGGCCCAGCAAGCCCCACTCCGTCCCGGGAGGAGAGAAGCGGCTGTGACCCGTTCGAAGCACGGAGCAAGGCGCCCGGCCCTCAGCTCTTGAACGCGCTTCCCGGAGGGGGCTCTGTCAGCTCCACATTCCCCTATAGCAGCAGGCCTTCTCTCGGGCGCGGAGAGCGATGCAGACACCCTGCCGGCTTGGGCCTCCACCGCAGGGACCTGCGCGTGCCGCCAGAACCCCGGGCCGGCAGCGGCTTCGGGGAGCCCGGGGCGTCCCACGCCTGGGCCTGGCAACCGAAGGAGACCGCAGGTCCCTCCATTCCGAGCCCCAGCGTGCTCCGGGGAGAACGTCCGCCCAGGGAAAGACGAGTGCGAAGAGGGAAGCCGGGAGGAGAGAGGCAGGGCGCGCTTCGGGAGGCCCGGGCGCCCAGGCTGTGGGGCCGGCTTCTCCCGGGCCGGCGCCTGGCGTCCTCCGCGGGGAAGCGGTTGGCTGACTCGCCTTGGGTGGGGACGTGGTAGGTCAGGCCCCTCGACCTCCCTGTGAGAAACCAGGCAGGGTGGAATGCCATCCCCCGTCCCCGTCCACACACACGGCGCTCCCCGGAGAAGGATGCCTCCCCGGCGCTGAGCCTGTTCACCTCGAGTGAGCACCACAGCCTCACCGCCGGGAAGCAAGCCTGACGCCGAGCGGCCTTCCGCGTGCAGGCCTCTTTGGCGAAGAGAGAGAGCTGGGCCGCGGCAGGGTGGGGCGGAAGCCTCAGCAAGGCTGCCAGCCGGGCCTCGGGTGGGGGGCCGTCCTAGAAGGGGGCCCCCGACCTCGGCCTCGGCGAAGCACACGCGAGCACGTGGGAAGCAGCTTCTGCGGGGACCGAGAGGCCGGACCCCCAGCAGAGCGAACACACACGGTCTGAGGCTGCGGGAGGCCTTCTGACAGCATCCCCGCTTCGCTGAGCCGGGCGCCCGCCCGCAGTCGAGCCCAGCGGGGCCGGCGTTCAGCGGGCACCGTGCTGCACACCCGGCTCGCGGGGAGGTCGGGAGGGCGACGCCGGCCTGCAGGCCCACCTCTCTGGGGACGCCCGGAGCGGGGAGGCCAGCCCGAAGCGGACGGGCGAAGGGCCGAGCCCCTGCCGTGGCATTGCTTCAGGAGGACGCATTGGCCCAGCAAGCCCCACTCCGTCCCGGGAGGAGAGAAGCGGCTGTGACCCGTTCGAAGCACGGAGCAAGGCGCCCGGCCCTCAGCTCTTGAACGCGCTTCCCGGAGGGGGCTCTGTCAGCTCCACAATCCCCTATAGCAGCAGGCCTTCTCTCGGGCGCTGAGAGCGATGCACCCTGCCGGCTTGGGCCTCCACCGCAGGGACCTGCGCGTGCCGCCAGCACCCCCGGGCCGGCAGCGGCTTCGGGGAGCCCGGGGCGTCCCACGCCTGGGCCTGGCAACCGAAGGAGACCGCAGGTCCCTCCATTGCGAGCCCCAGCGTGCTCCGGGGAGAACGTCCGCCCAGGGAAAGACGAGTGCGAAGAGGGAAGCCGGGAGGAGAGAGGCAGGGCGCGCTTCGGGAGGCCCGGGCGCCCAGGCTGTGGGGCCGGCTTCTCCCGGGCCGGCGCCTGGCGTCCTCCGCGGGGAAGCGGTTGGCTGACTCGCCTTGGGTGGGGACGTGGTAGGTCAGGCCCCTCGACCTCCCTGTGAGAAACCAGGCAGGGTGGAATGCCATCCCCCGTCCCCGTCCACACACACGGCGCTCCCCGGAGAAGGATGCCTCCCCGGCGCTGAGCCTGTTCACCTCGAGTGAGCACCACAGCCTCACCGCCGGGAAGCAAGCCTGACGCCGAGCGGCCTTCCGCGTGCAGGCCTCTTTGGCGAAGAGAGAGAGCTGGGCCGCGGCAGGGTGGGGCGGAAGCCTCAGCAAGGCTGCCAGCCGGGCCTCGGGTGGGGGGCCGTCCTAGAAGGGGGCCCCCGACCTCGGCCTCGGCGAAGCACACGCGAGCACGTGGGAAGCAGCTTCTGCGGGGACCGAGAGGCCGGACCCCCAGCAGAGCGAACACACACGGTCTGAGGCTGCGGGAGGCCATCTGACAGCAGCCCCGCTTCGCTGAGCCGGGCGCCCGCCCGCAGTCGAGCCCAGCGGGGCCGGCGTTCAGCGGGCACCGTGCTGCACACCCGGCTCGCGGGGAGGTCGGGAGGGCGACGCCGGCCTGCAGGCCCACCTCTCTGGGGGCGCCCGGAGCGGGGAGGCCAGCCCGAAGCGGACGGGCGAAGGGCCGAGCCCCTGCCGTGGCATTGCTTCCGGAGGACGCATTGGCCCAGCAAGCCCCACTCCGTCCCGGGAGGAGAGAAGCGGCTGTGACCCGTTCGAAGCACGGAGCAAGGCGCCCGGCCCTCAGCTCTTGAACGCGCTTCCCGGAGGGGGCTCTGTCAGCTCCACAATCCCCTATAGCAGCAGGCCTTCTCTCGGGCGCGGAGAGCGATGCAGACACCCTGCCGGCTTGGGCCTCCACCGCAGGGACCTGCGCGTGCCGCCAGCACCCCCGGGCCGGCAGCGGCTTCGGGGAGCCCGGGGCGTCCCACGCCTGGGCCTGGCAACCGAAGGAGACCGCAGGTCCCTCCATTCCGAGCCCCAGCGTGCTCCGGGGAGAACGTCCGCCCAGGGAAAGACGAGTGCGAAGAGGGAAGCCGGGAGGAGAGAGGCAGGGCGCGCTTCGGGAGGCCCGGGCGCCCAGGCTGTGGGGCCGGCTTCTCCCGGGCCGGCGCCTGGCGTCCTCCGCGGGGAAGCGGTTGGCTGACTCGCCTTGGGTGGGGACGTGGTAGGTCAGGCCCCTCGACCTCCCTGTGAGAAACCAGGCAGGGTGGAATGCCATCCCGCGTCCCCGTCAACACACACACGGCGCTCCCCGGAGAAGGATGCCTCCCCGGCGCTGAGCCTGTTCACCTCGAGTGAGCACCACAGCCTCACCGCCGGGAAGCAAGCCTGACGCCGAGCGGCCTTCCGCGTGCAGGCCTCTTTGGCGAAGAGAGAGAGCTGGGCCGCGGCAGGGTGGGGCGGAAGCCTCAGCAAGGCTGCCAGCCGGGCCTCGGGTGGGGGGCCGTCCTAGAAGGGGGCCCCCGACCTCGGCCTCGGCGAAGCACACGCGAGCACGTGGGAAGCAGCTTCTGCGGGGACCGAGAGGCCGGACCCCCAGCAGAGCGAACACACACGGTCTGAGGCTGCGGGAGGCCTTCTGACAGCAGCCCCGCTTCGCTGAGCCGGGCGCCCGCCCGCAGTCGAGCCCAGCGGGGCCGGCGTTCAGCGGGCACCGTGCTGCACACCCGGCTCGCGGGGAGGTCGGGAGGGCGACGCCGGCCTGCAGGCCCACCTCTCTGGGGGCGCCCGGAGCGGGGAGGCCAGCCCGAAGCGGACGGGCGAAGGGCCGAGCCCCTGCCGTGGCATTGCTTCAGGAGGACGCATTGGCCCAGCAAGCCCCACTCCGTCCCGGGAGGAGAGAAGCGGCTGTGACCCGTTCGAAGCACGGAGCAAGGCGCCCGGCCCTCAGCTCTTGAACGCGCTTCCCGGAGGGGGCTCTGTCAGCTCCACATTCGCCTATAGCAGCAGGCCTTCTCTCGGGCGAGGAGAGCGATGCAGACACCCTGCCGGCTTGGGCCTCCACCGCAGGGACCTGCGCGTGCCGCCAGCACCCCCGGGCCGGCAGCGGCTTCGGGGAGCCCGGGGCGTCCCACGCCTGGGCCTGGCAACCGAAGGAGACCGCAGGTCCCTCCATTGCGAGCCCCAGCGTGCTCCGGGGAGAACGTCCGCCCAGGGAAAGACGAGTGCGAAGAGGGAAGCCGGGAGGAGAGAGGCAGTGCGCGCTTCGGGAGGCCCGGGCGCCCAGGCTGTGGGGCCGGCTTCTCCCGGGCCGGCGCCTGGCGTCCTCCGCGGGGAAGCGGTTGGCTGACTCGCCTTGGGTGGGGACGTGGTAGGTCAGGCCCCTCGACCTCCCTGTGAGAAACCAGGCAGGGTGGAATGCCATCCCCCGTCCCCGTCCACACACACGGCGCTCCCCGGAGAAGGATGCCTCCCCGGCGCTGAGCCTGTTCACCTCGAGTGAGCACCACAGCCTCACCGCCGGGAAGCAAGCCTGACGCCGAGCGGCCTTCCGCGTGCAGGCCTCTTTGGCGAAGAGAGAGAGCTGGGCCGCGGCAGGGTGGGGCGGAAGCCTCAGCAAGGCTGCCAGCCGGGCCTCGGGTGGGGGGCCGTCCTAGAAGGGGGCCCCCGACCTCGGCCTCGGCGAAGCACACGCGAGCACGTGGGAAGCAGCTTCTGCGGGGACCGAGAGGCCGGACCCCCAGCAGAGCGAACACACACGGTCTGAGGCTGCGGGAGGCCTTCTGACAGCAGCCCCGCTTCGCTGAGCCGGGCGCCCGCCCGCAGTCGAGCCCAGCGGGGCCGGCGTTCAGCGGGCACCGTGCTGCACACCCGGCTCGCGGGGAGGTCGGGAGGGCGACGCCGGCCTGCAGGCCCACCTCTCTGGGGGCGCCCGGAGCGGGGAGGCCAGCCCGAAGCGGACGGGCGAAGGGCCGAGCCCCTGCCGTGGCATTGCTTCAGGAGGACGCATTGGCCCAGCAAGCCCCACTCCGTCCCGGGAGGAGAGAAGCGGCTGTGACCCGTTCGAAGCACGGAGCAAGGCGCCCGGCCCTCAGCTCTTGAACGCGCTTCCCGGAGGGGGCTCTGTCAGCTCCACATTCGCCTATAGCAGCAGGCCTTCTCTCGGGCGAGGAGAGCGATGCAGACACCCTGCCGGCTTGGGCCTCCACCGCAGGGACCTGCGCGTGCCGCCAGCACCCCCGGGCCGGCAGCAGCTTCGGGGAGCCCGGGGCGTCCCACGCCTGGGCCTGGCAACCGAAGGAGACCGCAGGTCCCTCCATTCCGAGCCCCAGCGTGCTCCGGGGAGAACGTCCGCCCAGGGAAAGACGAGTGCGAAGAGGGAAGCCGGGAGGAGAGAGGCAGGGCGCGCTTCGGGAGGCCCGGGCGCCCAGGCTGTGGGGCCGGCTTCTCCCGGGCCGGCGCCTGGCGTCCTCCGCGGGGAAGCGGTTGGCTGACTCGCCTTGGGTGGGGACGTGGTAGGTCAGGCCCCTCGACCTCCCTGTGAGAAACCAGGCAGGGTCGAATGCCATCCCCCGTCCCCGTCCACACACACGGCGCTCCCCGGAGAAGGATGCCTCCCCGGCGCTGAGCCTGTTCACCTCGAGTGAGCACCACAGCCTCACCGCCGGGAAGCAAGCCTGACGCCGAGCGGCCTTCCGCGTGCAGGCCTCTTTGGCGAAGAGAGAGAGCTGGGCCGCGGCAGGGTGGGGCGGAAGCCTCAGCAAGGCTGCCAGCCGGGCCTCGGGTGGGGGGCCGTCCTAGAAGGGGGCCCCCGACCTCGGCCTCGGCGAAGCACACGCGAGCACGTGGGAAGCAGCTTCTGCGGGGACCGAGAGGCCGGACCCCCAGCAGAGCGAACACACACGGTCTGAGGCTGCGGGAGGCCTTCTGACAGCAGCCCCGCTTCGCTGAGCCGGGCGCCCGCCCGCAGTCGAGCCCAGCGGGGCCGGCGTTCAGCGGGCACCGTGCTGCACACCCGGCTCGCGGGGAGGTCGGGAGGGCGACGCCGGCCTGCAGGCCCACCTCTCTGGGGGCGCCCGGAGCGGGGAGGCCAGCCCGAAGCGGACGGGCGAAGGGCCGAGCCCCTGCCGTGGCATTGCTTCAGGAGGACGCATTGGCCCAGCAAGCCCCACTCCGTCCCGGGAGGAGAGAAGCGGCTGTGACCCGTTCGAAGCACGGAGCAAGGCGCCCGGCCCTCAGCTCTTGAACGCGCTTCCCGGAGGGGGCTCTGTCAGCTCCACATTCGCCTATAGCAGCAGGCCTTCTCTCGGGCGAGGAGAGCGATGCAGACACCCTGCCGGCTTGGGCCTCCACCGCAGGGACCTGCGCGTGCCGCCAGCACCCCCGGGCCGGCAGCGGCTTCGGGGAGCCCGGGGCGTCCCACGCCTGGGCCTGGCAACCGAAGGAGACCGCAGGTCCCTCCATTGCGAGCCCCAGCGTGCTCCGGGGAGAACGTCCGCCCAGGGAAAGACGAGTGCGAAGAGGGAAGCCGGGAGGAGAGAGGCAGGGCGCGCTTCGGGAGGCCCGGGCGCCCAGGCTGTGGGGCCGGCTTCTCCCGGGCCGGCGCCTGGCGTCCTCCGCGGGGAAGCGGTTGGCTGACTCGCCTTGGGTGGGGACGTGGTAGGTCAGGCCCCTCGACCTCCCTGTGAGAAACCAGGCAGGGTGGAATGCCATCCCCCGTCCCCGTCCACACACACGGCGCTCCCCGGAGAAGGATGCCTCCCCGGCGCTGAGCCTGTTCACCTCGAGTGAGCACCACAGCCTCACCGCCGGGAAGCAAGCCTGACGCCGAGCGGCCTTCCGCGTGCAGGCCTCTTTGGCGAAGAGAGAGAGCTGGGCCGCGGCAGGGTGGGGCGGAAGCCTCAGCAAGGCTGCCAGCCGGGCCTCGGGTGGGGGGCCGTCCTAGAAGGGGGCCCCCGACCTCGGCCTCGGCGAAGCACACGCGAGCACGTGGGAAGCAGCTTCTGCGGGGACCGAGAGGCCGGACCCCCAGCAGAGCGAACACACACGGTCTGAGGCTGCGGGAGGCCTTCTGACAGCAGCCCCGCTTCGCTGAGCCGGGCGCCCGCCCGCAGTCGAGCCCAGCGGGGCCGGCGTTCAGCGGGCACCGTGCTGCACATCCGGCTCGCGGGGAGGTCGGGAGGGCGACGCCGGCCTGCAGGCCCACCTCTCTGGGGGCGCCCGGAGCGGGGAGGCCAGCCCGAAGCGGACGGGCGAAGGGCCGAGCCCCTGCCGTGGCATTGCTTCAGGAGGACGCATTGGCCCAGCAAGCCCCACTCTGTCCCGGGAGGAGAGAAGCGGCTGTGACCCGTTCGAAGCACGGAGCAAGGCGCCCGGCCCTCAGCTCTTGAACGCGCTTCCCGGAGGGGGCTCTGTCAGCTCCACATTCGCCTATAGCAGCAGGCCTTCTCTCGGGCGAGGAGAGCGATGCAGACACCCTGCCGGCTTGGGCCTCCACCGCAGGGACCTGCGCGTGCCGCCAGCACCCCCGGGCCGGCAGCGGCTTCGGGGAGCCCGGGGCGTCCCACGCCTGGGCCTGGCAACCGAAGGAGACCGCAGGTCCCTCCATTGCGAGCCCCAGCGTGCTCCGGGGAGAACGTCCGCCCAGGGAAAGACGAGTGCGAAGAGGGAAGCCGGGAGGAGAGAGGCAGGGCGCGCTTCGGGAGGCCCGGGCGCCCAGGCTGTGGGGCCGGCTTCTCCCGGGCCGGCGCCTGGCGTCCTCCGCGGGGAAGCGGTTGGCTGACTCGCCTTGGGTGGGGACGTGGTAGGTCAGGCCCCTCGACCTCCCTGTGAGAAACCAGGCAGGGTGGAATGCCATCCCCCGTCCCCGTCCACACACACGGCGCTCCCCGGAGAAGGATGCCTCCCCGGCGCTGAGCCTGTTCACCTCGAGTGAGCACCACAGCCTCACCGCCGGGAAGCAAGCCTGACGCCGAGCGGCCTTCCGCGTGCAGGCCTCTTTGGCGAAGAGAGAGAGCTGGGCCGCGGCAGGGTGGGGCGGAAGCCTCAGCAAGGCTGCCAGCCGGGCCTCGGGTGGGGGGCCGTCCTAGAAGGGGGCCCCCGACCTCGGCCTCGGCGAAGCACACGCGAGCACGTGGGAAGCAGCTTCTGCGGGGACCGAGAGGCCGGACCCCCAGCAGAGCGAACACACACGGTCTGAGGCTGCGGGAGGCCTTCTGACAGCAGCCCCGCTTCGCTGAGCCGGGCGCCCGCCCGCAGTCGAGCCCAGCGGGGCCGGCGTTCAGCGGGCACCGTGCTGCACACCCGGCTCGCGGGGAGGTCGGGAGGGCGACGCCGGCCTGCAGGCCCACCTCTCTGGGGGCGCCCGGAGCGGGGAGGCCAGCCCGAAGCGGACGGGCGAAGGGCCGAGCCCCTGCCGTGGCATTGCTTCAGGAGGACGCATTGGCCCAGCAAGCCCCACTCCGTCCCGGGAGGAGAGAAGCGGCTGTGACCCGTTCGAAGCACGGAGCAAGGCGCCCGGCCCTCAGCTCTTGAACGCGCTTCCCGGAGGGGGCTCTGTCAGCTCCACATTCGCCTATAGCAGCAGGCCTTCTCTCGGGCGAGGAGAGCGATGCAGACACCCTGCCGGCTTGGGCCTCCACCGCAGGGACCTGCGCGTGCCGCCAGCACCCCCGGGCCGGCAGCGGCTTCGGGGAGCCCGGGGCGTCCCACGCCTGGGCCTGGCAACCGAAGGAGACCGCAGGTCCCTCCATTGCGAGCCCCAGCGTGCTCCGGGGAGAACGTCCGCCCAGGGAAAGACGAGTGCGAAGAGGGAAGCCGGGAGGAGAGAGGCAGGGCGCGCTTCGGGAGGCCCGGGCGCCCAGGCTGTGGGGCCGGCTTCTCCCGGGCCGGCGCCTGGCGTCCTCCGCGGGGAAGCGGTTGGCTGACTCGCCTTGGGTGGGGACGTGGTAGGTCAGGCCCCTCGACCTCCCTGTGAGAAACCAGGCAGGGTGGAATGCCATCCCCCGTCCCCGTCCACACACACGGCGCTCCCCGGAGAAGGATGCCTCCCCGGCGCTGAGCCTGTTCACCTCGAGTGAGCACCACAGCCTCACCGCCGGGAAGCAAGCCTGACGCCGAGCGGCCTTCCGCGTGCAGGCCTCTTTGGCGAAGAGAGAGAGCTGGGCCGCGGCAGGGTGGGGCGGAAGCCTCAGCAAGGCTGCCAGCCGGGCCTCGGGTGGGGGGCCGTCCTAGAAGGGGGCCTCCGACCTCGGCCTCGGCGAAGCACACGCGAGCACGTGGGAAGCAGCTTCTGCGGGGACCGAGAGGCCGGACCCCCAGCAGAGCGAACACACACGGTCTGAGGCTGCGGGAGGCCTTCTGACAGCAGCCCCGCTTCGCTGAGCCGGGCGCCCGCCCGCAGTCGAGCCCAGCGGGGCCGGCGTTCAGCGGGCACCGTGCTGCACACCCGGCTCGCGGGGAGGTCGGGAGGGCGACGCCGGCCTGCAGGCCCACCTCTCTGGGGGCGCCCGGAGCGGGGAGGCCAGCCCGAAGCGGACGGGCGAAGGGCCGAGCCCCTGCCGTGGCATTGCTTCAGGAGGACGCATTGGCCCAGCAAGCCCCACTCCGTCCCGGGAGGAGAGAAGCGGCTGTGACCCGTTCGAAGCACGGAGCAAGGCGCCCGGCCCTCAGCTCTTGAACGCGCTTCCCGGAGGGGGCTCTGTCAGCTCCACATTCGCCTATAGCAGCAGGCCTTCTCTCGGGCGAGGAGAGCGATGCAGACACCCTGCCGGCTTGGGCCTCCACCGCAGGGACCTGCGCGTGCCGCCAGCACCCCCGGGCCGGCAGCGGCTTCGGGGAGCCCGGGGCGTCCCACGCCTGGGCCTGGCAACCGAAGGAGACCGCAGGTCCCTCCATTGCGAGCCCCAGCGTGCTCCGGGGAGAACGTCCGCCCAGGGAAAGACGAGTGCGAAGAGGGAAGCCGGGAGGAGAGAGGCAGGGCGCGCTTCGGGAGGCCCGGGCGCCCAGGCTGTGGGGCCGGCTTCTCCCGGGCCGGCGCCTGGCGTCCTCCGCGGGGAAGCGGTTGGCTGACTCGCCTTGGGTGGGGACGTGGTAGGTCAGGCCCCTCGACCTCCCTGTGAGAAACCAGGCAGGGTGGAATGCCATCCCCCGTCCCCGTCCACACACACGGCGCTCCCCGGAGAAGGATGCCTCCCCGGCGCTGAGCCTGTTCACCTCGAGTGAGCACCACAGCCTCACCGCCGGGAAGCAAGCCTGACGCCGAGCGGCCTTCCGCGTGCAGGCCTCTTTGGCGAAGAGAGAGAGCTGGGCCGCGGCAGGGTGGGGCGGAAGCCTCAGCAAGGCTGCCAGCCGGGCCTCGGGTGGGGGGCCGTCCTAGAAGGGGGCCCCCGACCTCGGCCTCGGCGAAGCACACGCGAGCACGTGGGAAGCAGCTTCTGCGGGGACCGAGAGGCCGGACCCCCAGCAGAGCGAACACACACGGTCTGAGGCTGCGGGAGGCCTTCTGACAGCAGCCCCGCTTCGCTGAGCCGGGCGCCCGCCCGCAGTCGAGCCCAGCGGGGCCGGCGTTCAGCGGGCACCGTGCTGCACACCCGGCTCGCGGGGAGGTCGGGAGGGCGACGCCGGCCTGCAGGCCCACCTCTGTGGGGGCGCCCGGAGCGGGGAGGCCAGCCCGAAGCGGACGGGCGAAGGGCCGAGCCCCTGCCGTGGCATTGCTTCAGGAGGACGCATTGGCCCAGCAAGCCCCACTCCGTCCCGGGAGGAGAGAAGCGGCTGTGACCCGTTCGAAGCACGGAGCAAGGCGCCCGGCCCTCAGCTCTTGAACGCGCTTCCCGGAGGGGGCTCTGTCAGCTCCACAATCCCCTATAGCAGCAGGCCTTCTCTCGGGCGCTGAGAGCGATGCACCCTGCCGGCTTGGGCCTCCACCGCAGGGACCTGCGCGTGCCGCCAGCACCCCCGGGCCGGCAGCGGCTTCGGGGAGCCCGGGGCGTCCCACGCCTGGGCCTGGCAACCGAAGGAGACCGCAGGTCCCTCCATTGCGAGCCCCAGCGTGCTCCGGGGAGAACGTCCGCCCAGGGAAAGACGAGTGCGAAGAGGGAAGCCGGGAGGAGAGAGGCAGGGCGCGCTTCGGGAGGCCCGGGCGCCCAGGCTGTGGGGCCGGCTTCTCCCGGGCCGGCGCCTGGCGTCCTCCGCGGGGAAGCGGTTGGCTGACTCGCCTTGGGTGGGGACGTGGTAGGTCAGGCCCCTCGACCTCCCTGTGAGAAACCAGGCAGGGTGGAATGCCATCCCCCGTCCCCGTCCACACACACGGCGCTCCCCGGAGAAGGATGCCTCCCCGGCGCTGAGCCTGTTCACCTCGAGTGAGCACCACAGCCTCACCGCCGGGAAGCAAGCCTGACGCCGAGCGGCCTTCCGCGTGCAGGCCTCTTTGGCGAAGAGAGAGAGCTGGGCCGCGGCAGGGTGGGGCGGAAGCCTCAGCAAGGCTGCCAGCCGGGCCTCGGGTGGGGGGCCGTCCTAGAAGGGGGCCCCCGACCTCGGCCTCGGCGAAGCACACGCGAGCACGTGGGAAGCAGCTTCTGCGGGGACCGAGAGGCCGGACCCCCAGCAGAGCGAACACACACGGTCTGAGGCTGCGGGAGGCCATCTGACAGCAGCCCCGCTTCGCTGAGCCGGGCGCCCGCCCGCAGTCGAGCCCAGCGGGGCCGGCGTTCAGCGGGCACCGTGCTGCACACCCGGCTCGCGGGGAGGTCGGGAGGGCGACGCCGGCCTGCAGGCCCACCTCTCTGGGGGCGCCCGGAGCGGGGAGGCCAGCCCGAAGCGGACGGGCGAAGGGCCGAGCCCCTGCCGTGGCATTGCTTCCGGAGGACGCATTGGCCCAGCAAGCCCCACTCCGTCCCGGGAGGAGAGAAGCGGCTGTGACCCGTTCGAAGCACGGAGCAAGGCGCCCGGCCCTCAGCTCTTGAACGCGCTTCCCGGAGGGGGCTCTGTCAGCTCCACAATCCCCTATAGCAGCAGGCCTTCTCTCGGGCGCGGAGAGCGATGCAGACACCCTGCCGGCTTGGGCCTCCACCGCAGGGACCTGCGCGTGCCGCCAGCACCCCCGGGCCGGCAGCGGCTTCGGGGAGCCCGGGGCGTCCCACGCCTGGGCCTGGCAACCGAAGGAGACCGCAGGTCCCTCCATTCCGAGCCCCAGCGTGCTCCGGGGAGAACGTCCGCCCAGGGAAAGACGAGTGCGAAGAGGGAAGCCGGGAGGAGAGAGGCAGGGCGCGCTTCGGGAGGCCCGGGCGCCCAGGCTGTGGGGCCGGCTTCTCCCGGGCCGGCGCCTGGCGTCCTCCGCGGGGAAGCGGTTGGCTGACTCGCCTTGGGTGGGGACGTGGTAGGTCAGGCCCCTCGACCTCCCTGTGAGAAACCAGGCAGGGTGGAATGCCATCCCCCGTCCCCGTCAACACACACACGGCGCTCCCCGGAGAAGGATGCCTCCCCGGCGCTGAGCCTGTTCACCTCGAGTGAGCACCACAGCCTCACCGCCGGGAAGCAAGCCTGACGCCGAGCGGCCTTCCGCGTGCAGGCCTCTTTGGCGAAGAGAGAGAGCTGGGCCGCGGCAGGGTGGGGCGGAAGCCTCAGCAAGGCTGCCAGCCGGGCCTCGGGTGGGGGGCCGTCCTAGAAGGGGGCCCCCGACCTCGGCCTCGGCGAAGCACACGCGAGCACGTGGGAAGCAGCTTCTGCGGGGACCGAGAGGCCGGACCCCCAGCAGAGCGAACACACACGGTCTGAGGCTGCGGGAGGCCTTCTGACAGCAGCCCCGCTTCGCTGAGCCGGGCGCCCGCCCGCAGTCGAGCCCAGCGGGGCCGGCGTTCAGCGGGCACCGTGCTGCACACCCGGCTCGCGGGGAGGTCGGGAGGGCGACGCCGGCCTGCAGGCCCACCTCTCTGGGGGCGCCCGGAGCGGGGAGGCCAGCCCGAAGCGGACGGGCGAAGGGCCGAGCCCCTGCCGTGGCATTGCTTCAGGAGGACGCATTGGCCCAGCAAGCCCCACTCCGTCCCGGGAGGAGAGAAGCGGCTGTGACCCGTTCGAAGCACGGAGCAAGGCGCCCGGCCCTCAGCTCTTGAACGCGCTTCCCGGAGGGGGCTCTGTCAGCTCCACATTCGCCTATAGCAGCAGGCCTTCTCTCGGGCGAGGAGAGCGATGCAGACACCCTGCCGGCTTGGGCCTCCACCGCAGGGACCTGCGCGTGCCGCCAGCACCCCCGGGCCGGCAGCGGCTTCGGGGAGCCCGGGGCGTCCCACGCCTGGGCCTGGCAACCGAAGGAGACCGCAGGTCCCTCCATTGCGAGCCCCAGCGTGCTCCGGGGAGAACGTCCGCCCAGGGAAAGACGAGTGCGAAGAGGGATGCCGGGAGGAGAGAGGCAGTGCGCGCTTCGGGAGGCCCGGGCGCCCAGGCTGTGGGGCCGGCTTCTCCCGGGCCGGCGCCTGGCGTCCTCCGCGGGGAAGCGGTTGGCTGACTCGCCTTGGGTGGGGACGTGGTAGGTCAGGCCCCTCGACCTCCCTGTGAGAAACCAGGCAGGGTGGAATGCCATCCCCCGTCCCCGTCCACACACACGGCGCTCCCCGGAGAAGGATGCCTCCCCGGCGCTGAGCCTGTTCACCTCGAGTGAGCACCACAGCCTCACCGCCGGGAAGCAAGCCTGACGCCGAGCGGCCTTCCGCGTGCAGGCCTCTTTGGCGAAGAGAGAGAGCTGGGCCGCGGCAGGGTGGGGCGGAAGCCTCAGCAAGGCTGCCAGCCGGGCCTCGGGTGGGGGGCCGTCCTAGAAGGGGGCCCCCGACCTCGGCCTCGGCGAAGCACACGCGAGCACGTGGGAAGCAGCTTCTGCGGGGACCGAGAGGCCGGACCCCCAGCAGAGCGAACACACACGGTCTGAGGCTGCGGGAGGCCTTCTGACAGCAGCCACGCTTCGCTGAGCCGGGCGCCCGCCCGCAGTCGAGCCCAGCGGGGCCGGCGTTCAGCGGGCACCGTGCTGCACACCCGGCTCGCGGGGAGGTCGGGAGGGCGACGCCGGCCTGCAGGCCCACCTCTCTGGGGGCGCCCGGAGCGGGGAGGCCAGCCCGAAGCGGACGGGCGAAGGGCCGAGCCCCTGCCGTGGCATTGCTTCAGGAGGACGCATTGGCCCAGCAAGCCCCACTCCGTCCCGGGAGGAGAGAAGCGGCTGTGACCCGTTCGAAGCACGGAGCAAGGCGCCCGGCCCTCAGCTCTTGAACGCGCTTCCCGGAGGGGGCTCTGTCAGCTCCACAATCCCCTATAGCAGCAGGCCTTCTCTCGGGCGCGGAGAGCGATGCAGACACCCTGCCGGCTTGGGCCTCCACCGCAGGGACCTGCGCGTGCCGCCAGCACCCCCGGGCCGGCAGCGGCTTCGGGGAGCCCGGGGCGTCCCACGCCTGGGCCTGGCAACCGAAGGAGACCGCAGGTCCCTCCATTCCGAGCCCCAGCGTGCTCCGGGGAGAACGTCCGCCCAGGGAAAGACGAGTGCGAAGAGGGAAGCCGGGAGGAGAGAGGCAGGGCGCGCTTCGGGAGGCCCGGGCGCCCAGGCTGTGGGGCCGGCTTCTCCCGGGCCGGCGCCTGGCGTCCTCCGCGGGGAAGCGGTTGGCTGACTCGCCTTGGGTGGGGACGTGGTAGGTCAGGCCCCTCGACCTCCCTGTGAGAAACCAGGCAGGGTGGAATGCCATCCCCCGTCCCCGTCCACACACACGGCGCTCCCCGGAGAAGGATGCCTCCCCGGCGCTGAGCCTGTTCACCTCGAGTGAGCACCACAGCCTCACCGCCGGGAAGCAAGCCTGACGCCGAGCGGCCTTCCGCGTGCAGGCCTCTTTGGCGAAGAGAGAGAGCTGGGCCGCGGCAGGGTGGGGCGGAAGCCTCAGCAAGGCTGCCAGCCGGGCCTCGGGTGGGGGGCCGTCCTAGAAGGGGGCCCCCGACCTCGGCCTCGGCGAAGCACACGCGAGCACGTGGGAAGCAGCTTCTGCGGGGACCGAGAGGCCGGACCCCCAGCAGAGCGAACACACACGGTCTGAGGCTGCGGGAGGCCTTCTGACAGCAGCCCCGCTTCGCTGAGCCGGGCGCCCGCCCGCAGTCGAGCCCAGCGGGGCCGGCGTTCAGCGGGCACCGTGCTGCACACCCGGCTCGCGGGGAGGTCGGGAGGGCGACGCCGGCCTGCAGGCCCACCTCTCTGGGGGCGCCCGGAGCGGGGAGGCCAGCCCGAAGCGGACGGGCGAAGGGCCGAGCCCCTGCCGTGGCATTGCTTCAGGAGGACGCATTGGCCCAGCAAGCCCCACTCCGTCCCGGGAGGAGAGAAGCGGCTGTGACCCGTTCGAAGCACGGAGCAAGGCGCCCGGCCCTCAGCTCTTGAACGCGCTTCCCGGAGGGGGCTCTGTCAGCTCCACATTCGCCTATAGCAGCAGGCCTTCTCTCGGGCGAGGAGAGCGATGCAGACACCCTGCCGGCTTGGGCCTCCACCGCAGGGACCTGCGCGTGCCGCCAGCACCCCCGGGCCGGCAGCGGCTTCGGGGAGCCCGGGGCGTCCCACGCCTGGGCCTGGCAACCGAAGGAGACCGCAGGTCCCTCCATTGCGAGCCCCAGCGTGCTCCGGGGAGAACGTCCGCCCAGGGAAAGACGAGTGCGAAGAGGGAAGCCGGGAGGAGAGAGGCAGTGCGCGCTTCGGGAGGCCCGGGCGCCCAGGCTGTGGGGCCGGCTTCTCCCGGGCCGGCGCCTGGCGTCCTCCGCGGGGAAGCGGTTGGCTGACTCGCCTTGGGTGGGGACGTGGTAGGTCAGGCCCCTCGACCTCCCTGTGAGAAACCAGGCAGGGTGGAATGCCATCCCCCGTCCCCGTCCACACACACGGCGCTCCCCGGAGAAGGATGCCTCCCCGGCGCTGAGCCTGTTCACCTCGAGTGAGCACCACAGCCTCACCGCCGGGAAGCAAGCCTGACGCCGAGCGGCCTTCCGCGTGCAGGCCTCTTTGGCGAAGAGAGAGAGCTGGGCCGCGGCAGGGTGGGGCGGAAGCCTCAGCAAGGCTGCCAGCCGGGCCTCGGGTGGGGGGCCGTCCTAGAAGGGGGCCCCCGACCTCGGCCTCGGCGAAGCACACGCGAGCACGTGGGAAGCAGCTTCTGCGGGGACCGAGAGGCCGGACCCCCAGCAGAGCGAACACACACGGTCTGAGGCTGCGGGAGGCCTTCTGACAGCAGCCCCGCTTCGCTGAGCCGGGCGCCCGCCCGCAGTCGAGCCCAGCGGGGCCGGCGTTCAGCGGGCACCGTGCTGCACACCCGGCTCGCGGGGAGGTCGGGAGGGCGACGCCGGCCTGCAGGCCCACCTCTCTGGGGGCGCCCGGAGCGGGGAGGCCAGCCCGAAGCGGACGGGCGAAGGGCCGAGCCCCTGCCGTGGCATTGCTTCAGGAGGACGCATTGGCCCAGCAAGCCCCACTCCGTCCCGGGAGGAGAGAAGCGGCTGTGACCCGTTCGAAGCACGGAGCAAGGCGCCCGGCCCTCAGCTCTTGAACGCGCTTCCCGGAGGGGGCTCTGTCAGCTCCACATTCGCCTATAGCAGCAGGCCTTCTCTCGGGCGAGGAGAGCGATGCAGACACCCTGCCGGCTTGGGCCTCCACCGCAGGGACCTGCGCGTGCCGCCAGCACCCCCGGGCCGGCAGCGGCTTCGGGGAGCCCGGGGCGTCCCACGCCTGGGCCTGGCAACCGAAGGAGACCGCAGGTCCCTCCATTGCGAGCCCCAGCGTGCTCCGGGGAGAACGTCCGCCCAGGGAAAGACGAGTGCGAAGAGGGAAGCCGGGAGGAGAGAGGCAGTGCGCGCTTCGGGAGGCCCGGGCGCCCAGGCTGTGGGGCCGGCTTCTCCCGGGCCGGCGCCTGGCGTCCTCCGCGGGGAAGCGGTTGGCTGACTCGCCTTGGGTGGGGACGTGGTAGGTCAGGCCCCTCGACCTCCCTGTGAGAAACCAGGCAGGGTGGAATGCCATCCCCCGTCCCCGTCCACACACACGGCGCTCCCCGGAGAAGGATGCCTCCCCGGCGCTGAGCCTGTTCACCTCGAGTGAGCACCACAGCCTCACCGCCGGGAAGCAAGCCTGACGCCGAGCGGCCTTCCGCGTGCAGGCCTCTTTGGCGAAGAGAGAGAGCTGGGCCGCGGCAGGGTGGGGCGGAAGCCTCAGCAAGGCTGCCAGCCGGGCCTCGGGTGGGGGGCCGTCCTAGAAGGGGGCCCCCGACCTCGGCCTCGGCGAAGCACACGCGAGCACGTGGGAAGCAGCTTCTGCGGGGACCGAGAGGCCGGACCCCCAGCAGAGCGAACACACACGGTCTGAGGCTGCGGGAGGCCTTCTGACAGCAGCCCCGCTTCGCTGAGCCGGGCGCCCGCCCGCAGTCGAGCCCAGCGGGGCCGGCGTTCAGCGGGCACCGTGCTGCACACCCGGCTCGCGGGGAGGTCGGGAGGGCGACGCCGGCCTGCAGGCCCACCTCTCTGGGGGCGCCCGGAGCGGGGAGGCCAGCCCGAAGCGGACGGGCGAAGGGCCGAGCCCCTGCCGTGGCATTGCTTCAGGAGGACGCATTGGCCCAGCAAGCCCCACTCCGTCCCGGGAGGAGAGAAGCGGCTGTGACCCGTTCGAAGCACGGAGCAAGGCGCCCGGCCCTCAGCTCTTGAACGCGCTTCCCGGAGGGGGCTCTGTCAGCTCCACATTCGCCTATAGCAGCAGGCCTTCTCTCGGGCGAGGAGAGCGATGCAGACACCCTGCCGGCTTGGGCCTCCACCGCAGGGACCTGCGCGTGCCGCCAGCACCCCCGGGCCGGCAGCGGCTTCGGGGAGCCCGGGGCGTCCCACGCCTGGGCCTGGCAACCGAAGGAGACCGCAGGTCCCTCCATTGCGAGCCCCAGCGTGCTCCGGGGAGAACGTCCGCCCAGGGAAAGACGAGTGCGAAGAGGGAAGCCGGGAGGAGAGAGGCAGGGCGCGCTTCGGGAGGCCCGGGCGCCCAGGCTGTGGGGCCGGCTTCTCCCGGGCCGGCGCCTGGCGTCCTCCGCGGGGAAGCGGTTGGCTGACTCGCCTTGGGTGGGGACGTGGTAGGTCAGGCCCCTCGACCTCCCTGTGAGAAACCAGGCAGGGTGGAATGCCATCCCCCGTCCCCGTCCACACACACGGCGCTCCCCGGAGAAGGATGCCTCCCCGGCGCTGAGCCTGTTCACCTCGAGTGAGCACCACAGCCTCACCGCCGGGAAGCAAGCCTGACGCCGAGCGGCCTTCCGCGTGCAGGCCTCTTTGGCGAAGAGAGAGAGCTGGGCCGCGGCAGGGTGGGGCGGAAGCCTCAGCAAGGCTGCCAGCCGGGCCTCGGGTGGGGGGCCGTCCTAGAAGGGGGCCCCCGACCTCGGCCTCGGCGAAGCACACGCGAGCACGTGGGAAGCAGCTTCTGCGGGGACCGAGAGGCCGGACCCCCAGCAGAGCGAACACACACGGTCTGAGGCTGCGGGAGGCCTTCTGACAGCAGCCCCGCTTCGCTGAGCCGGGCGCCCGCCCGCAGTCGAGCCCAGCGGGGCCGGCGTTCAGCGGGCACCGTGCTGCACACCCGGCTCGCGGGGAGGTCGGGAGGGCGACGCCGGCCTGCAGGCCCACCTCTCTGGGGGCGCCCGGAGCGGGGAGGCCAGCCCGAAGCGGACGGGCGAAGGGCCGAGCCCCTGCCGTGGCATTGCTTCCGGAGGACGCATTGGCCCAGCAAGCCCCACTCCGTCCCGGGAGGAGAGAAGCGGCTGTGACCCGTTCGAAGCACGGAGCAAGGCGCCCGGCCCTCAGCTCTTGAACGCGCTTCCCGGAGGGGGCTCTGTCAGCTCCACATTCGCCTATAGCAGCAGGCCTTCTCTCGGGCGAGGAGAGCGATGCAGACACCCTGCCGGCTTGGGCCTCCACCGCAGGGACCTGCGCGTGCCGCCAGCACCCCCGGGCCGGCAGCGGCTTCGGGGAGCCCGGGGCGTCCCACGCCTGGGCCTGGCAACCGAAGGAGACCGCAGGTCCCTCCATTGCGAGCCCCAGCGTGCTCCGGGGAGAACGTCCGCCCAGGGAAAGACGAGTGCGAAGAGGGAAGCCGGGAGGAGAGAGGCAGGGCGCGCTTCGGGAGGCCCGGGCGCCCAGGCTGTGGGGCCGGCTTCTCCCGGGCCGGCGCCTGGCGTCCTCCGCGGGGAAGCGGTTGGCTGACTCGCCTTGGGTGGGGACGTGGTAGGTCAGGCCCCTCGACCTCCCTGTGAGAAACCAGGCAGGGTGGAATGCCATCCCCCGTCCCCGTCCACACACACGGCGCTCCCCGGAGAAGGATGCCTCCCCGGCGCTGAGCCTGTTCACCTCGAGTGAGCACCACAGCCTCACCGCCGGGAAGCAAGCCTGACGCCGAGCGGCCTTCCGCGTGCAGGCCTCTTTGGCGAAGAGAGAGAGCTGGGCCGCGGCAGGGTGGGGCGGAAGCCTCAGCAAGGCTGCCAGCCGGGCCTCGGGTGGGGGGCCGTCCTAGAAGGGGGCCCCCGACCTCGGCCTCGGCGAAGCACACGCGAGCACGTGGGAAGCAGCTTCTGCGGGGACCGAGAGGCCGGACCCCCAGCAGAGCGAACACACACGGTCTGAGGCTGCGGGAGGCCTTCTGACAGCAGCCCCGCTTCGCTGAGCCGGGCGCCCGCCCGCAGTCGAGCCCAGCGGGGCCGGCGTTCAGCGGGCACCGTGCTGCACACCCGGCTCGCGGGGAGGTCGGGAGGGCGACGCCGGCCTGCAGGCCCACCTCTCTGGGGGCGCCCGGAGCGGGGAGGCCAGCCCGAAGCGGACGGGCGAAGGGCCGAGCCCCTGCCGTGGCATTGCTTCAGGAGGACGCATTGGCCCAGCAAGCCCCACTCCGTCCCGGGAGGAGAGAAGCGGCTGTGACCCGTTCGAAGCACGGAGCAAGGCGCCCGGCCCTCAGCTCTTGAACGTGCTTCCCGGAGGGGGCTCTGTCAGCTCCACATTCGCCTATAGCAGCAGGCCTTCTCTCGGGCGAGGAGAGCGATGCAGACACCCTGCCGGCTTGGGCCTCCACCGCAGGGACCTGCGCGTGCCGCCAGCACCCCCGGGCCGGCAGCGGCTTCGGGGAGCCCGGGGCGTCCCACGCCTGGGCCTGGCAACCGAAGGAGACCGCAGGTCCCTCCATTCCGAGCCCCAGCGTGCTCCGGGGAGAACGTCCGCCCAGGGAAAGACGAGTGCGAAGAGGGAAGCCGGGAGGAGAGAGGCAGGGCGCGCTTCGGGAGGCCCGGGCGCCCAGGCTGTGGGGCCGGCTTCTCCCGGGCCGGCGCCTGGCGTCCTCCGCGGGGAAGCGGTTGGCTGACTCGCCTTGGGTGGGGACGTGGTAGGTCAGGCCCCTCGACCTCCCTGTGAGAAACCAGGCAGGGTGGAATGCCATCCCCCGTCCCCGTCCACACACACGGCGCTCCCCGGAGAAGGATGCCTCCCCGGCGCTGAGCCTGTTCACCTCGAGTGAGCACCACAGCCTCACCGCCGGGAAGCAAGCCTGACGCCGAGCGGCCTTCCGCGTGCAGGCCTCTTTGGCGAAGAGAGAGAGCTGGGCCGCGGCAGGGTGGGGCGGAAGCCTCAGCAAGGCTGCCAGCCGGGCCTCGGGTGGGGGGCCGTCCTAGAAGGGGGCCCCCGACCTCGGCCTCGGCGAAGCACACGCGAGCACGTGGGAAGCAGCTTCTGCGGGGACCGAGAGGCCGGACCCCCAGCAGAGCGAACACACACGGTCTGAGGCTGCGGGAGGCCTTCTGACAGCAGCCCCGCTTCGCTGAGCCGGGCGCCCGCCCGCAGTCGAGCCCAGCGGGGCCGGCGTTCAGCGGGCACCGTGCTGCACACCCGGCTCGCGGGGAGGTCGGGAGGGCGACGCCGGCCTGCAGGCCCACCTCTCTGGGGGCGCCCGGAGCGGGGAGGCCAGCCCGAAGCGGACGGGCGAAGGGCCGAGCCCCTGCCGTGGCATTGCTTCAGGAGGACGCATTGGCCCAGCAAGCCCCACTCCGTCCCGGGAGGAGAGAAGCGGCTGTGACCCGTTCGAAGCACGGAGCAAGGCGCCCGGCCCTCAGCTCTTGAACGCGCTTCCCGGAGGGGGCTCTGTCAGCTCCACATTCGCCTATAGCAGCAGGCCTTCTCTCGGGCGAGGAGAGCGATGCAGACACCCTGCCGGCTTGGGCCTCCACCGCAGGGACCTGCGCGTGCCGCCAGCACCCCCGGGCCGGCAGCGGCTTCGGGGAGCCCGGGGCGTCCCACGCCTGGGCCTGGCAACCGAAGGAGACCGCAGGTCCCTCCATTGCGAGCCCCAGCGTGCTCCGGGGAGAACGTCCGCCCAGGGAAAGACGAGTGCGAAGAGGGAAGCCGGGAGGAGAGAGGCAGGGCGCGCTTCGGGAGGCCCGGGCGCCCAGGCTGTGGGGCCGGCTTCTCCCGGGCCGGCGCCTGGCGTCCTCCGCGGGGAAGCGGTTGGCTGACTCGCCTTGGGTGGGGACGTGGTAGGTCAGGCCCCTCGACCTCCCTGTGAGAAACCAGGCAGGGTGGAATGCCATCCCCCGTCCCCGTCCACACACACGGCGCTCCCCGGAGAAGGATGCCTCCCCGGCGCTGAGCCTGTTCACCTCGAGTGAGCACCACAGCCTCACCGCCGGGAAGCAAGCCTGACGCCGAGCGGCCTTCCGCGTGCAGGCCTCTTTGGCGAAGAGAGAGAGCTGGGCCGCGGCAGGGTGGGGCGGAAGCCTCAGCAAGGCTGCCAGCCGGGCCTCGGGTGGGGGGCCGTCCTAGAAGGGGGCCTCCGACCTCGGCCTCGGCGAAGCACACGCGAGCACGTGGGAAGCAGCTTCTGCGGGGACCGAGAGGCCGGACCCCCAGCAGAGCGAACACACACGGTCTGAGGCTGCGGGAGGCCTTCTGACAGCAGCCCCGCTTCGCTGAGCCGGGCGCCCGCCCGCAGTCGAGCCCAGCGGGGCCGGCGTTCAGCGGGCACCGTGCTGCACACCCGGCTCGCGGGGAGGTCGGGAGGGCGACGCCGGCCTGCAGGCCCACCTCTCTGGGGACGCCCGGAGCGGGGAGGCCAGCCCGAAGCGGACGGGCGAAGGGCCGAGCCCCTGCCGTGGCATTGCTTCAGGAGGACGCATTGGCCCAGCAAGCCCCACTCCGTCCCGGGAGGAGAGAAGCGGCTGTGACCCGTTCGAAGCACGGAGCAAGGCGCCCGGCCCTCAGCTCTTGAACGCGCTTCCCGGAGGGGGCTCTGTCAGCTCCACAATCCCCTATAGCAGCAGGCCTTCTCTCGGGCGCTGAGAGCGATGCACCCTGCCGGCTTGGGCCTCCACCGCAGGGACCTGCGCGTGCCGCCAGCACCCCCGGGCCGGCAGCGGCTTCGGGGAGCCCGGGGCGTCCCACGCCTGGGCCTGGCAACCGAAGGAGACCGCAGGTCCCTCCATTGCGAGCCCCAGCGTGCTCCGGGGAGAACGTCCGCCCAGGGAAAGACGAGTGCGAAGAGGGAAGCCGGGAGGAGAGAGGCAGGGCGCGCTTCGGGAGGCCCGGGCGCCCAGGCTGTGGGGCCGGCTTCTCCCGGGCCGGCGCCTGGCGTCCTCCGCGGGGAAGCGGTTGGCTGACTCGCCTTGGGTGGGGACGTGGTAGGTCAGGCCCCTCGACCTCCCTGTGAGAAACCAGGCAGGGTGGAATGCCATCCCCCGTCCCCGTCCACACACACGGCGCTCCCCGGAGAAGGATGCCTCCCCGGCGCTGAGCCTGTTCACCTCGAGTGAGCACCACAGCCTCACCGCCGGGAAGCAAGCCTGACGCCGAGCGGCCTTCCGCGTGCAGGCCTCTTTGGCGAAGAGAGAGAGCTGGGCCGCGGCAGGGTGGGGCGGAAGCCTCAGCAAGGCTGCCAGCCGGGCCTCGGGTGGGGGGCCGTCCTAGAAGGGGGCCCCCGACCTCGGCCTCGGCGAAGCACACGCGAGCACGTGGGAAGCAGCTTCTGCGGGGACCGAGAGGCCGGACCCCCAGCAGAGCGAACACACACGGTCTGAGGCTGCGGGAGGCCTTCTGACAGCAGCCCCGCTTCGCTGAGCCGGGCGCCCGCCCGCAGTGGAGCCCAGCGGGGCCGGCGTTCAGCGGGCACCGTGCTGCACACCCGGCTCGCGGGGAGGTCGGGAGGGCGACGCCGGCCTGCAGGCCCACCTCTCTGGGGGCGCCCGGAGCGGGGAGGCCAGCCCGAAGCGGACGGGCGAAGGGCCGAGCCCCTGCCGTGGCATTGCTTCAGGAGGACGCATTGGCCCAGCAAGCCCCACTCCGTCCCGGGAGGAGAGAAGCGGCTGTGACCCGTTCGAAGCACGGAGCAAGGCGCCCGGCCCTCAGCTCTTGAACGCGCTTCCCGGAGGGGGCTCTGTCAGCTCCACTTTCGCCTATAGCACCAGGCCTTCTCTCGGGCGAGGAGAGCGATGCAGACACCCTGCCGGCTTGGGCCTCCACCGCAGGGACCTGCGCGTGCCGCCAGCACCCCCGGGCCGGCAGCGGCTTCGGGGAGCCCGGGGCGTCCCACGCCTGGGCCTGGCAACCGAAGGAGACCGCAGGTCCCTCCATTCCGAGCCCCAGCGTGCTCCGGGGAGAACGTCCGCCCAGGGAAAGACGAGTGCGAAGAGGGAAGCCGGGAGGATAGAGGAAGGGCGCGCTTCGGGAGGCCCGGGCGCCCAGGCTGTGGGGCCGGCTTCTCCCGGGCCGGCGCCTGGCGTCCTCCGCGGGGAAGCGGTTGGCTGACTCGCCTTGGGTGGGGACGTGGTAGGTCAGGCCCCTCGACCTCCCTGTGAGAAACCAGGCAGGGTGGAATGCCATCCCCCGTCCCCGTCCACACACACGGCGCTCCCCGGAGAAGGATGCCTCCCCGGCGCTGAGCCTGTTCACCTCGAGTGAGCACCACAGCCTCACCGCCGGGAAGCAAGCCTGACGCCGAGCGGCCTTCCGCGTGCAGGCCTCTTTGGCGAAGAGAGAGAGCTGGGCCGCGGCAGGGTGGGGCGGAAGCCTCAGCAAGGCTGCCAGCCGGGCCTCGGGTGGGGGGCCGTCCTAGAAGGGGGCCCCCGACCTCGGCCTCGGCGAAGCACACGCGAGCACGTGGGAAGCAGCTTCTGCGGGGACCGAGAGGCCGGACCCCCAGCAGAGCGAACACACACGGTCTGAGGCTGCGGGAGGCCTTCTGACAGCAGCCCCGCTTCGCTGAGCCGGGCGCCCGCCCGCAGTCGAGCCCAGCGGGGCCGGCGTTCAGCGGGCACCGTGCTGCACACCCGGCTCGCGGGGAGGTCGGGAGGGCGACGCCGGCCTGCAGGCCCACCTCTGTGGGGGCGCCCGGAGCGGGGAGGCCAGCCCGAAGCGGACGGGCGAAGGGCCGAGCCCCTGCCGTGGCATTGCTTCAGGAGGACGCATTGGCCCAGCAAGCCCCACTCCGTCCCGGGAGGAGAGAAGCGGCTGTGACCCGTTCGAAGCACGGAGCAAGGCGCCCGGCCCTCAGCTCTTGAACGTGCTTCCCGGAGGGGGCTCTGTCAGCTCCACAATCCCCTATAGCAGCAGGCCTTCTCTCGGGCGCGGAGAGCGATGCAGACACCCTGCCGGCTTGGGCCTCCACCGCAGGGACCTGCGCGTGCCGCCAGCACCCCGGTGCCGGCAGCGGCTTCGTGGAGCCCGGGGCGTCCCACGCCTGGGCCTGGCAACCGAAGGAGACCGCAGGTCCCTCCATTCCGAGCCCCAGCGTGCTCCGGGGAGAACGTCCGCCCAGGGAAAGACGAGTGCGAAGAGGGAAGCCGGGAGGAGAGAGGCGGGGCGCGCTTCGGGAGGCCCGGGCGCCCAGGCTGTGGGGCCGGCTTCTCCCGGGCCGGCGCCTGGCGTCCTCCGCGGGGAAGCGGTTGGCTGACTCGCCTTGGGTGGGGACGTGGTAGGTCAGGCCCCTCGACCTCCCTGTGAGAAACCAGGCAGGGTGGAATGCCATCCCCCGTCCCCGTCCACACACACGGCGCTCCCCGGAGAAGGATGCCTCCCCGGCGCTGAGCCTGTTCACCTCGAGTGAGCACCACAGCCTCACCGCCGGGAAGCAAGCCTGACGCCGAGCGGCCTTCCGCGTGCAGGCCTCTTTGGCGAAGAGAGAGAGCTGGGCCGCGGCAGGGTGGGGCGGAAGCCTCAGCAAGGCTGCCAGCCGGGCCTCGGGTGGGGGGCCGTCCTAGAAGGGGGCCCCCGACCTCGGCCTCGGCGAAGCACACGCGAGCACGTGGGAAGCAGCTTCTGCGGGGACCGAGAGGCCGGACCCCCAGCAGAGCGAACACACACGGTCTGAGGCTGCGGGAGGCCTTCTGACAGCAGCCCCGCTTCGCTGAGCCGGGCGCCCGCCCGCAGTCGAGCCCAGCGGGGCCGGCGTTCAGCGGGCACCGTGCTGCACACCCGGCTCGCGGGGAGGTCGGGAGGGCGACGCCGGCCTGCAGGCCCACCTCTCTGGGGGCGCCCGGAGCGGGGAGGCCAGCCCGAAGCGGACGGGCGAAGGGCCGAGCCCCTGCCGTGGCATTGCTTCCGGAGGACGCATTGGCCCAGCAAGCCCCACTCCGTCCCGGGAGGAGAGAAGCGGCTGTGACCCGTTCGAAGCACGGAGCAAGGCGCCCGGCCCTCAGCTCTTGAACGCGCTTCCCGGAGGGGGCTCTGTCAGCTCCACATTCCCCTATAGCAGCAGGCCTTCTCTCGGGCGCGGAGAGCGATGCAGACACCCTGCCGGCTTGGGCCTCCACCGCAGGGACCTGCGCGTGCCGCCAGAACCCCGGGCCGGCAGCGGCTTCGGGGAGCCCGGGGCGTCCCACGCCTGGGCCTGGCAACCGAAGGAGACCGCAGGTCCCTCCATTCCGAGCCCCAGCGTGCTCCGGGGAGAACGTCCGCCCAGGGAAAGACGAGTGCGAAGAGGGAAGCCGGGAGGAGAGAGGCAGGGCGCGCTTCGGGAGGCCCGGGCGCCCAGGCTGTGGGGCCGGCTTCTCCCGGGCCGGCGCCTGGCGTCCTCCGCGGGGAAGCGGTTGGCTGACTCGCCTTGGGTGGGGACGTGGTAGGTCAGGCCCCTCGACCTCCCTGTGAGAAACCAGGCAGGGTGGAATGCCATCCCCCGTCCCCGTCCACACACACGGCGCTCCCCGGAGAAGGATGCCTCCCCGGCGCTGAGCCTGTTCACCTCGAGTGAGCACCACAGCCTCACCGCCGGGAAGCAAGCCTGACGCCGAGCGGCCTTCCGCGTGCAGGCCTCTTTGGCGAAGAGAGAGAGCTGGGCCGCGGCAGGGTGGGGCGGAAGCCTCAGCAAGGCTGCCAGCCGGGCCTCGGGTGGGGGGCCGTCCTAGAAGGGGGCCCCCGACCTCGGCCTCGGCGAAGCACACGCGAGCACGTGGGAAGCAGCTTCTGCGGGGACCGAGAGGCCGGACCCCCAGCAGAGCGAACACACACGGTCTGAGGCTGCGGGAGGCCTTCTGACAGCAGCCCCGCTTCGCTGAGCCGGGCGCCCGCCCGCAGTCGAGCCCAGCGGGGCCGGCGTTCAGCGGGCACCGTGCTGCACACCCGGCTCGCGGGGAGGTCGGGAGGGCGACGCCGGCCTGCAGGCCCACCTCTCTGGGGGCGCCCGGAGCGGGGAGGCCAGCCCGAAGCGGACGGGCGAAGGGCCGAGCCCCTGCCGTGGCATTGCTTCAGGAGGACGCATTGGCCCAGCAAGCCCCACTCCGTCCCGGGAGGAGAGAAGCGGCTGTGACCCGTTCGAAGCACGGAGCAAGGCGCCCGGCCCTCAGCTCTTGAACGCGCTTCCCGGAGGGGGCTCTGTCAGCTCCACATTCGCCTATAGCAGCAGGCCTTCTCTCGGGCGAGGAGAGCGATGCAGAGACCCTGCCGGCTTGGGCCTCCACCGCAGGGACCTGCGCGTGCCGCCAGCACCCCCGGGCCGGCAACGGCTTCGGGGAGCCCGGGGCGTCCCACGCCTGGGCCTGGCAACCGAAGGAGACCGCAGGTCCCTCCATTGCGAGCCCCAGCGTGCTCCGGGGAGAACGTCCGCCCAGGGAAAGACGAGTGCGAAGAGGGAAGCCGGGAGGAGAGAGGCAGGGCGCGCTTCGGGAGGCCCGGGCGCCCAGGCTGTGGGGCCGGCTTCTCCCGGGCCGGCGCCTGGCGTCCTCCGCGGGGAAGCGGTTGGCTGACTCGCCTTGGGTGGGGACGTGGTAGGTCAGGCCCCTCGACCTCCCTGTGAGAAACCAGGCAGGGTGGAATGCCATCCCCCGTCCCCGTCCACACACACGGCGCTCCCCGGAGAAGGATGCCTCCCCGGCGCTGAGCCTGTTCACCTCGAGTGAGCACCACAGCCTCACCGCCGGGAAGCAAGCCTGACGCCGAGCGGCCTTCCGCGTGCAGGCCTCTTTGGCGAAGAGAGAGAGCTGGGCCGCGGCAGGGTGGGGCGGAAGCCTCAGCAAGGCTGCCAGCCGGGCCTCGGGTGGGGGGCCGTCCTAGAAGGGGGCCCCCGACCTCGGCCTCGGCGAAGCACACGCGAGCACGTGGGAAGCAGCTTCTGCGGGGACCGAGAGGCCGGACCCCCAGCAGAGCGAACACACACGGTCTGAGGCTGCGGGAGGCCTTCTGACAGCAGCCCCGATGCGCTGAGCCGGGCGCCCGCCCGCAGTCGAGCCCAGCGGGGCCGGCGTTCAGCGGGCACCGTGCTGCACACCCGGCTCGCGGGGAGGTCGGGAGGGCGACGCCGGCCTGCAGGCCCACCTCTCTGGGGGCGCCCGGAGCGGGGAGGCCAGCCCGAAGCGGACGGGCGAAGGGCCGAGCCCCTGCCGTGGCATTGCTTCAGGAGGACGCATTGGCCCAGCAAGCCCCACTCCGTCCCGGGAGGAGAGAAGCGGCTGTGACCCGTTCGAAGCACGGAGCAAGGCGCCCGGCCCTCAGCTCTTGAACGCGCTTCCCGGAGGGGGCTCTGTCAGCTCCACTTTCGCCTATAGCACCAGGCCTTCTCTCGGGCGAGGAGAGCGATGCAGACACCCTGCCGGCTTGGGCCTCCACCGCAGGGACCTGCGCGTGCCGCCAGCACCCCCGGGCCGGCAGCGGCTTCGGGGAGCCCGGGGCGTCCCACGCCTGGGCCTGGCAACCGAAGGAGACCGCAGGTCCCTCCATTCCGAGCCCCAGCGTGCTCCGGGGAGAACGTCCGCCCAGGGAAAGACGAGTGCGAAGAGGGAAGCCGGGAGGATAGAGGAAGGGCGCGCTTCGGGAGGCCCGGGCGCCCAGGCTGTGGGGCCGGCTTCTCCCGGGCCGGCGCCTGGCGTCCTCCGCGGGGAAGCGGTTGGCTGACTCGCCTTGGGTGGGGACGTGGTAGGTCAGGCCCCTCGACCTCCCTGTGAGAAACCAGGCAGGGTGGAATGCCATCCCCCGTCCCCGTCCACACACACGGCGCTCCCCGGAGAAGGATGCCTCCCCGGCGCTGAGCCTGTTCACCTCGAGTGAGCACCACAGCCTCACCGCCGGGAAGCAAGCCTGACGCCGAGCGGCCTTCCGCGTGCAGGCCTCTTTGGCGAAGAGAGAGAGCTGGGCCGCGGCAGGGTGGGGCGGAAGCCTCAGCAAGGCTGCCAGCCGGGCCTCGGGTGGGGGGCCGTCCTAGAAGGGGGCCCCCGACCTCGGCCTCGGCGAAGCACACGCGAGCACGTGGGAAGCAGCTTCTGCGGGGACCGAGAGGCCGGACCCCCAGCAGAGCGAACACACACGGTCTGAGGCTGCGGGAGGCCTTCTGACAGCAGCCCCGCTTCGCTGAGCCGGGCGCCCGCCCGCAGTCGAGCCCAGCGGGGCCGGCGTTCAGCGGGCACCGTGCTGCACACCCGGCTCGCGGGGAGGTCGGGAGGGCGACGCCGGCCTGCAGGCCCACCTCTGTGGGGGCGCCCGGAGCGGGGAGGCCAGCCCGAAGCGGACGGGCGAAGGGCCGAGCCCCTGCCGTGGCATTGCTTCAGGAGGACGCATTGGCCCAGCAAGCCCCACTCCGTCCCGGGAGGAGAGAAGCGGCTGTGACCCGTTCGAAGCACGGAGCAAGGCGCCCGGCCCTCAGCTCTTGAACGCGCTTCCCGGAGGGGGCTCTGTCAGCTCCACAATCCCCTATAGCAGCAGGCCTTCTCTCGGGCGCGGAGAGCGATGCAGACACCCTGCCGGCTTGGGCCTCCACCGCAGGGACCTGCGCGTGCCGCCAGCACCCCGGTGCCGGCAGCGGCTTCGTGGAGCCCGGGGCGTCCCACGCCTGGGCCTGGCAACCGAAGGAGACCGCAGGTCCCTCCATTCCGAGCCCCAGCGTGCTCCGGGGAGAACGTCCGCCCAGGGAAAGACGAGTGCGAAGAGGGAAGCCGGGAGGAGAGAGGCGGGGCGCGCTTCGGGAGGCCCGGGCGCCCAGGCTGTGGGGCCGGCTTCTCCCGGGCCGGCGCCTGGCGTCCTCCGCGGGGAAGCGGTTGGCTGACTCGCCTTGGGTGGGGACGTGGTAGGTCAGGCCCCTCGACCTCCCTGTGAGAAACCAGGCAGGGTGGAATGCCATCCCCCGTCCCCGTCCACACACACGGCGCTCCCCGGAGAAGGATGCCTCCCCGGCGCTGAGCCTGTTCACCTCGAGTGAGCACCACAGCCTCACCGCCGGGAAGCAAGCCTGACGCCGAGCGGCCTTCCGCGTGCAGGCCTCTTTGGCGAAGAGAGAGAGCTGGGCCGCGGCAGGGTGGGGCGGAAGCCTCAGCAAGGCTGCCAGCCGGGCCTCGGGTGGGGGGCCGTCCTAGAAGGGGGCCCCCGACCTCGGCCTCGGCGAAGCACACGCGAGCACGTGGGAAGCAGCTTCTGCGGGGACCGAGAGGCCGGACCCCCAGCAGAGCGAACACACACGGTCTGAGGCTGCGGGAGGCCTTCTGACAGCAGCCCCGCTTCGCTGAGCCGGGCGCCCGCCCGCAGTCGAGCCCAGCGGGGCCGGCGTTCAGCGGGCACCGTGCTGCACACCCGGCTCGCGGGGAGGTCGGGAGGGCGACGCCGGCCTGCAGGCCCACCTCTCTGGGGGCGCCCGGAGCGGGGAGGCCAGCCCGAAGCGGACGGGCGAAGGGCCGAGCCCCTGCCGTGGCATTGCTTCCGGAGGACGCATTGGCCCAGCAAGCCCCACTCCGTCCCGGGAGGAGAGAAGCGGCTGTGACCCGTTCGAAGCACGGAGCAAGGCGCCCGGCCCTCAGCTCTTGAACGCGCTTCCCGGAGGGGGCTCTGTCAGCTCCACATTCCCCTATAGCAGCAGGCCTTCTCTCGGGCGCGGAGAGCGATGCAGACACCCTGCCGGCTTGGGCCTCCACCGCAGGGACCTGCGCGTGCCGCCAGAACCCCGGGCCGGCAGCGGCTTCGGGGAGCCCGGGGCGTCCCACGCCTGGGCCTGGCAACCGAAGGAGACCGCAGGTCCCTCCATTCCGAGCCCCAGCGTGCTCCGGGGAGAACGTCCGCCCAGGGAAAGACGAGTGCGAAGAGGGAAGCCGGGAGGAGAGAGGCAGTGCGCGCTTCGGGAGGCCCGGGCGCCCAGGCTGTGGGGCCGGCTTCTCCCGGGCCGGCGCCTGGCGTCCTCCGCGGGGAAGCGGTTGGCTGACTCGCCTTGGGTGGGGACGTGGTAGGTCAGGCCCCTCGACCTCCCTGTGAGAAACCAGGCAGGGTGGAATGCCATCCCCCGTCCCCGTCCACACACACGGCGCTCCCCGGAGAAGGATGCCTCCCCGGCGCTGAGCCTGTTCACCTCGAGTGAGCACCACAGCCTCACCGCCGGGAAGCAAGCCTGACGCCGAGCGGCCTTCCGCGTGCAGGCCTCTTTGGCGAAGAGAGAGAGCTGGGCCGCGGCAGGGTGGGGCGGAAGCCTCAGCAAGGCTGCCAGCCGGGCCTCGGGTGGGGGGCCGTCCTAGAAGGGGGCCCCCGACCTCGGCCTCGGCGAAGCACACGCGAGCACGTGGGAAGCAGCTTCTGCGGGGACCGAGAGGCCGGACCCCCAGCAGAGCGAACACACACGGTCTGAGGCTGCGGGAGGCCTTCTGACAGCAGCCCCGCTTCGCTGAGCCGGGCGCCCGCCCGCAGTCGAGCCCAGCGGGGCCGGCGTTCAGCGGGCACCGTGCTGCACACCCGGCTCGCGGGGAGGTCGGGAGGGCGACGCCGGCCTGCAGGCCCACCTCTGTGGGGGCGCCCGGAGCGGGGAGGCCAGCCCGAAGCGGACGGGCGAAGGGCCGAGCCCCTGCCGTGGCATTGCTTCAGGAGGACGCATTGGCCCAGCAAGCCCCACTCCGTCCCGGGAGGAGAGAAGCGGCTGTGACCCGTTCGAAGCACGGAGCAAGGCGCCCGGCCCTCAGCTCTTGAACGCGCTTCCCGGAGGGGGCTCTGTCAGCTCCACAATCCCCTATAGCAGCAGGCCTTCTCTCGGGCGCGGAGAGCGATGCAGACACCCTGCCGGCTTGGGCCTCCACCGCAGGGACCTGCGCGTGCCGCCAGCACCCCGGTGCCGGCAGCGGCTTCGTGGAGCCCGGGGCGTCCCACGCCTGGGCCTGGCAACCGAAGGAGACCGCAGGTCCCTCCATTCCGAGCCCCAGCGTGCTCCGGGGAGAACGTCCGCCCAGGGAAAGACGAGTGCGAAGAGGGAAGCCGGGAGGAGAGAGGCGGGGCGCGCTTCGGGAGGCCCGGGCGCCCAGGCTGTGGGGCCGGCTTCTCCCGGGCCGGCGCCTGGCGTCCTCCGCGGGGAAGCGGTTGGCTGACTCGCCTTGGGTGGGGACGTGGTAGGTCAGGCCCCTCGACCTCCCTGTGAGAAACCAGGCAGGGTGGAATGCCATCCCCCGTCCCCGTCCACACACACGGCGCTCCCCGGAGAAGGATGCCTCCCCGGCGCTGAGCCTGTTCACCTCGAGTGAGCACCACAGCCTCACCGCCGGGAAGCAAGCCTGACGCCGAGCGGCCTTCCGCGTGCAGGCCTCTTTGGCGAAGAGAGAGAGCTGGGCCGCGGCAGGGTGGGGCGGAAGCCTCAGCAAGGCTGCCAGCCGGGCCTCGGGTGGGGGGCCGTCCTAGAAGGGGGCCCCCGACCTCGGCCTCGGCGAAGCACACGCGAGCACGTGGGAAGCAGCTTCTGCGGGGACCGAGAGGCCGGACCCCCAGCAGAGCGAACACACACGGTCTGAGGCTGCGGGAGGCCTTCTGACAGCAGCCCCGCTTCGCTGAGCCGGGCGCCCGCCCGCAGTCGAGCCCAGCGGGGCCGGCGTTCAGCGGGCACCGTGCTGCACACCCGGCTCGCGGGGAGGTCGGGAGGGCGACGCCGGCCTGCAGGCCCACCTCTCTGGGGGCGCCCGGAGCGGGGAGGCCAGCCCGAAGCGGACGGGCGAAGGGCCGAGCCCCTGCCGTGGCATTGCTTCAGGAGGACGCATTGGCCCAGCAAGCCCCACTCCGTCCCGGGAGGAGAGAAGCGGCTGTGACCCGTTCGAAGCACGGAGCAAGGCGCCCGGCCCTCAGCTCTTGAACGCGCTTCCCGGAGGGGGCTCTGTCAGCTCCACATTCGCCTATAGCAGCAGGCCTTCTCTCGGGCGAGGAGAGCGATGCAGAGACCCTGCCGGCTTGGGCCTCCACCGCAGGGACCTGCGCGTGCCGCCAGCACCCCCGGGCCGGCAACGGCTTCGGGGAGCCCGGGGCGTCCCACGCCTGGGCCTGGCAACCGAAGGAGACCGCAGGTCCCTCCATTGCGAGCCCCAGCGTGCTCCGGGGAGAACGTCCGCCCAGGGAAAGACGAGTGCGAAGAGGGAAGCCGGGAGGAGAGAGGCAGGGCGCGCTTCGGGAGGCCCGGGCGCCCAGGCTGTGGGGCCGGCTTCTCCCGGGCCGGCGCCTGGCGTCCTCCGCGGGGAAGCGGTTGGCTGACTCGCCTTGGGTGGGGACGTGGTAGGTCAGGCCCCTCGACCTCCCTGTGAGAAACCAGGCAGGGTGGAATGCCATCCCCCGTCCCCGTCCACACACACGGCGCTCCCCGGAGAAGGATGCCTCCCCGGCGCTGAGCCTGTTCACCTCGAGTGAGCACCACAGCCTCACCGCCGGGAAGCAAGCCTGACGCCGAGCGGCCTTCCGCGTGCAGGCCTCTTTGGCGAAGAGAGAGAGCTGGGCCGCGGCAGGGTGGGGCGGAAGCCTCAGCAAGGCTGCCAGCCGGGCCTCGGGTGGGGGGCCGTCCTAGAAGGGGGCCCCCGACCTCGGCCTCGGCGAAGCACACGCGAGCACGTGGGAAGCAGCTTCTGCGGGGACCGAGAGGCCGGACCCCCAGCAGAGCGAACACACACGGTCTGAGGCTGCGGGAGGCCTTCTGACAGCAGCCCCGATGCGCTGAGCCGGGCGCCCGCCCGCAGTCGAGCCCAGCGGGGCCGGCGTTCAGCGGGCACCGTGCTGCACACCCGGCTCGCGGGGAGGTCGGGAGGGCGACGCCGGCCTGCAGGCCCACCTCTCTGGGGGCGCCCGGAGCGGGGAGGCCAGCCCGAAGCGGACGGGCGAAGGGCCGAGCCCCTGCCGTGGCATTGCTTCAGGAGGACGCATTGGCCCAGCAAGCCCCACTCCGTCCCGGGAGGAGAGAAGCGGCTGTGACCCGTTCGAAGCACGGAGCAAGGCGCCCGGCCCTCAGCTCTTGAACGCGCTTCCCGGAGGGGGCTCTGTCAGCTCCACTTTCGCCTATAGCACCAGGCCTTCTCTCGGGCGAGGAGAGCGATGCAGACACCCTGCCGGCTTGGGCCTCCACCGCAGGGACCTGCGCGTGCCGCCAGCACCCCCGGGCCGGCAGCGGCTTCGGGGAGCCCGGGGCGTCCCACGCCTGGGCCTGGCAACCGAAGGAGACCGCAGGTCCCTCCATTCCGAGCCCCAGCGTGCTCCGGGGAGAACGTCCGCCCAGGGAAAGACGAGTGCGAAGAGGGAAGCCGGGAGGATAGAGGAAGGGCGCGCTTCGGGAGGCCCGGGCGCCCAGGCTGTGGGGCCGGCTTCTCCCGGGCCGGCGCCTGGCGTCCTCCGCGGGGAAGCGGTTGGCTGACTCGCCTTGGGTGGGGACGTGGTAGGTCAGGCCCCTCGACCTCCCTGTGAGAAACCAGGCAGGGTGGAATGCCATCCCCCGTCCCCGTCCACACACACGGCGCTCCCCGGAGAAGGATGCCTCCCCGGCGCTGAGCCTGTTCACCTCGAGTGAGCACCACAGCCTCACCGCCGGGAAGCAAGCCTGACGCCGAGCGGCCTTCCGCGTGCAGGCCTCTTTGGCGAAGAGAGAGAGCTGGGCCGCGGCAGGGTGGGGCGGAAGCCTCAGCAAGGCTGCCAGCCGGGCCTCGGGTGGGGGGCCGTCCTAGAAGGGGGCCCCCGACCTCGGCCTCGGCGAAGCACACGCGAGCACGTGGGAAGCAGCTTCTGCGGGGACCGAGAGGCCGGACCCCCAGCAGAGCGAACACACACGGTCTGAGGCTGCGGGAGGCCTTCTGACAGCAGCCCCGCTTCGCTGAGCCGGGCGCCCGCCCGCAGTCGAGCCCAGCGGGGCCGGCGTTCAGCGGGCACCGTGCTGCACACCCGGCTCGCGGGGAGGTCGGGAGGGCGACGCCGGCCTGCAGGCCCACCTCTGTGGGGGCGCCCGGAGCGGGGAGGCCAGCCCGAAGCGGACGGGCGAAGGGCCGAGCCCCTGCCGTGGCATTGCTTCAGGAGGACGCATTGGCCCAGCAAGCCCCACTCCGTCCCGGGAGGAGAGAAGCGGCTGTGACCCGTTCGAAGCACGGAGCAAGGCGCCCGGCCCTCAGCTCTTGAACGCGCTTCCCGGAGGGGGCTCTGTCAGCTCCACAATCCCCTATAGCAGCAGGCCTTCTCTCGGGCGCGGAGAGCGATGCAGACACCCTGCCGGCTTGGGCCTCCACCGCAGGGACCTGCGCGTGCCGCCAGCACCCCGGTGCCGGCAGCGGCTTCGTGGAGCCCGGGGCGTCCCACGCCTGGGCCTGGCAACCGAAGGAGACCGCAGGTCCCTCCATTCCGAGCCCCAGCGTGCTCCGGGGAGAACGTCCGCCCAGGGAAAGACGAGTGCGAAGAGGGAAGCCGGGAGGAGAGAGGCGGGGCGCGCTTCGGGAGGCCCGGGCGCCCAGGCTGTGGGGCCGGCTTCTCCCGGGCCGGCGCCTGGCGTCCTCCGCGGGGAAGCGGTTGGCTGACTCGCCTTGGGTGGGGACGTGGTAGGTCAGGCCCCTCGACCTCCCTGTGAGAAACCAGGCAGGGTGGAATGCCATCCCCCGTCCCCGTCCACACACACGGCGCTCCCCGGAGAAGGATGCCTCCCCGGCGCTGAGCCTGTTCACCTCGAGTGAGCACCACAGCCTCACCGCCGGGAAGCAAGCCTGACGCCGAGCGGCCTTCCGCGTGCAGGCCTCTTTGGCGAAGAGAGAGAGCTGGGCCGCGGCAGGGTGGGGCGGAAGCCTCAGCAAGGCTGCCAGCCGGGCCTCGGGTGGGGGGCCGTCCTAGAAGGGGGCCCCCGACCTCGGCCTCGGCGAAGCACACGCGAGCACGTGGGAAGCAGCTTCTGCGGGGACCGAGAGGCCGGACCCCCAGCAGAGCGAACACACACGGTCTGAGGCTGCGGGAGGCCTTCTGACAGCAGCCCCGCTTCGCTGAGCCGGGCGCCCGCCCGCAGTCGAGCCCAGCGGGGCCGGCGTTCAGCGGGCACCGTGCTGCACACCCGGCTCGCGGGGAGGTCGGGAGGGCGACGCCGGCCTGCAGGCCCACCTCTCTGGGGGCGCCCGGAGCGGGGAGGCCAGCCCGAAGCGGACGGGCGAAGGGCCGAGCCCCTGCCGTGGCATTGCTTCCGGAGGACGCATTGGCCCAGCAAGCCCCACTCCGTCCCGGGAGGAGAGAAGCGGCTGTGACCCGTTCGAAGCACGGAGCAAGGCGCCCGGCCCTCAGCTCTTGAACGCGCTTCCCGGAGGGGGCTCTGTCAGCTCCACATTCCCCTATAGCAGCAGGCCTTCTCTCGGGCGCGGAGAGCGATGCAGACACCCTGCCGGCTTGGGCCTCCACCGCAGGGACCTGCGCGTGCCGCCAGAACCCCGGGCCGGCAGCGGCTTCGGGGAGCCCGGGGCGTCCCACGCCTGGGCCTGGCAACCGAAGGAGACCGCAGGTCCCTCCATTCCGAGCCCCAGCGTGCTCCGGGGAGAACGTCCGCCCAGGGAAAGACGAGTGCGAAGAGGGAAGCCGGGAGGAGAGAGGCAGGGCGCGCTTCGGGAGGCCCGGGCGCCCAGGCTGTGGGGCCGGCTTCTCCCGGGCCGGCGCCTGGCGTCCTCCGCGGGGAAGCGGTTGGCTGACTCGCCTTGGGTGGGGACGTGGTAGGTCAGGCCCCTCGACCTCCCTGTGAGAAACCAGGCAGGGTGGAATGCCATCCCCCGTCCCCGTCCACACACACGGCGCTCCCCGGAGAAGGATGCCTCCCCGGCGCTGAGCCTGTTCACCTCGAGTGAGCACCACAGCCTCACCGCCGGGAAGCAAGCCTGACGCCGAGCGGCCTTCCGCGTGCAGGCCTCTTTGGCGAAGAGAGAGAGCTGGGCCGCGGCAGGGTGGGGCGGAAGCCTCAGCAAGGCTGCCAGCCGGGCCTCGGGTGGGGGGCCGTCCTAGAAGGGGGCCCCCGACCTCGGCCTCGGCGAAGCACACGCGAGCACGTGGGAAGCAGCTTCTGCGGGGACCGAGAGGCCGGACCCCCAGCAGAGCGAACACACACGGTCTGAGGCTGCGGGAGGCCTTCTGACAGCAGCCCCGCTTCGCTGAGCCGGGCGCCCGCCCGCAGTCGAGCCCAGCGGGGCCGGCGTTCAGCGGGCACCGTGCTGCACACCCGGCTCGCGGGGAGGTCGGGAGGGCGACGCCGGCCTGCAGGCCCACCTCTCTGGGGGCGCCCGGAGCGGGGAGGCCAGCCCGAAGCGGACGGGCGAAGGGCCGAGCCCCTGCCGTGGCATTGCTTCAGGAGGACGCATTGGCCCAGCAAGCCCCACTCCGTCCCGGGAGGAGAGAAGCGGCTGTGACCCGTTCGAAGCACGGAGCAAGGCGCCCGGCCCTCAGCTCTTGAACGCGCTTCCCGGAGGGGGCTCTGTCAGCTCCACATTCGCCTATAGCAGCAGGCCTTCTCTCGGGCGAGGAGAGCGATGCAGACACCCTGCCGGCTTGGGCCTCCACCGCAGGGACCTGCGCGTGCCGCCAGCACCCCCGGGCCGGCAACGGCTTCGGGGAGCCCGGGGCGTCCCACGCCTGGGCCTGGCAACCGAAGGAGACCGCAGGTCCCTCCATTGCGAGCCCCAGCGTGCTCCGGGGAGAACGTCCGCCCAGGGAAAGACGAGTGCGAAGAGGGAAGCCGGGAGGAGAGAGGCAGGGCGCGCTTCGGGAGGCCCGGGCGCCCAGGCTGTGGGGCCGGCTTCTCCCGGGCCGGCGCCTGGCGTCCTCCGCGGGGAAGCGGTTGGCTGACTCGCCTTGGGTGGGGACGTGGTAGGTCAGGCCCCTCGACCTCCCTGTGAGAAACCAGGCAGGGTGGAATGCCATCCCCCGTCCCCGTCCACACACACGGCGCTCCCCGGAGAAGGATGCCTCCCCGGCGCTGAGCCTGTTCACCTCGAGTGAGCACCACAGCCTCACCGCCGGGAAGCAAGCCTGACGCCGAGCGGCCTTCCGCGTGCAGGCCTCTTTGGCGAAGAGAGAGAGCTGGGCCGCGGCAGGGTGGGGCGGAAGCCTCAGCAAGGCTGCCAGCCGGGCCTCGGGTGGGGGGCCGTCCTAGAAGGGGGCCCCCGACCTCGGCCTCGGCGAAGCACACGCGAGCACGTGGGAAGCAGCTTCTGCGGGGACCGAGAGGCCGGACCCCCAGCAGAGCGAACACACACGGTCTGAGGCTGCGGGAGGCCTTCTGACAGCAGCCCCGATGCGCTGAGCCGGGCGCCCGCCCGCAGTCGAGCCCAGCGGGGCCGGCGTTCAGCGGGCACCGTGCTGCACACCCGGCTCGCGGGGAGGTCGGGAGGGCGACGCCGGCCTGCAGGCCCACCTCTCTGGGGGCGCCCGGAGCGGGGAGGCCAGCCCGAAGCGGACGGGCGAAGGGCCGAGCCCCTGCCGTGGCATTGCTTCCGGAGGACGCATTGGCCCAGCAAGCCCCACTCCGTCCCGGGAGGAGAGAAGCGGCTGTGACCCGTTCGAAGCACGGAGCAAGGCGCCCGGCCCTCAGCTCTTGAACGCGCTTCCCGGAGGGGGCTCTGTCAGCTCCACATTCGCCTATAGCACCAGGCCTTCTCTCGGGCGAGGAGAGCGATGCAGAGACCCTGCCGGCTTGGGCCTCAACCGCAGGGACCTGCGCGTGCCGCCAGCACCCCCGGGCCGGCAGCGGCTTCGGGGAGCCCGGGGCATCCCACGCATGGGCCTGGCAACCGAAGGAGACCGCAGGTCCCTCCATTCCGAGCCCCAGCGTGCTCCGGGGAGAACGTCCGCCCAGGGAAAGACGAGTGCGAAGAGGGAAGCTGGGAGGAGAGAGGCAGGGCGCGCTTCGGGAGGCCCGGGCGCCCAGGCTGTGGGGCCGGCTTCTCCCGGGCCGGCGCCTCGCGTCCTCCTCGGGGAAGCGGTTGGCTGACTCGCCTTGGGTGGGGACGTGGTAGGTCAGGCCCCTCGACCTCCCTGTGAGAAACCAGGCAGGGTGGAATGCCATCCCCCGTCCCCGTCCACACACACGGCGCTCCCCGGAGAAGGATGCCTCCCCGGCGCTGAGCCTGTTCACCTCGAGTGAGCACCACAGCCTCACCGCCGGGAAGCAAGCCTGACGCCGAGCGGCCTTCCGCGTGCAGGCCTCTTTGGCGAAGAGAGAGAGCTGGGCCGCGGCAGGGTGGGGCGGAAGCCTCAGCAAGGCTGCCAGCCGGGCCTCGGGTGGGGGGCCGTCCTAGAAGGGGGCCCCCGACCTCGGCCTCGGCGAAGCACACGCGAGCACGTGGGAAGCAGCTTCTGCGGGGACCGAGAGGCCGGACCCCCAGCAGAGCGAACACACACGGTCTGAGGCTGCGGGAGGCCTTCTGACAGCAGCCCCGCTTCGCTGAGCCGGGCGCCCGCCCGCAGTCGAGCCCAGCGGGGCCGGCGTTCAGCGGGCACCGTGCTGCACACCCGGCTCGCGGGGAGGTCGGGAGGGCGACGCCGGCCTGCAGGCCCACCTCTCTGGGGGCGCCCGGAGCGGGGAGGCCAGCCCGAAGCGGACGGGCGAAGGGCCGAGCCCCTGCCGTGGCATTGCTTCAGGAGGACGCATTGGCCCAGCAAGCCCCACTCCGTCCCGGGAGGAGAGAAGCGGCTGTGACCCGTTCGAAGCACGGAGCAAGGCGCCCGGCCCTCAGCTCTTGAACGCGCTTCCCGGAGGGGGCTCTGTCAGCTCCACAATCCCCTATAGCAGCAGGCCTTCTCTCGGGCGCGGAGAGCGATGCAGACACCCTGCCGGCTTGGGCCTCCACCGCAGGGACCTGCGCGTGCCGCCAGCACCCCCGGGCCGGCAGCGGCTTCGGGGAGCCCGGGGCGTCCCACGCCTGGGCCTGGCAACCGAAGGAGACCGCAGGTCCCTCCATTGCGAGCCCCAGCGTGCTCCGGGGAGAACGTCCGCCCAGGGAAAGACGAGTGCGAAGAGGGAAGCCGGGAGGAGAGAGGCAGGGCGCGCTTCGGGAGGCCCGGGCGCCCAGGCTGTGGGGCCGGCTTCTCCCGGGCCGGCGCCTGGCGTCCTCCGCGGGGAAGCGGTTGGCTGACTCGCCTTGGGTGGGGACGTGGTAGGTCAGGCCCCTCGACCTCCCTGTGAGAAACCAGGCAGGGTGGAATGCCATCCCCCGTCCCCGTCCACACACACGGCGCTCCCCGGAGAAGGATGCCTCCCCGGCGCTGAGCCTGTTCACCTCGAGTGAGCACCACAGCCTCACCGCCGGGAAGCAAGCCTGACGCCGAGCGGCCTTCCGCGTGCAGGCCTCTTTGGCGAAGAGAGAGAGCTGGGCCGCGGAAGGGTGGGGCGGAAGCCTCAGCAAGGCTGCCAGCCGGGCCTCGGGTGGGGGGCCGTCCTAGAAGGGGGCCCCCGACCTCGGCCTCGGCGAAGCACACGCGAGCACGTGGGAAGCAGCTTCTGCGGGGACCGAGAGGCCGGACCCCCAGCAGAGCGAACACACACGGTCTGAGGCTGCGGGAGGCCATCTGACAGCAGCCCCGCTTCGCTGAGCCGGGCGCCCGCCCGCAGTCGAGCCCAGCGGGGCCGGCGTTCAGCGGGCACCGTGCTGCACACCCGGCTCGCGGGGAGGTCGGGAGGGCGACGCCGGCCTGCAGGCCCACCTCTCTGGGGGCGCCCGGAGCGGGGAGGCCAGCCCGAAGCGGACGGGCGAAGGGCCGAGCCCCTGCCGTGGCATTGCTTCCGGAGGACGCATTGGCCCAGCAAGCCCCACTCCGTCCCGGGAGGAGAGAAGCGGCTGTGACCCGTTCGAAGCACGGAGCAAGGCGCCCGGCCCTCAGCTCTTGAACGCGCTTCCCGGAGGGGGCTCTGTCAGCTCCACAATCCCCTATAGCAGCAGGCCTTCTCTCGGGCGCGGAGAGCGATGCAGACACCCTGCCGGCTTGGGCCTCCACCGCAGGGACCTGCACGTGCCGCCAGCACCCCCGGGCCGGCAGCGGCTTCGGGGAGCCCGGGGCGTCCCACGCCTGGGCCTGGCAACCGAAGGAGACCGCAGGTCCCTCCATTGCGAGCCCCAGCGTGCTCCGGGGAGAACGTCCGCCCAGGGAAAGACGAGTGCGAAGAGGGAAGCCGGGAGGAGAGAGGCAGGGCGCGCTTCGGGAGGCCCGGGCGCCCAGGCTGTGGGGCCGGCTTCTCCCGGGCCGGCGCCTCGCGTCCTCCGCGGGGAAGCGGTTGGCTGACTCGCCTTGGGTGGGGACGTGGTAGGTCAGGCCCCTCGACCTCCCTGTGAGAAACCAGGCAGGGTGGAATGCCATCCCCCGTCCCCGTCCACACACACGGCGCTCCCCGGAGAAGGATGCCTCCCCGGCGCTGAGCCTGTTCACCTCGAGTGAGCACCACAGCCTCACCGCCGGGAAGCAAGCCTGACGCCGAGCGGCCTTCCGCGTGCAGGCCTCTTTGGCGAAGAGAGAGAGCTGGGCCGCGGCAGGGTGGGGCGGAAGCCTCAGCAAGGCTGCCAGCCGGGCCTCGGGTGGGGGGCCGTCCTAGAAGGGGGCCTCCGACCTCGGCCTCGGCGAAGCACACGCGAGCACGTGGGAAGCAGCTTCTGCGGGGACCGAGAGGCCGGACCCCCAGCAGAGCGAACACACACGGTCTGAGGCTGCGGGAGGCCTTCTGACAGCAGCCCCGCTTCGCTGAGCCGGGCGCCCGCCCGCAGTCGAGCCCAGCGGGGCCGGCGTTCAGCGGGCACCGTGCTGCACACCCGGCTCGCGGGGAGGTCGGGAGGGCGACGCCGGCCTGCAGGCCCACCTCTCTGGGGACGCCCGGAGCGGGGAGGCCAGCCCGAAGCGGACGGGCGAAGGGCCGAGCCCCTGCCGTGGCATTGCTTCCGGAGGACGCATTGGCCCAGCAAGCCCCACTCCGTCCCGGGAGGAGAGAAGCGGCTGTGACCCGTTCGAAGCACGGAGCAAGGCGCCCGGCCCTCAGCTCTTGAACGCGCTTCCCGGAGGGGGCTCTGTCAGCTCCACAATCCCCTATAGCAGCAGGCCTTCTCTCGGGCGCTGAGAGCGATGCACCCTGCCGGCTTGGGCCTCCACCGCAGGGACCTGCGCGTGCCGCCAGCACCCCCGGGCCGGCAGCGGCTTCGGGGAGACCGGGGCGTCCCACGCCTGGGCCTGGCAACCGAAGGAGACCGCAGGTCCCTCCATTCCGAGCCCCAGCGTGCTCCGGGGAGAACGTCCGCCCAGGGAAAGACGAGTGCGAAGAGGGAAGCCGGGAGGAGAGAGGCAGGGCGCGCTTCGGGAGGCCCGGGCGCCCAGGCTGTGGGGCCGGCTTCTCCCGGGCCGGCGCCTGGCGTCCTCCGCGGGGAAGCGGTTGGCTGACTCGCCTTGGGTGGGGACGTGGTAGGTCAGGCCCCTCGACCTCCCTGTGAGAAACCAGGCAGGGTGGAATGCCATCCCCCGTCCCCGTCCACACACACGGCGCTCCCCGGAGAAGGATGCCTCCCCGGCGCTGAGCCTGTTCACCTCGAGTGAGCACCACAGCCTCACCGCCGGGAAGCAAGCCTGACGCCGAGCGGCCTTCCGCGTGCAGGCCTCTTTGGCGAAGAGAGAGAGCTGGGCCGCGGCAGGGTGGGGCGGAAGCCTCAGCAAGGCTGCCAGCCGGGCCTCGGGTGGGGGGCCGTCCTAGAAGGGGGCCTCCGACCTCGGCCTCGGCGAAGCACACGCGAGCACGTGGGAAGCAGCTTCTGCGGGGACCGAGAGGCCGGACCCCCAGCAGAGCGAACACACACGGTCTGAGGCTGCGGGAGGCCTTCTGACAGCAGCCCCGCTTCGCTGAGCCGGGCGCCCGCCCGCAGTCGAGCCCAGCGGGGCCGGCGTTCAGCGGGCACCGTGCTGCACACCCGGCTCGCGGGGAGGTCGGGAGGGCGACGCCGGCCTGCAGGCCCACCTCTCTGGGGGCGCCCGGAGCGGGGAGGCCAGCCCGAAGCGGACGGGCGAAGGGCCGAGCCCCTGCCGTGGCATTGCTTCCGGAGGACGCATTGGCCCAGCAAGCCCCACTCCGTCCCGGGAGGAGAGAAGCGGCTGTGACCCGTTCGAAGCACGGAGCAAGGCGCCCGGCCCTCAGCTCTTGAACGCGCTTCCCGGAGGGGGCTCTGTCAGCTCCACAATCCCCTATAGCAGCAGGCCTTCTCTCGGGCGCGGAGAGCGATGCAGACACCCTGCCGGCTTGGGCCTCCACCGCAGGGACCTGCGCGTGCCGCCAGCACCCCCGGGCCGGCAGCGGCTTCGGGGAGCCCGGGGCGTCCCACGCCTGGGCCTGGCAACCGAAGGAGACCGCAGGTCCCTCCATTCCGAGCCCCAGCGTGCTCCGGGGAGAACGTCCGCCCAGGGAAAGACGAGTGCGAAGAGGGAAGCCGGGAGGAGAGAGGCAGGGCGCGCTTCGGGAGGCCCGGGCGCCCAGGCTGTGGGGCCGGCTTCTCCCGGGCCGGCGCCTGGCGTCCTCCGCGGGGAAGCGGTTGGCTGACTCGCCTTGGGTGGGGACGTGGTAGGTCAGGCCCCTCGACCTCCCTGTGAGAAACCAGGCAGGGTGGAATGCCATCCCCCGTCCCCGTCCACACACACGGCGCTCCCCGGAGAAGGATGCCTCCCCGGCGCTGAGCCTGTTCACCTCGAGTGAGCACCACAGCCTCACCGCCAGGAAGCAAGCCTGACGCCGAGCGGCCTTCCGCGTGCAGGCCTCTTTGGCGAAGAGAGAGAGCTGGGCCGCGGCAGGGTGGGACGGAAGCCTCAGCAAGGCTGCCAGCCGGGCCTCGGGTGGGGGGCCGTCCTAGAAGGGGGCCCCCGACCTCGGCCTCGGCGAAGCACACGCGAGCACGTGGGAAGCAGCTTCTGCGGGGACCGAGAGGCCGGACCCCCAGCAGAGCGAACACACACGGTCTGAGGCTGCGGGAGGCCTTCTGACAGCAGCCCCGCTTCGCTGAGCCGGGCGCCCGCCCGCAGTCGAGCCCAGCGGGGCCGGCGTTCAGCGGGCACCGTGCTGCACACCCGGCTCGCGGGGAGGTCGGGAGGGCGACGCCGGCCTGCAGGCCCACCTCTCTGGGGGCGCCCGGAGCGGGGAGGCCAGCCCGAAGCGGACGGGCGAAGGGCCGAGCCCCTGCCGTGGCATTGCTTCAGGAGGACGCATTGGCCCAGCAAGCCCCACTCCGTCCCGGGAGGAGAGAAGCGGCTGTGACCCGTTCGAAGCACGGAGCAAGGCGCCCGGCCCTCAGCTCTTGAACGCGCTTCCCGGAGGGGGCTCTGTCAGCTCCACATTCGCCTATAGCAGCAGGCCTTCTCTCGGGCGAGGAGAGCGATGCAGACACCCTGCCGGCTTGGGCCTCCACCGCAGGGACCTGCGCGTGCCGCCAGCACCCCCGGGGCGGCAGCGGCTTCGGGGAGCCCGGGGCGTCCCACGCCTGGGCCTGGCAACCGAAGGAGACCGCAGGTCCCTCCATTGCGAGCCCCAGCGTGCTCCGGGGAGAACGACCGCCCAGGGAAAGACGAGTGCGAAGAGGGAAGCCGGGAGGAGAGAGGCAGTGCGCGCTTCGGGAGGCCCGGGCGCCCAGGCTGTGGGGCCGGCTTCTCCCGGGCCGGCGCCTGGCGTCCTCCGCGGGGAAGCGGTTGGCTGACTCGCCTTGGGTGGGGACGTGGTAGGTCAGGCCCCTCGACCTCCCTGTGAGAAACCAGGCAGGGTGGAATGCCATCCCCCGTCCCCGTCCACACACACGGCGCTCCCCGGAGAAGGATGCCTCCCCGGCGCTGAGCCTGTTCACCTCGAGTGAGCACCACAGCCTCACCGCCGGGAAGCAAGCCTGACGCCGAGCGGCCTTCCGCGTGCAGGCCTCTTTGGCGAAGAGAGAGAGCTGGGCCGCGGCAGGGTGGGGCGGAAGCCTCAGCAAGGCTGCCAGCCGGGCCTCGGGTGGGGGGCCGTCCTAGAAGGGGGCCCCCGACCTCGGTCTCGGCGAAGCACACGCGAGCACGTGGGAAGCAGCTTCTGCGGGGACCGAGAGGCCGGACCCCCAGCAGAGCGAACACACACGGTCTGAGGCTGCGGGAGGCCTTCTGACAGCAGCCCCGCTTCGCTGAGCCGGGCGCCCGCCCGCAGTCGAGCCCAGCGGGGCCGGCGTTCAGCGGGCACCGTACTGCACACCCGGCTCGCGGGGAGGTCGGGAGGGCGACGCCGGCCTGCAGGCCCACCTCTCTGGGGGCGCCCGGAGCAGGGAGGCCAGCCCGAAGCGGACGGGCGAAGGGCCGAGCCCCTGCCGTGGCATTGCTTCAGGAGGACGCATTGGCCCAGCAAGCCCCACTCCGTCCCGGGAGGAGAGAAGCGGCTGTGACCCGTTCGAAGCACGGAGCAAGGCGCCCGGCCCTCAGCTCTTGAACGCGCTTCCCGGAGGGGGCTCTGTCAGCTCCACATTCGCCTATAGCAGCAGGCCTTCTCTCGGGCGAGGAGAGCGATGCAGACACCCTGCCGGCTTGGGCCTCCACCGCAGGGACCTGCGCGTGCCGCCAGCACCCCCGGGCCGGCAGCAGCTTCGGGGAGCCCGGGGCGTCCCACGCCTGGGCCTGGCAACCGAAGGAGACCGCAGGTCCCTCCATTCCGAGCCCCAGCGTGCTCCGGGGAGAACGTCCGCCCAGGGAAAGACGAGTGCGAAGAGGGAAGCCGGGAGGAGAGAGGCAGGGCGCGCTTCGGGAGGCCCGGGCGCCCAGGCTGTGGGGCCGGCTTCTCCCGGGCCGGCGCCTGGCGTCCTCCGCGGGGAAGCGGTTGGCTGACTCGCCTTGGGTGGGGACGTGGTAGGTCAGGCCCCTCGACCTCCCTGTGAGAAACCAGGCAGGGTGGAATGCCATCCCCCGTCCCCGTCCACACACACGGCGCTCCCCGGAGAAGGATGCCTCCCCGGCGCTGAGCCTGTTCACCTCGAGTGAGCACCACAGCCTCACCGCCGGGAAGCAAGCCTGACGCCGAGCGGCCTTCCGCGTGCAGGCCTCTTTGGCGAAGAGAGAGAGCTGGGCCGCGGCAGGGTGGGGCGGAAGCCTCAGCAAGGCTGCCAGCCGGGCCTCGGGTGGGGGGCCGTCCTAGAAGGGGGCCCCCGACCTCGGCCTCGGCGAAGCACACGCGAGCACGTGGGAAGCAGCTTCTGCGGGGACCGAGAGGCCGGACCCCCAGCAGAGCGAACACACACGGTCTGAGGCTGCGGGAGGCCTTCTGACAGCAGCCCCGCTTCGCTGAGCCGGGCGCCCGCCCGCAGTGGAGCCCAGCGGGGCCGGCGTTCAGCGGGCACCGTGCTGCACACCCGGCTCGCGGGGAGGTCGGGAGGGCGACGCCGGCCTGCAGGCCCACCTCTCTGGGGGCGCCCGGAGCGGGGAGGCCAGCCCGAAGCGGACGGGCGAAGGGCCGAGCCCCTGCCGTGGCATTGCTTCAGGAGGACGCATTGGCCCAGCAAGCCCCACTCCGTCCCGGGAGGAGAGAAGCGGCTGTGACCCGTTCGAAGCACGGAGCAAGGCGCCCGGCCCTCAGCTCTTGAACGCGCTTCCCGGAGGGGGCTCTGTCAGCTCCACATTCCCCTATAGCAGCAGGCCTTCTCTCGGGCGCGGAGAGCGATGCAGACACCCTGCCGGCTTGGGCCTCCACCGCAGGGACCTGCGCGTGCCGCCAGAACCCCGGGCCGGCAGCGGCTTCGGGGAGCCCGGGGCGTCCCACGCCTGGGCCTGGCAACCGAAGGAGACCGCAGGTCCCTCCATTCCGAGCCCCAGCGTGCTCCGGGGAGAACGTCCGCCCAGGGAAAGACGAGTGCGAAGAGGGAAGCCGGGAGGAGAGAGGCAGGGCGCGCTTCGGGAGGCCCGGGCGCCCAGGCTGTGGGGCCGGCTTCTCCCGGGCCGGCGCCTGGCGTCCTCCGCGGGGAAGCGGTTGGCTGACTCGCCTTGGGTGGGGACGTGGTAGGTCAGGCCCCTCGACCTCCCTGTGAGAAACCAGGCAGGGTGGAATGCCATCCCCCGTCCCCGTCCACACACACGGCGCTCCCCGGAGAAGGATGCCTCCCCGGCGCTGAGCCTGTTCACCTCGAGTGAGCACCACAGCCTCACCGCCGGGAAGCAAGCCTGACGCCGAGCGGCCTTCCGCGTGCAGGCCTCTTTAGCGAAGAGAGAGAGCTGGGCCGCGGCAGGGTGGGGCGGAAGCCTCAGCAAGGCTGCCAGCCGGGCCTCGGGTGGGGGGCCGTCCTAGAAGGGGGCCCCCGACCTCGGCCTCGGCGAAGCACACGCGAGCACGTGGGAAGCAGCTTCTGCGGGGACCGAGAGGCCGGACCCCCAGCAGAGCGAACACACACGGTCTGAGGCTGCGGGAGGCCTTCTGACAGCAGCCCCGATGCGCTGAGCCGGGCGCCCGCCCGCAGTCGAGCCCAGCGGGGCCGGCGTTCAGCGGGCACCGTGCTGCACACCCGGCTCGCGGGGAGGTCGGGAGGGCGACGCCGGCCTGCAGGCCCACCTCTCTGGGGGCGCCCGGAGCGGGGAGGCCAGCCCGAAGCGGACGGGCGAAGGGCCGAGCCCCTGCCGTGGCATTGCTTCCGGAGGACGCATTGGCCCAGCAAGCCCCACTCCGTCCCGGGAGGAGAGAAGCGGCTGTGACCCGTTCGAAGCACGGAGCAAGGCGCCCGGCCCTCAGCTCTTGAACGCGCTTCCCGGAGGGGGCTCTGTCAGCTCCACATTCGCCTATAGCACCAGGCCTTCTCTCGGGCGAGGAGAGCGATGCAGAGACCCTGCCGGCTTGGGCCTCCACCGCAGGGACCTGCGCGTGCCGCCAGCACCCCCGGGCCGGCAGCGGCTTCGGGGAGCCCGGGGCATCCCACGCCTGGGCCTGGCAACCGAAGGAGACCGCAGGTCCCTCCATTCCGAGCCCCAGCGTGCTCCGGGGAGAACGACCGCCCAGGGAAAGACGAGTGCGAAGAGGGAAGCTGGGAGGAGAGAGGCAGGGCGCGCTTCGGGAGGCCCGGGCGCCCAGGCTGTGGGGCCGGCTTCTCCCGGGCCGGCGCCTCGCGTCCTCCTCGGGGAAGCGGTTGGCTGACTCGCCTTGGGTGGGGACGTGGTAGGTCAGGCCCCTCGACCTCCCTGTGAGAAACCAGGCAGGGTGGAATGCCATCCCCCGTCCCCGTCCACACACACGGCGCTCCCCGGAGAAGGATGCCTCCCCGGCGCTGAGCCTGTTCACCTCGAGTGAGCACCACAGCCTCACCGCCGGGAAGCAAGCCTGACGCCGAGCGGCCTTCCGCGTGCAGGCCTCTTTGGCGAAGAGAGAGAGCTGGGCCGCGGCAGGGTGGGGCGGAAGCCTCAGCAAGGCTGCCAGCCGGGCCTCGGGTGGGGGGCCGTCCTAGAAGGGGGCCTCCGACCTCGGCCTCGGCGAAGCACACGCGAGCACGTGGGAAGCAGCTTCTGCGGGGACCGAGAGGCCGGACCCCCAGCAGAGCGAACACACACGGTCTGAGGCTGCGGGAGGCCTTCTGACAGCATCCCCGCTTCGCTGAGCCGGGCGCCCGCCCGCAGTCGAGCCCAGCGGGGCCGGCGTTCAGCGGGCACCGTGCTGCACACCCGGCTCGCGGGGAGGTCGGGAGGGCGACGCCGGCCTGCAGGCCCACCTCTCTGGGGACGCCCGGAGCGGGGAGGCCAGCCCGAAGCGGACGGGCGAAGGGCCGAGCCCCTGCCGTGGCATTGCTTCAGGAGGACGCATTGGCCCAGCAAGCCCCACTCCGTCCCGGGAGGAGAGAAGCGGCTGTGACCCGTTCGAAGCACGGAGCAAGGCGCCCGGCCCTCAGCTCTTGAACGCGCTTCCCGGAGGGGGCTCTGTCAGCTCCACAATCCCCTATAGCAGCAGGCCTTCTCTCGGGCGCTGAGAGCGATGCACCCTGCCGGCTTGGGCCTCCACCGCAGGGACCTGCGCGTGCCGCCAGCACCCCCGGGCCGGCAGCGGCTTCGGGGAGCCCGGGGCGTCCCACGCCTGGGCCTGGCAACCGAAGGAGACCGCAGGTCCCTCCATTCCGAGCCCCAGCGTGCTCCGGGGAGAACGTCCGCCCAGGGAAAGACGAGTGCGAAGAGGGAAGCCGGGAGGAGAGAGGCAGGGCGCGCTTCGGGAGGCCCGGGCGCCCAGGCTGTGGGGCCGGCTTCTCCCGGGCCGGCGCCTGGCGTCCTCCGCGGGGAAGCGGTTGGCTGACTCGCCTTGGGTGGGGACGTGGTAGGTCAGGCCCCTCGACCTCCCTGTGAGAAACCAGGCAGGGTGGAATGCCATCCCCCGTCCCCGTCCACACACACGGCGCTCCCCGGAGAAGGATGCCTCCCCGGCGCTGAGCCTGTTCACCTCGAGTGAGCACCACAGCCTCACCGCCGGGAAGCAAGCCTGACGCCGAGCGGCCTTCCGCGTGCAGGCCTCTTTGGCGAAGAGAGAGAGCTGGGCCGCGGCAGGGTGGGGCGGAAGCCTCAGCAAGGCTGCCAGCCGGGCCTCGGGTGGGGGGCCGTCCTAGAAGGGGGCCCCCGACCTCGGCCTCGGCGAAGCACACGCGAGCACGTGGGAAGCAGCTTCTGCGGGGACCGAGAGGCCGGACCCCCAGCAGAGCGAACACACACGGTCTGAGGCTGCGGGAGGCCATCTGACAGCAGCCCCGCTTCGCTGAGCCGGGCGCCCGCCCGCAGTCGAGCCCAGCGGGGCCGGCGTTCAGCGGGCACCGTGCTGCACACCCGGCTCGCGGGGAGGTCGGGAGGGCGACGCCGGCCTGCAGGCCCACCTCTCTGGGGGCGCCCGGAGCGGGGAGGCCAGCCCGAAGCGGACGGGCGAAGGGCCGAGCCCCTGCCGTGGCATTGCTTCCGGAGGACGCATTGGCCCAGCAAGCCCCACTCCGTCCCGGGAGGAGAGAAGCGGCTGTGACCCGTTCGAAGCACGGAGCAAGGCGCCCGGCCCTCAGCTCTTGAACGCGCTTCCCGGAGGGGGCTCTGTCAGCTCCACAATCCCCTATAGCAGCAGGCCTTCTCTCGGGCGCGGAGAGCGATGCAGACACCCTGCCGGCTTGGGCCTCCACCGCAGGGACCTGCGCGTGCCGCCAGCACCCCCGGGCCGGCAGCGGCTTCGGGGAGCCCGGGGCGTCCCACGCCTGGGCCTGGCAACCGAAGGAGACCGCAGGTCCCTCCATTCCGAGCCCCAGCGTGCTCCGGGGAGAACGTCCGCCCAGGGAAAGACGAGTGCGAAGAGGGAAGCCGGGAGGAGAGAGGCAGGGCGCGCTTCGGGAGGCCCGGGCGCCCAGGCTGTGGGGCCGGCTTCTCCCGGGCCGGCGCCTGGCGTCCTCCGCGGGGAAGCGGTTGGCTGACTCGCCTTGGGTGGGGACGTGGTAGGTCAGGCCCCTCGACCTCCCTGTGAGAAACCAGGCAGGGTGGAATGCCATCCCCCGTCCCCGTCAACACACACACGGCGCTCCCCGGAGAAGGATGCCTCCCCGGCGCTGAGCCTGTTCACCTCGAGTGAGCACCACAGCCTCACCGCCGGGAAGCAAGCCTGACGCCGAGCGGCCTTCCGCGTGCAGGCCTCTTTGGCGAAGAGAGAGAGCTGGGCCGCGGCAGGGTGGGGCGGAAGCCTCAGCAAGGCTGCCAGCCGGGCCTCGGGTGGGGGGCCGTCCTAGAAGGGGGCCCCCGACCTCGGCCTCGGCGAAGCACACGCGAGCACGTGGGAAGCAGCTTCTGCGGGGACCGAGAGGCCGGACCCCCAGCAGAGCGAACACACACGGTCTGAGGCTGCGGGAGGCCTTCTGACAGCAGCCCCGCTTCGCTGAGCCGGGCGCCCGCCCGCAGTCGAGCCCAGCGGGGCCGGCGTTCAGCGGGCACCGTGCTGCACACCCGGCTCGCGGGGAGGTCGGGAGGGCGACGCCGGCCTGCAGGCCCACCTCTCTGGGGGCGCCCGGAGCGGGGAGGCCAGCCCGAAGCGGACGGGCGAAGGGCCGAGCCCCTGCCGTGGCATTGCTTCCGGAGGACGCATTGGCCCAGCAAGCCCCACTCCGTCCCGGGAGGAGAGAAGCGGCTGTGACCCGTTCGAAGCACGGAGCAAGGCGCCCGGCCCTCAGCTCTTGAACGCGCTTCCCGGAGGGGGCTCTGTCAGCTCCACATTCGCCTATAGCAGCAGGCCTTCTCTCGGGCGAGGAGAGCGATGCAGACACCCTGCCGGCTTGGGCCTCCACCGCAGGGACCTGCGCGTGCCGCCAGCACCCCCGGGCCGGCAGCGGCTTCGGGGAGCCCGGGGCGTCCCACGCCTGGGCCTGGCAACCGAAGGAGACCGCAGGTCCCTCCATTGCGAGCCCCAGCGTGCTCCGGGGAGAACGTCCGCCCAGGGAAAGACGAGTGCGAAGAGGGAAGCCGGGAGGAGAGAGGCAGTGCGCGCTTCGGGAGGCCCGGGCGCCCAGGCTGTGGGGCCGGCTTCTCCCGGGCCGGCGCCTGGCGTCCTCCGCGGGGAAGCGGTTGGCTGACTCGCTTTGGGTGGGGACGTGGTAGGTCAGGCCCCTCGACCTCCCTGTGAGAAACCAGGCAGGGTGGAATGCCATCCCCCGTCCCCGTCCACACACACGGCGCTCCCCGGAGAAGGATGCCTCCCCGGCGCTGAGCCTGTTCACCTCGAGTGAGCACCACAGCCTCACCGCCGGGAAGCAAGCCTGACGCCGAGCGGCCTTCCGCGTGCAGGCCTCTTTGGCGAAGAGAGAGAGCTGGGCCGCGGCAGGGTGGGGCGGAAGCCTCAGCAAGGCTGCCAGCCGGGCCTCGGGTGGGGGGCCGTCCTAGAAGGGGGCCCCCGACCTCGGCCTCGGCGAAGCACACGCGAGCACGTGGGAAGCAGCTTCTGCGGGGACCGAGAGGCCGGACCCCCAGCAGAGCGAACACACACGGTCTGAGGCTGCGGGAGGCCTTCTGACAGCAGCCCCGCTTCGCTGAGCCGGGCGCCCGCCCGCAGTCGAGCCCAGCGGGGCCGGCGTTCAGCGGGCACCGTGCTGCACACCCGGCTCGCGGGGAGGTCGGGAGGGCGACGCCGGCCTGCAGGCCCACCTCTCTGGGGGCGCCCGGAGCGGGGAGGCCAGCCCGAAGCGGACGGGCGAAGGGCCGAGCCCCTGCCGTGGCATTGCTTCAGGAGGACGCATTGGCCCAGCAAGCCCCACTCCGTCCCGGGAGGAGAGAAGCGGCTGTGACCCGTTCGAAGCACGGAGCAAGGCGCCCGGCCCTCAGCTCTTGAACGCGCTTCCCGGAGGGGGCTCTGTCAGCTCCACATTCGCCTATAGCAGCAGGCCTTCTCTCGGGCGAGGAGAGCGATGCAGACACCCTGCCGGCTTGGGCCTCCACCGCAGGGACCTGCGCGTGCCGCCAGCACCCCCGGGCCGGCAGCGGCTTCGGGGAGCCCGGGGCGTCCCACGCCTGGGCCTGGCAACCGAAGGAGACCGCAGGTCCCTCCATTGCGAGCCCCAGCGTGCTCCGGGGAGAACGTCCGCCCAGGGAAAGACGAGTGCGAAGAGGGAAGCCGGGAGGAGAGAGGCAGTGCGCGCTTCGGGAGGCCCGGGCGCCCAGGCTGTGGGGCCGGCTTCTCCCGGGCCGGCGCCTGGCGTCCTCCGCGGGGAAGCGGTTGGCTGACTCGCCTTGGGTGGGGACGTGGTAGGTCAGGCCCCTCGACCTCCCTGTGAGAAACCAGGCAGGGTGGAATGCCATCCCCCGTCCCCGTCCACACACACGGCGCTCCCCGGAGAAGGATGCCTCCCCGGCGCTGAGCCTGTTCACCTCGAGTGAGCACCACAGCCTCACCGCCGGGAAGCAAGCCTGACGCCGAGCGGCCTTCCGCGTGCAGGCCTCTTTGGCGAAGAGAGAGAGCTGGGCCGCGGCAGGGTGGGGCGGAAGCCTCAGCAAGGCTGCCAGCCGGGCCTCGGGTGGGGGGCCGTCCTAGAAGGGGGCCTCCGACCTCGGCCTCGGCGAAGCACACGCGAGCACGTGGGAAGCAGCTTCTGCGGGGACCGAGAGGCCGGACCCCCAGCAGAGCGAACACACACGGTCTGAGGCTGCGGGAGGGGTTCTGACAGCAGCCCCGCTTCGCTGAGCCGGGCGCCCGCCCGCAGTCGAGCCCAGCGGGGCCGGCGTTCAGCGGGCACCGTGCTGCACACCCGGCTCGCGGGGAGGTCGGGAGGGCGACGCCGGCCTGCAGGCCCACCTCTCTGGGGGCGCCCGGAGCGGGGAGGCCAGCCCGAAGCGGACGGGCGAAGGGCCGAGCCCCTGCCGTGGCATTGCTTCAGGAGGACGCATTGGCCCAGCAAGCCCCACTCCGTCCCGGGAGGAGAGAAGCGGCTGTGACCCGTTCGAAGCACGGAGCAAGGCGCCCGGCCCTCAGCTCTTGAACGCGCTTCCCGGAGGGGGCTCTGTCAGCTCCACATTCGCCTATAGCAGCAGGCCTTCTCTCGGGCGAGGAGAGCGATGCAGACACCCTGCCGGCTTGGGCCTCCACCGCAGGGACCTGCGCGTGCCGCCAGCACCCCCGGGCCGGCAGCAGCTTCGGGGAGCCCGGGGCGTCCCACGCCTGGGCCTGGCAACCGAAGGAGACCGCAGGTCCCTCCATTCCGAGCCCCAGCGTGCTCCGGGGAGAACGTCCGCCCAGGGAAAGACGAGTGCGAAGAGGGAAGCCGGGAGGAGAGAGGCAGGGCGCGCTTCGGGAGGCCCGGGCGCCCAGGCTGTGGGGCCGGCTTCTCCCGGGCCGGCGCCTGGCGTCCTCCGCGGGGAAGCGGTTGGCTGACTCGCCTTGGGTGGGGACGTGGTAGGTCAGGCCCCTCGACCTCCCTGTGAGAAACCAGGCAGGGTCGAATGCCATCCCCCGTCCCCGTCCACACACACGGCGCTCCCCGGAGAAGGATGCCTCCCCGGCGCTGAGCCTGTTCACCTCGAGTGAGCACCACAGCCTCACCGCCGGGAAGCAAGCCTGACGCCGAGCGGCCTTCCGCGTGCAGGCCTCTTTGGCGAAGAGAGAGAGCTGGGCCGCGGCAGGGTGGGGCGGAAGCCTCAGCAAGGCTGCCAGCCGGGCCTCGGGTGGGGGGCCGTCCTAGAAGGGGGCCCCCGACCTCGGCCTCGGCGAAGCACACGCGAGCACGTGGGAAGCAGCTTCTGCGGGGACCGAGAGGCCGGACCCCCAGCAGAGCGAACACACACGGTCTGAGGCTGCGGGAGGCCTTCTGACAGCAGCCCCGCTTCGCTGAGCCGGGCGCCCGCCCGCAGTCGAGCCCAGCGGGGCCGGCGTTCAGCGGGCACCGTGCTGCACACCCGGCTCGCGGGGAGGTCGGGAGGGCGACGCCGGCCTGCAGGCCCACCTCTCTGGGGGCGCCCGGAGCGGGGAGGCCAGCCCGAAGCGGACGGGCGAAGGGCCGAGCCCCTGCCGTGGCATTGCTTCAGGAGGACGCATTGGCCCAGCAAGCCCCACTCCGTCCCGGGAGGAGAGAAGCGGCTGTGACCCGTTCGAAGCACGGAGCAAGGCGCCCGGCCCTCAGCTCTTGAACGCGCTTCCCGGAGGGGGCTCTGTCAGCTCCACATTCGCCTATAGCAGCAGGCCTTCTCTCGGGCGAGGAGAGCGATGCAGACACCCTGCCGGCTTGGGCCTCCACCGCAGGGACCTGCGCGTGCCGCCAGCACCCCCGGGCCGGCAGCGGCTTCGGGGAGCCCGGGGCGTCCCACGCCTGGGCCTGGCAACCGAAGGAGACCGCAGGTCCCTCCATTGCGAGCCCCAGCGTGCTCCGGGGAGAACGTCCGCCCAGGGAAAGACGAGTGCGAAGAGGGAAGCCGGGAGGAGAGAGGCAGGGCGCGCTTCGGGAGGCCCGGGCGCCCAGGCTGTGGGGCCGGCTTCTCCCGGGCCGGCGCCTGGCGTCCTCCGCGGGGAAGCGGTTGGCTGACTCGCCTTGGGTGGGGACGTGGTAGGTCAGGCCCCTCGACCTCCCTGTGAGAAACCAGGCAGGGTGGAATGCCATCCCCCGTCCCCGTCCACACACACGGCGCTCCCCGGAGAAGGATGCCTCCCCGGCGCTGAGCCTGTTCACCTCGAGTGAGCACCACAGCCTCACCGCCGGGAAGCAAGCCTGACGCCGAGCGGCCTTCCGCGTGCAGGCCTCTTTGGCGAAGAGAGAGAGCTGGGCCGCGGCAGGGTGGGGCGGAAGCCTCAGCAAGGCTGCCAGCCGGGCCTCGGGTGGGGGGCCGTCCTAGAAGGGGGCCCCCGACCTCGGCCTCGGCGAAGCACACGCGAGCACGTGGGAAGCAGCTTCTGCGGGGACCGAGAGGCCGGACCCCCAGCAGAGCGAACACACACGGTCTGAGGCTGCGGGAGGCCTTCTGACAGCAGCCCCGCTTCGCTGAGCCGGGCGCCCGCCCGCAGTCGAGCCCAGCGGGGCCGGCGTTCAGCGGGCACCGTGCTGCACATCCGGCTCGCGGGGAGGTCGGGAGGGCGACGCCGGCCTGCAGGCCCACCTCTCTGGGGGCGCCCGGAGCGGGGAGGCCAGCCCGAAGCGGACGGGCGAAGGGCCGAGCCCCTGCCGTGGCATTGCTTCAGGAGGACGCATTGGCCCAGCAAGCCCCACTCCGTCCCGGGAGGAGAGAAGCGGCTGTGACCCGTTCGAAGCACGGAGCAAGGCGCCCGGCCCTCAGCTCTTGAACGCGCTTCCCGGAGGGGGCTCTGTCAGCTCCACATTCGCCTATAGCAGCAGGCCTTCTCTCGGGCGAGGAGAGCGATGCAGACACCCTGCCGGCTTGGGCCTCCACCGCAGGGACCTGCGCGTGCCGCCAGCACCCCCGGGCCGGCAGCGGCTTCGGGGAGCCCGGGGCGTCCCACGCCTGGGCCTGGCAACCGAAGGAGACCGCAGGTCCCTCCATTGCGAGCCCCAGCGTGCTCCGGGGAGAACGTCCGCCCAGGGAAAGACGAGTGCGAAGAGGGAAGCCGGGAGGAGAGAGGCAGGGCGCGCTTCGGGAGGCCCGGGCGCCCAGGCTGTGGGGCCGGCTTCTCCCGGGCCGGCGCCTGGCGTCCTCCGCGGGGAAGCGGTTGGCTGACTCGCCTTGGGTGGGGACGTGGTAGGTCAGGCCCCTCGACCTCCCTGTGAGAAACCAGGCAGGGTGGAATGCCATCCCCCGTCCCCGTCCACACACACGGCGCTCCCCGGAGAAGGATGCCTCCCCGGCGCTGAGCCTGTTCACCTCGAGTGAGCACCACAGCCTCACCGCCGGGAAGCAAGCCTGACGCCGAGCGGCCTTCCGCGTGCAGGCCTCTTTGGCGAAGAGAGAGAGCTGGGCCGCGGCAGGGTGGGGCGGAAGCCTCAGCAAGGCTGCCAGCCGGGCCTCGGGTGGGGGGCCGTCCTAGAAGGGGGCCCCCGACCTCGGCCTCGGCGAAGCACACGCGAGCACGTGGGAAGCAGCTTCTGCGGGGACCGAGAGGCCGGACCCCCAGCAGAGCGAACACACACGGTCTGAGGCTGCGGGAGGCCTTCTGACAGCAGCCCCGCTTCGCTGAGCCGGGCGCCCGCCCGCAGTCGAGCCCAGCGGGGCCGGCGTTCAGCGGGCACCGTGCTGCACACCCGGCTCGCGGGGAGGTCGGGAGGGCGACGCCGGCCTGCAGGCCCACCTCTCTGGGGGCGCCCGGAGCGGGGAGGCCAGCCCGAAGCGGACGGGCGAAGGGCCGAGCCCCTGCCGTGGCATTGCTTCAGGAGGACGCATTGGCCCAGCAAGCCCCACTCCGTCCCGGGAGGAGAGAAGCGGCTGTGACCCGTTCGAAGCACGGAGCAAGGCGCCCGGCCCTCAGCTCTTGAACGCGCTTCCCGGAGGGGGCTCTGTCAGCTCCACATTCGCCTATAGCAGCAGGCCTTCTCTCGGGCGAGGAGAGCGATGCAGACACCCTGCCGGCTTGGGCCTCCACCGCAGGGACCTGCGCGTGCCGCCAGCACCCCCGGGCCGGCAGCGGCTTCGGGGAGCCCGGGGCGTCCCACGCCTGGGCCTGGCAACCGAAGGAGACCGCAGGTCCCTCCATTGCGAGCCCCAGCGTGCTCCGGGGAGAACGTCCGCCCAGGGAAAGACGAGTGCGAAGAGGGAAGCCGGGAGGAGAGAGGCAGGGCGCGCTTCGGGAGGCCCGGGCGCCCAGGCTGTGGGGCCGGCTTCTCCCGGGCCGGCGCCTGGCGTCCTCCGCGGGGAAGCGGTTGGCTGACTCGCCTTGGGTGGGGACGTGGTAGGTCAGGCCCCTCGACCTCCCTGTGAGAAACCAGGCAGGGTGGAATGCCATCCCCCGTCCCCGTCCACACACACGGCGCTCCCCGGAGAAGGATGCCTCCCCGGCGCTGAGCCTGTTCACCTCGAGTGAGCACCACAGCCTCACCGCCGGGAAGCAAGCCTGACGCCGAGCGGCCTTCCGCGTGCAGGCCTCTTTGGCGAAGAGAGAGAGCTGGGCCGCGGCAGGGTGGGGCGGAAGCCTCAGCAAGGCTGCCAGCCGGGCCTCGGGTGGGGGGCCGTCCTAGAAGGGGGCCTCCGACCTCGGCCTCGGCGAAGCACACGCGAGCACGTGGGAAGCAGCTTCTGCGGGGACCGAGAGGCCGGACCCCCAGCAGAGCGAACACACACGGTCTGAGGCTGCGGGAGGCCTTCTGACAGCAGCCCCGCTTCGCTGAGCCGGGCGCCCGCCCGCAGTCGAGCCCAGCGGGGCCGGCGTTCAGCGGGCACCGTGCTGCACACCCGGCTCGCGGGGAGGTCGGGAGGGCGACGCCGGCCTGCAGGCCCACCTCTCTGGGGGCGCCCGGAGCGGGGAGGCCAGCCCGAAGCGGACGGGCGAAGGGCCGAGCCCCTGCCGTGGCATTGCTTCAGGAGGACGCATTGGCCCAGCAAGCCCCACTCCGTCCCGGGAGGAGAGAAGCGGCTGTGACCCGTTCGAAGCACGGAGCAAGGCGCCCGGCCCTCAGCTCTTGAACGCGCTTCCCGGAGGGGGCTCTGTCAGCTCCACATTCGCCTATAGCAGCAGGCCTTCTCTCGGGCGAGGAGAGCGATGCAGACACCCTGCCGGCTTGGGCCTCCACCGCAGGGACCTGCGCGTGCCGCCAGCACCCCCGGGCCGGCAGCGGCTTCGGGGAGCCCGGGGCGTCCCACGCCTGGGCCTGGCAACCGAAGGAGACCGCAGGTCCCTCCATTGCGAGCCCCAGCGTGCTCCGGGGAGAACGTCCGCCCAGGGAAAGACGAGTGCGAAGAGGGAAGCCGGGAGGAGAGAGGCAGGGCGCGCTTCGGGAGGCCCGGGCGCCCAGGCTGTGGGGCCGGCTTCTCCCGGGCCGGCGCCTGGCGTCCTCCGCGGGGAAGCGGTTGGCTGACTCGCCTTGGGTGGGGACGTGGTAGGTCAGGCCCCTCGACCTCCCTGTGAGAAACCAGGCAGGGTGGAATGCCATCCCCCGTCCCCGTCCACACACACGGCGCTCCCCGGAGAAGGATGCCTCCCCGGCGCTGAGCCTGTTCACCTCGAGTGAGCACCACAGCCTCACCGCCGGGAAGCAAGCCTGACGCCGAGCGGCCTTCCGCGTGCAGGCCTCTTTGGCGAAGAGAGAGAGCTGGGCCGCGGCAGGGTGGGGCGGAAGCCTCAGCAAGGCTGCCAGCCGGGCCTCGGGTGGGGGGCCGTCCTAGAAGGGGGCCCCCGACCTCGGCCTCGGCGAAGCACACGCGAGCACGTGGGAAGCAGCTTCTGCGGGGACCGAGAGGCCGGACCCCCAGCAGAGCGAACACACACGGTCTGAGGCTGCGGGAGGCCTTCTGACAGCATCCCCGCTTCGCTGAGCCGGGCGCCCGCCCGCAGTCGAGCCCAGCGGGGCCGGCGTTCAGCGGGCACCGTGCTGCACACCCGGCTCGCGGGGAGGTCGGGAGGGCGACGCCGGCCTGCAGGCCCACCTCTCTGGGGACGCCCGGAGCGGGGAGGCCAGCCCGAAGCGGACGGGCGAAGGGCCGAGCCCCTGCCGTGGCATTGCTTCAGGAGGACGCATTGGCCCAGCAAGCCCCACTCCGTCCCGGGAGGAGAGAAGCGGCTGTGACCCGTTCGAAGCACGGAGCAAGGCGCCCGGCCCTCAGCTCTTGAACGCGCTTCCCGGAGGGGGCTCTGTCAGCTCCACAATCCCCTATAGCAGCAGGCCTTCTCTCGGGCGCTGAGAGCGATGCACCCTGCCGGCTTGGGCCTCCACCGCAGGGACCTGCGCGTGCCGCCAGCACCCCCGGGCCGGCAGCGGCTTCGGGGAGCCCGGGGCGTCCCACGCCTGGGCCTGGCAACCGAAGGAGACCGCAGGTCCCTCCATTGCGAGCCCCAGCGTGCTCCGGGGAGAACGTCCGCCCAGGGAAAGACGAGTGCGAAGAGGGAAGCCGGGAGGAGAGAGGCAGGGCGCGCTTCGGGAGGCCCGGGCGCCCAGGCTGTGGGGCCGGCTTCTCCCGGGCCGGCGCCTGGCGTCCTCCGCGGGGAAGCGGTTGGCTGACTCGCCTTGGGTGGGGACGTGGTAGGTCAGGCCCCTCGACCTCCCTGTGAGAAACCAGGCAGGGTGGAATGCCATCCCCCGTCCCCGTCCACACACACGGCGCTCCCCGGAGAAGGATGCCTCCCCGGCGCTGAGCCTGTTCACCTCGAGTGAGCACCACAGCCTCACCGCCGGGAAGCAAGCCTGACGCCGAGCGGCCTTCCGCGTGCAGGCCTCTTTGGCGAAGAGAGAGAGCTGGGCCGCGGCAGGGTGGGGCGGAAGCCTCAGCAAGGCTGCCAGCCGGGCCTCGGGTGGGGGGCCGTCCTAGAAGGGGGCCCCCGACCTCGGCCTCGGCGAAGCACACGCGAGCACGTGGGAAGCAGCTTCTGCGGGGACCGAGAGGCCGGACCCCCAGCAGAGCGAACACACACGGTCTGAGGCTGCGGGAGGCCTTCTGACAGCAGCCCCGCTTCGCTGAGCCGGGCGCCCGCCCGCAGTCGAGCCCAGCGGGGCCGGCGTTCAGCGGGCACCGTGCTGCACACCCGGCTCGCGGGGAGGTCGGGAGGGCGACGCCGGCCTGCAGGCCCACCTCTCTGGGGGCGCCCGGAGCGGGGAGGCCAGCCCGAAGCGGACGGGCGAAGGGCCGAGCCCCTGCCGTGGCATTGCTTCAGGAGGACGCATTGGCCCAGCAAGCCCCACTCCGTCCCGGGAGGAGAGAAGCGGCTGTGACCCGTTCGAAGCACGGAGCAAGGCGCCCGGCCCTCAGCTCTTGAACGCGCTTCCCGGAGGGGGCTCTGTCAGCTCCACATTCGCCTATAGCAGCAGGCCTTCTCTCGGGCGAGGAGAGCGATGCAGACACCCTGCCGGCTTGGGCCTCCACCGCAGGGACCTGCGCGTGCCGCCAGCACCCCCGGGCCGGCAACGGCTTCGGGGAGCCCGGGGCGTCCCACGCCTGGGCCTGGCAACCGAAGGAGACCGCAGGTCCCTCCATTGCGAGCCCCAGCGTGCTCCGGGGAGAACGTCCGCCCAGGGAAAGACGAGTGCGAAGAGGGAAGCCGGGAGGAGAGAGGCAGGGCGCGCTTCGGGAGGCCCGGGCGCCCAGGCTGTGGGGCCGGCTTCTCCCGGGCCGGCGCCTGGCGTCCTCCGCGGGGAAGCGGTTGGCTGACTCGCCTTGGGTGGGGACGTGGTAGGTCAGGCCCCTCGACCTCCCTGTGAGAAACCAGGCAGGGTGGAATGCCATCCCCCGTCCCCGTCCACACACACGGCGCTCCCCGGAGAAGGATGCCTCCCCGGCGCTGAGCCTGTTCACCTCGAGTGAGCACCACAGCCTCACCGCCGGGAAGCAAGCCTGACGCCGAGCGGCCTTCCGCGTGCAGGCCTCTTTGGCGAAGAGAGAGAGCTGGGCCGCGGCAGGGTGGGGCGGAAGCCTCAGCAAGGCTGCCAGCCGGGCCTCGGGTGGGGGGCCGTCCTAGAAGGGGGCCCCCGACCTCGGCCTCGGCGAAGCACACGCGAGCACGTGGGAAGCAGCTTCTGCGGGGACCGAGAGGCCGGACCCCCAGCAGAGCGAACACACACGGTCTGAGGCTGCGGGAGGCCTTCTGACAGCAGCCCCGATGCGCTGAGCCGGGCGCCCGCCCGCAGTCGAGCCCAGCGGGGCCGGCGTTCAGCGGGCACCGTGCTGCACACCCGGCTCGCGGGGAGGTCGGGAGGGCGACGCCGGCCTGCAGGCCCACCTCTCTGGGGGCGCCCGGAGCGGGGAGGCCAGCCCGAAGCGGACGGGCGAAGGGCCGAGCCCCTGCCGTGGCATTGCTTCCGGAGGACGCATTGGCCCAGCAAGCCCCACTCCGTCCCGGGAGGAGAGAAGCGGCTGTGACCCGTTCGAAGCACGGAGCAAGGCGCCCGGCCCTCAGCTCTTGAACGCGCTTCCCGGAGGGGGCTCTGTCAGCTCCACATTCGCCTATAGCACCAGGCCTTCTCTCGGGCGAGGAGAGCGATGCAGAGACCCTGCCGGCTTGGGCCTCAACCGCAGGGACCTGCGCGTGCCGCCAGCACCCCCGGGCCGGCAGCGGCTTCGGGGAGCCCGGGGCATCCCACGCATGGGCCTGGCAACCGAAGGAGACCGCAGGTCCCTCCATTCCGAGCCCCAGCGTGCTCCGGGGAGAACGTCCGCCCAGGGAAAGACGAGTGCGAAGAGGGAAGCTGGGAGGAGAGAGGCAGGGCGCGCTTCGGGAGGCCCGGGCGCCCAGGCTGTGGGGCCGGCTTCTCCCGGGCCGGCGCCTCGCGTCCTCCTCGGGGAAGCGGTTGGCTGACTCGCCTTGGGTGGGGACGTGGTAGGTCAGGCCCCTCGACCTCCCTGTGAGAAACCAGGCAGGGTGGAATGCCATCCCCCGTCCCCGTCCACACACACGGCGCTCCCCGGAGAAGGATGCCTCCCCGGCGCTGAGCCTGTTCACCTCGAGTGAGCACCACAGCCTCACCGCCGGGAAGCAAGCCTGACGCCGAGCGGCCTTCCGCGTGCAGGCCTCTTTGGCGAAGAGAGAGAGCTGGGCCGCGGCAGGGTGGGGCGGAAGCCTCAGCAAGGCTGCCAGCCGGGCCTCGGGTGGGGGGCCGTCCTAGAAGGGGGCCCCCGACCTCGGCCTCGGCGAAGCACACGCGAGCACGTGGGAAGCAGCTTCTGCGGGGACCGAGAGGCCGGACCCCCAGCAGAGCGAACACACACGGTCTGAGGCTGCGGGAGGCCTTCTGACAGCAGCCCCGCTTCGCTGAGCCGGGCGCCCGCCCGCAGTCGAGCCCAGCGGGGCCGGCGTTCAGCGGGCACCGTGCTGCACACCCGGCTCGCGGGGAGGTCGGGAGGGCGACGCCGGCCTGCAGGCCCACCTCTCTGGGGGCGCCCGGAGCGGGGAGGCCAGCCCGAAGCGGACGGGCGAAGGGCCGAGCCCCTGCCGTGGCATTGCTTCAGGAGGACGCATTGGCCCAGCAAGCCCCACTCCGTCCCGGGAGGAGAGAAGCGGCTGTGACCCGTTCGAAGCACGGAGCAAGGCGCCCGGCCCTCAGCTCTTGAACGCGCTTCCCGGAGGGGGCTCTGTCAGCTCCACAATCCCCTATAGCAGCAGGCCTTCTCTCGGGCGCGGAGAGCGATGCAGACACCCTGCCGGCTTGGGCCTCCACCGCAGGGACCTGCGCGTGCCGCCAGCACCCCCGGGCCGGCAGCGGCTTCGGGGAGCCCGGGGCGTCCCACGCCTGGGCCTGGCAACCGAAGGAGACCGCAGGTCCCTCCATTGCGAGCCCCAGCGTGCTCCGGGGAGAACGTCCGCCCAGGGAAAGACGAGTGCGAAGAGGGAAGCCGGGAGGAGAGAGGCAGGGCGCGCTTCGGGAGGCCCGGGCGCCCAGGCTGTGGGGCCGGCTTCTCCCGGGCCGGCGCCTGGCGTCCTCCGCGGGGAAGCGGTTGGCTGACTCGCCTTGGGTGGGGACGTGGTAGGTCAGGCCCCTCGACCTCCCTGTGAGAAACCAGGCAGGGTGGAATGCCATCCCCCGTCCCCGTCCACACACACGGCGCTCCCCGGAGAAGGATGCCTCCCCGGCGCTGAGCCTGTTCACCTCGAGTGAGCACCACAGCCTCACCGCCGGGAAGCAAGCCTGACGCCGAGCGGCCTTCCGCGTGCAGGCCTCTTTGGCGAAGAGAGAGAGCTGGGCCGCGGAAGGGTGGGGCGGAAGCCTCAGCAAGGCTGCCAGCCGGGCCTCGGGTGGGGGGCCGTCCTAGAAGGGGGCCCCCGACCTCGGCCTCGGCGAAGCACACGCGAGCACGTGGGAAGCAGCTTCTGCGGGGACCGAGAGGCCGGACCCCCAGCAGAGCGAACACACACGGTCTGAGGCTGCGGGAGGCCATCTGACAGCAGCCCCGCTTCGCTGAGCCGGGCGCCCGCCCGCAGTCGAGCCCAGCGGGGCCGGCGTTCAGCGGGCACCGTGCTGCACACCCGGCTCGCGGGGAGGTCGGGAGGGCGACGCCGGCCTGCAGGCCCACCTCTCTGGGGGCGCCCGGAGCGGGGAGGCCAGCCCGAAGCGGACGGGCGAAGGGCCGAGCCCCTGCCGTGGCATTGCTTCCGGAGGACGCATTGGCCCAGCAAGCCCCACTCCGTCCCGGGAGGAGAGAAGCGGCTGTGACCCGTTCGAAGCACGGAGCAAGGCGCCCGGCCCTCAGCTCTTGAACGCGCTTCCCGGAGGGGGCTCTGTCAGCTCCACAATCCCCTATAGCAGCAGGCCTTCTCTCGGGCGCGGAGAGCGATGCAGACACCCTGCCGGCTTGGGCCTCCACCGCAGGGACCTGCACGTGCCGCCAGCACCCCCGGGCCGGCAGCGGCTTCGGGGAGCCCGGGGCGTCCCACGCCTGGGCCTGGCAACCGAAGGAGACCGCAGGTCCCTCCATTGCGAGCCCCAGCGTGCTCCGGGGAGAACGTCCGCCCAGGGAAAGACGAGTGCGAAGAGGGAAGCCGGGAGGAGAGAGGCAGGGCGCGCTTCGGGAGGCCCGGGCGCCCAGGCTGTGGGGCCGGCTTCTCCCGGGCCGGCGCCTCGCGTCCTCCGCGGGGAAGCGGTTGGCTGACTCGCCTTGGGTGGGGACGTGGTAGGTCAGGCCCCTCGACCTCCCTGTGAGAAACCAGGCAGGGTGGAATGCCATCCCCCGTCCCCGTCCACACACACGGCGCTCCCCGGAGAAGGATGCCTCCCCGGCGCTGAGCCTGTTCACCTCGAGTGAGCACCACAGCCTCACCGCCGGGAAGCAAGCCTGACGCCGAGCGGCCTTCCGCGTGCAGGCCTCTTTGGCGAAGAGAGAGAGCTGGGCCGCGGCAGGGTGGGGCGGAAGCCTCAGCAAGGCTGCCAGCCGGGCCTCGGGTGGGGGGCCGTCCTAGAAGGGGGCCTCCGACCTCGGCCTCGGCGAAGCACACGCGAGCACGTGGGAAGCAGCTTCTGCGGGGACCGAGAGGCCGGACCCCCAGCAGAGCGAACACACACGGTCTGAGGCTGCGGGAGGCCTTCTGACAGCAGCCCCGCTTCGCTGAGCCGGGCGCCCGCCCGCAGTCGAGCCCAGCGGGGCCGGCGTTCAGCGGGCACCGTGCTGCACACCCGGCTCGCGGGGAGGTCGGGAGGGCGACGCCGGCCTGCAGGCCCACCTCTCTGGGGACGCCCGGAGCGGGGAGGCCAGCCCGAAGCGGACGGGCGAAGGGCCGAGCCCCTGCCGTGGCATTGCTTCCGGAGGACGCATTGGCCCAGCAAGCCCCACTCCGTCCCGGGAGGAGAGAAGCGGCTGTGACCCGTTCGAAGCACGGAGCAAGGCGCCCGGCCCTCAGCTCTTGAACGCGCTTCCCGGAGGGGGCTCTGTCAGCTCCACAATCCCCTATAGCAGCAGGCCTTCTCTCGGGCGCTGAGAGCGATGCACCCTGCCGGCTTGGGCCTCCACCGCAGGGACCTGCGCGTGCCGCCAGCACCCCCGGGCCGGCAGCGGCTTCGGGGAGACCGGGGCGTCCCACGCCTGGGCCTGGCAACCGAAGGAGACCGCAGGTCCCTCCATTCCGAGCCCCAGCGTGCTCCGGGGAGAACGTCCGCCCAGGGAAAGACGAGTGCGAAGAGGGAAGCCGGGAGGAGAGAGGCAGGGCGCGCTTCGGGAGGCCCGGGCGCCCAGGCTGTGGGGCCGGCTTCTCCCGGGCCGGCGCCTGGCGTCCTCCGCGGGGAAGCGGTTGGCTGACTCGCCTTGGGTGGGGACGTGGTAGGTCAGGCCCCTCGACCTCCCTGTGAGAAACCAGGCAGGGTGGAATGCCATCCCCCGTCCCCGTCCACACACACGGCGCTCCCCGGAGAAGGATGCCTCCCCGGCGCTGAGCCTGTTCACCTCGAGTGAGCACCACAGCCTCACCGCCGGGAAGCAAGCCTGACGCCGAGCGGCCTTCCGCGTGCAGGCCTCTTTGGCGAAGAGAGAGAGCTGGGCCGCGGCAGGGTGGGGCGGAAGCCTCAGCAAGGCTGCCAGCCGGGCCTCGGGTGGGGGGCCGTCCTAGAAGGGGGCCTCCGACCTCGGCCTCGGCGAAGCACACGCGAGCACGTGGGAAGCAGCTTCTGCGGGGACCGAGAGGCCGGACCCCCAGCAGAGCGAACACACACGGTCTGAGGCTGCGGGAGGCCTTCTGACAGCAGCCCCGCTTCGCTGAGCCGGGCGCCCGCCCGCAGTCGAGCCCAGCGGGGCCGGCGTTCAGCGGGCACCGTGCTGCACACCCGGCTCGCGGGGAGGTCGGGAGGGCGACGCCGGCCTGCAGGCCCACCTCTCTGGGGGCGCCCGGAGCGGGGAGGCCAGCCCGAAGCGGACGGGCGAAGGGCCGAGCCCCTGCCGTGGCATTGCTTCCGGAGGACGCATTGGCCCAGCAAGCCCCACTCCGTCCCGGGAGGAGAGAAGCGGCTGTGACCCGTTCGAAGCACGGAGCAAGGCGCCCGGCCCTCAGCTCTTGAACGCGCTTCCCGGAGGGGGCTCTGTCAGCTCCACAATCCCCTATAGCAGCAGGCCTTCTCTCGGGCGCGGAGAGCGATGCAGACACCCTGCCGGCTTGGGCCTCCACCGCAGGGACCTGCGCGTGCCGCCAGCACCCCCGGGCCGGCAGCGGCTTCGGGGAGCCCGGGGCGTCCCACGCCTGGGCCTGGCAACCGAAGGAGACCGCAGGTCCCTCCATTCCGAGCCCCAGCGTGCTCCGGGGAGAACGTCCGCCCAGGGAAAGACGAGTGCGAAGAGGGAAGCCGGGAGGAGAGAGGCAGGGCGCGCTTCGGGAGGCCCGGGCGCCCAGGCTGTGGGGCCGGCTTCTCCCGGGCCGGCGCCTGGCGTCCTCCGCGGGGAAGCGGTTGGCTGACTCGCCTTGGGTGGGGACGTGGTAGGTCAGGCCCCTCGACCTCCCTGTGAGAAACCAGGCAGGGTGGAATGCCATCCCCCGTCCCCGTCCACACACACGGCGCTCCCCGGAGAAGGATGCCTCCCCGGCGCTGAGCCTGTTCACCTCGAGTGAGCACCACAGCCTCACCGCCAGGAAGCAAGCCTGACGCCGAGCGGCCTTCCGCGTGCAGGCCTCTTTGGCGAAGAGAGAGAGCTGGGCCGCGGCAGGGTGGGACGGAAGCCTCAGCAAGGCTGCCAGCCGGGCCTCGGGTGGGGGGCCGTCCTAGAAGGGGGCCCCCGACCTCGGCCTCGGCGAAGCACACGCGAGCACGTGGGAAGCAGCTTCTGCGGGGACCGAGAGGCCGGACCCCCAGCAGAGCGAACACACACGGTCTGAGGCTGCGGGAGGCCTTCTGACAGCAGCCCCGCTTCGCTGAGCCGGGCGCCCGCCCGCAGTCGAGCCCAGCGGGGCCGGCGTTCAGCGGGCACCGTGCTGCACACCCGGCTCGCGGGGAGGTCGGGAGGGCGACGCCGGCCTGCAGGCCCACCTCTCTGGGGGCGCCCGGAGCGGGGAGGCCAGCCCGAAGCGGACGGGCGAAGGGCCGAGCCCCTGCCGTGGCATTGCTTCAGGAGGACGCATTGGCCCAGCAAGCCCCACTCCGTCCCGGGAGGAGAGAAGCGGCTGTGACCCGTTCGAAGCACGGAGCAAGGCGCCCGGCCCTCAGCTCTTGAACGCGCTTCCCGGAGGGGGCTCTGTCAGCTCCACATTCGCCTATAGCAGCAGGCCTTCTCTCGGGCGAGGAGAGCGATGCAGACACCCTGCCGGCTTGGGCCTCCACCGCAGGGACCTGCGCGTGCCGCCAGCACCCCCGGGGCGGCAGCGGCTTCGGGGAGCCCGGGGCGTCCCACGCCTGGGCCTGGCAACCGAAGGAGACCGCAGGTCCCTCCATTGCGAGCCCCAGCGTGCTCCGGGGAGAACGACCGCCCAGGGAAAGACGAGTGCGAAGAGGGAAGCCGGGAGGAGAGAGGCAGTGCGCGCTTCGGGAGGCCCGGGCGCCCAGGCTGTGGGGCCGGCTTCTCCCGGGCCGGCGCCTGGCGTCCTCCGCGGGGAAGCGGTTGGCTGACTCGCCTTGGGTGGGGACGTGGTAGGTCAGGCCCCTCGACCTCCCTGTGAGAAACCAGGCAGGGTGGAATGCCATCCCCCGTCCCCGTCCACACACACGGCGCTCCCCGGAGAAGGATGCCTCCCCGGCGCTGAGCCTGTTCACCTCGAGTGAGCACCACAGCCTCACCGCCGGGAAGCAAGCCTGACGCCGAGCGGCCTTCCGCGTGCAGGCCTCTTTGGCGAAGAGAGAGAGCTGGGCCGCGGCAGGGTGGGGCGGAAGCCTCAGCAAGGCTGCCAGCCGGGCCTCGGGTGGGGGGCCGTCCTAGAAGGGGGCCCCCGACCTCGGTCTCGGCGAAGCACACGCGAGCACGTGGGAAGCAGCTTCTGCGGGGACCGAGAGGCCGGACCCCCAGCAGAGCGAACACACACGGTCTGAGGCTGCGGGAGGCCTTCTGACAGCAGCCCCGCTTCGCTGAGCCGGGCGCCCGCCCGCAGTCGAGCCCAGCGGGGCCGGCGTTCAGCGGGCACCGTGCTGCACACCCGGCTCGCGGGGAGGTCGGGAGGGCGACGCCGGCCTGCAGGCCCACCTCTCTGGGGGCGCCCGGAGCAGGGAGGCCAGCCCGAAGCGGACGGGCGAAGGGCCGAGCCCCTGCCGTGGCATTGCTTCAGGAGGACGCATTGGCCCAGCAAGCCCCACTCCGTCCCGGGAGGAGAGAAGCGGCTGTGACCCGTTCGAAGCACGGAGCAAGGCGCCCGGCCCTCAGCTCTTGAACGCGCTTCCCGGAGGGGGCTCTGTCAGCTCCACATTCGCCTATAGCAGCAGGCCTTCTCTCGGGCGAGGAGAGCGATGCAGACACCCTGCCGGCTTGGGCCTCCACCGCAGGGACCTGCGCGTGCCGCCAGCACCCCCGGGCCGGCAGCAGCTTCGGGGAGCCCGGGGCGTCCCACGCCTGGGCCTGGCAACCGAAGGAGACCGCAGGTCCCTCCATTCCGAGCCCCAGCGTGCTCCGGGGAGAACGTCCGCCCAGGGAAAGACGAGTGCGAAGAGGGAAGCCGGGAGGAGAGAGGCAGGGCGCGCTTCGGGAGGCCCGGGCGCCCAGGCTGTGGGGCCGGCTTCTCCCGGGCCGGCGCCTGGCGTCCTCCGCGGGGAAGCGGTTGGCTGACTCGCCTTGGGTGGGGACGTGGTAGGTCAGGCCCCTCGACCTCCCTGTGAGAAACCAGGCAGGGTGGAATGCCATCCCCCGTCCCCGTCCACACACACGGCGCTCCCCGGAGAAGGATGCCTCCCCGGCGCTGAGCCTGTTCACCTCGAGTGAGCACCACAGCCTCACCGCCGGGAAGCAAGCCTGACGCCGAGCGGCCTTCCGCGTGCAGGCCTCTTTGGCGAAGAGAGAGAGCTGGGCCGCGGCAGGGTGGGGCGGAAGCCTCAGCAAGGCTGCCAGCCGGGCCTCGGGTGGGGGGCCGTCCTAGAAGGGGGCCCCCGACCTCGGCCTCGGCGAAGCACACGCGAGCACGTGGGAAGCAGCTTCTGCGGGGACCGAGAGGCCGGACCCCCAGCAGAGCGAACACACACGGTCTGAGGCTGCGGGAGGCCTTCTGACAGCAGCCCCGCTTCGCTGAGCCGGGCGCCCGCCCGCAGTGGAGCCCAGCGGGGCCGGCGTTCAGCGGGCACCGTGCTGCACACCCGGCTCGCGGGGAGGTCGGGAGGGCGACGCCGGCCTGCAGGCCCACCTCTCTGGGGGCGCCCGGAGCGGGGAGGCCAGCCCGAAGCGGACGGGCGAAGGGCCGAGCCCCTGCCGTGGCATTGCTTCAGGAGGACGCATTGGCCCAGCAAGCCCCACTCCGTCCCGGGAGGAGAGAAGCGGCTGTGACCCGTTCGAAGCACGGAGCAAGGCGCCCGGCCCTCAGCTCTTGAACGCGCTTCCCGGAGGGGGCTCTGTCAGCTCCACATTCCCCTATAGCAGCAGGCCTTCTCTCGGGCGCGGAGAGCGATGCAGACACCCTGCCGGCTTGGGCCTCCACCGCAGGGACCTGCGCGTGCCGCCAGAACCCCGGGCCGGCAGCGGCTTCGGGGAGCCCGGGGCGTCCCACGCCTGGGCCTGGCAACCGAAGGAGACCGCAGGTCCCTCCATTCCGAGCCCCAGCGTGCTCCGGGGAGAACGTCCGCCCAGGGAAAGACGAGTGCGAAGAGGGAAGCCGGGAGGAGAGAGGCAGGGCGCGCTTCGGGAGGCCCGGGCGCCCAGGCTGTGGGGCCGGCTTCTCCCGGGCCGGCGCCTGGCGTCCTCCGCGGGGAAGCGGTTGGCTGACTCGCCTTGGGTGGGGACGTGGTAGGTCAGGCCCCTCGACCTCCCTGTGAGAAACCAGGCAGGGTGGAATGCCATCCCCCGTCCCCGTCCACACACACGGCGCTCCCCGGAGAAGGATGCCTCCCCGGCGCTGAGCCTGTTCACCTCGAGTGAGCACCACAGCCTCACCGCCGGGAAGCAAGCCTGACGCCGAGCGGCCTTCCGCGTGCAGGCCTCTTTAGCGAAGAGAGAGAGCTGGGCCGCGGCAGGGTGGGGCGGAAGCCTCAGCAAGGCTGCCAGCCGGGCCTCGGGTGGGGGGCCGTCCTAGAAGGGGGCCCCCGACCTCGGCCTCGGCGAAGCACACGCGAGCACGTGGGAAGCAGCTTCTGCGGGGACCGAGAGGCCGGACCCCCAGCAGAGCGAACACACACGGTCTGAGGCTGCGGGAGGCCTTCTGACAGCAGCCCCGATGCGCTGAGCCGGGCGCCCGCCCGCAGTCGAGCCCAGCGGGGCCGGCGTTCAGCGGGCACCGTGCTGCACACCCGGCTCGCGGGGAGGTCGGGAGGGCGACGCCGGCCTGCAGGCCCACCTCTCTGGGGGCGCCCGGAGCGGGGAGGCCAGCCCGAAGCGGACGGGCGAAGGGCCGAGCCCCTGCCGTGGCATTGCTTCCGGAGGACGCATTGGCCCAGCAAGCCCCACTCCGTCCCGGGAGGAGAGAAGCGGCTGTGACCCGTTCGAAGCACGGAGCAAGGCGCCCGGCCCTCAGCTCTTGAACGCGCTTCCCGGAGGGGGCTCTGTCAGCTCCACATTCGCCTATAGCACCAGGCCTTCTCTCGGGCGAGGAGAGCGATGCAGAGACCCTGCCGGCTTGGGCCTCCACCGCAGGGACCTGCGCGTGCCGCCAGCACCCCCGGGCCGGCAGCGGCTTCGGGGAGCCCGGGGCATCCCACGCCTGGGCCTGGCAACCGAAGGAGACCGCAGGTCCCTCCATTCCGAGCCCCAGCGTGCTCCGGGGAGAACGTCCGCCCAGGGAAAGACGAGTGCGAAGAGGGAAGCTGGGAGGAGAGAGGCAGGGCGCGCTTCGGGAGGCCCGGGCGCCCAGGCTGTGGGGCCGGCTTCTCCCGGGCCGGCGCCTCGCGTCCTCCTCGGGGAAGCGGTTGGCTGACTCGCCTTGGGTGGGGACGTGGTAGGTCAGGCCCCTCGACCTCCCTGTGAGAAACCAGGCAGGGTGGAATGCCATCCCCCGTCCCCGTCCACACACACGGCGCTCCCCGGAGAAGGATGCCTCCCCGGCGCTGAGCCTGTTCACCTCGAGTGAGCACCACAGCCTCACCGCCGGGAAGCAAGCCTGACGCCGAGCGGCCTTCCGCGTGCAGGCCTCTTTGGCGAAGAGAGAGAGCTGGGCCGCGGCAGGGTGGGGCGGAAGCCTCAGCAAGGCTGCCAGCCGGGCCTCGGGTGGGGGGCCGTCCTAGAAGGGGGCCTCCGACCTCGGCCTCGGCGAAGCACACGCGAGCACGTGGGAAGCAGCTTCTGCGGGGACCGAGAGGCCGGACCCCCAGCAGAGCGAACACACACGGTCTGAGGCTGCGGGAGGCCTTCTGACAGCATCCCCGCTTCGCTGAGCCGGGCGCCCGCCCGCAGTCGAGCCCAGCGGGGCCGGCGTTCAGCGGGCACCGTGCTGCACACCCGGCTCGCGGGGAGGTCGGGAGGGCGACGCCGGCCTGCAGGCCCACCTCTCTGGGGACGCCCGGAGCGGGGAGGCCAGCCCGAAGCGGACGGGCGAAGGGCCGAGCCCCTGCCGTGGCATTGCTTCAGGAGGACGCATTGGCCCAGCAAGCCCCACTCCGTCCCGGGAGGAGAGAAGCGGCTGTGACCCGTTCGAAGCACGGAGCAAGGCGCCCGGCCCTCAGCTCTTGAACGCGCTTCCCGGAGGGGGCTCTGTCAGCTCCACAATCCCCTATAGCAGCAGGCCTTCTCTCGGGCGCTGAGAGCGATGCACCCTGCCGGCTTGGGCCTCCACCGCAGGGACCTGCGCGTGCCGCCAGCACCCCCGGGCCGGCAGCGGCTTCGGGGAGCCCGGGGCGTCCCACGCCTGGGCCTGGCAACCGAAGGAGACCGCAGGTCCCTCCATTCCGAGCCCCAGCGTGCTCCGGGGAGAACGTCCGCCCAGGGAAAGACGAGTGCGAAGAGGGAAGCCGGGAGGAGAGAGGCAGGGCGCGCTTCGGGAGGCCCGGGCGCCCAGGCTGTGGGGCCGGCTTCTCCCGGGCCGGCGCCTGGCGTCCTCCGCGGGGAAGCGGTTGGCTGACTCGCCTTGGGTGGGGACGTGGTAGGTCAGGCCCCTCGACCTCCCTGTGAGAAACCAGGCAGGGTGGAATGCCATCCCCCGTCCCCGTCCACACACACGGCGCTCCCCGGAGAAGGATGCCTCCCCGGCGCTGAGCCTGTTCACCTCGAGTGAGCACCACAGCCTCACCGCCGGGAAGCAAGCCTGACGCCGAGCGGCCTTCCGCGTGCAGGCCTCTTTGGCGAAGAGAGAGAGCTGGGCCGCGGCAGGGTGGGGCGGAAGCCTCAGCAAGGCTGCCAGCCGGGCCTCGGGTGGGGGGCCGTCCTAGAAGGGGGCCCCCGACCTCGGCCTCGGCGAAGCACACGCGAGCACGTGGGAAGCAGCTTCTGCGGGGACCGAGAGGCCGGACCCCCAGCAGAGCGAACACACACGGTCTGAGGCTGCGGGAGGCCATCTGACAGCAGCCCCGCTTCGCTGAGCCGGGCGCCCGCCCGCAGTCGAGCCCAGCGGGGCCGGCGTTCAGCGGGCACCGTGCTGCACACCCGGCTCGCGGGGAGGTCGGGAGGGCGACGCCGGCCTGCAGGCCCACCTCTCTGGGGGCGCCCGGAGCGGGGAGGCCAGCCCGAAGCGGACGGGCGAAGGGCCGAGCCCCTGCCGTGGCATTGCTTCCGGAGGACGCATTGGCCCAGCAAGCCCCACTCCGTCCCGGGAGGAGAGAAGCGGCTGTGACCCGTTCGAAGCACGGAGCAAGGCGCCCGGCCCTCAGCTCTTGAACGCGCTTCCCGGAGGGGGCTCTGTCAGCTCCACAATCCCCTATAGCAGCAGGCCTTCTCTCGGGCGCGGAGAGCGATGCAGACACCCTGCCGGCTTGGGCCTCCACCGCAGGGACCTGCGCGTGCCGCCAGCACCCCCGGGCCGGCAGCGGCTTCGGGGAGCCCGGGGCGTCCCACGCCTGGGCCTGGCAACCGAAGGAGACCGCAGGTCCCTCCATTCCGAGCCCCAGCGTGCTCCGGGGAGAACGTCCGCCCAGGGAAAGACGAGTGCGAAGAGGGAAGCCGGGAGGAGAGAGGCAGGGCGCGCTTCGGGAGGCCCGGGCGCCCAGGCTGTGGGGCCGGCTTCTCCCGGGCCGGCGCCTGGCGTCCTCCGCGGGGAAGCGGTTGGCTGACTCGCCTTGGGTGGGGACGTGGTAGGTCAGGCCCCTCGACCTCCCTGTGAGAAACCAGGCAGGGTGGAATGCCATCCCCCGTCCCCGTCAACACACACACGGCGCTCCCCGGAGAAGGATGCCTCCCCGGCGCTGAGCCTGTTCACCTCGAGTGAGCACCACAGCCTCACCGCCGGGAAGCAAGCCTGACGCCGAGCGGCCTTCCGCGTGCAGGCCTCTTTGGCGAAGAGAGAGAGCTGGGCCGCGGCAGGGTGGGGCGGAAGCCTCAGCAAGGCTGCCAGCCGGGCCTCGGGTGGGGGGCCGTCCTAGAAGGGGGCCCCCGACCTCGGCCTCGGCGAAGCACACGCGAGCACGTGGGAAGCAGCTTCTGCGGGGACCGAGAGGCCGGACCCCCAGCAGAGCGAACACACACGGTCTGAGGCTGCGGGAGGCCTTCTGACAGCAGCCCCGCTTCGCTGAGCCGGGCGCCCGCCCGCAGTCGAGCCCAGCGGGGCCGGCGTTCAGCGGGCACCGTGCTGCACACCCGGCTCGCGGGGAGGTCGGGAGGGCGACGCCGGCCTGCAGGCCCACCTCTCTGGGGGCGCCCGGAGCGGGGAGGCCAGCCCGAAGCGGACGGGCGAAGGGCCGAGCCCCTGCCGTGGCATTGCTTCCGGAGGACGCATTGGCCCAGCAAGCCCCACTCCGTCCCGGGAGGAGAGAAGCGGCTGTGACCCGTTCGAAGCACGGAGCAAGGCGCCCGGCCCTCAGCTCTTGAACGCGCTTCCCGGAGGGGGCTCTGTCAGCTCCACATTCGCCTATAGCAGCAGGCCTTCTCTCGGGCGAGGAGAGCGATGCAGACACCCTGCCGGCTTGGGCCTCCACCGCAGGGACCTGCGCGTGCCGCCAGCACCCCCGGGCCGGCAGCGGCTTCGGGGAGCCCGGGGCGTCCCACGCCTGGGCCTGGCAACCGAAGGAGACCGCAGGTCCCTCCATTGCGAGCCCCAGCGTGCTCCGGGGAGAACGTCCGCCCAGGGAAAGACGAGTGCGAAGAGGGAAGCCGGGAGGAGAGAGGCAGTGCGCGCTTCGGGAGGCCCGGGCGCCCAGGCTGTGGGGCCGGCTTCTCCCGGGCCGGCGCCTGGCGTCCTCCGCGGGGAAGCGGTTGGCTGACTCGCTTTGGGTGGGGACGTGGTAGGTCAGGCCCCTCGACCTCCCTGTGAGAAACCAGGCAGGGTGGAATGCCATCCCCCGTCCCCGTCCACACACACGGCGCTCCCCGGAGAAGGATGCCTCCCCGGCGCTGAGCCTGTTCACCTCGAGTGAGCACCACAGCCTCACCGCCGGGAAGCAAGCCTGACGCCGAGCGGCCTTCCGCGTGCAGGCCTCTTTGGCGAAGAGAGAGAGCTGGGCCGCGGCAGGGTGGGGCGGAAGCCTCAGCAAGGCTGCCAGCCGGGCCTCGGGTGGGGGGCCGTCCTAGAAGGGGGCCCCCGACCTCGGCCTCGGCGAAGCACACGCGAGCACGTGGGAAGCAGCTTCTGCGGGGACCGAGAGGCCGGACCCCCAGCAGAGCGAACACACACGGTCTGAGGCTGCGGGAGGCCTTCTGACAGCAGCCCCGCTTCGCTGAGCCGGGCGCCCGCCCGCAGTCGAGCCCAGCGGGGCCGGCGTTCAGCGGGCACCGTGCTGCACACCCGGCTCGCGGGGAGGTCGGGAGGGCGACGCCGGCCTGCAGGCCCACCTCTCTGGGGGCGCCCGGAGCGGGGAGGCCAGCCCGAAGCGGACGGGCGAAGGGCCGAGCCCCTGCCGTGGCATTGCTTCAGGAGGACGCATTGGCCCAGCAAGCCCCACTCCGTCCCGGGAGGAGAGAAGCGGCTGTGACCCGTTCGAAGCACGGAGCAAGGCGCCCGGCCCTCAGCTCTTGAACGCGCTTCCCGGAGGGGGCTCTGTCAGCTCCACATTCGCCTATAGCAGCAGGCCTTCTCTCGGGCGAGGAGAGCGATGCAGAGACCCTGCCGGCTTGGGCCTCCACCGCAGGGACCTGCGCGTGCCGCCAGCACCCCCGGGCCGGCAACGGCTTCGGGGAGCCCGGGGCGTCCCACGCCTGGGCCTGGCAACCGAAGGAGACCGCAGGTCCCTCCATTGCGAGCCCCAGCGTGCTCCGGGGAGAACGTCCGCCCAGGGAAAGACGAGTGCGAAGAGGGAAGCCGGGAGGAGAGAGGCAGGGCGCGCTTCGGGAGGCCCGGGCGCCCAGGCTGTGGGGCCGGCTTCTCCCGGGCCGGCGCCTGGCGTCCTCCGCGGGGAAGCGGTTGGCTGACTCGCCTTGGGTGGGGACGTGGTAGGTCAGGCCCCTCGACCTCCCTGTGAGAAACCAGGCAGGGTGGAATGCCATCCCCCGTCCCCGTCCACACACACGGCGCTCCCCGGAGAAGGATGCCTCCCCGGCGCTGAGCCTGTTCACCTCGAGTGAGCACCACAGCCTCACCGCCGGGAAGCAAGCCTGACGCCGAGCGGCCTTCCGCGTGCAGGCCTCTTTGGCGAAGAGAGAGAGCTGGGCCGCGGCAGGGTGGGGCGGAAGCCTCAGCAAGGCTGCCAGCCGGGCCTCGGGTGGGGGGCCGTCCTAGAAGGGGGCCCCCGACCTCGGCCTCGGCGAAGCACACGCGAGCACGTGGGAAGCAGCTTCTGCGGGGACCGAGAGGCCGGACCCCCAGCAGAGCGAACACACACGGTCTGAGGCTGCGGGAGGCCTTCTGACAGCAGCCCCGATGCGCTGAGCCGGGCGCCCGCCCGCAGTCGAGCCCAGCGGGGCCGGCGTTCAGCGGGCACCGTGCTGCACACCCGGCTCGCGGGGAGGTCGGGAGGGCGACGCCGGCCTGCAGGCCCACCTCTCTGGGGGCGCCCGGAGCGGGGAGGCCAGCCCGAAGCGGACGGGCGAAGGGCCGAGCCCCTGCCGTGGCATTGCTTCAGGAGGACGCATTGGCCCAGCAAGCCCCACTCCGTCCCGGGAGGAGAGAAGCGGCTGTGACCCGTTCGAAGCACGGAGCAAGGCGCCCGGCCCTCAGCTCTTGAACGCGCTTCCCGGAGGGGGCTCTGTCAGCTCCACTTTCGCCTATAGCACCAGGCCTTCTCTCGGGCGAGGAGAGCGATGCAGACACCCTGCCGGCTTGGGCCTCCACCGCAGGGACCTGCGCGTGCCGCCAGCACCCCCGGGCCGGCAGCGGCTTCGGGGAGCCCGGGGCGTCCCACGCCTGGGCCTGGCAACCGAAGGAGACCGCAGGTCCCTCCATTCCGAGCCCCAGCGTGCTCCGGGGAGAACGTCCGCCCAGGGAAAGACGAGTGCGAAGAGGGAAGCCGGGAGGATAGAGGAAGGGCGCGCTTCGGGAGGCCCGGGCGCCCAGGCTGTGGGGCCGGCTTCTCCCGGGCCGGCGCCTGGCGTCCTCCGCGGGGAAGCGGTTGGCTGACTCGCCTTGGGTGGGGACGTGGTAGGTCAGGCCCCTCGACCTCCCTGTGAGAAACCAGGCAGGGTGGAATGCCATCCCCCGTCCCCGTCCACACACACGGCGCTCCCCGGAGAAGGATGCCTCCCCGGCGCTGAGCCTGTTCACCTCGAGTGAGCACCACAGCCTCACCGCCGGGAAGCAAGCCTGACGCCGAGCGGCCTTCCGCGTGCAGGCCTCTTTGGCGAAGAGAGAGAGCTGGGCCGCGGCAGGGTGGGGCGGAAGCCTCAGCAAGGCTGCCAGCCGGGCCTCGGGTGGGGGGCCGTCCTAGAAGGGGGCCCCCGACCTCGGCCTCGGCGAAGCACACGCGAGCACGTGGGAAGCAGCTTCTGCGGGGACCGAGAGGCCGGACCCCCAGCAGAGCGAACACACACGGTCTGAGGCTGCGGGAGGCCTTCTGACAGCAGCCCCGCTTCGCTGAGCCGGGCGCCCGCCCGCAGTCGAGCCCAGCGGGGCCGGCGTTCAGCGGGCACCGTGCTGCACACCCGGCTCGCGGGGAGGTCGGGAGGGCGACGCCGGCCTGCAGGCCCACCTCTGTGGGGGCGCCCGGAGCGGGGAGGCCAGCCCGAAGCGGACGGGCGAAGGGCCGAGCCCCTGCCGTGGCATTGCTTCAGGAGGACGCATTGGCCCAGCAAGCCCCACTCCGTCCCGGGAGGAGAGAAGCGGCTGTGACCCGTTCGAAGCACGGAGCAAGGCGCCCGGCCCTCAGCTCTTGAACGCGCTTCCCGGAGGGGGCTCTGTCAGCTCCACAATCCCCTATAGCAGCAGGCCTTCTCTCGGGCGCGGAGAGCGATGCAGACACCCTGCCGGCTTGGGCCTCCACCGCAGGGACCTGCGCGTGCCGCCAGCACCCCGGTGCCGGCAGCGGCTTCGTGGAGCCCGGGGCGTCCCACGCCTGGGCCTGGCAACCGAAGGAGACCGCAGGTCCCTCCATTCCGAGCCCCAGCGTGCTCCGGGGAGAACGTCCGCCCAGGGAAAGACGAGTGCGAAGAGGGAAGCCGGGAGGAGAGAGGCGGGGCGCGCTTCGGGAGGCCCGGGCGCCCAGGCTGTGGGGCCGGCTTCTCCCGGGCCGGCGCCTGGCGTCCTCCGCGGGGAAGCGGTTGGCTGACTCGCCTTGGGTGGGGACGTGGTAGGTCAGGCCCCTCGACCTCCCTGTGAGAAACCAGGCAGGGTGGAATGCCATCCCCCGTCCCCGTCCACACACACGGCGCTCCCCGGAGAAGGATGCCTCCCCGGCGCTGAGCCTGTTCACCTCGAGTGAGCACCACAGCCTCACCGCCGGGAAGCAAGCCTGACGCCGAGCGGCCTTCCGCGTGCAGGCCTCTTTGGCGAAGAGAGAGAGCTGGGCCGCGGCAGGGTGGGGCGGAAGCCTCAGCAAGGCTGCCAGCCGGGCCTCGGGTGGGGGGCCGTCCTAGAAGGGGGCCCCCGACCTCGGCCTCGGCGAAGCACACGCGAGCACGTGGGAAGCAGCTTCTGCGGGGACCGAGAGGCCGGACCCCCAGCAGAGCGAACACACACGGTCTGAGGCTGCGGGAGGCCTTCTGACAGCAGCCCCGCTTCGCTGAGCCGGGCGCCCGCCCGCAGTCGAGCCCAGCGGGGCCGGCGTTCAGCGGGCACCGTGCTGCACACCCGGCTCGCGGGGAGGTCGGGAGGGCGACGCCGGCCTGCAGGCCCACCTCTCTGGGGGCGCCCGGAGCGGGGAGGCCAGCCCGAAGCGGACGGGCGAAGGGCCGAGCCCCTGCCGTGGCATTGCTTCCGGAGGACGCATTGGCCCAGCAAGCCCCACTCCGTCCCGGGAGGAGAGAAGCGGCTGTGACCCGTTCGAAGCACGGAGCAAGGCGCCCGGCCCTCAGCTCTTGAACGCGCTTCCCGGAGGGGGCTCTGTCAGCTCCACATTCCCCTATAGCAGCAGGCCTTCTCTCGGGCGCGGAGAGCGATGCAGACACCCTGCCGGCTTGGGCCTCCACCGCAGGGACCTGCGCGTGCCGCCAGAACCCCGGGCCGGCAGCGGCTTCGGGGAGCCCGGGGCGTCCCACGCCTGGGCCTGGCAACCGAAGGAGACCGCAGGTCCCTCCATTCCGAGCCCCAGCGTGCTCCGGGGAGAACGTCCGCCCAGGGAAAGACGAGTGCGAAGAGGGAAGCCGGGAGGAGAGAGGCAGTGCGCGCTTCGGGAGGCCCGGGCGCCCAGGCTGTGGGGCCGGCTTCTCCCGGGCCGGCGCCTGGCGTCCTCCGCGGGGAAGCGGTTGGCTGACTCGCCTTGGGTGGGGACGTGGTAGGTCAGGCCCCTCGACCTCCCTGTGAGAAACCAGGCAGGGTGGAATGCCATCCCCCGTCCCCGTCCACACACACGGCGCTCCCCGGAGAAGGATGCCTCCCCGGCGCTGAGCCTGTTCACCTCGAGTGAGCACCACAGCCTCACCGCCGGGAAGCAAGCCTGACGCCGAGCGGCCTTCCGCGTGCAGGCCTCTTTGGCGAAGAGAGAGAGCTGGGCCGCGGCAGGGTGGGGCGGAAGCCTCAGCAAGGCTGCCAGCCGGGCCTCGGGTGGGGGGCCGTCCTAGAAGGGGGCCCCCGACCTCGGCCTCGGCGAAGCACACGCGAGCACGTGGGAAGCAGCTTCTGCGGGGACCGAGAGGCCGGACCCCCAGCAGAGCGAACACACACGGTCTGAGGCTGCGGGAGGCCTTCTGACAGCAGCCCCGCTTCGCTGAGCCGGGCGCCCGCCCGCAGTCGAGCCCAGCGGGGCCGGCGTTCAGCGGGCACCGTGCTGCACACCCGGCTCGCGGGGAGGTCGGGAGGGCGACGCCGGCCTGCAGGCCCACCTCTGTGGGGGCGCCCGGAGCGGGGAGGCCAGCCCGAAGCGGACGGGCGAAGGGCCGAGCCCCTGCCGTGGCATTGCTTCAGGAGGACGCATTGGCCCAGCAAGCCCCACTCCGTCCCGGGAGGAGAGAAGCGGCTGTGACCCGTTCGAAGCACGGAGCAAGGCGCCCGGCCCTCAGCTCTTGAACGCGCTTCCCGGAGGGGGCTCTGTCAGCTCCACAATCCCCTATAGCAGCAGGCCTTCTCTCGGGCGCGGAGAGCGATGCAGACACCCTGCCGGCTTGGGCCTCCACCGCAGGGACCTGCGCGTGCCGCCAGCACCCCGGTGCCGGCAGCGGCTTCGTGGAGCCCGGGGCGTCCCACGCCTGGGCCTGGCAACCGAAGGAGACCGCAGGTCCCTCCATTCCGAGCCCCAGCGTGCTCCGGGGAGAACGTCCGCCCAGGGAAAGACGAGTGCGAAGAGGGAAGCCGGGAGGAGAGAGGCGGGGCGCGCTTCGGGAGGCCCGGGCGCCCAGGCTGTGGGGCCGGCTTCTCCCGGGCCGGCGCCTGGCGTCCTCCGCGGGGAAGCGGTTGGCTGACTCGCCTTGGGTGGGGACGTGGTAGGTCAGGCCCCTCGACCTCCCTGTGAGAAACCAGGCAGGGTGGAATGCCATCCCCCGTCCCCGTCCACACACACGGCGCTCCCCGGAGAAGGATGCCTCCCCGGCGCTGAGCCTGTTCACCTCGAGTGAGCACCACAGCCTCACCGCCGGGAAGCAAGCCTGACGCCGAGCGGCCTTCCGCGTGCAGGCCTCTTTGGCGAAGAGAGAGAGCTGGGCCGCGGCAGGGTGGGGCGGAAGCCTCAGCAAGGCTGCCAGCCGGGCCTCGGGTGGGGGGCCGTCCTAGAAGGGGGCCCCCGACCTCGGCCTCGGCGAAGCACACGCGAGCACGTGGGAAGCAGCTTCTGCGGGGACCGAGAGGCCGGACCCCCAGCAGAGCGAACACACACGGTCTGAGGCTGCGGGAGGCCTTCTGACAGCAGCCCCGCTTCGCTGAGCCGGGCGCCCGCCCGCAGTCGAGCCCAGCGGGGCCGGCGTTCAGCGGGCACCGTGCTGCACACCCGGCTCGCGGGGAGGTCGGGAGGGCGACGCCGGCCTGCAGGCCCACCTCTCTGGGGGCGCCCGGAGCGGGGAGGCCAGCCCGAAGCGGACGGGCGAAGGGCCGAGCCCCTGCCGTGGCATTGCTTCAGGAGGACGCATTGGCCCAGCAAGCCCCACTCCGTCCCGGGAGGAGAGAAGCGGCTGTGACCCGTTCGAAGCACGGAGCAAGGCGCCCGGCCCTCAGCTCTTGAACGCGCTTCCCGGAGGGGGCTCTGTCAGCTCCACATTCGCCTATAGCAGCAGGCCTTCTCTCGGGCGAGGAGAGCGATGCAGAGACCCTGCCGGCTTGGGCCTCCACCGCAGGGACCTGCGCGTGCCGCCAGCACCCCCGGGCCGGCAACGGCTTCGGGGAGCCCGGGGCGTCCCACGCCTGGGCCTGGCAACCGAAGGAGACCGCAGGTCCCTCCATTGCGAGCCCCAGCGTGCTCCGGGGAGAACGTCCGCCCAGGGAAAGACGAGTGCGAAGAGGGAAGCCGGGAGGAGAGAGGCAGGGCGCGCTTCGGGAGGCCCGGGCGCCCAGGCTGTGGGGCCGGCTTCTCCCGGGCCGGCGCCTGGCGTCCTCCGCGGGGAAGCGGTTGGCTGACTCGCCTTGGGTGGGGACGTGGTAGGTCAGGCCCCTCGACCTCCCTGTGAGAAACCAGGCAGGGTGGAATGCCATCCCCCGTCCCCGTCCACACACACGGCGCTCCCCGGAGAAGGATGCCTCCCCGGCGCTGAGCCTGTTCACCTCGAGTGAGCACCACAGCCTCACCGCCGGGAAGCAAGCCTGACGCCGAGCGGCCTTCCGCGTGCAGGCCTCTTTGGCGAAGAGAGAGAGCTGGGCCGCGGCAGGGTGGGGCGGAAGCCTCAGCAAGGCTGCCAGCCGGGCCTCGGGTGGGGGGCCGTCCTAGAAGGGGGCCCCCGACCTCGGCCTCGGCGAAGCACACGCGAGCACGTGGGAAGCAGCTTCTGCGGGGACCGAGAGGCCGGACCCCCAGCAGAGCGAACACACACGGTCTGAGGCTGCGGGAGGCCTTCTGACAGCAGCCCCGATGCGCTGAGCCGGGCGCCCGCCCGCAGTCGAGCCCAGCGGGGCCGGCGTTCAGCGGGCACCGTGCTGCACACCCGGCTCGCGGGGAGGTCGGGAGGGCGACGCCGGCCTGCAGGCCCACCTCTCTGGGGGCGCCCGGAGCGGGGAGGCCAGCCCGAAGCGGACGGGCGAAGGGCCGAGCCCCTGCCGTGGCATTGCTTCAGGAGGACGCATTGGCCCAGCAAGCCCCACTCCGTCCCGGGAGGAGAGAAGCGGCTGTGACCCGTTCGAAGCACGGAGCAAGGCGCCCGGCCCTCAGCTCTTGAACGCGCTTCCCGGAGGGGGCTCTGTCAGCTCCACTTTCGCCTATAGCACCAGGCCTTCTCTCGGGCGAGGAGAGCGATGCAGACACCCTGCCGGCTTGGGCCTCCACCGCAGGGACCTGCGCGTGCCGCCAGCACCCCCGGGCCGGCAGCGGCTTCGGGGAGCCCGGGGCGTCCCACGCCTGGGCCTGGCAACCGAAGGAGACCGCAGGTCCCTCCATTCCGAGCCCCAGCGTGCTCCGGGGAGAACGTCCGCCCAGGGAAAGACGAGTGCGAAGAGGGAAGCCGGGAGGATAGAGGAAGGGCGCGCTTCGGGAGGCCCGGGCGCCCAGGCTGTGGGGCCGGCTTCTCCCGGGCCGGCGCCTGGCGTCCTCCGCGGGGAAGCGGTTGGCTGACTCGCCTTGGGTGGGGACGTGGTAGGTCAGGCCCCTCGACCTCCCTGTGAGAAACCAGGCAGGGTGGAATGCCATCCCCCGTCCCCGTCCACACACACGGCGCTCCCCGGAGAAGGATGCCTCCCCGGCGCTGAGCCTGTTCACCTCGAGTGAGCACCACAGCCTCACCGCCGGGAAGCAAGCCTGACGCCGAGCGGCCTTCCGCGTGCAGGCCTCTTTGGCGAAGAGAGAGAGCTGGGCCGCGGCAGGGTGGGGCGGAAGCCTCAGCAAGGCTGCCAGCCGGGCCTCGGGTGGGGGGCCGTCCTAGAAGGGGGCCCCCGACCTCGGCCTCGGCGAAGCACACGCGAGCACGTGGGAAGCAGCTTCTGCGGGGACCGAGAGGCCGGACCCCCAGCAGAGCGAACACACACGGTCTGAGGCTGCGGGAGGCCTTCTGACAGCAGCCCCGCTTCGCTGAGCCGGGCGCCCGCCCGCAGTCGAGCCCAGCGGGGCCGGCGTTCAGCGGGCACCGTGCTGCACACCCGGCTCGCGGGGAGGTCGGGAGGGCGACGCCGGCCTGCAGGCCCACCTCTGTGGGGGCGCCCGGAGCGGGGAGGCCAGCCCGAAGCGGACGGGCGAAGGGCCGAGCCCCTGCCGTGGCATTGCTTCAGGAGGACGCATTGGCCCAGCAAGCCCCACTCCGTCCCGGGAGGAGAGAAGCGGCTGTGACCCGTTCGAAGCACGGAGCAAGGCGCCCGGCCCTCAGCTCTTGAACGCGCTTCCCGGAGGGGGCTCTGTCAGCTCCACAATCCCCTATAGCAGCAGGCCTTCTCTCGGGCGCGGAGAGCGATGCAGACACCCTGCCGGCTTGGGCCTCCACCGCAGGGACCTGCGCGTGCCGCCAGCACCCCGGTGCCGGCAGCGGCTTCGTGGAGCCCGGGGCGTCCCACGCCTGGGCCTGGCAACCGAAGGAGACCGCAGGTCCCTCCATTCCGAGCCCCAGCGTGCTCCGGGGAGAACGTCCGCCCAGGGAAAGACGAGTGCGAAGAGGGAAGCCGGGAGGAGAGAGGCGGGGCGCGCTTCGGGAGGCCCGGGCGCCCAGGCTGTGGGGCCGGCTTCTCCCGGGCCGGCGCCTGGCGTCCTCCGCGGGGAAGCGGTTGGCTGACTCGCCTTGGGTGGGGACGTGGTAGGTCAGGCCCCTCGACCTCCCTGTGAGAAACCAGGCAGGGTGGAATGCCATCCCCCGTCCCCGTCCACACACACGGCGCTCCCCGGAGAAGGATGCCTCCCCGGCGCTGAGCCTGTTCACCTCGAGTGAGCACCACAGCCTCACCGCCGGGAAGCAAGCCTGACGCCGAGCGGCCTTCCGCGTGCAGGCCTCTTTGGCGAAGAGAGAGAGCTGGGCCGCGGCAGGGTGGGGCGGAAGCCTCAGCAAGGCTGCCAGCCGGGCCTCGGGTGGGGGGCCGTCCTAGAAGGGGGCCCCCGACCTCGGCCTCGGCGAAGCACACGCGAGCACGTGGGAAGCAGCTTCTGCGGGGACCGAGAGGCCGGACCCCCAGCAGAGCGAACACACACGGTCTGAGGCTGCGGGAGGCCTTCTGACAGCAGCCCCGCTTCGCTGAGCCGGGCGCCCGCCCGCAGTCGAGCCCAGCGGGGCCGGCGTTCAGCGGGCACCGTGCTGCACACCCGGCTCGCGGGGAGGTCGGGAGGGCGACGCCGGCCTGCAGGCCCACCTCTCTGGGGGCGCCCGGAGCGGGGAGGCCAGCCCGAAGCGGACGGGCGAAGGGCCGAGCCCCTGCCGTGGCATTGCTTCCGGAGGACGCATTGGCCCAGCAAGCCCCACTCCGTCCCGGGAGGAGAGAAGCGGCTGTGACCCGTTCGAAGCACGGAGCAAGGCGCCCGGCCCTCAGCTCTTGAACGCGCTTCCCGGAGGGGGCTCTGTCAGCTCCACATTCCCCTATAGCAGCAGGCCTTCTCTCGGGCGCGGAGAGCGATGCAGACACCCTGCCGGCTTGGGCCTCCACCGCAGGGACCTGCGCGTGCCGCCAGAACCCCGGGCCGGCAGCGGCTTCGGGGAGCCCGGGGCGTCCCACGCCTGGGCCTGGCAACCGAAGGAGACCGCAGGTCCCTCCATTCCGAGCCCCAGCGTGCTCCGGGGAGAACGTCCGCCCAGGGAAAGACGAGTGCGAAGAGGGAAGCCGGGAGGAGAGAGGCAGGGCGCGCTTCGGGAGGCCCGGGCGCCCAGGCTGTGGGGCCGGCTTCTCCCGGGCCGGCGCCTGGCGTCCTCCGCGGGGAAGCGGTTGGCTGACTCGCCTTGGGTGGGGACGTGGTAGGTCAGGCCCCTCGACCTCCCTGTGAGAAACCAGGCAGGGTGGAATGCCATCCCCCGTCCCCGTCCACACACACGGCGCTCCCCGGAGAAGGATGCCTCCCCGGCGCTGAGCCTGTTCACCTCGAGTGAGCACCACAGCCTCACCGCCGGGAAGCAAGCCTGACGCCGAGCGGCCTTCCGCGTGCAGGCCTCTTTGGCGAAGAGAGAGAGCTGGGCCGCGGCAGGGTGGGGCGGAAGCCTCAGCAAGGCTGCCAGCCGGGCCTCGGGTGGGGGGCCGTCCTAGAAGGGGGCCCCCGACCTCGGCCTCGGCGAAGCACACGCGAGCACGTGGGAAGCAGCTTCTGCGGGGACCGAGAGGCCGGACCCCCAGCAGAGCGAACACACACGGTCTGAGGCTGCGGGAGGCCTTCTGACAGCAGCCCCGCTTCGCTGAGCCGGGCGCCCGCCCGCAGTCGAGCCCAGCGGGGCCGGCGTTCAGCGGGCACCGTGCTGCACACCCGGCTCGCGGGGAGGTCGGGAGGGCGACGCCGGCCTGCAGGCCCACCTCTCTGGGGGCGCCCGGAGCGGGGAGGCCAGCCCGAAGCGGACGGGCGAAGGGCCGAGCCCCTGCCGTGGCATTGCTTCAGGAGGACGCATTGGCCCAGCAAGCCCCACTCCGTCCCGGGAGGAGAGAAGCGGCTGTGACCCGTTCGAAGCACGGAGCAAGGCGCCCGGCCCTCAGCTCTTGAACGCGCTTCCCGGAGGGGGCTCTGTCAGCTCCACATTCGCCTATAGCAGCAGGCCTTCTCTCGGGCGAGGAGAGCGATGCAGACACCCTGCCGGCTTGGGCCTCCACCGCAGGGACCTGCGCGTGCCGCCAGCACCCCCGGGCCGGCAACGGCTTCGGGGAGCCCGGGGCGTCCCACGCCTGGGCCTGGCAACCGAAGGAGACCGCAGGTCCCTCCATTGCGAGCCCCAGCGTGCTCCGGGGAGAACGTCCGCCCAGGGAAAGACGAGTGCGAAGAGGGAAGCCGGGAGGAGAGAGGCAGGGCGCGCTTCGGGAGGCCCGGGCGCCCAGGCTGTGGGGCCGGCTTCTCCCGGGCCGGCGCCTGGCGTCCTCCGCGGGGAAGCGGTTGGCTGACTCGCCTTGGGTGGGGACGTGGTAGGTCAGGCCCCTCGACCTCCCTGTGAGAAACCAGGCAGGGTGGAATGCCATCCCCCGTCCCCGTCCACACACACGGCGCTCCCCGGAGAAGGATGCCTCCCCGGCGCTGAGCCTGTTCACCTCGAGTGAGCACCACAGCCTCACCGCCGGGAAGCAAGCCTGACGCCGAGCGGCCTTCCGCGTGCAGGCCTCTTTGGCGAAGAGAGAGAGCTGGGCCGCGGCAGGGTGGGGCGGAAGCCTCAGCAAGGCTGCCAGCCGGGCCTCGGGTGGGGGGCCGTCCTAGAAGGGGGCCCCCGACCTCGGCCTCGGCGAAGCACACGCGAGCACGTGGGAAGCAGCTTCTGCGGGGACCGAGAGGCCGGACCCCCAGCAGAGCGAACACACACGGTCTGAGGCTGCGGGAGGCCTTCTGACAGCAGCCCCGATGCGCTGAGCCGGGCGCCCGCCCGCAGTCGAGCCCAGCGGGGCCGGCGTTCAGCGGGCACCGTGCTGCACACCCGGCTCGCGGGGAGGTCGGGAGGGCGACGCCGGCCTGCAGGCCCACCTCTCTGGGGGCGCCCGGAGCGGGGAGGCCAGCCCGAAGCGGACGGGCGAAGGGCCGAGCCCCTGCCGTGGCATTGCTTCCGGAGGACGCATTGGCCCAGCAAGCCCCACTCCGTCCCGGGAGGAGAGAAGCGGCTGTGACCCGTTCGAAGCACGGAGCAAGGCGCCCGGCCCTCAGCTCTTGAACGCGCTTCCCGGAGGGGGCTCTGTCAGCTCCACATTCGCCTATAGCACCAGGCCTTCTCTCGGGCGAGGAGAGCGATGCAGAGACCCTGCCGGCTTGGGCCTCAACCGCAGGGACCTGCGCGTGCCGCCAGCACCCCCGGGCCGGCAGCGGCTTCGGGGAGCCCGGGGCATCCCACGCATGGGCCTGGCAACCGAAGGAGACCGCAGGTCCCTCCATTCCGAGCCCCAGCGTGCTCCGGGGAGAACGTCCGCCCAGGGAAAGACGAGTGCGAAGAGGGAAGCTGGGAGGAGAGAGGCAGGGCGCGCTTCGGGAGGCCCGGGCGCCCAGGCTGTGGGGCCGGCTTCTCCCGGGCCGGCGCCTCGCGTCCTCCTCGGGGAAGCGGTTGGCTGACTCGCCTTGGGTGGGGACGTGGTAGGTCAGGCCCCTCGACCTCCCTGTGAGAAACCAGGCAGGGTGGAATGCCATCCCCCGTCCCCGTCCACACACACGGCGCTCCCCGGAGAAGGATGCCTCCCCGGCGCTGAGCCTGTTCACCTCGAGTGAGCACCACAGCCTCACCGCCGGGAAGCAAGCCTGACGCCGAGCGGCCTTCCGCGTGCAGGCCTCTTTGGCGAAGAGAGAGAGCTGGGCCGCGGCAGGGTGGGGCGGAAGCCTCAGCAAGGCTGCCAGCCGGGCCTCGGGTGGGGGGCCGTCCTAGAAGGGGGCCCCCGACCTCGGCCTCGGCGAAGCACACGCGAGCACGTGGGAAGCAGCTTCTGCGGGGACCGAGAGGCCGGACCCCCAGCAGAGCGAACACACACGGTCTGAGGCTGCGGGAGGCCTTCTGACAGCAGCCCCGCTTCGCTGAGCCGGGCGCCCGCCCGCAGTCGAGCCCAGCGGGGCCGGCGTTCAGCGGGCACCGTGCTGCACACCCGGCTCGCGGGGAGGTCGGGAGGGCGACGCCGGCCTGCAGGCCCACCTCTCTGGGGGCGCCCGGAGCGGGGAGGCCAGCCCGAAGCGGACGGGCGAAGGGCCGAGCCCCTGCCGTGGCATTGCTTCAGGAGGACGCATTGGCCCAGCAAGCCCCACTCCGTCCCGGGAGGAGAGAAGCGGCTGTGACCCGTTCGAAGCACGGAGCAAGGCGCCCGGCCCTCAGCTCTTGAACGCGCTTCCCGGAGGGGGCTCTGTCAGCTCCACAATCCCCTATAGCAGCAGGCCTTCTCTCGGGCGCGGAGAGCGATGCAGACACCCTGCCGGCTTGGGCCTCCACCGCAGGGACCTGCGCGTGCCGCCAGCACCCCCGGGCCGGCAGCGGCTTCGGGGAGCCCGGGGCGTCCCACGCCTGGGCCTGGCAACCGAAGGAGACCGCAGGTCCCTCCATTGCGAGCCCCAGCGTGCTCCGGGGAGAACGTCCGCCCAGGGAAAGACGAGTGCGAAGAGGGAAGCCGGGAGGAGAGAGGCAGGGCGCGCTTCGGGAGGCCCGGGCGCCCAGGCTGTGGGGCCGGCTTCTCCCGGGCCGGCGCCTGGCGTCCTCCGCGGGGAAGCGGTTGGCTGACTCGCCTTGGGTGGGGACGTGGTAGGTCAGGCCCCTCGACCTCCCTGTGAGAAACCAGGCAGGGTGGAATGCCATCCCCCGTCCCCGTCCACACACACGGCGCTCCCCGGAGAAGGATGCCTCCCCGGCGCTGAGCCTGTTCACCTCGAGTGAGCACCACAGCCTCACCGCCGGGAAGCAAGCCTGACGCCGAGCGGCCTTCCGCGTGCAGGCCTCTTTGGCGAAGAGAGAGAGCTGGGCCGCGGAAGGGTGGGGCGGAAGCCTCAGCAAGGCTGCCAGCCGGGCCTCGGGTGGGGGGCCGTCCTAGAAGGGGGCCCCCGACCTCGGCCTCGGCGAAGCACACGCGAGCACGTGGGAAGCAGCTTCTGCGGGGACCGAGAGGCCGGACCCCCAGCAGAGCGAACACACACGGTCTGAGGCTGCGGGAGGCCATCTGACAGCAGCCCCGCTTCGCTGAGCCGGGCGCCCGCCCGCAGTCGAGCCCAGCGGGGCCGGCGTTCAGCGGGCACCGTGCTGCACACCCGGCTCGCGGGGAGGTCGGGAGGGCGACGCCGGCCTGCAGGCCCACCTCTCTGGGGGCGCCCGGAGCGGGGAGGCCAGCCCGAAGCGGACGGGCGAAGGGCCGAGCCCCTGCCGTGGCATTGCTTCCGGAGGACGCATTGGCCCAGCAAGCCCCACTCCGTCCCGGGAGGAGAGAAGCGGCTGTGACCCGTTCGAAGCACGGAGCAAGGCGCCCGGCCCTCAGCTCTTGAACGCGCTTCCCGGAGGGGGCTCTGTCAGCTCCACAATCCCCTATAGCAGCAGGCCTTCTCTCGGGCGCGGAGAGCGATGCAGACACCCTGCCGGCTTGGGCCTCCACCGCAGGGACCTGCACGTGCCGCCAGCACCCCCGGGCCGGCAGCGGCTTCGGGGAGCCCGGGGCGTCCCACGCCTGGGCCTGGCAACCGAAGGAGACCGCAGGTCCCTCCATTGCGAGCCCCAGCGTGCTCCGGGGAGAACGTCCGCCCAGGGAAAGACGAGTGCGAAGAGGGAAGCCGGGAGGAGAGAGGCAGGGCGCGCTTCGGGAGGCCCGGGCGCCCAGGCTGTGGGGCCGGCTTCTCCCGGGCCGGCGCCTCGCGTCCTCCGCGGGGAAGCGGTTGGCTGACTCGCCTTGGGTGGGGACGTGGTAGGTCAGGCCCCTCGACCTCCCTGTGAGAAACCAGGCAGGGTGGAATGCCATCCCCCGTCCCCGTCCACACACACGGCGCTCCCCGGAGAAGGATGCCTCCCCGGCGCTGAGCCTGTTCACCTCGAGTGAGCACCACAGCCTCACCGCCGGGAAGCAAGCCTGACGCCGAGCGGCCTTCCGCGTGCAGGCCTCTTTGGCGAAGAGAGAGAGCTGGGCCGCGGCAGGGTGGGGCGGAAGCCTCAGCAAGGCTGCCAGCCGGGCCTCGGGTGGGGGGCCGTCCTAGAAGGGGGCCTCCGACCTCGGCCTCGGCGAAGCACACGCGAGCACGTGGGAAGCAGCTTCTGCGGGGACCGAGAGGCCGGACCCCCAGCAGAGCGAACACACACGGTCTGAGGCTGCGGGAGGCCTTCTGACAGCAGCCCCGCTTCGCTGAGCCGGGCGCCCGCCCGCAGTCGAGCCCAGCGGGGCCGGCGTTCAGCGGGCACCGTGCTGCACACCCGGCTCGCGGGGAGGTCGGGAGGGCGACGCCGGCCTGCAGGCCCACCTCTCTGGGGACGCCCGGAGCGGGGAGGCCAGCCCGAAGCGGACGGGCGAAGGGCCGAGCCCCTGCCGTGGCATTGCTTCCGGAGGACGCATTGGCCCAGCAAGCCCCACTCCGTCCCGGGAGGAGAGAAGCGGCTGTGACCCGTTCGAAGCACGGAGCAAGGCGCCCGGCCCTCAGCTCTTGAACGCGCTTCCCGGAGGGGGCTCTGTCAGCTCCACAATCCCCTATAGCAGCAGGCCTTCTCTCGGGCGCTGAGAGCGATGCACCCTGCCGGCTTGGGCCTCCACCGCAGGGACCTGCGCGTGCCGCCAGCACCCCCGGGCCGGCAGCGGCTTCGGGGAGACCGGGGCGTCCCACGCCTGGGCCTGGCAACCGAAGGAGACCGCAGGTCCCTCCATTCCGAGCCCCAGCGTGCTCCGGGGAGAACGTCCGCCCAGGGAAAGACGAGTGCGAAGAGGGAAGCCGGGAGGAGAGAGGCAGGGCGCGCTTCGGGAGGCCCGGGCGCCCAGGCTGTGGGGCCGGCTTCTCCCGGGCCGGCGCCTGGCGTCCTCCGCGGGGAAGCGGTTGGCTGACTCGCCTTGGGTGGGGACGTGGTAGGTCAGGCCCCTCGACCTCCCTGTGAGAAACCAGGCAGGGTGGAATGCCATCCCCCGTCCCCGTCCACACACACGGCGCTCCCCGGAGAAGGATGCCTCCCCGGCGCTGAGCCTGTTCACCTCGAGTGAGCACCACAGCCTCACCGCCGGGAAGCAAGCCTGACGCCGAGCGGCCTTCCGCGTGCAGGCCTCTTTGGCGAAGAGAGAGAGCTGGGCCGCGGCAGGGTGGGGCGGAAGCCTCAGCAAGGCTGCCAGCCGGGCCTCGGGTGGGGGGCCGTCCTAGAAGGGGGCCTCCGACCTCGGCCTCGGCGAAGCACACGCGAGCACGTGGGAAGCAGCTTCTGCGGGGACCGAGAGGCCGGACCCCCAGCAGAGCGAACACACACGGTCTGAGGCTGCGGGAGGCCTTCTGACAGCAGCCCCGCTTCGCTGAGCCGGGCGCCCGCCCGCAGTCGAGCCCAGCGGGGCCGGCGTTCAGCGGGCACCGTGCTGCACACCCGGCTCGCGGGGAGGTCGGGAGGGCGACGCCGGCCTGCAGGCCCACCTCTCTGGGGGCGCCCGGAGCGGGGAGGCCAGCCCGAAGCGGACGGGCGAAGGGCCGAGCCCCTGCCGTGGCATTGCTTCCGGAGGACGCATTGGCCCAGCAAGCCCCACTCCGTCCCGGGAGGAGAGAAGCGGCTGTGACCCGTTCGAAGCACGGAGCAAGGCGCCCGGCCCTCAGCTCTTGAACGCGCTTCCCGGAGGGGGCTCTGTCAGCTCCACAATCCCCTATAGCAGCAGGCCTTCTCTCGGGCGCGGAGAGCGATGCAGACACCCTGCCGGCTTGGGCCTCCACCGCAGGGACCTGCGCGTGCCGCCAGCACCCCCGGGCCGGCAGCGGCTTCGGGGAGCCCGGGGCGTCCCACGCCTGGGCCTGGCAACCGAAGGAGACCGCAGGTCCCTCCATTCCGAGCCCCAGCGTGCTCCGGGGAGAACGTCCGCCCAGGGAAAGACGAGTGCGAAGAGGGAAGCCGGGAGGAGAGAGGCAGGGCGCGCTTCGGGAGGCCCGGGCGCCCAGGCTGTGGGGCCGGCTTCTCCCGGGCCGGCGCCTGGCGTCCTCCGCGGGGAAGCGGTTGGCTGACTCGCCTTGGGTGGGGACGTGGTAGGTCAGGCCCCTCGACCTCCCTGTGAGAAACCAGGCAGGGTGGAATGCCATCCCCCGTCCCCGTCCACACACACGGCGCTCCCCGGAGAAGGATGCCTCCCCGGCGCTGAGCCTGTTCACCTCGAGTGAGCACCACAGCCTCACCGCCAGGAAGCAAGCCTGACGCCGAGCGGCCTTCCGCGTGCAGGCCTCTTTGGCGAAGAGAGAGAGCTGGGCCGCGGCAGGGTGGGACGGAAGCCTCAGCAAGGCTGCCAGCCGGGCCTCGGGTGGGGGGCCGTCCTAGAAGGGGGCCCCCGACCTCGGCCTCGGCGAAGCACACGCGAGCACGTGGGAAGCAGCTTCTGCGGGGACCGAGAGGCCGGACCCCCAGCAGAGCGAACACACACGGTCTGAGGCTGCGGGAGGCCTTCTGACAGCAGCCCCGCTTCGCTGAGCCGGGCGCCCGCCCGCAGTCGAGCCCAGCGGGGCCGGCGTTCAGCGGGCACCGTGCTGCACACCCGGCTCGCGGGGAGGTCGGGAGGGCGACGCCGGCCTGCAGGCCCACCTCTCTGGGGGCGCCCGGAGCGGGGAGGCCAGCCCGAAGCGGACGGGCGAAGGGCCGAGCCCCTGCCGTGGCATTGCTTCAGGAGGACGCATTGGCCCAGCAAGCCCCACTCCGTCCCGGGAGGAGAGAAGCGGCTGTGACCCGTTCGAAGCACGGAGCAAGGCGCCCGGCCCTCAGCTCTTGAACGCGCTTCCCGGAGGGGGCTCTGTCAGCTCCACATTCGCCTATAGCAGCAGGCCTTCTCTCGGGCGAGGAGAGCGATGCAGACACCCTGCCGGCTTGGGCCTCCACCGCAGGGACCTGCGCGTGCCGCCAGCACCCCCGGGGCGGCAGCGGCTTCGGGGAGCCCGGGGCGTCCCACGCCTGGGCCTGGCAACCGAAGGAGACCGCAGGTCCCTCCATTGCGAGCCCCAGCGTGCTCCGGGGAGAACGACCGCCCAGGGAAAGACGAGTGCGAAGAGGGAAGCCGGGAGGAGAGAGGCAGTGCGCGCTTCGGGAGGCCCGGGCGCCCAGGCTGTGGGGCCGGCTTCTCCCGGGCCGGCGCCTGGCGTCCTCCGCGGGGAAGCGGTTGGCTGACTCGCCTTGGGTGGGGACGTGGTAGGTCAGGCCCCTCGACCTCCCTGTGAGAAACCAGGCAGGGTGGAATGCCATCCCCCGTCCCCGTCCACACACACGGCGCTCCCCGGAGAAGGATGCCTCCCCGGCGCTGAGCCTGTTCACCTCGAGTGAGCACCACAGCCTCACCGCCGGGAAGCAAGCCTGACGCCGAGCGGCCTTCCGCGTGCAGGCCTCTTTGGCGAAGAGAGAGAGCTGGGCCGCGGCAGGGTGGGGCGGAAGCCTCAGCAAGGCTGCCAGCCGGGCCTCGGGTGGGGGGCCGTCCTAGAAGGGGGCCCCCGACCTCGGTCTCGGCGAAGCACACGCGAGCACGTGGGAAGCAGCTTCTGCGGGGACCGAGAGGCCGGACCCCCAGCAGAGCGAACACACACGGTCTGAGGCTGCGGGAGGCCTTCTGACAGCAGCCCCGCTTCGCTGAGCCGGGCGCCCGCCCGCAGTCGAGCCCAGCGGGGCCGGCGTTCAGCGGGCACCGTACTGCACACCCGGCTCGCGGGGAGGTCGGGAGGGCGACGCCGGCCTGCAGGCCCACCTCTCTGGGGGCGCCCGGAGCAGGGAGGCCAGCCCGAAGCGGACGGGCGAAGGGCCGAGCCCCTGCCGTGGCATTGCTTCAGGAGGACGCATTGGCCCAGCAAGCCCCACTCCGTCCCGGGAGGAGAGAAGCGGCTGTGACCCGTTCGAAGCACGGAGCAAGGCGCCCGGCCCTCAGCTCTTGAACGCGCTTCCCGGAGGGGGCTCTGTCAGCTCCACATTCGCCTATAGCAGCAGGCCTTCTCTCGGGCGAGGAGAGCGATGCAGACACCCTGCCGGCTTGGGCCTCCACCGCAGGGACCTGCGCGTGCCGCCAGCACCCCCGGGCCGGCAGCAGCTTCGGGGAGCCCGGGGCGTCCCACGCCTGGGCCTGGCAACCGAAGGAGACCGCAGGTCCCTCCATTCCGAGCCCCAGCGTGCTCCGGGGAGAACGTCCGCCCAGGGAAAGACGAGTGCGAAGAGGGAAGCCGGGAGGAGAGAGGCAGGGCGCGCTTCGGGAGGCCCGGGCGCCCAGGCTGTGGGGCCGGCTTCTCCCGGGCCGGCGCCTGGCGTCCTCCGCGGGGAAGCGGTTGGCTGACTCGCCTTGGGTGGGGACGTGGTAGGTCAGGCCCCTCGACCTCCCTGTGAGAAACCAGGCAGGGTGGAATGCCATCCCCCGTCCCCGTCCACACACACGGCGCTCCCCGGAGAAGGATGCCTCCCCGGCGCTGAGCCTGTTCACCTCGAGTGAGCACCACAGCCTCACCGCCGGGAAGCAAGCCTGACGCCGAGCGGCCTTCCGCGTGCAGGCCTCTTTGGCGAAGAGAGAGAGCTGGGCCGCGGCAGGGTGGGGCGGAAGCCTCAGCAAGGCTGCCAGCCGGGCCTCGGGTGGGGGGCCGTCCTAGAAGGGGGCCCCCGACCTCGGCCTCGGCGAAGCACACGCGAGCACGTGGGAAGCAGCTTCTGCGGGGACCGAGAGGCCGGACCCCCAGCAGAGCGAACACACACGGTCTGAGGCTGCGGGAGGCCTTCTGACAGCAGCCCCGCTTCGCTGAGCCGGGCGCCCGCCCGCAGTGGAGCCCAGCGGGGCCGGCGTTCAGCGGGCACCGTGCTGCACACCCGGCTCGCGGGGAGGTCGGGAGGGCGACGCCGGCCTGCAGGCCCACCTCTCTGGGGGCGCCCGGAGCGGGGAGGCCAGCCCGAAGCGGACGGGCGAAGGGCCGAGCCCCTGCCGTGGCATTGCTTCAGGAGGACGCATTGGCCCAGCAAGCCCCACTCCGTCCCGGGAGGAGAGAAGCGGCTGTGACCCGTTCGAAGCACGGAGCAAGGCGCCCGGCCCTCAGCTCTTGAACGCGCTTCCCGGAGGGGGCTCTGTCAGCTCCACATTCCCCTATAGCAGCAGGCCTTCTCTCGGGCGCGGAGAGCGATGCAGACACCCTGCCGGCTTGGGCCTCCACCGCAGGGACCTGCGCGTGCCGCCAGAACCCCGGGCCGGCAGCGGCTTCGGGGAGCCCGGGGCGTCCCACGCCTGGGCCTGGCAACCGAAGGAGACCGCAGGTCCCTCCATTCCGAGCCCCAGCGTGCTCCGGGGAGAACGTCCGCCCAGGGAAAGACGAGTGCGAAGAGGGAAGCCGGGAGGAGAGAGGCAGGGCGCGCTTCGGGAGGCCCGGGCGCCCAGGCTGTGGGGCCGGCTTCTCCCGGGCCGGCGCCTGGCGTCCTCCGCGGGGAAGCGGTTGGCTGACTCGCCTTGGGTGGGGACGTGGTAGGTCAGGCCCCTCGACCTCCCTGTGAGAAACCAGGCAGGGTGGAATGCCATCCCCCGTCCCCGTCCACACACACGGCGCTCCCCGGAGAAGGATGCCTCCCCGGCGCTGAGCCTGTTCACCTCGAGTGAGCACCACAGCCTCACCGCCGGGAAGCAAGCCTGACGCCGAGCGGCCTTCCGCGTGCAGGCCTCTTTAGCGAAGAGAGAGAGCTGGGCCGCGGCAGGGTGGGGCGGAAGCCTCAGCAAGGCTGCCAGCCGGGCCTCGGGTGGGGGGCCGTCCTAGAAGGGGGCCCCCGACCTCGGCCTCGGCGAAGCACACGCGAGCACGTGGGAAGCAGCTTCTGCGGGGACCGAGAGGCCGGACCCCCAGCAGAGCGAACACACACGGTCTGAGGCTGCGGGAGGCCTTCTGACAGCAGCCCCGATGCGCTGAGCCGGGCGCCCGCCCGCAGTCGAGCCCAGCGGGGCCGGCGTTCAGCGGGCACCGTGCTGCACACCCGGCTCGCGGGGAGGTCGGGAGGGCGACGCCGGCCTGCAGGCCCACCTCTCTGGGGGCGCCCGGAGCGGGGAGGCCAGCCCGAAGCGGACGGGCGAAGGGCCGAGCCCCTGCCGTGGCATTGCTTCCGGAGGACGCATTGGCCCAGCAAGCCCCACTCCGTCCCGGGAGGAGAGAAGCGGCTGTGACCCGTTCGAAGCACGGAGCAAGGCGCCCGGCCCTCAGCTCTTGAACGCGCTTCCCGGAGGGGGCTCTGTCAGCTCCACATTCGCCTATAGCACCAGGCCTTCTCTCGGGCGAGGAGAGCGATGCAGAGACCCTGCCGGCTTGGGCCTCCACCGCAGGGACCTGCGCGTGCCGCCAGCACCCCCGGGCCGGCAGCGGCTTCGGGGAGCCCGGGGCATCCCACGCCTGGGCCTGGCAACCGAAGGAGACCGCAGGTCCCTCCATTCCGAGCCCCAGCGTGCTCCGGGGAGAACGACCGCCCAGGGAAAGACGAGTGCGAAGAGGGAAGCTGGGAGGAGAGAGGCAGGGCGCGCTTCGGGAGGCCCGGGCGCCCAGGCTGTGGGGCCGGCTTCTCCCGGGCCGGCGCCTCGCGTCCTCCTCGGGGAAGCGGTTGGCTGACTCGCCTTGGGTGGGGACGTGGTAGGTCAGGCCCCTCGACCTCCCTGTGAGAAACCAGGCAGGGTGGAATGCCATCCCCCGTCCCCGTCCACACACACGGCGCTCCCCGGAGAAGGATGCCTCCCCGGCGCTGAGCCTGTTCACCTCGAGTGAGCACCACAGCCTCACCGCCGGGAAGCAAGCCTGACGCCGAGCGGCCTTCCGCGTGCAGGCCTCTTTGGCGAAGAGAGAGAGCTGGGCCGCGGCAGGGTGGGGCGGAAGCCTCAGCAAGGCTGCCAGCCGGGCCTCGGGTGGGGGGCCGTCCTAGAAGGGGGCCTCCGACCTCGGCCTCGGCGAAGCACACGCGAGCACGTGGGAAGCAGCTTCTGCGGGGACCGAGAGGCCGGACCCCCAGCAGAGCGAACACACACGGTCTGAGGCTGCGGGAGGCCTTCTGACAGCATCCCCGCTTCGCTGAGCCGGGCGCCCGCCCGCAGTCGAGCCCAGCGGGGCCGGCGTTCAGCGGGCACCGTGCTGCACACCCGGCTCGCGGGGAGGTCGGGAGGGCGACGCCGGCCTGCAGGCCCACCTCTCTGGGGACGCCCGGAGCGGGGAGGCCAGCCCGAAGCGGACGGGCGAAGGGCCGAGCCCCTGCCGTGGCATTGCTTCAGGAGGACGCATTGGCCCAGCAAGCCCCACTCCGTCCCGGGAGGAGAGAAGCGGCTGTGACCCGTTCGAAGCACGGAGCAAGGCGCCCGGCCCTCAGCTCTTGAACGCGCTTCCCGGAGGGGGCTCTGTCAGCTCCACAATCCCCTATAGCAGCAGGCCTTCTCTCGGGCGCTGAGAGCGATGCACCCTGCCGGCTTGGGCCTCCACCGCAGGGACCTGCGCGTGCCGCCAGCACCCCCGGGCCGGCAGCGGCTTCGGGGAGCCCGGGGCGTCCCACGCCTGGGCCTGGCAACCGAAGGAGACCGCAGGTCCCTCCATTCCGAGCCCCAGCGTGCTCCGGGGAGAACGTCCGCCCAGGGAAAGACGAGTGCGAAGAGGGAAGCCGGGAGGAGAGAGGCAGGGCGCGCTTCGGGAGGCCCGGGCGCCCAGGCTGTGGGGCCGGCTTCTCCCGGGCCGGCGCCTGGCGTCCTCCGCGGGGAAGCGGTTGGCTGACTCGCCTTGGGTGGGGACGTGGTAGGTCAGGCCCCTCGACCTCCCTGTGAGAAACCAGGCAGGGTGGAATGCCATCCCCCGTCCCCGTCCACACACACGGCGCTCCCCGGAGAAGGATGCCTCCCCGGCGCTGAGCCTGTTCACCTCGAGTGAGCACCACAGCCTCACCGCCGGGAAGCAAGCCTGACGCCGAGCGGCCTTCCGCGTGCAGGCCTCTTTGGCGAAGAGAGAGAGCTGGGCCGCGGCAGGGTGGGGCGGAAGCCTCAGCAAGGCTGCCAGCCGGGCCTCGGGTGGGGGGCCGTCCTAGAAGGGGGCCCCCGACCTCGGCCTCGGCGAAGCACACGCGAGCACGTGGGAAGCAGCTTCTGCGGGGACCGAGAGGCCGGACCCCCAGCAGAGCGAACACACACGGTCTGAGGCTGCGGGAGGCCATCTGACAGCAGCCCCGCTTCGCTGAGCCGGGCGCCCGCCCGCAGTCGAGCCCAGCGGGGCCGGCGTTCAGCGGGCACCGTGCTGCACACCCGGCTCGCGGGGAGGTCGGGAGGGCGACGCCGGCCTGCAGGCCCACCTCTCTGGGGGCGCCCGGAGCGGGGAGGCCAGCCCGAAGCGGACGGGCGAAGGGCCGAGCCCCTGCCGTGGCATTGCTTCCGGAGGACGCATTGGCCCAGCAAGCCCCACTCCGTCCCGGGAGGAGAGAAGCGGCTGTGACCCGTTCGAAGCACGGAGCAAGGCGCCCGGCCCTCAGCTCTTGAACGCGCTTCCCGGAGGGGGCTCTGTCAGCTCCACAATCCCCTATAGCAGCAGGCCTTCTCTCGGGCGCGGAGAGCGATGCAGACACCCTGCCGGCTTGGGCCTCCACCGCAGGGACCTGCGCGTGCCGCCAGCACCCCCGGGCCGGCAGCGGCTTCGGGGAGCCCGGGGCGTCCCACGCCTGGGCCTGGCAACCGAAGGAGACCGCAGGTCCCTCCATTCCGAGCCCCAGCGTGCTCCGGGGAGAACGTCCGCCCAGGGAAAGACGAGTGCGAAGAGGGAAGCCGGGAGGAGAGAGGCAGGGCGCGCTTCGGGAGGCCCGGGCGCCCAGGCTGTGGGGCCGGCTTCTCCCGGGCCGGCGCCTGGCGTCCTCCGCGGGGAAGCGGTTGGCTGACTCGCCTTGGGTGGGGACGTGGTAGGTCAGGCCCCTCGACCTCCCTGTGAGAAACCAGGCAGGGTGGAATGCCATCCCCCGTCCCCGTCAACACACACACGGCGCTCCCCGGAGAAGGATGCCTCCCCGGCGCTGAGCCTGTTCACCTCGAGTGAGCACCACAGCCTCACCGCCGGGAAGCAAGCCTGACGCCGAGCGGCCTTCCGCGTGCAGGCCTCTTTGGCGAAGAGAGAGAGCTGGGCCGCGGCAGGGTGGGGCGGAAGCCTCAGCAAGGCTGCCAGCCGGGCCTCGGGTGGGGGGCCGTCCTAGAAGGGGGCCCCCGACCTCGGCCTCGGCGAAGCACACGCGAGCACGTGGGAAGCAGCTTCTGCGGGGACCGAGAGGCCGGACCCCCAGCAGAGCGAACACACACGGTCTGAGGCTGCGGGAGGCCTTCTGACAGCAGCCCCGCTTCGCTGAGCCGGGCGCCCGCCCGCAGTCGAGCCCAGCGGGGCCGGCGTTCAGCGGGCACCGTGCTGCACACCCGGCTCGCGGGGAGGTCGGGAGGGCGACGCCGGCCTGCAGGCCCACCTCTCTGGGGGCGCCCGGAGCGGGGAGGCCAGCCCGAAGCGGACGGGCGAAGGGCCGAGCCCCTGCCGTGGCATTGCTTCCGGAGGACGCATTGGCCCAGCAAGCCCCACTCCGTCCCGGGAGGAGAGAAGCGGCTGTGACCCGTTCGAAGCACGGAGCAAGGCGCCCGGCCCTCAGCTCTTGAACGCGCTTCCCGGAGGGGGCTCTGTCAGCTCCACATTCGCCTATAGCAGCAGGCCTTCTCTCGGGCGAGGAGAGCGATGCAGACACCCTGCCGGCTTGGGCCTCCACCGCAGGGACCTGCGCGTGCCGCCAGCACCCCCGGGCCGGCAGCGGCTTCGGGGAGCCCGGGGCGTCCCACGCCTGGGCCTGGCAACCGAAGGAGACCGCAGGTCCCTCCATTGCGAGCCCCAGCGTGCTCCGGGGAGAACGTCCGCCCAGGGAAAGACGAGTGCGAAGAGGGAAGCCGGGAGGAGAGAGGCAGTGCGCGCTTCGGGAGGCCCGGGCGCCCAGGCTGTGGGGCCGGCTTCTCCCGGGCCGGCGCCTGGCGTCCTCCGCGGGGAAGCGGTTGGCTGACTCGCTTTGGGTGGGGACGTGGTAGGTCAGGCCCCTCGACCTCCCTGTGAGAAACCAGGCAGGGTGGAATGCCATCCCCCGTCCCCGTCCACACACACGGCGCTCCCCGGAGAAGGATGCCTCCCCGGCGCTGAGCCTGTTCACCTCGAGTGAGCACCACAGCCTCACCGCCGGGAAGCAAGCCTGACGCCGAGCGGCCTTCCGCGTGCAGGCCTCTTTGGCGAAGAGAGAGAGCTGGGCCGCGGCAGGGTGGGGCGGAAGCCTCAGCAAGGCTGCCAGCCGGGCCTCGGGTGGGGGGCCGTCCTAGAAGGGGGCCCCCGACCTCGGCCTCGGCGAAGCACACGCGAGCACGTGGGAAGCAGCTTCTGCGGGGACCGAGAGGCCGGACCCCCAGCAGAGCGAACACACACGGTCTGAGGCTGCGGGAGGCCTTCTGACAGCAGCCCCGCTTCGCTGAGCCGGGCGCCCGCCCGCAGTCGAGCCCAGCGGGGCCGGCGTTCAGCGGGCACCGTGCTGCACACCCGGCTCGCGGGGAGGTCGGGAGGGCGACGCCGGCCTGCAGGCCCACCTCTCTGGGGGCGCCCGGAGCGGGGAGGCCAGCCCGAAGCGGACGGGCGAAGGGCCGAGCCCCTGCCGTGGCATTGCTTCAGGAGGACGCATTGGCCCAGCAAGCCCCACTCCGTCCCGGGAGGAGAGAAGCGGCTGTGACCCGTTCGAAGCACGGAGCAAGGCGCCCGGCCCTCAGCTCTTGAACGCGCTTCCCGGAGGGGGCTCTGTCAGCTCCACATTCGCCTATAGCAGCAGGCCTTCTCTCGGGCGAGGAGAGCGATGCAGACACCCTGCCGGCTTGGGCCTCCACCGCAGGGACCTGCGCGTGCCGCCAGCACCCCCGGGCCGGCAGCGGCTTCGGGGAGCCCGGGGCGTCCCACGCCTGGGCCTGGCAACCGAAGGAGACCGCAGGTCCCTCCATTGCGAGCCCCAGCGTGCTCCGGGGAGAACGTCCGCCCAGGGAAAGACGAGTGCGAAGAGGGAAGCCGGGAGGAGAGAGGCAGTGCGCGCTTCGGGAGGCCCGGGCGCCCAGGCTGTGGGGCCGGCTTCTCCCGGGCCGGCGCCTGGCGTCCTCCGCGGGGAAGCGGTTGGCTGACTCGCCTTGGGTGGGGACGTGGTAGGTCAGGCCCCTCGACCTCCCTGTGAGAAACCAGGCAGGGTGGAATGCCATCCCCCGTCCCCGTCCACACACACGGCGCTCCCCGGAGAAGGATGCCTCCCCGGCGCTGAGCCTGTTCACCTCGAGTGAGCACCACAGCCTCACCGCCGGGAAGCAAGCCTGACGCCGAGCGGCCTTCCGCGTGCAGGCCTCTTTGGCGAAGAGAGAGAGCTGGGCCGCGGCAGGGTGGGGCGGAAGCCTCAGCAAGGCTGCCAGCCGGGCCTCGGGTGGGGGGCCGTCCTAGAAGGGGGCCTCCGACCTCGGCCTCGGCGAAGCACACGCGAGCACGTGGGAAGCAGCTTCTGCGGGGACCGAGAGGCCGGACCCCCAGCAGAGCGAACACACACGGTCTGAGGCTGCGGGAGGGGTTCTGACAGCAGCCCCGCTTCGCTGAGCCGGGCGCCCGCCCGCAGTCGAGCCCAGCGGGGCCGGCGTTCAGCGGGCACCGTGCTGCACACCCGGCTCGCGGGGAGGTCGGGAGGGCGACGCCGGCCTGCAGGCCCACCTCTCTGGGGGCGCCCGGAGCGGGGAGGCCAGCCCGAAGCGGACGGGCGAAGGGCCGAGCCCCTGCCGTGGCATTGCTTCAGGAGGACGCATTGGCCCAGCAAGCCCCACTCCGTCCCGGGAGGAGAGAAGCGGCTGTGACCCGTTCGAAGCACGGAGCAAGGCGCCCGGCCCTCAGCTCTTGAACGCGCTTCCCGGAGGGGGCTCTGTCAGCTCCACATTCGCCTATAGCAGCAGGCCTTCTCTCGGGCGAGGAGAGCGATGCAGACACCCTGCCGGCTTGGGCCTCCACCGCAGGGACCTGCGCGTGCCGCCAGCACCCCCGGGCCGGCAGCAGCTTCGGGGAGCCCGGGGCGTCCCACGCCTGGGCCTGGCAACCGAAGGAGACCGCAGGTCCCTCCATTCCGAGCCCCAGCGTGCTCCGGGGAGAACGTCCGCCCAGGGAAAGACGAGTGCGAAGAGGGAAGCCGGGAGGAGAGAGGCAGGGCGCGCTTCGGGAGGCCCGGGCGCCCAGGCTGTGGGGCCGGCTTCTCCCGGGCCGGCGCCTGGCGTCCTCCGCGGGGAAGCGGTTGGCTGACTCGCCTTGGGTGGGGACGTGGTAGGTCAGGCCCCTCGACCTCCCTGTGAGAAACCAGGCAGGGTCGAATGCCATCCCCCGTCCCCGTCCACACACACGGCGCTCCCCGGAGAAGGATGCCTCCCCGGCGCTGAGCCTGTTCACCTCGAGTGAGCACCACAGCCTCACCGCCGGGAAGCAAGCCTGACGCCGAGCGGCCTTCCGCGTGCAGGCCTCTTTGGCGAAGAGAGAGAGCTGGGCCGCGGCAGGGTGGGGCGGAAGCCTCAGCAAGGCTGCCAGCCGGGCCTCGGGTGGGGGGCCGTCCTAGAAGGGGGCCCCCGACCTCGGCCTCGGCGAAGCACACGCGAGCACGTGGGAAGCAGCTTCTGCGGGGACCGAGAGGCCGGACCCCCAGCAGAGCGAACACACACGGTCTGAGGCTGCGGGAGGCCTTCTGACAGCAGCCCCGCTTCGCTGAGCCGGGCGCCCGCCCGCAGTCGAGCCCAGCGGGGCCGGCGTTCAGCGGGCACCGTGCTGCACACCCGGCTCGCGGGGAGGTCGGGAGGGCGACGCCGGCCTGCAGGCCCACCTCTCTGGGGGCGCCCGGAGCGGGGAGGCCAGCCCGAAGCGGACGGGCGAAGGGCCGAGCCCCTGCCGTGGCATTGCTTCAGGAGGACGCATTGGCCCAGCAAGCCCCACTCCGTCCCGGGAGGAGAGAAGCGGCTGTGACCCGTTCGAAGCACGGAGCAAGGCGCCCGGCCCTCAGCTCTTGAACGCGCTTCCCGGAGGGGGCTCTGTCAGCTCCACATTCGCCTATAGCAGCAGGCCTTCTCTCGGGCGAGGAGAGCGATGCAGACACCCTGCCGGCTTGGGCCTCCACCGCAGGGACCTGCGCGTGCCGCCAGCACCCCCGGGCCGGCAGCGGCTTCGGGGAGCCCGGGGCGTCCCACGCCTGGGCCTGGCAACCGAAGGAGACCGCAGGTCCCTCCATTGCGAGCCCCAGCGTGCTCCGGGGAGAACGTCCGCCCAGGGAAAGACGAGTGCGAAGAGGGAAGCCGGGAGGAGAGAGGCAGGGCGCGCTTCGGGAGGCCCGGGCGCCCAGGCTGTGGGGCCGGCTTCTCCCGGGCCGGCGCCTGGCGTCCTCCGCGGGGAAGCGGTTGGCTGACTCGCCTTGGGTGGGGACGTGGTAGGTCAGGCCCCTCGACCTCCCTGTGAGAAACCAGGCAGGGTGGAATGCCATCCCCCGTCCCCGTCCACACACACGGCGCTCCCCGGAGAAGGATGCCTCCCCGGCGCTGAGCCTGTTCACCTCGAGTGAGCACCACAGCCTCACCGCCGGGAAGCAAGCCTGACGCCGAGCGGCCTTCCGCGTGCAGGCCTCTTTGGCGAAGAGAGAGAGCTGGGCCGCGGCAGGGTGGGGCGGAAGCCTCAGCAAGGCTGCCAGCCGGGCCTCGGGTGGGGGGCCGTCCTAGAAGGGGGCCCCCGACCTCGGCCTCGGCGAAGCACACGCGAGCACGTGGGAAGCAGCTTCTGCGGGGACCGAGAGGCCGGACCCCCAGCAGAGCGAACACACACGGTCTGAGGCTGCGGGAGGCCTTCTGACAGCAGCCCCGCTTCGCTGAGCCGGGCGCCCGCCCGCAGTCGAGCCCAGCGGGGCCGGCGTTCAGCGGGCACCGTGCTGCACATCCGGCTCGCGGGGAGGTCGGGAGGGCGACGCCGGCCTGCAGGCCCACCTCTCTGGGGGCGCCCGGAGCGGGGAGGCCAGCCCGAAGCGGACGGGCGAAGGGCCGAGCCCCTGCCGTGGCATTGCTTCAGGAGGACGCATTGGCCCAGCAAGCCCCACTCCGTCCCGGGAGGAGAGAAGCGGCTGTGACCCGTTCGAAGCACGGAGCAAGGCGCCCGGCCCTCAGCTCTTGAACGCGCTTCCCGGAGGGGGCTCTGTCAGCTCCACATTCGCCTATAGCAGCAGGCCTTCTCTCGGGCGAGGAGAGCGATGCAGACACCCTGCCGGCTTGGGCCTCCACCGCAGGGACCTGCGCGTGCCGCCAGCACCCCCGGGCCGGCAGCGGCTTCGGGGAGCCCGGGGCGTCCCACGCCTGGGCCTGGCAACCGAAGGAGACCGCAGGTCCCTCCATTGCGAGCCCCAGCGTGCTCCGGGGAGAACGTCCGCCCAGGGAAAGACGAGTGCGAAGAGGGAAGCCGGGAGGAGAGAGGCAGGGCGCGCTTCGGGAGGCCCGGGCGCCCAGGCTGTGGGGCCGGCTTCTCCCGGGCCGGCGCCTGGCGTCCTCCGCGGGGAAGCGGTTGGCTGACTCGCCTTGGGTGGGGACGTGGTAGGTCAGGCCCCTCGACCTCCCTGTGAGAAACCAGGCAGGGTGGAATGCCATCCCCCGTCCCCGTCCACACACACGGCGCTCCCCGGAGAAGGATGCCTCCCCGGCGCTGAGCCTGTTCACCTCGAGTGAGCACCACAGCCTCACCGCCGGGAAGCAAGCCTGACGCCGAGCGGCCTTCCGCGTGCAGGCCTCTTTGGCGAAGAGAGAGAGCTGGGCCGCGGCAGGGTGGGGCGGAAGCCTCAGCAAGGCTGCCAGCCGGGCCTCGGGTGGGGGGCCGTCCTAGAAGGGGGCCCCCGACCTCGGCCTCGGCGAAGCACACGCGAGCACGTGGGAAGCAGCTTCTGCGGGGACCGAGAGGCCGGACCCCCAGCAGAGCGAACACACACGGTCTGAGGCTGCGGGAGGCCTTCTGACAGCAGCCCCGCTTCGCTGAGCCGGGCGCCCGCCCGCAGTCGAGCCCAGCGGGGCCGGCGTTCAGCGGGCACCGTGCTGCACACCCGGCTCGCGGGGAGGTCGGGAGGGCGACGCCGGCCTGCAGGCCCACCTCTCTGGGGGCGCCCGGAGCGGGGAGGCCAGCCCGAAGCGGACGGGCGAAGGGCCGAGCCCCTGCCGTGGCATTGCTTCAGGAGGACGCATTGGCCCAGCAAGCCCCACTCCGTCCCGGGAGGAGAGAAGCGGCTGTGACCCGTTCGAAGCACGGAGCAAGGCGCCCGGCCCTCAGCTCTTGAACGCGCTTCCCGGAGGGGGCTCTGTCAGCTCCACATTCGCCTATAGCAGCAGGCCTTCTCTCGGGCGAGGAGAGCGATGCAGACACCCTGCCGGCTTGGGCCTCCACCGCAGGGACCTGCGCGTGCCGCCAGCACCCCCGGGCCGGCAGCGGCTTCGGGGAGCCCGGGGCGTCCCACGCCTGGGCCTGGCAACCGAAGGAGACCGCAGGTCCCTCCATTGCGAGCCCCAGCGTGCTCCGGGGAGAACGTCCGCCCAGGGAAAGACGAGTGCGAAGAGGGAAGCCGGGAGGAGAGAGGCAGGGCGCGCTTCGGGAGGCCCGGGCGCCCAGGCTGTGGGGCCGGCTTCTCCCGGGCCGGCGCCTGGCGTCCTCCGCGGGGAAGCGGTTGGCTGACTCGCCTTGGGTGGGGACGTGGTAGGTCAGGCCCCTCGACCTCCCTGTGAGAAACCAGGCAGGGTGGAATGCCATCCCCCGTCCCCGTCCACACACACGGCGCTCCCCGGAGAAGGATGCCTCCCCGGCGCTGAGCCTGTTCACCTCGAGTGAGCACCACAGCCTCACCGCCGGGAAGCAAGCCTGACGCCGAGCGGCCTTCCGCGTGCAGGCCTCTTTGGCGAAGAGAGAGAGCTGGGCCGCGGCAGGGTGGGGCGGAAGCCTCAGCAAGGCTGCCAGCCGGGCCTCGGGTGGGGGGCCGTCCTAGAAGGGGGCCTCCGACCTCGGCCTCGGCGAAGCACACGCGAGCACGTGGGAAGCAGCTTCTGCGGGGACCGAGAGGCCGGACCCCCAGCAGAGCGAACACACACGGTCTGAGGCTGCGGGAGGCCTTCTGACAGCAGCCCCGCTTCGCTGAGCCGGGCGCCCGCCCGCAGTCGAGCCCAGCGGGGCCGGCGTTCAGCGGGCACCGTGCTGCACACCCGGCTCGCGGGGAGGTCGGGAGGGCGACGCCGGCCTGCAGGCCCACCTCTCTGGGGGCGCCCGGAGCGGGGAGGCCAGCCCGAAGCGGACGGGCGAAGGGCCGAGCCCCTGCCGTGGCATTGCTTCAGGAGGACGCATTGGCCCAGCAAGCCCCACTCCGTCCCGGGAGGAGAGAAGCGGCTGTGACCCGTTCGAAGCACGGAGCAAGGCGCCCGGCCCTCAGCTCTTGAACGCGCTTCCCGGAGGGGGCTCTGTCAGCTCCACATTCGCCTATAGCAGCAGGCCTTCTCTCGGGCGAGGAGAGCGATGCAGACACCCTGCCGGCTTGGGCCTCCACCGCAGGGACCTGCGCGTGCCGCCAGCACCCCCGGGCCGGCAGCGGCTTCGGGGAGCCCGGGGCGTCCCACGCCTGGGCCTGGCAACCGAAGGAGACCGCAGGTCCCTCCATTGCGAGCCCCAGCGTGCTCCGGGGAGAACGTCCGCCCAGGGAAAGACGAGTGCGAAGAGGGAAGCCGGGAGGAGAGAGGCAGGGCGCGCTTCGGGAGGCCCGGGCGCCCAGGCTGTGGGGCCGGCTTCTCCCGGGCCGGCGCCTGGCGTCCTCCGCGGGGAAGCGGTTGGCTGACTCGCCTTGGGTGGGGACGTGGTAGGTCAGGCCCCTCGACCTCCCTGTGAGAAACCAGGCAGGGTGGAATGCCATCCCCCGTCCCCGTCCACACACACGGCGCTCCCCGGAGAAGGATGCCTCCCCGGCGCTGAGCCTGTTCACCTCGAGTGAGCACCACAGCCTCACCGCCGGGAAGCAAGCCTGACGCCGAGCGGCCTTCCGCGTGCAGGCCTCTTTGGCGAAGAGAGAGAGCTGGGCCGCGGCAGGGTGGGGCGGAAGCCTCAGCAAGGCTGCCAGCCGGGCCTCGGGTGGGGGGCCGTCCTAGAAGGGGGCCCCCGACCTCGGCCTCGGCGAAGCACACGCGAGCACGTGGGAAGCAGCTTCTGCGGGGACCGAGAGGCCGGACCCCCAGCAGAGCGAACACACACGGTCTGAGGCTGCGGGAGGCCTTCTGACAGCATCCCCGCTTCGCTGAGCCGGGCGCCCGCCCGCAGTCGAGCCCAGCGGGGCCGGCGTTCAGCGGGCACCGTGCTGCACACCCGGCTCGCGGGGAGGTCGGGAGGGCGACGCCGGCCTGCAGGCCCACCTCTCTGGGGACGCCCGGAGCGGGGAGGCCAGCCCGAAGCGGACGGGCGAAGGGCCGAGCCCCTGCCGTGGCATTGCTTCAGGAGGACGCATTGGCCCAGCAAGCCCCACTCCGTCCCGGGAGGAGAGAAGCGGCTGTGACCCGTTCGAAGCACGGAGCAAGGCGCCCGGCCCTCAGCTCTTGAACGCGCTTCCCGGAGGGGGCTCTGTCAGCTCCACAATCCCCTATAGCAGCAGGCCTTCTCTCGGGCGCTGAGAGCGATGCACCCTGCCGGCTTGGGCCTCCACCGCAGGGACCTGCGCGTGCCGCCAGCACCCCCGGGCCGGCAGCGGCTTCGGGGAGCCCGGGGCGTCCCACGCCTGGGCCTGGCAACCGAAGGAGACCGCAGGTCCCTCCATTGCGAGCCCCAGCGTGCTCCGGGGAGAACGTCCGCCCAGGGAAAGACGAGTGCGAAGAGGGAAGCCGGGAGGAGAGAGGCAGGGCGCGCTTCGGGAGGCCCGGGCGCCCAGGCTGTGGGGCCGGCTTCTCCCGGGCCGGCGCCTGGCGTCCTCCGCGGGGAAGCGGTTGGCTGACTCGCCTTGGGTGGGGACGTGGTAGGTCAGGCCCCTCGACCTCCCTGTGAGAAACCAGGCAGGGTGGAATGCCATCCCCCGTCCCCGTCCACACACACGGCGCTCCCCGGAGAAGGATGCCTCCCCGGCGCTGAGCCTGTTCACCTCGAGTGAGCACCACAGCCTCACCGCCGGGAAGCAAGCCTGACGCCGAGCGGCCTTCCGCGTGCAGGCCTCTTTGGCGAAGAGAGAGAGCTGGGCCGCGGCAGGGTGGGGCGGAAGCCTCAGCAAGGCTGCCAGCCGGGCCTCGGGTGGGGGGCCGTCCTAGAAGGGGGCCCCCGACCTCGGCCTCGGCGAAGCACACGCGAGCACGTGGGAAGCAGCTTCTGCGGGGACCGAGAGGCCGGACCCCCAGCAGAGCGAACACACACGGTCTGAGGCTGCGGGAGGCCTTCTGACAGCAGCCCCGCTTCGCTGAGCCGGGCGCCCGCCCGCAGTCGAGCCCAGCGGGGCCGGCGTTCAGCGGGCACCGTGCTGCACACCCGGCTCGCGGGGAGGTCGGGAGGGCGACGCCGGCCTGCAGGCCCACCTCTCTGGGGGCGCCCGGAGCGGGGAGGCCAGCCCGAAGCGGACGGGCGAAGGGCCGAGCCCCTGCCGTGGCATTGCTTCAGGAGGACGCATTGGCCCAGCAAGCCCCACTCCGTCCCGGGAGGAGAGAAGCGGCTGTGACCCGTTCGAAGCACGGAGCAAGGCGCCCGGCCCTCAGCTCTTGAACGCGCTTCCCGGAGGGGGCTCTGTCAGCTCCACATTCGCCTATAGCAGCAGGCCTTCTCTCGGGCGAGGAGAGCGATGCAGACACCCTGCCGGCTTGGGCCTCCACCGCAGGGACCTGCGCGTGCCGCCAGCACCCCCGGGCCGGCAACGGCTTCGGGGAGCCCGGGGCGTCCCACGCCTGGGCCTGGCAACCGAAGGAGACCGCAGGTCCCTCCATTGCGAGCCCCAGCGTGCTCCGGGGAGAACGTCCGCCCAGGGAAAGACGAGTGCGAAGAGGGAAGCCGGGAGGAGAGAGGCAGGGCGCGCTTCGGGAGGCCCGGGCGCCCAGGCTGTGGGGCCGGCTTCTCCCGGGCCGGCGCCTGGCGTCCTCCGCGGGGAAGCGGTTGGCTGACTCGCCTTGGGTGGGGACGTGGTAGGTCAGGCCCCTCGACCTCCCTGTGAGAAACCAGGCAGGGTGGAATGCCATCCCCCGTCCCCGTCCACACACACGGCGCTCCCCGGAGAAGGATGCCTCCCCGGCGCTGAGCCTGTTCACCTCGAGTGAGCACCACAGCCTCACCGCCGGGAAGCAAGCCTGACGCCGAGCGGCCTTCCGCGTGCAGGCCTCTTTGGCGAAGAGAGAGAGCTGGGCCGCGGCAGGGTGGGGCGGAAGCCTCAGCAAGGCTGCCAGCCGGGCCTCGGGTGGGGGGCCGTCCTAGAAGGGGGCCCCCGACCTCGGCCTCGGCGAAGCACACGCGAGCACGTGGGAAGCAGCTTCTGCGGGGACCGAGAGGCCGGACCCCCAGCAGAGCGAACACACACGGTCTGAGGCTGCGGGAGGCCTTCTGACAGCAGCCCCGATGCGCTGAGCCGGGCGCCCGCCCGCAGTCGAGCCCAGCGGGGCCGGCGTTCAGCGGGCACCGTGCTGCACACCCGGCTCGCGGGGAGGTCGGGAGGGCGACGCCGGCCTGCAGGCCCACCTCTCTGGGGGCGCCCGGAGCGGGGAGGCCAGCCCGAAGCGGACGGGCGAAGGGCCGAGCCCCTGCCGTGGCATTGCTTCCGGAGGACGCATTGGCCCAGCAAGCCCCACTCCGTCCCGGGAGGAGAGAAGCGGCTGTGACCCGTTCGAAGCACGGAGCAAGGCGCCCGGCCCTCAGCTCTTGAACGCGCTTCCCGGAGGGGGCTCTGTCAGCTCCACATTCGCCTATAGCACCAGGCCTTCTCTCGGGCGAGGAGAGCGATGCAGAGACCCTGCCGGCTTGGGCCTCAACCGCAGGGACCTGCGCGTGCCGCCAGCACCCCCGGGCCGGCAGCGGCTTCGGGGAGCCCGGGGCATCCCACGCATGGGCCTGGCAACCGAAGGAGACCGCAGGTCCCTCCATTCCGAGCCCCAGCGTGCTCCGGGGAGAACGTCCGCCCAGGGAAAGACGAGTGCGAAGAGGGAAGCTGGGAGGAGAGAGGCAGGGCGCGCTTCGGGAGGCCCGGGCGCCCAGGCTGTGGGGCCGGCTTCTCCCGGGCCGGCGCCTCGCGTCCTCCTCGGGGAAGCGGTTGGCTGACTCGCCTTGGGTGGGGACGTGGTAGGTCAGGCCCCTCGACCTCCCTGTGAGAAACCAGGCAGGGTGGAATGCCATCCCCCGTCCCCGTCCACACACACGGCGCTCCCCGGAGAAGGATGCCTCCCCGGCGCTGAGCCTGTTCACCTCGAGTGAGCACCACAGCCTCACCGCCGGGAAGCAAGCCTGACGCCGAGCGGCCTTCCGCGTGCAGGCCTCTTTGGCGAAGAGAGAGAGCTGGGCCGCGGCAGGGTGGGGCGGAAGCCTCAGCAAGGCTGCCAGCCGGGCCTCGGGTGGGGGGCCGTCCTAGAAGGGGGCCCCCGACCTCGGCCTCGGCGAAGCACACGCGAGCACGTGGGAAGCAGCTTCTGCGGGGACCGAGAGGCCGGACCCCCAGCAGAGCGAACACACACGGTCTGAGGCTGCGGGAGGCCTTCTGACAGCAGCCCCGCTTCGCTGAGCCGGGCGCCCGCCCGCAGTCGAGCCCAGCGGGGCCGGCGTTCAGCGGGCACCGTGCTGCACACCCGGCTCGCGGGGAGGTCGGGAGGGCGACGCCGGCCTGCAGGCCCACCTCTCTGGGGGCGCCCGGAGCGGGGAGGCCAGCCCGAAGCGGACGGGCGAAGGGCCGAGCCCCTGCCGTGGCATTGCTTCAGGAGGACGCATTGGCCCAGCAAGCCCCACTCCGTCCCGGGAGGAGAGAAGCGGCTGTGACCCGTTCGAAGCACGGAGCAAGGCGCCCGGCCCTCAGCTCTTGAACGCGCTTCCCGGAGGGGGCTCTGTCAGCTCCACAATCCCCTATAGCAGCAGGCCTTCTCTCGGGCGCGGAGAGCGATGCAGACACCCTGCCGGCTTGGGCCTCCACCGCAGGGACCTGCGCGTGCCGCCAGCACCCCCGGGCCGGCAGCGGCTTCGGGGAGCCCGGGGCGTCCCACGCCTGGGCCTGGCAACCGAAGGAGACCGCAGGTCCCTCCATTGCGAGCCCCAGCGTGCTCCGGGGAGAACGTCCGCCCAGGGAAAGACGAGTGCGAAGAGGGAAGCCGGGAGGAGAGAGGCAGGGCGCGCTTCGGGAGGCCCGGGCGCCCAGGCTGTGGGGCCGGCTTCTCCCGGGCCGGCGCCTGGCGTCCTCCGCGGGGAAGCGGTTGGCTGACTCGCCTTGGGTGGGGACGTGGTAGGTCAGGCCCCTCGACCTCCCTGTGAGAAACCAGGCAGGGTGGAATGCCATCCCCCGTCCCCGTCCACACACACGGCGCTCCCCGGAGAAGGATGCCTCCCCGGCGCTGAGCCTGTTCACCTCGAGTGAGCACCACAGCCTCACCGCCGGGAAGCAAGCCTGACGCCGAGCGGCCTTCCGCGTGCAGGCCTCTTTGGCGAAGAGAGAGAGCTGGGCCGCGGAAGGGTGGGGCGGAAGCCTCAGCAAGGCTGCCAGCCGGGCCTCGGGTGGGGGGCCGTCCTAGAAGGGGGCCCCCGACCTCGGCCTCGGCGAAGCACACGCGAGCACGTGGGAAGCAGCTTCTGCGGGGACCGAGAGGCCGGACCCCCAGCAGAGCGAACACACACGGTCTGAGGCTGCGGGAGGCCATCTGACAGCAGCCCCGCTTCGCTGAGCCGGGCGCCCGCCCGCAGTCGAGCCCAGCGGGGCCGGCGTTCAGCGGGCACCGTGCTGCACACCCGGCTCGCGGGGAGGTCGGGAGGGCGACGCCGGCCTGCAGGCCCACCTCTCTGGGGGCGCCCGGAGCGGGGAGGCCAGCCCGAAGCGGACGGGCGAAGGGCCGAGCCCCTGCCGTGGCATTGCTTCCGGAGGACGCATTGGCCCAGCAAGCCCCACTCCGTCCCGGGAGGAGAGAAGCGGCTGTGACCCGTTCGAAGCACGGAGCAAGGCGCCCGGCCCTCAGCTCTTGAACGCGCTTCCCGGAGGGGGCTCTGTCAGCTCCACAATCCCCTATAGCAGCAGGCCTTCTCTCGGGCGCGGAGAGCGATGCAGACACCCTGCCGGCTTGGGCCTCCACCGCAGGGACCTGCACGTGCCGCCAGCACCCCCGGGCCGGCAGCGGCTTCGGGGAGCCCGGGGCGTCCCACGCCTGGGCCTGGCAACCGAAGGAGACCGCAGGTCCCTCCATTGCGAGCCCCAGCGTGCTCCGGGGAGAACGTCCGCCCAGGGAAAGACGAGTGCGAAGAGGGAAGCCGGGAGGAGAGAGGCAGGGCGCGCTTCGGGAGGCCCGGGCGCCCAGGCTGTGGGGCCGGCTTCTCCCGGGCCGGCGCCTCGCGTCCTCCGCGGGGAAGCGGTTGGCTGACTCGCCTTGGGTGGGGACGTGGTAGGTCAGGCCCCTCGACCTCCCTGTGAGAAACCAGGCAGGGTGGAATGCCATCCCCCGTCCCCGTCCACACACACGGCGCTCCCCGGAGAAGGATGCCTCCCCGGCGCTGAGCCTGTTCACCTCGAGTGAGCACCACAGCCTCACCGCCGGGAAGCAAGCCTGACGCCGAGCGGCCTTCCGCGTGCAGGCCTCTTTGGCGAAGAGAGAGAGCTGGGCCGCGGCAGGGTGGGGCGGAAGCCTCAGCAAGGCTGCCAGCCGGGCCTCGGGTGGGGGGCCGTCCTAGAAGGGGGCCTCCGACCTCGGCCTCGGCGAAGCACACGCGAGCACGTGGGAAGCAGCTTCTGCGGGGACCGAGAGGCCGGACCCCCAGCAGAGCGAACACACACGGTCTGAGGCTGCGGGAGGCCTTCTGACAGCAGCCCCGCTTCGCTGAGCCGGGCGCCCGCCCGCAGTCGAGCCCAGCGGGGCCGGCGTTCAGCGGGCACCGTGCTGCACACCCGGCTCGCGGGGAGGTCGGGAGGGCGACGCCGGCCTGCAGGCCCACCTCTCTGGGGACGCCCGGAGCGGGGAGGCCAGCCCGAAGCGGACGGGCGAAGGGCCGAGCCCCTGCCGTGGCATTGCTTCCGGAGGACGCATTGGCCCAGCAAGCCCCACTCCGTCCCGGGAGGAGAGAAGCGGCTGTGACCCGTTCGAAGCACGGAGCAAGGCGCCCGGCCCTCAGCTCTTGAACGCGCTTCCCGGAGGGGGCTCTGTCAGCTCCACAATCCCCTATAGCAGCAGGCCTTCTCTCGGGCGCTGAGAGCGATGCACCCTGCCGGCTTGGGCCTCCACCGCAGGGACCTGCGCGTGCCGCCAGCACCCCCGGGCCGGCAGCGGCTTCGGGGAGACCGGGGCGTCCCACGCCTGGGCCTGGCAACCGAAGGAGACCGCAGGTCCCTCCATTCCGAGCCCCAGCGTGCTCCGGGGAGAACGTCCGCCCAGGGAAAGACGAGTGCGAAGAGGGAAGCCGGGAGGAGAGAGGCAGGGCGCGCTTCGGGAGGCCCGGGCGCCCAGGCTGTGGGGCCGGCTTCTCCCGGGCCGGCGCCTGGCGTCCTCCGCGGGGAAGCGGTTGGCTGACTCGCCTTGGGTGGGGACGTGGTAGGTCAGGCCCCTCGACCTCCCTGTGAGAAACCAGGCAGGGTGGAATGCCATCCCCCGTCCCCGTCCACACACACGGCGCTCCCCGGAGAAGGATGCCTCCCCGGCGCTGAGCCTGTTCACCTCGAGTGAGCACCACAGCCTCACCGCCGGGAAGCAAGCCTGACGCCGAGCGGCCTTCCGCGTGCAGGCCTCTTTGGCGAAGAGAGAGAGCTGGGCCGCGGCAGGGTGGGGCGGAAGCCTCAGCAAGGCTGCCAGCCGGGCCTCGGGTGGGGGGCCGTCCTAGAAGGGGGCCTCCGACCTCGGCCTCGGCGAAGCACACGCGAGCACGTGGGAAGCAGCTTCTGCGGGGACCGAGAGGCCGGACCCCCAGCAGAGCGAACACACACGGTCTGAGGCTGCGGGAGGCCTTCTGACAGCAGCCCCGCTTCGCTGAGCCGGGCGCCCGCCCGCAGTCGAGCCCAGCGGGGCCGGCGTTCAGCGGGCACCGTGCTGCACACCCGGCTCGCGGGGAGGTCGGGAGGGCGACGCCGGCCTGCAGGCCCACCTCTCTGGGGGCGCCCGGAGCGGGGAGGCCAGCCCGAAGCGGACGGGCGAAGGGCCGAGCCCCTGCCGTGGCATTGCTTCCGGAGGACGCATTGGCCCAGCAAGCCCCACTCCGTCCCGGGAGGAGAGAAGCGGCTGTGACCCGTTCGAAGCACGGAGCAAGGCGCCCGGCCCTCAGCTCTTGAACGCGCTTCCCGGAGGGGGCTCTGTCAGCTCCACAATCCCCTATAGCAGCAGGCCTTCTCTCGGGCGCGGAGAGCGATGCAGACACCCTGCCGGCTTGGGCCTCCACCGCAGGGACCTGCGCGTGCCGCCAGCACCCCCGGGCCGGCAGCGGCTTCGGGGAGCCCGGGGCGTCCCACGCCTGGGCCTGGCAACCGAAGGAGACCGCAGGTCCCTCCATTCCGAGCCCCAGCGTGCTCCGGGGAGAACGTCCGCCCAGGGAAAGACGAGTGCGAAGAGGGAAGCCGGGAGGAGAGAGGCAGGGCGCGCTTCGGGAGGCCCGGGCGCCCAGGCTGTGGGGCCGGCTTCTCCCGGGCCGGCGCCTGGCGTCCTCCGCGGGGAAGCGGTTGGCTGACTCGCCTTGGGTGGGGACGTGGTAGGTCAGGCCCCTCGACCTCCCTGTGAGAAACCAGGCAGGGTGGAATGCCATCCCCCGTCCCCGTCCACACACACGGCGCTCCCCGGAGAAGGATGCCTCCCCGGCGCTGAGCCTGTTCACCTCGAGTGAGCACCACAGCCTCACCGCCAGGAAGCAAGCCTGACGCCGAGCGGCCTTCCGCGTGCAGGCCTCTTTGGCGAAGAGAGAGAGCTGGGCCGCGGCAGGGTGGGACGGAAGCCTCAGCAAGGCTGCCAGCCGGGCCTCGGGTGGGGGGCCGTCCTAGAAGGGGGCCCCCGACCTCGGCCTCGGCGAAGCACACGCGAGCACGTGGGAAGCAGCTTCTGCGGGGACCGAGAGGCCGGACCCCCAGCAGAGCGAACACACACGGTCTGAGGCTGCGGGAGGCCTTCTGACAGCAGCCCCGCTTCGCTGAGCCGGGCGCCCGCCCGCAGTCGAGCCCAGCGGGGCCGGCGTTCAGCGGGCACCGTGCTGCACACCCGGCTCGCGGGGAGGTCGGGAGGGCGACGCCGGCCTGCAGGCCCACCTCTCTGGGGGCGCCCGGAGCGGGGAGGCCAGCCCGAAGCGGACGGGCGAAGGGCCGAGCCCCTGCCGTGGCATTGCTTCAGGAGGACGCATTGGCCCAGCAAGCCCCACTCCGTCCCGGGAGGAGAGAAGCGGCTGTGACCCGTTCGAAGCACGGAGCAAGGCGCCCGGCCCTCAGCTCTTGAACGCGCTTCCCGGAGGGGGCTCTGTCAGCTCCACATTCGCCTATAGCAGCAGGCCTTCTCTCGGGCGAGGAGAGCGATGCAGACACCCTGCCGGCTTGGGCCTCCACCGCAGGGACCTGCGCGTGCCGCCAGCACCCCCGGGGCGGCAGCGGCTTCGGGGAGCCCGGGGCGTCCCACGCCTGGGCCTGGCAACCGAAGGAGACCGCAGGTCCCTCCATTGCGAGCCCCAGCGTGCTCCGGGGAGAACGACCGCCCAGGGAAAGACGAGTGCGAAGAGGGAAGCCGGGAGGAGAGAGGCAGTGCGCGCTTCGGGAGGCCCGGGCGCCCAGGCTGTGGGGCCGGCTTCTCCCGGGCCGGCGCCTGGCGTCCTCCGCGGGGAAGCGGTTGGCTGACTCGCCTTGGGTGGGGACGTGGTAGGTCAGGCCCCTCGACCTCCCTGTGAGAAACCAGGCAGGGTGGAATGCCATCCCCCGTCCCCGTCCACACACACGGCGCTCCCCGGAGAAGGATGCCTCCCCGGCGCTGAGCCTGTTCACCTCGAGTGAGCACCACAGCCTCACCGCCGGGAAGCAAGCCTGACGCCGAGCGGCCTTCCGCGTGCAGGCCTCTTTGGCGAAGAGAGAGAGCTGGGCCGCGGCAGGGTGGGGCGGAAGCCTCAGCAAGGCTGCCAGCCGGGCCTCGGGTGGGGGGCCGTCCTAGAAGGGGGCCCCCGACCTCGGTCTCGGCGAAGCACACGCGAGCACGTGGGAAGCAGCTTCTGCGGGGACCGAGAGGCCGGACCCCCAGCAGAGCGAACACACACGGTCTGAGGCTGCGGGAGGCCTTCTGACAGCAGCCCCGCTTCGCTGAGCCGGGCGCCCGCCCGCAGTCGAGCCCAGCGGGGCCGGCGTTCAGCGGGCACCGTGCTGCACACCCGGCTCGCGGGGAGGTCGGGAGGGCGACGCCGGCCTGCAGGCCCACCTCTCTGGGGGCGCCCGGAGCAGGGAGGCCAGCCCGAAGCGGACGGGCGAAGGGCCGAGCCCCTGCCGTGGCATTGCTTCAGGAGGACGCATTGGCCCAGCAAGCCCCACTCCGTCCCGGGAGGAGAGAAGCGGCTGTGACCCGTTCGAAGCACGGAGCAAGGCGCCCGGCCCTCAGCTCTTGAACGCGCTTCCCGGAGGGGGCTCTGTCAGCTCCACATTCGCCTATAGCAGCAGGCCTTCTCTCGGGCGAGGAGAGCGATGCAGACACCCTGCCGGCTTGGGCCTCCACCGCAGGGACCTGCGCGTGCCGCCAGCACCCCCGGGCCGGCAGCAGCTTCGGGGAGCCCGGGGCGTCCCACGCCTGGGCCTGGCAACCGAAGGAGACCGCAGGTCCCTCCATTCCGAGCCCCAGCGTGCTCCGGGGAGAACGTCCGCCCAGGGAAAGACGAGTGCGAAGAGGGAAGCCGGGAGGAGAGAGGCAGGGCGCGCTTCGGGAGGCCCGGGCGCCCAGGCTGTGGGGCCGGCTTCTCCCGGGCCGGCGCCTGGCGTCCTCCGCGGGGAAGCGGTTGGCTGACTCGCCTTGGGTGGGGACGTGGTAGGTCAGGCCCCTCGACCTCCCTGTGAGAAACCAGGCAGGGTGGAATGCCATCCCCCGTCCCCGTCCACACACACGGCGCTCCCCGGAGAAGGATGCCTCCCCGGCGCTGAGCCTGTTCACCTCGAGTGAGCACCACAGCCTCACCGCCGGGAAGCAAGCCTGACGCCGAGCGGCCTTCCGCGTGCAGGCCTCTTTGGCGAAGAGAGAGAGCTGGGCCGCGGCAGGGTGGGGCGGAAGCCTCAGCAAGGCTGCCAGCCGGGCCTCGGGTGGGGGGCCGTCCTAGAAGGGGGCCCCCGACCTCGGCCTCGGCGAAGCACACGCGAGCACGTGGGAAGCAGCTTCTGCGGGGACCGAGAGGCCGGACCCCCAGCAGAGCGAACACACACGGTCTGAGGCTGCGGGAGGCCTTCTGACAGCAGCCCCGCTTCGCTGAGCCGGGCGCCCGCCCGCAGTGGAGCCCAGCGGGGCCGGCGTTCAGCGGGCACCGTGCTGCACACCCGGCTCGCGGGGAGGTCGGGAGGGCGACGCCGGCCTGCAGGCCCACCTCTCTGGGGGCGCCCGGAGCGGGGAGGCCAGCCCGAAGCGGACGGGCGAAGGGCCGAGCCCCTGCCGTGGCATTGCTTCAGGAGGACGCATTGGCCCAGCAAGCCCCACTCCGTCCCGGGAGGAGAGAAGCGGCTGTGACCCGTTCGAAGCACGGAGCAAGGCGCCCGGCCCTCAGCTCTTGAACGCGCTTCCCGGAGGGGGCTCTGTCAGCTCCACATTCCCCTATAGCAGCAGGCCTTCTCTCGGGCGCGGAGAGCGATGCAGACACCCTGCCGGCTTGGGCCTCCACCGCAGGGACCTGCGCGTGCCGCCAGAACCCCGGGCCGGCAGCGGCTTCGGGGAGCCCGGGGCGTCCCACGCCTGGGCCTGGCAACCGAAGGAGACCGCAGGTCCCTCCATTCCGAGCCCCAGCGTGCTCCGGGGAGAACGTCCGCCCAGGGAAAGACGAGTGCGAAGAGGGAAGCCGGGAGGAGAGAGGCAGGGCGCGCTTCGGGAGGCCCGGGCGCCCAGGCTGTGGGGCCGGCTTCTCCCGGGCCGGCGCCTGGCGTCCTCCGCGGGGAAGCGGTTGGCTGACTCGCCTTGGGTGGGGACGTGGTAGGTCAGGCCCCTCGACCTCCCTGTGAGAAACCAGGCAGGGTGGAATGCCATCCCCCGTCCCCGTCCACACACACGGCGCTCCCCGGAGAAGGATGCCTCCCCGGCGCTGAGCCTGTTCACCTCGAGTGAGCACCACAGCCTCACCGCCGGGAAGCAAGCCTGACGCCGAGCGGCCTTCCGCGTGCAGGCCTCTTTAGCGAAGAGAGAGAGCTGGGCCGCGGCAGGGTGGGGCGGAAGCCTCAGCAAGGCTGCCAGCCGGGCCTCGGGTGGGGGGCCGTCCTAGAAGGGGGCCCCCGACCTCGGCCTCGGCGAAGCACACGCGAGCACGTGGGAAGCAGCTTCTGCGGGGACCGAGAGGCCGGACCCCCAGCAGAGCGAACACACACGGTCTGAGGCTGCGGGAGGCCTTCTGACAGCAGCCCCGATGCGCTGAGCCGGGCGCCCGCCCGCAGTCGAGCCCAGCGGGGCCGGCGTTCAGCGGGCACCGTGCTGCACACCCGGCTCGCGGGGAGGTCGGGAGGGCGACGCCGGCCTGCAGGCCCACCTCTCTGGGGGCGCCCGGAGCGGGGAGGCCAGCCCGAAGCGGACGGGCGAAGGGCCGAGCCCCTGCCGTGGCATTGCTTCCGGAGGACGCATTGGCCCAGCAAGCCCCACTCCGTCCCGGGAGGAGAGAAGCGGCTGTGACCCGTTCGAAGCACGGAGCAAGGCGCCCGGCCCTCAGCTCTTGAACGCGCTTCCCGGAGGGGGCTCTGTCAGCTCCACATTCGCCTATAGCACCAGGCCTTCTCTCGGGCGAGGAGAGCGATGCAGAGACCCTGCCGGCTTGGGCCTCCACCGCAGGGACCTGCGCGTGCCGCCAGCACCCCCGGGCCGGCAGCGGCTTCGGGGAGCCCGGGGCATCCCACGCCTGGGCCTGGCAACCGAAGGAGACCGCAGGTCCCTCCATTCCGAGCCCCAGCGTGCTCCGGGGAGAACGTCCGCCCAGGGAAAGACGAGTGCGAAGAGGGAAGCTGGGAGGAGAGAGGCAGGGCGCGCTTCGGGAGGCCCGGGCGCCCAGGCTGTGGGGCCGGCTTCTCCCGGGCCGGCGCCTCGCGTCCTCCTCGGGGAAGCGGTTGGCTGACTCGCCTTGGGTGGGGACGTGGTAGGTCAGGCCCCTCGACCTCCCTGTGAGAAACCAGGCAGGGTGGAATGCCATCCCCCGTCCCCGTCCACACACACGGCGCTCCCCGGAGAAGGATGCCTCCCCGGCGCTGAGCCTGTTCACCTCGAGTGAGCACCACAGCCTCACCGCCGGGAAGCAAGCCTGACGCCGAGCGGCCTTCCGCGTGCAGGCCTCTTTGGCGAAGAGAGAGAGCTGGGCCGCGGCAGGGTGGGGCGGAAGCCTCAGCAAGGCTGCCAGCCGGGCCTCGGGTGGGGGGCCGTCCTAGAAGGGGGCCTCCGACCTCGGCCTCGGCGAAGCACACGCGAGCACGTGGGAAGCAGCTTCTGCGGGGACCGAGAGGCCGGACCCCCAGCAGAGCGAACACACACGGTCTGAGGCTGCGGGAGGCCTTCTGACAGCATCCCCGCTTCGCTGAGCCGGGCGCCCGCCCGCAGTCGAGCCCAGCGGGGCCGGCGTTCAGCGGGCACCGTGCTGCACACCCGGCTCGCGGGGAGGTCGGGAGGGCGACGCCGGCCTGCAGGCCCACCTCTCTGGGGACGCCCGGAGCGGGGAGGCCAGCCCGAAGCGGACGGGCGAAGGGCCGAGCCCCTGCCGTGGCATTGCTTCAGGAGGACGCATTGGCCCAGCAAGCCCCACTCCGTCCCGGGAGGAGAGAAGCGGCTGTGACCCGTTCGAAGCACGGAGCAAGGCGCCCGGCCCTCAGCTCTTGAACGCGCTTCCCGGAGGGGGCTCTGTCAGCTCCACAATCCCCTATAGCAGCAGGCCTTCTCTCGGGCGCTGAGAGCGATGCACCCTGCCGGCTTGGGCCTCCACCGCAGGGACCTGCGCGTGCCGCCAGCACCCCCGGGCCGGCAGCGGCTTCGGGGAGCCCGGGGCGTCCCACGCCTGGGCCTGGCAACCGAAGGAGACCGCAGGTCCCTCCATTCCGAGCCCCAGCGTGCTCCGGGGAGAACGTCCGCCCAGGGAAAGACGAGTGCGAAGAGGGAAGCCGGGAGGAGAGAGGCAGGGCGCGCTTCGGGAGGCCCGGGCGCCCAGGCTGTGGGGCCGGCTTCTCCCGGGCCGGCGCCTGGCGTCCTCCGCGGGGAAGCGGTTGGCTGACTCGCCTTGGGTGGGGACGTGGTAGGTCAGGCCCCTCGACCTCCCTGTGAGAAACCAGGCAGGGTGGAATGCCATCCCCCGTCCCCGTCCACACACACGGCGCTCCCCGGAGAAGGATGCCTCCCCGGCGCTGAGCCTGTTCACCTCGAGTGAGCACCACAGCCTCACCGCCGGGAAGCAAGCCTGACGCCGAGCGGCCTTCCGCGTGCAGGCCTCTTTGGCGAAGAGAGAGAGCTGGGCCGCGGCAGGGTGGGGCGGAAGCCTCAGCAAGGCTGCCAGCCGGGCCTCGGGTGGGGGGCCGTCCTAGAAGGGGGCCCCCGACCTCGGCCTCGGCGAAGCACACGCGAGCACGTGGGAAGCAGCTTCTGCGGGGACCGAGAGGCCGGACCCCCAGCAGAGCGAACACACACGGTCTGAGGCTGCGGGAGGCCATCTGACAGCAGCCCCGCTTCGCTGAGCCGGGCGCCCGCCCGCAGTCGAGCCCAGCGGGGCCGGCGTTCAGCGGGCACCGTGCTGCACACCCGGCTCGCGGGGAGGTCGGGAGGGCGACGCCGGCCTGCAGGCCCACCTCTCTGGGGGCGCCCGGAGCGGGGAGGCCAGCCCGAAGCGGACGGGCGAAGGGCCGAGCCCCTGCCGTGGCATTGCTTCCGGAGGACGCATTGGCCCAGCAAGCCCCACTCCGTCCCGGGAGGAGAGAAGCGGCTGTGACCCGTTCGAAGCACGGAGCAAGGCGCCCGGCCCTCAGCTCTTGAACGCGCTTCCCGGAGGGGGCTCTGTCAGCTCCACAATCCCCTATAGCAGCAGGCCTTCTCTCGGGCGCGGAGAGCGATGCAGACACCCTGCCGGCTTGGGCCTCCACCGCAGGGACCTGCGCGTGCCGCCAGCACCCCCGGGCCGGCAGCGGCTTCGGGGAGCCCGGGGCGTCCCACGCCTGGGCCTGGCAACCGAAGGAGACCGCAGGTCCCTCCATTCCGAGCCCCAGCGTGCTCCGGGGAGAACGTCCGCCCAGGGAAAGACGAGTGCGAAGAGGGAAGCCGGGAGGAGAGAGGCAGGGCGCGCTTCGGGAGGCCCGGGCGCCCAGGCTGTGGGGCCGGCTTCTCCCGGGCCGGCGCCTGGCGTCCTCCGCGGGGAAGCGGTTGGCTGACTCGCCTTGGGTGGGGACGTGGTAGGTCAGGCCCCTCGACCTCCCTGTGAGAAACCAGGCAGGGTGGAATGCCATCCCCCGTCCCCGTCAACACACACACGGCGCTCCCCGGAGAAGGATGCCTCCCCGGCGCTGAGCCTGTTCACCTCGAGTGAGCACCACAGCCTCACCGCCGGGAAGCAAGCCTGACGCCGAGCGGCCTTCCGCGTGCAGGCCTCTTTGGCGAAGAGAGAGAGCTGGGCCGCGGCAGGGTGGGGCGGAAGCCTCAGCAAGGCTGCCAGCCGGGCCTCGGGTGGGGGGCCGTCCTAGAAGGGGGCCCCCGACCTCGGCCTCGGCGAAGCACACGCGAGCACGTGGGAAGCAGCTTCTGCGGGGACCGAGAGGCCGGACCCCCAGCAGAGCGAACACACACGGTCTGAGGCTGCGGGAGGCCTTCTGACAGCAGCCCCGCTTCGCTGAGCCGGGCGCCCGCCCGCAGTCGAGCCCAGCGGGGCCGGCGTTCAGCGGGCACCGTGCTGCACACCCGGCTCGCGGGGAGGTCGGGAGGGCGACGCCGGCCTGCAGGCCCACCTCTCTGGGGGCGCCCGGAGCGGGGAGGCCAGCCCGAAGCGGACGGGCGAAGGGCCGAGCCCCTGCCGTGGCATTGCTTCCGGAGGACGCATTGGCCCAGCAAGCCCCACTCCGTCCCGGGAGGAGAGAAGCGGCTGTGACCCGTTCGAAGCACGGAGCAAGGCGCCCGGCCCTCAGCTCTTGAACGCGCTTCCCGGAGGGGGCTCTGTCAGCTCCACATTCGCCTATAGCAGCAGGCCTTCTCTCGGGCGAGGAGAGCGATGCAGACACCCTGCCGGCTTGGGCCTCCACCGCAGGGACCTGCGCGTGCCGCCAGCACCCCCGGGCCGGCAGCGGCTTCGGGGAGCCCGGGGCGTCCCACGCCTGGGCCTGGCAACCGAAGGAGACCGCAGGTCCCTCCATTGCGAGCCCCAGCGTGCTCCGGGGAGAACGTCCGCCCAGGGAAAGACGAGTGCGAAGAGGGAAGCCGGGAGGAGAGAGGCAGTGCGCGCTTCGGGAGGCCCGGGCGCCCAGGCTGTGGGGCCGGCTTCTCCCGGGCCGGCGCCTGGCGTCCTCCGCGGGGAAGCGGTTGGCTGACTCGCTTTGGGTGGGGACGTGGTAGGTCAGGCCCCTCGACCTCCCTGTGAGAAACCAGGCAGGGTGGAATGCCATCCCCCGTCCCCGTCCACACACACGGCGCTCCCCGGAGAAGGATGCCTCCCCGGCGCTGAGCCTGTTCACCTCGAGTGAGCACCACAGCCTCACCGCCGGGAAGCAAGCCTGACGCCGAGCGGCCTTCCGCGTGCAGGCCTCTTTGGCGAAGAGAGAGAGCTGGGCCGCGGCAGGGTGGGGCGGAAGCCTCAGCAAGGCTGCCAGCCGGGCCTCGGGTGGGGGGCCGTCCTAGAAGGGGGCCCCCGACCTCGGCCTCGGCGAAGCACACGCGAGCACGTGGGAAGCAGCTTCTGCGGGGACCGAGAGGCCGGACCCCCAGCAGAGCGAACACACACGGTCTGAGGCTGCGGGAGGCCTTCTGACAGCAGCCCCGCTTCGCTGAGCCGGGCGCCCGCCCGCAGTCGAGCCCAGCGGGGCCGGCGTTCAGCGGGCACCGTGCTGCACACCCGGCTCGCGGGGAGGTCGGGAGGGCGACGCCGGCCTGCAGGCCCACCTCTCTGGGGGCGCCCGGAGCGGGGAGGCCAGCCCGAAGCGGACGGGCGAAGGGCCGAGCCCCTGCCGTGGCATTGCTTCAGGAGGACGCATTGGCCCAGCAAGCCCCACTCCGTCCCGGGAGGAGAGAAGCGGCTGTGACCCGTTCGAAGCACGGAGCAAGGCGCCCGGCCCTCAGCTCTTGAACGCGCTTCCCGGAGGGGGCTCTGTCAGCTCCACATTCGCCTATAGCAGCAGGCCTTCTCTTGGGCGAGGAGAGCGATGCAGACACCCTGCCGGCTTGGGCCTCCACCGCAGGGACCTGCGCGTGCCGCCAGCACCCCCGGGCCGGCAGCGGCTTCGGGGAGCCCGGGGCGTCCCACGCCTGGGCCTGGCAACCGAAGGAGACCGCAGGTCCCTCCATTGCGAGCCCCAGCGTGCTCCGGGGAGAACGTCCGCCCAGGGAAAGACGAGTGCGAAGAGGGAAGCCGGGAGGAGAGAGGCAGTGCGCGCTTCGGGAGGCCCGGGCGCCCAGGCTGTGGGGCCGGCTTCTCCCGGGCCGGCGCCTGGCGTCCTCCGCGGGGAAGCGGTTGGCTGACTCGCCTTGGGTGGGGACGTGGTAGGTCAGGCCCCTCGACCTCCCTGTGAGAAACCAGGCAGGGTGGAATGCCATCCCCCGTCCCCGTCCACACACACGGCGCTCCCCGGAGAAGGATGCCTCCCCGGCGCTGAGCCTGTTCACCTCGAGTGAGCACCACAGCCTCACCGCCGGGAAGCAAGCCTGACGCCGAGCGGCCTTCCGCGTGCAGGCCTCTTTGGCGAAGAGAGAGAGCTGGGCCGCGGCAGGGTGGGGCGGAAGCCTCAGCAAGGCTGCCAGCCGGGCCTCGGGTGGGGGGCCGTCCTAGAAGGGGGCCTCCGACCTCGGCCTCGGCGAAGCACACGCGAGCACGTGGGAAGCAGCTTCTGCGGGGACCGAGAGGCCGGACCCCCAGCAGAGCGAACACACACGGTCTGAGGCTGCGGGAGGGGTTCTGACAGCAGCCCCGCTTCGCTGAGCCGGGCGCCCGCCCGCAGTCGAGCCCAGCGGGGCCGGCGTTCAGCGGGCACCGTGCTGCACACCCGGCTCGCGGGGAGGTCGGGAGGGCGACGCCGGCCTGCAGGCCCACCTCTCTGGGGGCGCCCGGAGCGGGGAGGCCAGCCCGAAGCGGACGGGCGAAGGGCCGAGCCCCTGCCGTGGCATTGCTTCAGGAGGACGCATTGGCCCAGCAAGCCCCACTCCGTCCCGGGAGGAGAGAAGCGGCTGTGACCCGTTCGAAGCACGGAGCAAGGCGCCCGGCCCTCAGCTCTTGAACGCGCTTCCCGGAGGGGGCTCTGTCAGCTCCACATTCGCCTATAGCAGCAGGCCTTCTCTCGGGCGAGGAGAGCGATGCAGACACCCTGCCGGCTTGGGCCTCCACCGCAGGGACCTGCGCGTGCCGCCAGCACCCCCGGGCCGGCAGCAGCTTCGGGGAGCCCGGGGCGTCCCACGCCTGGGCCTGGCAACCGAAGGAGACCGCAGGTCCCTCCATTCCGAGCCCCAGCGTGCTCCGGGGAGAACGTCCGCCCAGGGAAAGACGAGTGCGAAGAGGGAAGCCGGGAGGAGAGAGGCAGGGCGCGCTTCGGGAGGCCCGGGCGCCCAGGCTGTGGGGCCGGCTTCTCCCGGGCCGGCGCCTGGCGTCCTCCGCGGGGAAGCGGTTGGCTGACTCGCCTTGGGTGGGGACGTGGTAGGTCAGGCCCCTCGACCTCCCTGTGAGAAACCAGGCAGGGTCGAATGCCATCCCCCGTCCCCGTCCACACACACGGCGCTCCCCGGAGAAGGATGCCTCCCCGGCGCTGAGCCTGTTCACCTCGAGTGAGCACCACAGCCTCACCGCCGGGAAGCAAGCCTGACGCCGAGCGGCCTTCCGCGTGCAGGCCTCTTTGGCGAAGAGAGAGAGCTGGGCCGCGGCAGGGTGGGGCGGAAGCCTCAGCAAGGCTGCCAGCCGGGCCTCGGGTGGGGGGCCGTCCTAGAAGGGGGCCCCCGACCTCGGCCTCGGCGAAGCACACGCGAGCACGTGGGAAGCAGCTTCTGCGGGGACCGAGAGGCCGGACCCCCAGCAGAGCGAACACACACGGTCTGAGGCTGCGGGAGGCCTTCTGACAGCAGCCCCGCTTCGCTGAGCCGGGCGCCCGCCCGCAGTCGAGCCCAGCGGGGCCGGCGTTCAGCGGGCACCGTGCTGCACACCCGGCTCGCGGGGAGGTCGGGAGGGCGACGCCGGCCTGCAGGCCCACCTCTCTGGGGGCGCCCGGAGCGGGGAGGCCAGCCCGAAGCGGACGGGCGAAGGGCCGAGCCCCTGCCGTGGCATTGCTTCAGGAGGACGCATTGGCCCAGCAAGCCCCACTCCGTCCCGGGAGGAGAGAAGCGGCTGTGACCCGTTCGAAGCACGGAGCAAGGCGCCCGGCCCTCAGCTCTTGAACGCGCTTCCCGGAGGGGGCTCTGTCAGCTCCACATTCGCCTATAGCAGCAGGCCTTCTCTCGGGCGAGGAGAGCGATGCAGACACCCTGCCGGCTTGGGCCTCCACCGCAGGGACCTGCGCGTGCCGCCAGCACCCCCGGGCCGGCAGCGGCTTCGGGGAGCCCGGGGCGTCCCACGCCTGGGCCTGGCAACCGAAGGAGACCGCAGGTCCCTCCATTGCGAGCCCCAGCGTGCTCCGGGGAGAACGTCCGCCCAGGGAAAGACGAGTGCGAAGAGGGAAGCCGGGAGGAGAGAGGCAGGGCGCGCTTCGGGAGGCCCGGGCGCCCAGGCTGTGGGGCCGGCTTCTCCCGGGCCGGCGCCTGGCGTCCTCCGCGGGGAAGCGGTTGGCTGACTCGCCTTGGGTGGGGACGTGGTAGGTCAGGCCCCTCGACCTCCCTGTGAGAAACCAGGCAGGGTGGAATGCCATCCCCCGTCCCCGTCCACACACACGGCGCTCCCCGGAGAAGGATGCCTCCCCGGCGCTGAGCCTGTTCACCTCGAGTGAGCACCACAGCCTCACCGCCGGGAAGCAAGCCTGACGCCGAGCGGCCTTCCGCGTGCAGGCCTCTTTGGCGAAGAGAGAGAGCTGGGCCGCGGCAGGGTGGGGCGGAAGCCTCAGCAAGGCTGCCAGCCGGGCCTCGGGTGGGGGGCCGTCCTAGAAGGGGGCCCCCGACCTCGGCCTCGGCGAAGCACACGCGAGCACGTGGGAAGCAGCTTCTGCGGGGACCGAGAGGCCGGACCCCCAGCAGAGCGAACACACACGGTCTGAGGCTGCGGGAGGCCTTCTGACAGCAGCCCCGCTTCGCTGAGCCGGGCGCCCGCCCGCAGTCGAGCCCAGCGGGGCCGGCGTTCAGCGGGCACCGTGCTGCACATCCGGCTCGCGGGGAGGTCGGGAGGGCGACGCCGGCCTGCAGGCCCACCTCTCTGGGGGCGCCCGGAGCGGGGAGGCCAGCCCGAAGCGGACGGGCGAAGGGCCGAGCCCCTGCCGTGGCATTGCTTCAGGAGGACGCATTGGCCCAGCAAGCCCCACTCCGTCCCGGGAGGAGAGAAGCGGCTGTGACCCGTTCGAAGCACGGAGCAAGGCGCCCGGCCCTCAGCTCTTGAACGCGCTTCCCGGAGGGGGCTCTGTCAGCTCCACATTCGCCTATAGCAGCAGGCCTTCTCTCGGGCGAGGAGAGCGATGCAGACACCCTGCCGGCTTGGGCCTCCACCGCAGGGACCTGCGCGTGCCGCCAGCACCCCCGGGCCGGCAGCGGCTTCGGGGAGCCCGGGGCGTCCCACGCCTGGGCCTGGCAACCGAAGGAGACCGCAGGTCCCTCCATTGCGAGCCCCAGCGTGCTCCGGGGAGAACGTCCGCCCAGGGAAAGACGAGTGCGAAGAGGGAAGCCGGGAGGAGAGAGGCAGGGCGCGCTTCGGGAGGCCCGGGCGCCCAGGCTGTGGGGCCGGCTTCTCCCGGGCCGGCGCCTGGCGTCCTCCGCGGGGAAGCGGTTGGCTGACTCGCCTTGGGTGGGGACGTGGTAGGTCAGGCCCCTCGACCTCCCTGTGAGAAACCAGGCAGGGTGGAATGCCATCCCCCGTCCCCGTCCACACACACGGCGCTCCCCGGAGAAGGATGCCTCCCCGGCGCTGAGCCTGTTCACCTCGAGTGAGCACCACAGCCTCACCGCCGGGAAGCAAGCCTGACGCCGAGCGGCCTTCCGCGTGCAGGCCTCTTTGGCGAAGAGAGAGAGCTGGGCCGCGGCAGGGTGGGGCGGAAGCCTCAGCAAGGCTGCCAGCCGGGCCTCGGGTGGGGGGCCGTCCTAGAAGGGGGCCCCCGACCTCGGCCTCGGCGAAGCACACGCGAGCACGTGGGAAGCAGCTTCTGCGGGGACCGAGAGGCCGGACCCCCAGCAGAGCGAACACACACGGTCTGAGGCTGCGGGAGGCCTTCTGACAGCAGCCCCGCTTCGCTGAGCCGGGCGCCCGCCCGCAGTCGAGCCCAGCGGGGCCGGCGTTCAGCGGGCACCGTGCTGCACACCCGGCTCGCGGGGAGGTCGGGAGGGCGACGCCGGCCTGCAGGCCCACCTCTCTGGGGGCGCCCGGAGCGGGGAGGCCAGCCCGAAGCGGACGGGCGAAGGGCCGAGCCCCTGCCGTGGCATTGCTTCAGGAGGACGCATTGGCCCAGCAAGCCCCACTCCGTCCCGGGAGGAGAGAAGCGGCTGTGACCCGTTCGAAGCACGGAGCAAGGCGCCCGGCCCTCAGCTCTTGAACGCGCTTCCCGGAGGGGGCTCTGTCAGCTCCACATTCGCCTATAGCAGCAGGCCTTCTCTCGGGCGAGGAGAGCGATGCAGACACCCTGCCGGCTTGGGCCTCCACCGCAGGGACCTGCGCGTGCCGCCAGCACCCCCGGGCCGGCAGCGGCTTCGGGGAGCCCGGGGCGTCCCACGCCTGGGCCTGGCAACCGAAGGAGACCGCAGGTCCCTCCATTGCGAGCCCCAGCGTGCTCCGGGGAGAACGTCCGCCCAGGGAAAGACGAGTGCGAAGAGGGAAGCCGGGAGGAGAGAGGCAGGGCGCGCTTCGGGAGGCCCGGGCGCCCAGGCTGTGGGGCCGGCTTCTCCCGGGCCGGCGCCTGGCGTCCTCCGCGGGGAAGCGGTTGGCTGACTCGCCTTGGGTGGGGACGTGGTAGGTCAGGCCCCTCGACCTCCCTGTGAGAAACCAGGCAGGGTGGAATGCCATCCCCCGTCCCCGTCCACACACACGGCGCTCCCCGGAGAAGGATGCCTCCCCGGCGCTGAGCCTGTTCACCTCGAGTGAGCACCACAGCCTCACCGCCGGGAAGCAAGCCTGACGCCGAGCGGCCTTCCGCGTGCAGGCCTCTTTGGCGAAGAGAGAGAGCTGGGCCGCGGCAGGGTGGGGCGGAAGCCTCAGCAAGGCTGCCAGCCGGGCCTCGGGTGGGGGGCCGTCCTAGAAGGGGGCCTCCGACCTCGGCCTCGGCGAAGCACACGCGAGCACGTGGGAAGCAGCTTCTGCGGGGACCGAGAGGCCGGACCCCCAGCAGAGCGAACACACACGGTCTGAGGCTGCGGGAGGCCTTCTGACAGCAGCCCCGCTTCGCTGAGCCGGGCGCCCGCCCGCAGTCGAGCCCAGCGGGGCCGGCGTTCAGCGGGCACCGTGCTGCACACCCGGCTCGCGGGGAGGTCGGGAGGGCGACGCCGGCCTGCAGGCCCACCTCTCTGGGGGCGCCCGGAGCGGGGAGGCCAGCCCGAAGCGGACGGGCGAAGGGCCGAGCCCCTGCCGTGGCATTGCTTCAGGAGGACGCATTGGCCCAGCAAGCCCCACTCCGTCCCGGGAGGAGAGAAGCGGCTGTGACCCGTTCGAAGCACGGAGCAAGGCGCCCGGCCCTCAGCTCTTGAACGCGCTTCCCGGAGGGGGCTCTGTCAGCTCCACATTCGCCTATAGCAGCAGGCCTTCTCTCGGGCGAGGAGAGCGATGCAGACACCCTGCCGGCTTGGGCCTCCACCGCAGGGACCTGCGCGTGCCGCCAGCACCCCCGGGCCGGCAGCGGCTTCGGGGAGCCCGGGGCGTCCCACGCCTGGGCCTGGCAACCGAAGGAGACCGCAGGTCCCTCCATTGCGAGCCCCAGCGTGCTCCGGGGAGAACGTCCGCCCAGGGAAAGACGAGTGCGAAGAGGGAAGCCGGGAGGAGAGAGGCAGGGCGCGCTTCGGGAGGCCCGGGCGCCCAGGCTGTGGGGCCGGCTTCTCCCGGGCCGGCGCCTGGCGTCCTCCGCGGGGAAGCGGTTGGCTGACTCGCCTTGGGTGGGGACGTGGTAGGTCAGGCCCCTCGACCTCCCTGTGAGAAACCAGGCAGGGTGGAATGCCATCCCCCGTCCCCGTCCACACACACGGCGCTCCCCGGAGAAGGATGCCTCCCCGGCGCTGAGCCTGTTCACCTCGAGTGAGCACCACAGCCTCACCGCCGGGAAGCAAGCCTGACGCCGAGCGGCCTTCCGCGTGCAGGCCTCTTTGGCGAAGAGAGAGAGCTGGGCCGCGGCAGGGTGGGGCGGAAGCCTCAGCAAGGCTGCCAGCCGGGCCTCGGGTGGGGGGCCGTCCTAGAAGGGGGCCCCCGACCTCGGCCTCGGCGAAGCACACGCGAGCACGTGGGAAGCAGCTTCTGCGGGGACCGAGAGGCCGGACCCCCAGCAGAGCGAACACACACGGTCTGAGGCTGCGGGAGGCCTTCTGACAGCATCCCCGCTTCGCTGAGCCGGGCGCCCGCCCGCAGTCGAGCCCAGCGGGGCCGGCGTTCAGCGGGCACCGTGCTGCACACCCGGCTCGCGGGGAGGTCGGGAGGGCGACGCCGGCCTGCAGGCCCACCTCTCTGGGGACGCCCGGAGCGGGGAGGCCAGCCCGAAGCGGACGGGCGAAGGGCCGAGCCCCTGCCGTGGCATTGCTTCAGGAGGACGCATTGGCCCAGCAAGCCCCACTCCGTCCCGGGAGGAGAGAAGCGGCTGTGACCCGTTCGAAGCACGGAGCAAGGCGCCCGGCCCTCAGCTCTTGAACGCGCTTCCCGGAGGGGGCTCTGTCAGCTCCACAATCCCCTATAGCAGCAGGCCTTCTCTCGGGCGCTGAGAGCGATGCACCCTGCCGGCTTGGGCCTCCACCGCAGGGACCTGCGCGTGCCGCCAGCACCCCCGGGCCGGCAGCGGCTTCGGGGAGCCCGGGGCGTCCCACGCCTGGGCCTGGCAACCGAAGGAGACCGCAGGTCCCTCCATTGCGAGCCCCAGCGTGCTCCGGGGAGAACGTCCGCCCAGGGAAAGACGAGTGCGAAGAGGGAAGCCGGGAGGAGAGAGGCAGGGCGCGCTTCGGGAGGCCCGGGCGCCCAGGCTGTGGGGCCGGCTTCTCCCGGGCCGGCGCCTGGCGTCCTCCGCGGGGAAGCGGTTGGCTGACTCGCCTTGGGTGGGGACGTGGTAGGTCAGGCCCCTCGACCTCCCTGTGAGAAACCAGGCAGGGTGGAATGCCATCCCCCGTCCCCGTCCACACACACGGCGCTCCCCGGAGAAGGATGCCTCCCCGGCGCTGAGCCTGTTCACCTCGAGTGAGCACCACAGCCTCACCGCCGGGAAGCAAGCCTGACGCCGAGCGGCCTTCCGCGTGCAGGCCTCTTTGGCGAAGAGAGAGAGCTGGGCCGCGGCAGGGTGGGGCGGAAGCCTCAGCAAGGCTGCCAGCCGGGCCTCGGGTGGGGGGCCGTCCTAGAAGGGGGCCCCCGACCTCGGCCTCGGCGAAGCACACGCGAGCACGTGGGAAGCAGCTTCTGCGGGGACCGAGAGGCCGGACCCCCAGCAGAGCGAACACACACGGTCTGAGGCTGCGGGAGGCCATCTGACAGCAGCCCCGCTTCGCTGAGCCGGGCGCCCGCCCGCAGTCGAGCCCAGCGGGGCCGGCGTTCAGCGGGCACCGTGCTGCACACCCGGCTCGCGGGGAGGTCGGGAGGGCGACGCCGGCCTGCAGGCCCACCTCTCTGGGGGCGCCCGGAGCGGGGAGGCCAGCCCGAAGCGGACGGGCGAAGGGCCGAGCCCCTGCCGTGGCATTGCTTCCGGAGGACGCATTGGCCCAGCAAGCCCCACTCCGTCCCGGGAGGAGAGAAGCGGCTGTGACCCGTTCGAAGCACGGAGCAAGGCGCCCGGCCCTCAGCTCTTGAACGCGCTTCCCGGAGGGGGCTCTGTCAGCTCCACAATCCCCTATAGCAGCAGGCCTTCTCTCGGGCGCGGAGAGCGATGCAGACACCCTGCCGGCTTGGGCCTCCACCGCAGGGACCTGCGCGTGCCGCCAGCACCCCCGGGCCGGCAGCGGCTTCGGGGAGCCCGGGGCGTCCCACGCCTGGGCCTGGCAACCGAAGGAGACCGCAGGTCCCTCCATTCCGAGCCCCAGCGTGCTCCGGGGAGAACGTCCGCCCAGGGAAAGACGAGTGCGAAGAGGGAAGCCGGGAGGAGAGAGGCAGGGCGCGCTTCGGGAGGCCCGGGCGCCCAGGCTGTGGGGCCGGCTTCTCCCGGGCCGGCGCCTGGCGTCCTCCGCGGGGAAGCGGTTGGCTGACTCGCCTTGGGTGGGGACGTGGTAGGTCAGGCCCCTCGACCTCCCTGTGAGAAACCAGGCAGGGTGGAATGCCATCCCCCGTCCCCGTCAACACACACACGGCGCTCCCCGGAGAAGGATGCCTCCCCGGCGCTGAGCCTGTTCACCTCGAGTGAGCACCACAGCCTCACCGCCGGGAAGCAAGCCTGACGCCGAGCGGCCTTCCGCGTGCAGGCCTCTTTGGCGAAGAGAGAGAGCTGGGCCGCGGCAGGGTGGGGCGGAAGCCTCAGCAAGGCTGCCAGCCGGGCCTCGGGTGGGGGGCCGTCCTAGAAGGGGGCCCCCGACCTCGGCCTCGGCGAAGCACACGCGAGCACGTGGGAAGCAGCTTCTGCGGGGACCGAGAGGCCGGACCCCCAGCAGAGCGAACACACACGGTCTGAGGCTGCGGGAGGCCTTCTGACAGCAGCCCCGCTTCGCTGAGCCGGGCGCCCGCCCGCAGTCGAGCCCAGCGGGGCCGGCGTTCAGCGGGCACCGTGCTGCACACCCGGCTCGCGGGGAGGTCGGGAGGGCGACGCCGGCCTGCAGGCCCACCTCTCTGGGGGCGCCCGGAGCGGGGAGGCCAGCCCGAAGCGGACGGGCGAAGGGCCGAGCCCCTGCCGTGGCATTGCTTCAGGAGGACGCATTGGCCCAGCAAGCCCCACTCCGTCCCGGGAGGAGAGAAGCGGCTGTGACCCGTTCGAAGCACGGAGCAAGGCGCCCGGCCCTCAGCTCTTGAACGCGCTTCCCGGAGGGGGCTCTGTCAGCTCCACATTCGCCTATAGCAGCAGGCCTTCTCTCGGGCGAGGAGAGCGATGCAGACACCCTGCCGGCTTGGGCCTCCACCGCAGGGACCTGCGCGTGCCGCCAGCACCCCCGGGCCGGCAGCGGCTTCGGGGAGCCCGGGGCGTCCCACGCCTGGGCCTGGCAACCGAAGGAGACCGCAGGTCCCTCCATTGCGAGCCCCAGCGTGCTCCGGGGAGAACGTCCGCCCAGGGAAAGACGAGTGCGAAGAGGGAAGCCGGGAGGAGAGAGGCAGTGCGCGCTTCGGGAGGCCCGGGCGCCCAGGCTGTGGGGCCGGCTTCTCCCGGGCCGGCGCCTGGCGTCCTCCGCGGGGAAGCGGTTGGCTGACTCGCCTTGGGTGGGGACGTGGTAGGTCAGGCCCCTCGACCTCCCTGTGAGAAACCAGGCAGGGTGGAATGCCATCCCCCGTCCCCGTCCACACACACGGCGCTCCCCGGAGAAGGATGCCTCCCCGGCGCTGAGCCTGTTCACCTCGAGTGAGCACCACAGCCTCACCGCCGGGAAGCAAGCCTGACGCCGAGCGGCCTTCCGCGTGCAGGCCTCTTTGGCGAAGAGAGAGAGCTGGGCCGCGGCAGGGTGGGGCGGAAGCCTCAGCAAGGCTGCCAGCCGGGCCTCGGGTGGGGGGCCGTCCTAGAAGGGGGCCCCCGACCTCGGCCTCGGCGAAGCACACGCGAGCACGTGGGAAGCAGCTTCTGCGGGGACCGAGAGGCCGGACCCCCAGCAGAGCGAACACACACGGTCTGAGGCTGCGGGAGGCCTTCTGACAGCAGCCCCGCTTCGCTGAGCCGGGCGCCCGCCCGCAGTCGAGCCCAGCGGGGCCGGCGTTCAGCGGGCACCGTGCTGCACACCCGGCTCGCGGGGAGGTCGGGAGGGCGACGCCGGCCTGCAGGCCCACCTCTCTGGGGGCGCCCGGAGCGGGGAGGCCAGCCCGAAGCGGACGGGCGAAGGGCCGAGCCCCTGCCGTGGCATTGCTTCCGGAGGACGCATTGGCCCAGCAAGCCCCACTCCGTCCCGGGAGGAGAGAAGCGGCTGTGACCCGTTCGAAGCACGGAGCAAGTCGCCCGGCCCTCAGCTCTTGAACGCGCTTCCCGGAGGGGGCTCTGTCAGCTCCACAATCCCCTATAGCAGCAGGCCTTCTCTCGGGCGCGGAGAGCGATGCAGACACCCTGCCGGCTTGGGCCTCCACCGCAGGGACCTGCGCGTGCCGCCAGCACCCCCGGGCCGGCAGCGGCTTCGGGGAGCCCGGGGCGTCCCACGCCTGGGCCTGGCAACCGAAGGAGACCGCAGGTCCCTCCATTCCGAGCCCCAGCGTGCTCCGGGGAGAACGTCCGCCCAGGGAAAGACGAGTGCGAAGAGGGAAGCCGGGAGGAGAGAGGCAGGGCGCGCTTCGGGAGGCCCGGGCGCCCAGGCTGTGGGGCCGGCTTCTCCCGGGCCGGCGCCTGGCGTCCTCCGCGGGGAAGCGGTTGGCTGACTCGCCTTGGGTGGGGACGTGGTAGGTCAGGCCCCTCGACCTCCCTGTGAGAAACCAGGCAGGGTGGAATGCCATCCCCCGTCCCCGTCCACACACACGGCGCTCCCCGGAGAAGGATGCCTCCCCGGCGCTGAGCCTGTTCACCTCGAGTGAGCACCACAGCCTCACCGCCGGGAAGCAAGCCTGACGCCGAGCGGCCTTCCGCGTGCAGGCCTCTTTGGCGAAGAGAGAGAGCTGGGCCGCGGCAGGGTGGGGCGGAAGCCTCAGCAAGGCTGCCAGCCGGGCCTCGGGTGGGGGGCCGTCCTAGAAGGGGGCCCCCGACCTCGGCCTCGGCGAAGCACACGCGAGCACGTGGGAAGCAGCTTCTGCGGGGACCGAGAGGCCGGACCCCCAGCAGAGCGAACACACACGGTCTGAGGCTGCGGGAGGCCTTCTGACAGCAGCCCCGCTTCGCTGAGCCGGGCGCCCGCCCGCAGTCGAGCCCAGCGGGGCCGGCGTTCAGCGGGCACCGTGCTGCACACCCGGCTCGCGGGGAGGTCGGGAGGGCGACGCCGGCCTGCAGGCCCACCTCTCTGGGGGCGCCCGGAGCGGGGAGGCCAGCCCGAAGCGGACGGGCGAAGGGCCGAGCCCCTGCCGTGGCATTGCTTCAGGAGGACGCATTGGCCCAGCAAGCCCCACTCCGTCCCGGGAGGAGAGAAGCGGCTGTGACCCGTTCGAAGCACGGAGCAAGGCGCCCGGCCCTCAGCTCTTGAACGCGCTTCCCGGAGGGGGCTCTGTCAGCTCCACATTCGCCTATAGCAGCAGGCCTTCTCTCGGGCGAGGAGAGCGATGCAGACACCCTGCCGGCTTGGGCCTCCACCGCAGGGACCTGCGCGTGCCGCCAGCACCCCCGGGCCGGCAGCGGCTTCGGGGAGCCCGGGGCGTCCCACGCCTGGGCCTGGCAACCGAAGGAGACCGCAGGTCCCTCCATTGCGAGCCCCAGCGTGCTCCGGGGAGAACGTCCGCCCAGGGAAAGACGAGTGCGAAGAGGGAAGCCGGGAGGAGAGAGGCAGTGCGCGCTTCGGGAGGCCCGGGCGCCCAGGCTGTGGGGCCGGCTTCTCCCAGGCCGGCGCCTGGCGTCCTCCGCGGGGAAGCGGTTGGCTGACTCGCCTTGGGTGGGGACGTGGTAGGTCAGGCCCCTCGACCTCCCTGTGAGAAACCAGGCAGGGTGGAATGCCATCCCCCGTCCCCGTCCACACACACGGCGCTCCCCGGAGAAGGATGCCTCCCCGGCGCTGAGCCTGTTCACCTCGAGTGAGCACCACAGCCTCACCGCCGGGAAGCAAGCCTGACGCCGAGCGGCCTTCCGCGTGCAGGCCTCTTTGGCGAAGAGAGAGAGCTGGGCCGCGGCAGGGTGGGGCGGAAGCCTCAGCAAGGCTGCCAGCCGGGCCTCGGGTGGGGGGCCGTCCTAGAAGGGGGCCCCCGACCTCGGCCTCGGCGAAGCACACGCGAGCACGTGGGAAGCAGCTTCTGCGGGGACCGAGAGGCCGGACCCCCAGCAGAGCGAACACACACGGTCTGAGGCTGCGGGAGGCCTTCTGACAGCAGCCCCGCTTCGCTGAGCCGGGCGCCCGCCCGCAGTCGAGCCCAGCGGGGCCGGCGTTCAGCGGGCACCGTGCTGCACACCCGGCTCGCGGGGAGGTCGGGAGGGCGACGCCGGCCTGCAGGCCCACCTCTCTGGGGGCGCCCGGAGCGGGGAGGCCAGCCCGAAGCGGACGGGCGAAGGGCCGAGCCCCTGCCGTGGCATTGCTTCAGGAGGACGCATTGGCCCAGCAAGCCCCACTCCGTCCCGGGAGGAGAGAAGCGGCTGTGACCCGTTCGAAGCACGGAGCAAGGCGCCCGGCCCTCAGCTCTTGAACGCGCTTCCCGGAGGGGGCTCTGTCAGCTCCACATTCGCCTATAGCAGCAGGCCTTCTCTCGGGCGAGGAGAGCGATGCAGACACCCTGCCGGCTTGGGCCTCCACCGCAGGGACCTGCGCGTGCCGCCAGCACCCCCGGGCCGGCAGCGGCTTCGGGGAGCCCGGGGCGTCCCACGCCTGGGCCTGGCAACCGAAGGAGACCGCAGGTCCCTCCATTGCGAGCCCCAGCGTGCTCCGGGGAGAACGTCCGCCCAGGGAAAGACGAGTGCGAAGAGGGAAGCCGGGAGGAGAGAGGCAGTGCGCGCTTCGGGAGGCCCGGGCGCCCAGGCTGTGGGGCCGGCTTCTCCCGGGCCGGCGCCTGGCGTCCTCCGCGGGGAAGCGGTTGGCTGACTCGCCTTGGGTGGGGACGTGGTAGGTCAGGCCCCTCGACCTCCCTGTGAGAAACCAGGCAGGGTGGAATGCCATCCCCCGTCCCCGTCCACACACACGGCGCTCCCCGGAGAAGGATGCCTCCCCGGCGCTGAGCCTGTTCACCTCGAGTGAGCACCACAGCCTCACCGCCGGGAAGCAAGCCTGACGCCGAGCGGCCTTCCGCGTGCAGGCCTCTTTGGCGAAGAGAGAGAGCTGGGCCGCGGCAGGGTGGGGCGGAAGCCTCAGCAAGGCTGCCAGCCGGGCCTCGGGTGGGGGGCCGTCCTAGAAGGGGGCCCCCGACCTCGGCCTCGGCGAAGCACACGCGAGCACGTGGGAAGCAGCTTCTGCGGGGACCGAGAGGCCGGACCCCCAGCAGAGCGAACACACACGGTCTGAGGCTGCGGGAGGCCTTCTGACAGCAGCCCCGCTTCGCTGAGCCGGGCGCCCGCCCGCAGTCGAGCCCAGCGGGGCCGGCGTTCAGCGGGCACCGTGCTGCACACCCGGCTCGCGGGGAGGTCGGGAGGGCGACGCCGGCCTGCAGGCCCACCTCTCTGGGGGCGCCCGGAGCGGGGAGGCCAGCCCGAAGCGGACGGGCGAAGGGCCGAGCCCCTGCCGTGGCATTGCTTCAGGAGGACGCATTGGCCCAGCAAGCCCCACTCCGTCCCGGGAGGAGAGAAGCGGCTGTGACCCGTTCGAAGCACGGAGCAAGGCGCCCGGCCCTCAGCTCTTGAACGCGCTTCCCGGAGGGGGCTCTGTCAGCTCCACATTCGCCTATAGCAGCAGGCCTTCTCTCGGGCGAGGAGAGCGATGCAGACACCCTGCCGGCTTGGGCCTCCACCGCAGGGACCTGCGCGTGCCGCCAGCACCCCCGGGCCGGCAGCGGCTTCGGGGAGCCCGGGGCGTCCCACGCCTGGGCCTGGCAACCGAAGGAGACCGCAGGTCCCTCCATTGCGAGCCCCAGCGTGCTCCGGGGAGAACGTCCGCCCAGGGAAAGACGAGTGCGAAGAGGGAAGCCGGGAGGAGAGAGGCAGGGCGCGCTTCGGGAGGCCCGGGCGCCCAGGCTGTGGGGCCGGCTTCTCCCGGGCCGGCGCCTGGCGTCCTCCGCGGGGAAGCGGTTGGCTGACTCGCCTTGGGTGGGGACGTGGTAGGTCAGGCCCCTCGACCTCCCTGTGAGAAACCAGGCAGGGTGGAATGCCATCCCCCGTCCCCGTCCACACACACGGCGCTCCCCGGAGAAGGATGCCTCCCCGGCGCTGAGCCTGTTCACCTCGAGTGAGCACCACAGCCTCACCGCCGGGAAGCAAGCCTGACGCCGAGCGGCCTTCCGCGTGCAGGCCTCTTTGGCGAAGAGAGAGAGCTGGGCCGCGGCAGGGTGGGGCGGAAGCCTCAGCAAGGCTGCCAGCCGGGCCTCGGGTGGGGGGCCGTCCTAGAAGGGGGCCCCCGACCTCGGCCTCGGCGAAGCACACGCGAGCACGTGGGAAGCAGCTTCTGCGGGGACCGAGAGGCCGGACCCCCAGCAGAGCGAACACACACGGTCTGAGGCTGCGGGAGGCCTTCTGACAGCAGCCCCGCTTCGCTGAGCCGGGCGCCCGCCCGCAGTCGAGCCCAGCGGGGCCGGCGTTCAGCGGGCACCGTGCTGCACACCCGGCTCGCGGGGAGGTCGGGAGGGCGACGCCGGCCTGCAGGCCCACCTCTCTGGGGGCGCCCGGAGCGGGGAGGCCAGCCCGAAGCGGACGGGCGAAGGGCCGAGCCCCTGCCGTGGCATTGCTTCAGGAGGACGCATTGGCCCAGCAAGCCCCACTCCGTCCCGGGAGGAGAGAAGCGGCTGTGACCCGTTCGAAGCACGGAGCAAGGCGCCCGGCCCTCAGCTCTTGAACGCGCTTCCCGGAGGGGGCTCTGTCAGCTCCACATTCGCCTATAGCAGCAGGCCTTCTCTCGGGCGAGGAGAGCGATGCAGACACCCTGCCGGCTTGGGCCTCCACCGCAGGGACCTGCGCGTGCCGCCAGCACCCCCGGGCCGGCAGCGGCTTCGGGGAGCCCGGGGCGTCCCACGCCTGGGCCTGGCAACCGAAGGAGACCGCAGGTCCCTCCATTGCGAGCCCCAGCGTGCTCCGGGGAGAACGTCCGCCCAGGGAAAGACGAGTGCGAAGAGGGAAGCCGGGAGGAGAGAGGCAGGGCGCGCTTCGGGAGGCCCGGGCGCCCAGGCTGTGGGGCCGGCTTCTCCCGGGCCGGCGCCTGGCGTCCTCCGCGGGGAAGCGGTTGGCTGACTCGCCTTGGGTGGGGACGTGGTAGGTCAGGCCCCTCGACCTCCCTGTGAGAAACCAGGCAGGGTGGAATGCCATCCCCCGTCCCCGTCCACACACACGGCGCTCCCCGGAGAAGGATGCCTCCCCGGCGCTGAGCCTGTTCACCTCGAGTGAGCACCACAGCCTCACCGCCGGGAAGCAAGCCTGACGCCGAGCGGCCTTCCGCGTGCAGGCCTCTTTGGCGAAGAGAGAGAGCTGGGCCGCGGCAGGGTGGGGCGGAAGCCTCAGCAAGGCTGCCAGCCGGGCCTCGGGTGGGGGGCCGTCCTAGAAGGGGGCCCCCGACCTCGGCCTCGGCGAAGCACACGCGAGCACGTGGGAAGCAGCTTCTGCGGGGACCGAGAGGCCGGACCCCCAGCAGAGCGAACACACACGGTCTGAGGCTGCGGGAGGCCTTCTGACAGCAGCCCCGCTTCGCTGAGCCGGGCGCCCGCCCGCAGTCGAGCCCAGCGGGGCCGGCGTTCAGCGGGCACCGTGCTGCACACCCGGCTCGCGGGGAGGTCGGGAGGGCGACGCCGGCCTGCAGGCCCACCTCTCTGGGGGCGCCCGGAGCGGGGAGGCCAGCCCGAAGCGGACGGGCGAAGGGCCGAGCCCCTGCCGTGGCATTGCTTCAGGAGGACGCATTGGCCCAGCAAGCCCCACTCCGTCCCGGGAGGAGAGAAGCGGCTGTGACCCGTTCGAAGCACGGAGCAAGGCGCCCGGCCCTCAGCTCTTGAACGTGCTTCCCGGAGGGGGCTCTGTCAGCTCCACATTCGCCTATAGCAGCAGGCCTTCTCTCGGGCGAGGAGAGCGATGCAGACACCCTGCCGGCTTGGGCCTCCACCGCAGGGACCTGCGCGTGCCGCCAGCACCCCCGGGCCGGCAGCGGCTTCGGGGAGCCCGGGGCGTCCCACGCCTGGGCCTGGCAACCGAAGGAGACCGCAGGTCCCTCCATTCCGAGCCCCAGCGTGCTCCGGGGAGAACGTCCGCCCAGGGAAAGACGAGTGCGAAGAGGGAAGCCGGGAGGAGAGAGGCAGGGCGCGCTTCGGGAGGCCCGGGCGCCCAGGCTGTGGGGCCGGCTTCTCCCGGGCCGGCGCCTGGCGTCCTCCGCGGGGAAGCGGTTGGCTGACTCGCCTTGGGTGGGGACGTGGTAGGTCAGGCCCCTCGACCTCCCTGTGAGAAACCAGGCAGGGTGGAATGCCATCCCCCGTCCCCGTCCACACACACGGCGCTCCCCGGAGAAGGATGCCTCCCCGGCGCTGAGCCTGTTCACCTCGAGTGAGCACCACAGCCTCACCGCCGGGAAGCAAGCCTGACGCCGAGCGGCCTTCCGCGTGCAGGCCTCTTTGGCGAAGAGAGAGAGCTGGGCCGCGGCAGGGTGGGGCGGAAGCCTCAGCAAGGCTGCCAGCCGGGCCTCGGGTGGGGGGCCGTCCTAGAAGGGGGCCCCCGACCTCGGCCTCGGCGAAGCACACGCGAGCACGTGGGAAGCAGCTTCTGCGGGGACCGAGAGGCCGGACCCCCAGCAGAGCGAACACACACGGTCTGAGGCTGCGGGAGGCCTTCTGACAGCAGCCCCGCTTCGCTGAGCCGGGCGCCCGCCCGCAGTCGAGCCCAGCGGGGCCGGCGTTCAGCGGGCACCGTGCTGCACACCCGGCTCGCGGGGAGGTCGGGAGGGCGACGCCGGCCTGCAGGCCCACCTCTCTGGGGGCGCCCGGAGCGGGGAGGCCAGCCCGAAGCGGACGGGCGAAGGGCCGAGCCCCTGCCGTGGCATTGCTTCAGGAGGACGCATTGGCCCAGCAAGCCCCACTCCGTCCCGGGAGGAGAGAAGCGGCTGTGACCCGTTCGAAGCACGGAGCAAGGCGCCCGGCCCTCAGCTCTTGAACGCGCTTCCCGGAGGGGGCTCTGTCAGCTCCACATTCGCCTATAGCAGCAGGCCTTCTCTCGGGCGAGGAGAGCGATGCAGACACCCTGCCGGCTTGGGCCTCCACCGCAGGGACCTGCGCGTGCCGCCAGCACCCCCGGGCCGGCAGCGGCTTCGGGGAGCCCGGGGCGTCCCACGCCTGGGCCTGGCAACCGAAGGAGACCGCAGGTCCCTCCATTGCGAGCCCCAGCGTGCTCCGGGGAGAACGTCCGCCCAGGGAAAGACGAGTGCGAAGAGGGAAGCCGGGAGGAGAGAGGCAGGGCGCGCTTCGGGAGGCCCGGGCGCCCAGGCTGTGGGGCCGGCTTCTCCCGGGCCGGCGCCTGGCGTCCTCCGCGGGGAAGCGGTTGGCTGACTCGCCTTGGGTGGGGACGTGGTAGGTCAGGCCCCTCGACCTCCCTGTGAGAAACCAGGCAGGGTGGAATGCCATCCCCCGTCCCCGTCCACACACACGGCGCTCCCCGGAGAAGGATGCCTCCCCGGCGCTGAGCCTGTTCACCTCGAGTGAGCACCACAGCCTCACCGCCGGGAAGCAAGCCTGACGCCGAGCGGCCTTCCGCGTGCAGGCCTCTTTGGCGAAGAGAGAGAGCTGGGCCGCGGCAGGGTGGGGCGGAAGCCTCAGCAAGGCTGCCAGCCGGGCCTCGGGTGGGGGGCCGTCCTAGAAGGGGGCCTCCGACCTCGGCCTCGGCGAAGCACACGCGAGCACGTGGGAAGCAGCTTATGCGGGGACCGAGAGGCCGGACCCCCAGCAGAGCGAACACACACGGTCTGAGGCTGCGGGAGGCCTTCTGACAGCAGCCCCGCTTCGCTGAGCCGGGCGCCCGCCCGCAGTCGAGCCCAGCGGGGCCGGCGTTCAGCGGGCACCGTGCTGCACACCCGGCTCGCGGGGAGGTCGGGAGGGCGACGCCGGCCTGCAGGCCCACCTCTCTGGGGACGCCCGGAGCGGGGAGGCCAGCCCGAAGCGGACGGGCGAAGGGCCGAGCCCCTGCCGTGGCATTGCTTCAGGAGGACGCATTGGCCCAGCAAGCCCCACTCCGTCCCGGGAGGAGAGAAGCGGCTGTGACCCGTTCGAAGCACGGAGCAAGGCGCCCGGCCCTCAGCTCTTGAACGCGCTTCCCGGAGGGGGCTCTGTCAGCTCCACAATCCCCTATAGCAGCAGGCCTTCTCTCGGGCGCTGAGAGCGATGCACCCTGCCGGCTTGGGCCTCCACCGCAGGGACCTGCGCGTGCCGCCAGCACCCCCGGGCCGGCAGCGGCTTCGGGGAGCCCGGGGCGTCCCACGCCTGGGCCTGGCAACCGAAGGAGACCGCAGGTCCCTCCATTCCGAGCCCCAGCGTGCTCCGGGGAGAACGTCCGCCCAGGGAAAGACGAGTGCGAAGAGGGAAGCCGGGAGGAGAGAGGCAGGGCGCGCTTCGGGAGGCCCGGGCGCCCAGGCTGTGGGGCCGGCTTCTCCCGGGCCGGCGCCTGGCGTCCTCCGCGGGGAAGCGGTTGGCTGACTCGCCTTGGGTGGGGACGTGGTAGGTCAGGCCCCTCGACCTCCCTGTGAGAAACCAGGCAGGGTGGAATGCCATCCCCCGTCCCCGTCCACACACACGGCGCTCCCCGGAGAAGGATGCCTCCCCGGCGCTGAGCCTGTTCACCTCGAGTGAGCACCACAGCCTCACCGCCGGGAAGCAAGCCTGACGCCGAGCGGCCTTCCGCGTGCAGGCCTCTTTGGCGAAGAGAGAGAGCTGGGCCGCGGCAGGGTGGGGCGGAAGCCTCAGCAAGGCTGCCAGCCGGGCCTCGGGTGGGGGGCCGTCCTAGAAGGGGGCCCCCGACCTCGGCCTCGGCGAAGCACACGCGAGCACGTGGGAAGCAGCTTCTGCGGGGACCGAGAGGCCGGACCCCCAGCAGAGCGAACACACACGGTCTGAGGCTGCGGGAGGCCTTCTGACAGCAGCCCCGCTTCGCTGAGCCGGGCGCCCGCCCGCAGTGGAGCCCAGCGGGGCCGGCGTTCAGCGGGCACCGTGCTGCACACCCGGCTCGCGGGGAGGTCGGGAGGGCGACGCCGGCCTGCAGGCCCACCTCTCTGGGGGCGCCCGGAGCGGGGAGGCCAGCCCGAAGCGGACGGGCGAAGGGCCGAGCCCCTGCCGTGGCATTGCTTCAGGAGGACGCATTGGCCCAGCAAGCCCCACTCCGTCCCGGGAGGAGAGAAGCGGCTGTGACCCGTTCGAAGCACGGAGCAAGGCGCCCGGCCCTCAGCTCTTGAACGCGCTTCCCGGAGGGGGCTCTGTCAGCTCCACTTTCGCCTATAGCACCAGGCCTTCTCTCGGGCGAGGAGAGCGATGCAGACACCCTGCCGGCTTGGGCCTCCACCGCAGGGACCTGCGCGTGCCGCCAGCACCCCCGGGCCGGCAGCGGCTTCGGGGAGCCCGGGGCGTCCCACGCCTGGGCCTGGCAACCGAAGGAGACCGCAGGTCCCTCCATTCCGAGCCCCAGCGTGCTCCGGGGAGAACGTCCGCCCAGGGAAAGACGAGTGCGAAGAGGGAAGCCGGGAGGATAGAGGAAGGGCGCGCTTCGGGAGGCCCGGGCGCCCAGGCTGTGGGGCCGGCTTCTCCCGGGCCGGCGCCTGGCGTCCTCCGCGGGGAAGCGGTTGGCTGACTCGCCTTGGGTGGGGACGTGGTAGGTCAGGCCCCTCGACCTCCCTGTGAGAAACCAGGCAGGGTGGAATGCCATCCCCCGTCCCCGTCCACACACACGGCGCTCCCCGGAGAAGGATGCCTCCCCGGCGCTGAGCCTGTTCACCTCGAGTGAGCACCACAGCCTCACCGCCGGGAAGCAAGCCTGACGCCGAGCGGCCTTCCGCGTGCAGGCCTCTTTGGCGAAGAGAGAGAGCTGGGCCGCGGCAGGGTGGGGCGGAAGCCTCAGCAAGGCTGCCAGCCGGGCCTCGGGTGGGGGGCCGTCCTAGAAGGGGGCCTCCGACCTCGGCCTCGGCGAAGCACACGCGAGCACGTGGGAAGCAGCTTATGCGGGGACCGAGAGGCCGGACCCCCAGCAGAGCGAACACACACGGTCTGAGGCTGCGGGAGGCCTTCTGACAGCAGCCCCGCTTCGCTGAGCCGGGCGCCCGCCCGCAGTCGAGCCCAGCGGGGCCGGCGTTCAGCGGGCACCGTGCTGCACACCCGGCTCGCGGGGAGGTCGGGAGGGCGACGCCGGCCTGCAGGCCCACCTCTCTGTGGGCGCCCGGAGCGGGGAGGCCAGCCCGAAGCGGACGGGCGAAGGGCCGAGCCCCTGCCGTGGCATTGCTTCAGGAGGACGCATTGGCCCAGCAAGCCCCACTCCGTCCCGGGAGGAGAGAAGCGGCTGTGACCCGTTCGAAGCACGGAGCAAGGCGCCCGGCCCTCAGCTCTTGAACGCGCTTCCCGGAGGGGGCTCTGTCAGCTCCACATTCGCCTATAGCAGCAGGCCTTCTCTCGGGCGAGGAGAGCGATGCAGACACCCTGCCGGCTTGGGCCTCCACCGCAGGGACCTGCGCGTGCCGCCAGCACCCCCGGGCCGGCAGCGGCTTCGGGGAGCCCGGGGCGTCCCACGCCTGGGCCTGGCAACCGAAGGAGACCGCAGGTCCCTCCATTCCGAGCCCCAGCGTGCTCCGGGGAGAACGTCCGCCCAGGGAAAGACGAGTGCGAAGAGGGAAGCCGGGAGGAGAGAGGCAGGGCGCGCTTCGGGAGGCCCGGGCGCCCAGGCTGTGGGGCCGGCTTCTCCCGGGCCGGCGCCTGGCGTCCTCCGCGGGGAAGCGGTTGGCTGACTCGCCTTGGGTGGGGACGTGGTAGGTCAGGCCCCTCGACCTCCCTGTGAGAAACCAGGCAGGGTGGAATGCCATCCCCCGTCCCCGTCCACACACACGGCGCTCCCCGGAGAAGGATGCCTCCCCGGCGCTGAGCCTGTTCACCTCGAGTGAGCACCACAGCCTCACCGCCGGGAAGCAAGCCTGACGCCGAGCGGCCTTCCGCGTGCAGGCCTCTTTGGCGAAGAGAGAGAGCTGGGCCGCGGCAGGGTGGGGCGGAAGCCTCAGCAAGGCTGCCAGCCGGGCCTCGGGTGGGGGGCCGTCCTAGAAGGGGCCCCCGACCTCGGCCTCGGCGAAGCACACGCGAGCACGTGGGAAGCAGCTTCTGCGGGGACCGAGAGGCCGGACCCCCAGCAGAGCGAACACACACGGTCTGAGGCTGCGGGAGGCCTTCTGACAGCAGCCCCGCTTCGCTGAGCCGGGCGCCCGCCCGCAGTCGAGCCCAGCGGGGCCGGCGTTCAGCGGGCACCGTGCTGCACACCCGGCTCGCGGGGAGGTCGGGAGGGCGACGCCGGCCTGCAGGCCCACCTCTCTGGGGACGCCCGGAGCGGGGAGGCCAGCCCGAAGCGGACGGGCGAAGGGCCGAGCCCCTGCCGTGGCATTGCTTCAGGAGGACGCATTGGCCCAGCAAGCCCCACTCCGTCCCGGGAGGAGAGAAGTGGCTGTGACCCGTTCGAAGCACGGAGCAAGGCGCCCGGCCCTCAGCTCTTGAACGCGCTTCCCGGAGGGGGCTCTGTCAGCTCCACAATCCCCTATAGCAGCAGGCCTTCTCTCGGGCGCTGAGAGCGATGCACCCTGCCGGCTTGGGCCTCCACCGCAGGGACCTGCGCGTGCCGCCAGCACCCCCGGGCCGGCAGCGGCTTCGGGGAGCCCGGGGCGTCCCACGCCTGGGCCTGGCAACCGAAGGAGACCGCAGGTCCCTCCATTGCGAGCCCCAGCGTGCTCCGGGGAGAACGTCCGCCCAGGGAAAGACGAGTGCGAAGAGGGAAGCCGGGAGGAGAGAGGCAGGGCGCGCTTCGGGAGGCCCGGGCGCCCAGGCTGTGGGGCCGGCTTCTCCCGGGCCGGCGCCTGGCGTCCTCCGCGGGGAAGCGGTTGGCTGACTCGCCTTGGGTGGGGACGTGGTAGGTCAGGCCCCTCGACCTCCCTGTGAGAAACCAGGCAGGGTGGAATGCCATCCCCCGTCCCCGTCCACACACACGGCGCTCCCCGGAGAAGGATGCCTCCCCGGCGCTGAGCCTGTTCACCTCGAGTGAGCACCACAGCCTCACCGCCGGGAAGCAAGCCTGACGCCGAGCGGCCTTCCGCGTGCAGGCCTCTTTGGCGAAGAGAGAGAGCTGGGCCGCGGCAGGGTGGGGCGGAAGCCTCAGCAAGGCTGCCAGCCGGGCCTCGGGTGGGGGGCCGTCCTAGAAGGGGGCCTCCGACCTCGGCCTCGGCGAAGCACACGCGAGCACGTGGGAAGCAGCTTCTGCGGGGACCGAGAGGCCGGACCCCCAGCAGAGCGAACACACACGGTCTGAGGCTGCGGGAGGCCTTCTGACAGCAGCCCCGCTTCGCTGAGCCGGGCGCCCGCCCGCAGTCGAGCCCAGCGGGGCCGGCGTTCAGCGGGCACCGTGCTGCACACCCGGCTCGCGGGGAGGTCGGGAGGGCGACGCCGGCCTGCAGGCCCACCTCTCTGGGGGCGCCCGGAGCGGGGAGGCCAGCCCGAAGCGGACGGGCGAAGGGCCGAGCCCCTGCCGTGGCATTGCTTCAGGAGGACGCATTGGCCCAGCAAGCCCCACTCCGTCCCGGGAGGAGAGAAGCGGCTGTGACCCGTTCGAAGCACGGAGCAAGGCGCCCGGCCCTCAGCTCTTGAACGCGCTTCCCGGAGGGGGCTCTGTCAGCTCCACATTCGCCTATAGCAGCAGGCCTTCTCTCGGGCGAGGAGAGCGATGCAGACACCCTGCCGGCTTGGGCCTCCACCGCAGGGACCTGCGCGTGCCGCCAGCACCCCCGGGCCGGCAGCGGCTTCGGGGAGCCCGGGGCGTCCCACGCCTGGGCCTGGCAACCGAAGGAGACCGCAGGTCCCTCCATTGCGAGCCCCAGCGTGCTCCGGGGAGAACGTCCGCCCAGGGAAAGACGAGTGCGAAGAGGGAAGCCGGGAGGAGAGAGGCAGGGCGCGCTTCGGGAGGCCCGGGCGCCCAGGCTGTGGGGCCGGCTTCTCCCGGGCCGGCGCCTGGCGTCCTCCGCGGGGAAGCGGTTGGCTGACTCGCCTTGGGTGGGGACGTGGTAGGTCAGGCCCCTCGACCTCCCTGTGAGAAACCAGGCAGGGTGGAATGCCATCCCCCGTCCCCGTCCACACACACGGCGCTCCCCGGAGAAGGATGCCTCCCCGGCGCTGAGCCTGTTCACCTCGAGTGAGCACCACAGCCTCACCGCCGGGAAGCAAGCCTGACGCCGAGCGGCCTTCCGCGTGCAGGCCTCTTTGGCGAAGAGAGAGAGCTGGGCCGCGGCAGGGTGGGGCGGAAGCCTCAGCAAGGCTGCCAGCCGGGCCTCGGGTGGGGGGCCGTCCTAGAAGGGGGCCCCCGACCTCGGCCTCGGCGAAGCACACGCGAGCACGTGGGAAGCAGCTTCTGCGGGGACCGAGAGGCCGGACCCCCAGCAGAGCGAACACACACGGTCTGAGGCTGCGGGAGGCCTTCTGACAGCAGCCCCGCTTCGCTGAGCCGGGCGCCCGCCCGCAGTGGAGCCCAGCGGGGCCGGCGTTCAGCGGGCACCGTGCTGCACACCCGGCTCGCGGGGAGGTCGGGAGGGCGACGCCGGCCTGCAGGCCCACCTCTCTGGGGGCGCCCGGAGCGGGGAGGCCAGCCCGAAGCGGACGGGCGAAGGGCCGAGCCCCTGCCGTGGCATTGCTTCAGGAGGACGCATTGGCCCAGCAAGCCCCACTCCGTCCCGGGAGGAGAGAAGTGGCTGTGACCCGTTCGAAGCACGGAGCAAGGCGCCCGGCCCTCAGCTCTTGAACGCGCTTCCCGGAGGGGGCTCTGTCAGCTCCACATTCGCCTATAGCAGCAGGCCTTCTCTCGGGCGAGGAGAGCGATGCAGACACCCTGCCGGCTTGGGCCTCCACCGCAGGGACCTGCGCGTGCCGCCAGCACCCCCGGGCCGGCAGCGGCTTCGGGGAGCCCGGGGCGTCCCACGCCTGGGCCTGGCAACCGAAGGAGACCGCAGGTCCCTCCATTGCGAGCCCCAGCGTGCTCCGGGGAGAACGTCCGCCCAGGGAAAGACGAGTGCGAAGAGGGAAGCCGGGAGGAGAGAGGCAGGGCGCGCTTCGGGAGGCCCGGGCGCCCAGGCTGTGGGGCCGGCTTCTCCCGGGCCGGCGCCTGGCGTCCTCCGCGGGGAAGCGGTTGGCTGACTCGCCTTGGGTGGGGACGTGGTAGGTCAGGCCCCTCGACCTCCCTGTGAGAAACCAGGCAGGGTGGAATGCCATCCCCCGTCCCCGTCCACACACACGGCGCTCCCCGGAGAAGGATGCCTCCCCGGCGCTGAGCCTGTTCACCTCGAGTGAGCACCACAGCCTCACCGCCGGGAAGCAAGCCTGACGCCGAGCGGCCTTCCGCGTGCAGGCCTCTTTGGCGAAGAGAGAGAGCTGGGCCGCGGCAGGGTGGGGCGGAAGCCTCAGCAAGGCTGCCAGCCGGGCCTCGGGTGGGGGGCCGTCCTAGAAGGGGGCCCCCGACCTCGGCCTCGGCGAAGCACACGCGAGCACGTGGGAAGCAGCTTCTGCGGGGACCGAGAGGCCGGACCCCCAGCAGAGCGAACACACACGGTCTGAGGCTGCGGGAGGCCTTCTGACAGCAGCCCCGCTTCGCTGAGCCGGGCGCCCGCCCGCAGTCGAGCCCAGCGGGGCCGGCGTTCAGCGGGCACCGTGCTGCACACCCGGCTCGCGGGGAGGTCGGGAGGGCGACGCCGGCCTGCAGGCCCACCTCTCTGGGGGCGCCCGGAGCGGGGAGGCCAGCCCGAAGCGGACGGGCGAAGGGCCGAGCCCCTGCCGTGGCATTGCTTCAGGAGGACGCATTGGCCCAGCAAGCCCCACTCCGTCCCGGGAGGAGAGAAGCGGCTGTGACCCGTTCGAAGCACGGAGCAAGGCGCCCGGCCCTCAGCTCTTGAACGCGCTTCCCGGAGGGGGCTCTGTCAGCTCCACATTCGCCTATAGCAGCAGGCCTTCTCTCGGGCGAGGAGAGCGATGCAGACACCCTGCCGGCTTGGGCCTCCACCGCAGGGACCTGCGCGTGCCGCCAGCACCCCCGGGCCGGCAGCGGCTTCGGGGAGCCCGGGGCGTCCCACGCCTGGGCCTGGCAACCGAAGGAGACCGCAGGTCCCTCCATTGCGAGCCCCAGCGTGCTCCGGGGAGAACGTCCGCCCAGGGAAAGACGAGTGCGAAGAGGGAAGCCGGGAGGAGAGAGGCAGGGCGCGCTTCGGGAGGCCCGGGCGCCCAGGCTGTGGGGCCGGCTTCTCCCGGGCCGGCGCCTGGCGTCCTCCGCGGGGAAGCGGTTGGCTGACTCGCCTTGGGTGGGGACGTGGTAGGTCAGGCCCCTCGACCTCCCTGTGAGAAACCAGGCAGGGTGGAATGCCATCCCCCGTCCCCGTCCACACACACGGCGCTCCCCGGAGAAGGATGCCTCCCCGGCGCTGAGCCTGTTCACCTCGAGTGAGCACCACAGCCTCACCGCCGGGAAGCAAGCCTGACGCCGAGCGGCCTTCCGCGTGCAGGCCTCTTTGGCGAAGAGAGAGAGCTGGGCCGCGGCAGGGTGGGGCGGAAGCCTCAGCAAGGCTGCCAGCCGGGCCTCGGGTGGGGGGCCGTCCTAGAAGGGGGCCCCCGACCTCGGCCTCGGCGAAGCACACGCGAGCACGTGGGAAGCAGCTTCTGCGGGGACCGAGAGGCCGGACCCCCAGCAGAGCGAACACACACGGTCTGAGGCTGCGGGAGGCCTTCTGACAGCAGCCCCGCTTCGCTGAGCCGGGCGCCCGCCCGCAGTCGAGCCCAGCGGGGCCGGCGTTCAGCGGGCACCGTGCTGCACACCCGGCTCGCGGGGAGGTCGGGAGGGCGACGCCGGCCTGCAGGCCCACCTCTCTGGGGGCGCCCGGAGCGGGGAGGCCAGCCCGAAGCGGACGGGCGAAGGGCCGAGCCCCTGCCGTGGCATTGCTTCAGGAGGACGCATTGGCCCAGCAAGCCCCACTCCGTCCCGGGAGGAGAGAAGCGGCTGTGACCCGTTCGAAGCACGGAGCAAGGCGCCCGGCCCTCAGCTCTTGAACGTGCTTCCCGGAGGGGGCTCTGTCAGCTCCACATTCGCCTATAGCAGCAGGCCTTCTCTCGGGCGAGGAGAGCGATGCAGACACCCTGCCGGCTTGGGCCTCCACCGCAGGGACCTGCGCGTGCCGCCAGCACCCCCGGGCCGGCAGCGGCTTCGGGGAGCCCGGGGCGTCCCACGCCTGGGCCTGGCAACCGAAGGAGACCGCAGGTCCCTCCATTCCGAGCCCCAGCGTGCTCCGGGGAGAACGTCCGCCCAGGGAAAGACGAGTGCGAAGAGGGAAGCCGGGAGGAGAGAGGCAGGGCGCGCTTCGGGAGGCCCGGGCGCCCAGGCTGTGGGGCCGGCTTCTCCCGGGCCGGCGCCTGGCGTCCTCCGCGGGGAAGCGGTTGGCTGACTCGCCTTGGGTGGGGACGTGGTAGGTCAGGCCCCTCGACCTCCCTGTGAGAAACCAGGCAGGGTGGAATGCCATCCCCCGTCCCCGTCCACACACACGGCGCTCCCCGGAGAAGGATGCCTCCCCGGCGCTGAGCCTGTTCACCTCGAGTGAGCACCACAGCCTCACCGCCGGGAAGCAAGCCTGACGCCGAGCGGCCTTCCGCGTGCAGGCCTCTTTGGCGAAGAGAGAGAGCTGGGCCGCGGCAGGGTGGGGCGGAAGCCTCAGCAAGGCTGCCAGCCGGGCCTCGGGTGGGGGGCCGTCCTAGAAGGGGGCCCCCGACCTCGGCCTCGGCGAAGCACACGCGAGCACGTGGGAAGCAGCTTCTGCGGGGACCGAGAGGCCGGACCCCCAGCAGAGCGAACACACACGGTCTGAGGCTGCGGGAGGCCTTCTGACAGCAGCCCCGCTTCGCTGAGCCGGGCGCCCGCCCGCAGTCGAGCCCAGCGGGGCCGGCGTTCAGCGGGCACCGTGCTGCACACCCGGCTCGCGGGGAGGTCGGGAGGGCGACGCCGGCCTGCAGGCCCACCTCTCTGGGGGCGCCCGGAGCGGGGAGGCCAGCCCGAAGCGGACGGGCGAAGGGCCGAGCCCCTGCCGTGGCATTGCTTCAGGAGGACGCATTGGCCCAGCAAGCCCCACTCCGTCCCGGGAGGAGAGAAGCGGCTGTGACCCGTTCGAAGCACGGAGCAAGGCGCCCGGCCCTCAGCTCTTGAACGCGCTTCCCGGAGGGGGCTCTGTCAGCTCCACATTCGCCTATAGCAGCAGGCCTTCTCTCGGGCGAGGAGAGCGATGCAGACACCCTGCCGGCTTGGGCCTCCACCGCAGGGACCTGCGCGTGCCGCCAGCACCCCCGGGCCGGCAGCGGCTTCGGGGAGCCCGGGGCGTCCCACGCCTGGGCCTGGCAACCGAAGGAGACCGCAGGTCCCTCCATTGCGAGCCCCAGCGTGCTCCGGGGAGAACGTCCGCCCAGGGAAAGACGAGTGCGAAGAGGGAAGCCGGGAGGAGAGAGGCAGGGCGCGCTTCGGGAGGCCCGGGCGCCCAGGCTGTGGGGCCGGCTTCTCCCGGGCCGGCGCCTGGCGTCCTCCGCGGGGAAGCGGTTGGCTGACTCGCCTTGGGTGGGGACGTGGTAGGTCAGGCCCCTCGACCTCCCTGTGAGAAACCAGGCAGGGTGGAATGCCATCCCCCGTCCCCGTCCACACACACGGCGCTCCCCGGAGAAGGATGCCTCCCCGGCGCTGAGCCTGTTCACCTCGAGTGAGCACCACAGCCTCACCGCCGGGAAGCAAGCCTGACGCCGAGCGGCCTTCCGCGTGCAGGCCTCTTTGGCGAAGAGAGAGAGCTGGGCCGCGGCAGGGTGGGGCGGAAGCCTCAGCAAGGCTGCCAGCCGGGCCTCGGGTGGGGGGCCGTCCTAGAAGGGGGCCTCCGACCTCGGCCTCGGCGAAGCACACGCGAGCACGTGGGAAGCAGCTTCTGCGGGGACCGAGAGGCCGGACCCCAGCAGAGCGAACACACACGGTCTGAGGCTGCGGGAGGCCTTCTGACAGCAGCCCCGCTTCGCTGAGCCGGGCGCCCGCCCGCAGTCGAGCCCAGCGGGGCCGGCGTTCAGCGGGCACCGTGCTGCACACCCGGCTCGCGGGGAGGTCGGGAGGGCGACGCCGGCCTGCAGGCCCACCTCTCTGGGGACGCCCGGAGCGGGGAGGCCAGCCCGAAGCGGACGGGCGAAGGGCCGAGCCCCTGCCGTGGCATTGCTTCAGGAGGACGCATTGGCCAGCAAGCCCCACTCCGTCCCGGGAGGAGAGAAGCGGCTGTGACCCGTTCGAAGCACGGAGCAAGGCGCCCGGCCCTCAGCTCTTGAACGCGCTTCCCGGAGGGGGCTCTGTCAGCTCCACAATCCCCTATAGCAGCAGGCCTTCTCTCGGGCGCTGAGAGCGATGCACCCTGCCGGCTTGGGCCTCCACCGCAGGGACCTGCGCGTGCCGCCAGCACCCCCGGGCCGGCAGCGGCTTCGGGGAGCCCGGGGCGTCCCACGCCTGGGCCTGGCAACCGAAGGAGACCGCAGGTCCCTCCATTCCGAGCCCCAGCGTGCTCCGGGGAGAACGTCCGCCCAGGGAAAGACGAGTGCGAAGAGGGAAGCCGGGAGAGAGAGGCAGGGCGCGCTTCGGGAGGCCCGGGCGCCCAGGCTGTGGGGCCGGCTTCTCCCCGGGCCGGCGCCTGGCGTCCTCCGCGGGGAAGCGGTTGGCTGACTCGCCTTGGGTGGGGACGTGGTAGGTCAGGCCCCTCGACCTCCTGTGAGAAACCAGGCAGGGTGGAATGCCATCCCCCGTCCCCGTCCACACACACGGCGCTCCCCGGGAGAAGGATGCCTCCCCGGCGCTGAGCCTGTTCACCCTCGGAGTGAGCACCACAGCCTCACCGCCGGGAAGCAAGCCTGACGCCGAGCGGCCTTCCGCGTGCAGGCCTCTTTGGCGAAGAGAGAGAGCTGGGCCGCGGCAGGGTGGGGCGGAAGCCTCAGCAAGGCTGCCAGCCGGGCCTCGGGTGGGGGGCCCGTCCTAGAAGGGGCCCCCGACCTCGGCCTCGGCGAAGCACACGCGAGCACGTGGGAAGCAGCTTCTGCTGGGGACCGAGAGGCCGGACCCCAGCAGAGCGAACACACACGGTCTGAGGCTGCGGGAGGCCTTCTGACAGCAGCCCCGCTTCGCTGAGCCGGGCGCCCGCCCGCAGTGGAGCCCAGCGGGGCCGGCGTTCAGCGGGCACCGTGCTGCACACCCGGCTCGCGGGGAGGTCGGGAGGGCGACGCCGGCCTGCAGGCCCCACCTCTCTGGGGCGCCCGGAGCGGGGAGGCCAGCCCGAAGCGGACGGGCGAAGGGCCGAGCCCCTGCCGTGGCATTGCTTCAGGAGGACGCATTGGCCCAGCAAGCCCCACTCCGTCCCGGGAGGAGAGAAGCGGCTGTGACCCGTTCGAAGCACGGAGCAAGGCGCCCGGCCCTCAGCTCTTGAACGCGCTTCCCGGAGGGGGCTCTGTCAGCTTCACTTTCGCCTATAGCACCAGGCCTTCTCTCGGGCGAGGAGAGCGATGCAGACACCCTGCCGGCTTGGGCCTCCACCGCAGGGACCTGCGCGTGCCGCCAGCACCCCGGGCCGGCAGCGGCTTCGGGAGCCCGGGGCGTCCCACGCCTGGGCCTGGCAACCGAAGGAGACCGCAGGTCCCTCCATTCCGAGCCCCAGCGTGCTCCGGGGAGAACGTCCGCCCAGGGAAAGACGAGTGCGAAGAGGGAAGCCGGGAGGATAGAGGAAGGGCGCGCTTCGGGAGGCCCGGGCGCCCAGGCTGTGGGGCCGGCTTCTCCCGGGCCGGCGCCTGGCGTCCTCCGCGGGGAAGCGGTTGGCTGACTCGCCTTGGGTGGGGACGTGGTAGGTCAGGCCCCTCGACCTCCCTGTGAGAAACCAGGCAGGGTGGAATGCCATCCCCCGTCCCCGTCCACACACACGGCGCTCCCCGGAGAAGGATGCCTCCCGGCGCTGAGCCTGTTCACCTCGAGTGAGCACCCACAGCCTCACCGCCGGGAAGCAAGCCTGACGCCGAGCGGCCTTCCCGCGTGCAGGCCTCTTTGGCGAAGAGAGAGAGCTGGGCCGCGGCAGGTGGGGCGGAAGCCTCAGCAAGGCTGCCAGCCGGGCCTCGGGTGGGGGGCCGTCCTAGAAGGGGGCCTCCGACCTCGGCCTCGGCGAAGCACACGCGAGCACGTGGGAAGCAGCTTATGCGGGGACCGAGAGGCCGGACCCCCAGCAGAGCGAACACACACGGTCTGAGGCTGCGGGAGGCCTTCTGACAGCAGCCCCGCTTCGCTGAGCCGGGCGCCCGCCCGCAGTCGAGCCCAGCGGGGCCGGCGTTCAGCGGGCACCGTGCTGCACACCCGGCTCGCGGGGAGGTCGGGAGGGCGACGCCGGCCTGCAGGCCCACCTCTCTGTGGGCGCCCGGAGCGGGGAGGCCAGCCCGAAGCGGACGGGCGAAGGGCCGAGCCCCTGCGTGGCATTGCTTCAGGAGGACGCATTGGCCCAGCAAGGCCCCACTCCGTCCGGGAGAGAGAAGCGGCTGTGACCCGTTCGAAGCACGGAGCAAGGCGCCCGGCCCTCAGCTCTTGAACGCGCTTCCCGGAGGGGGCTCTGTCAGCTCCACATTCGCCTATAGCAGCAGGCCTTCTCTCGGGCGAGGAGAGCGATGCAGACACCCTGCCGGCTTGGGCCTCCACCGCAGGGACCTGCGCGTGCCGCCAGCACCCCCGGGCCGGCAGCGGCTTCGGGGAGCCCGGGGCGTCCCACGCCTGGGCCTGGCAACCGAAGGAGACCGCAGGTCCCTCCATTCCGAGCCCCAGCGTGCTCCGGGGAGAACGTCCGCCCAGGGAAGACCGAGTGCGAAGAGGGAAGGCCGGAGAGGAGAGAGGCAGGGCGCGCTTCGGGAGGCCCGGGCGCCCAGGCTGTGGGGCCGGCTTCTCCCGGGCCGGCGCCTGGCGTCCTCCGCGGGGAAGCGGTTGGCTGACTCGCCTTGGGTGGGGACGTGGTAGGTCAGGCCCCTCGACCTCCCTGTGAGAAACCAGGCAGGGTGGAATGCCATCCCCCGTCCCCGTCCACACACACGGCGCTCCCCGGAGAAGGATGCCTCCCCGGCGCTGAGCCTGTTCACCTCGAGTGAGCACCACAGCCTCACCGCCGGGAAGCAAGCCTGACGCCGAGCGGCCTTCCGCGTGCAGGCCTCTTTGGCGAAGAGAGAGAGCTGGGCCGCGGAAGGGTGGGGCGGAAGCCTCAGCAAGGCTGCCAGCCGGGCCTCGGGTGGGGGGCCGTCCTAGAAGGGGGCCCCCGACCTCGGCCTCGGCGAAGCACACGCGAGCACGTGGGAAGCAGCTTCTGCGGGGACCGAGAGGCCGGACCCCCAGCAGAGCGAACACACACGGTCTGAGGCTGCGGGAGGCCTTCTGACAGCAGCCCCGCTTCGCTGAGCTGGCGCCCGCCCGCAGTCGAGCCCAGCGGGGCCGGCGTTCAGCGGGCACCGTGCTGCACACCCGGCTCGCGGGGAGGTCGGGAGGGCGACGCCGGCCTGCAGGCCCACCTCTCTGGGGGCGCCCGGAGCGGGGAGGCCAGCCCGAAGCGGACGGGCGAAGGGCCGAGCCCCTGCCGTGGCATTGCTTCAGGAGGACGCATTGGCCCAGCAAGCCCCACTCCGTCCCGGGAGGAGAGAAGCGGCTGTGACCCGTTCGAAGCACGGAGCAAGGCGCCCGGCCCTCAGCTCTTGAACGCGCTTCCCGGAGGGGGCTCTGTCAGCTCCACAATCCCCTATAGCAGCAGGCCTTCTCTCGGGCGCGGAGAGCGATGCAGACACCCTGCCGGCTTGGGCCTCCACCGCAGGGACCTGCGCGTGCCGCCAGCACCCCCGGGCCGGCAGCGGCTTCGGGGAGCCCGGGGCGTCCCACGCCTGGGCCTGGCAACCGAAGGAGACCGCAGGTCCCTCCATTCCGAGCCCCAGCGTGCTCCGGGGAGAACGTCCGCCCAGGGAAAGACGAGTGCGAAGAGGGAAGCCGGGAGGAGAGAGGCAGGGCGCGCTTCGGGAGGCCCGGGCGCCCAGGCTGTGGGGCCGGCTTCTCCCGGGCCGGCGCCTGGCGTCCTCCGCGGGGAAGCGGTTGGCTGACTCGCCTTGGGTGGGGACGTGGTAGGTCAGGCCCCTCGACCTCCCTGTGAGAAACCAGGCAGGGTGGAATGCCATCCCCCGTCCCCGTCCACACACACGGCGCTCCCCGGAGAAGGATGCCTCCCCGGCGCTGAGCCTGTTCACCTCGAGTGAGCACCACAGCCTCACCGCCGGGAAGCAAGCCTGACGCCGAGCGGCCTTCCGCGTGCAGGCCTCTTTGGCGAAGAGAGAGCTGGGCCGCGGCAGGGTGGGGCGGAAGCCTCAGCAAGGCTGCCAGCCGGGCCTCGGGTGGGGGGCCGTCCTAGAAGGGGGCCCCCGACCTCGGCCTCGGCGAAGCACACGCGAGCACGTGGGAAGCAGCTTCTGCGGGGACCGAGAGGCCGGACCCCCAGCAGAGCGAACACACACGGTCTGAGGCTGCGGGAGGCCTTCTGACAGCAGCCCCGCTTCGCTGAGCCGGGCGCCCGCCCGCAGTCGAGCCCAGCGGGGCCGGCGTTCAGCGGGCACCGTGCTGCACACCCGGCTCGCGGGGAGGTCGGGAGGGCGACGCCGGCCTGCAGGCCCACCTCTCTGGGGGCGCCCGGAGCGGGGAGGCCAGCCCGAAGCGGACGGGCGAAGGGCCGAGCCCCTGCCGTGGCATTGCTTCCGGAGGACGCATTGGCCCAGCAAGCCCCACTCCGTCCCGGGAGGAGAGAAGCGGCTGTGACCCGTTCGAAGCACGGAGCAAGGCGCCCGGCCCTCAGCTCTTGAACGCGCTTCCCGGAGGGGGCTCTGTCAGCTCCACATTCGCCTATAGCAGCAGGCCTTCTCTCGGGTGAGGAGAGCGATGCAGACACCCTGCCGGCTTGGGCCTCCACCGCAGGAACCTGCGCGTGCCGCCAGCACCCCCGGGCCGGCAGCGGCTTCGGGGAGCCCGGGGCGTCCCACGCCTGGGCCTGGCAACCGAAGGAGACGGCAGGTCCCTCCATTGCGAGCCCCAGCGTGCTCCGGGGAGAACGTCCGCCCAGGGAAAGACGAGTGCGAAGAGGGAAGCCGGGAGGAGAGAGGCAGGGCGCGCTTCGGGAGGCCCGGGCGCCCAGGCTGTGGGGCCGGCTTCTCCCGGGCCGGCGCCTGGCGTCCTCCGCGGGGAAGCGGTTGGCTGACTCGCCTTGGGTGGGGACGTGGTAGGTCAGGCCCCTCGACCTCCCTGTGAGAAACCAGGCAGGGTGGAATGCCATCCCCCGTCCCCGTCCACACACACGGCGCTCCCCGGAGAAGGATGCCTCCCCGGCGCTGAGCCTGTTCACCTCGAGTGAGCACCACAGCCTCACCGCCGGGAAGCAAGCCTGACGCCGAGCGGCCTTCCGCGTGCAGGCCTCTTTGGCGAAGAGAGAGAGCTGGGCCGCGGCAGGGTGGGGCGGAAGCCTCAGCAAGGCTGCCAGCCGGGCCTCGGGTGGGGGGCCGTCCTAGAAGGGGGCCCCCGACCTCGGCCTCGGCGAAGCACACGCGAGCACGTGGGAAGCAGCTTCTGCGGGGACCGAGAGGCCGGACCCCCAGCAGAGCGAACACACACGGTCTGAGGCTGCGGGAGGCCTTCTGACAGCAGCCCCGCTTCGCTGAGCCGGGCGCCCGCCCGCAGTCGAGCCCAGCGGGGCCGGCGTTCAGCGGGCACCGTGCTGCACACCCGGCTCGCGGGGAGGTCGGGAGGGCGACGCCGGCCTGCAGGCCCACCTCTCTGGGGGCGCCCGGAGCGGGGAGGCCAGCCCGAAGCGGACGGGCGAAGGGCCGAGCCCCTGCCGTGGCATTGCTTCCGGAGGACGCATTGGCCCAGCAAGCCCCACTCCGTCCCGGGAGGAGAGAAGCGGCTGTGACCCGGTCGAAGCACGGAGCAAGGCGCCCGGCCCTCAGCTCTTGAACGCGCTTCCCGGAGGGGGCTCTGTCAGCTCCACATTCGCCTATAGCAGCAGGCCTTCTCTCGGGCGAGGAGAGCGATGCAGAGACCCTGCCGGCTTGGGCCTCCACCGCAGGGACCTGCGCGTGCCGCCAGCACCCCCGGGCCGGCAGCGGCTTCGGGGAGCCCGGGGCGTCCCACGCCTGGGCCTGGCAACCGAAGGAGACCGCAGGTCCCTCCATTCCGAGCCCCAGCGTGCTCCGGGGAGAACGTCCGCCCAGGGAAAGACGAGTGCGAAGAGGGAAGCCGGGAGGAGAGAGGCAGGGCGCGCTTCGGGAGGCCCGGGCGCCCAGGCTGTGGGGCCGGCTTCTCCCGGGCCGGCGCCTGGCGTCCTCCGCGGGGAAGCGGTTGGCTGACTCGCCTTGGGTGGGGACGTGGTAGGTCAGGCCCCTCGACCTCCCTGTGAGAAACCAGGCAGGGTGGAATGCCATCCCCCGTCCCCGTCCACACACACGGCGCTCCCCGGAGAAGGATGCCTCCCCGGCGCTGAGCCTGTTCACCTCGAGTGAGCACCACAGCCTCACCGCCGGGAAGCAAGCCTGACGCCGAGCGGCCTTCCGCGTGCAGGCCTCTTTGGCGAAGAGAGAGAGCTGGGCCGCGGCAGGGTGGGACGGAAGCCTCAGCAAGGCTGCCAGCCGGGCCTCGGGTGGGGGGCCGTCCTAGAAGGGGGCCCCCGACCTCGGCCTCGGCGAAGCACACGCGAGCACGTGGGAAGCAGCTTCTGCGGGGACCGAGAGGCCGGACCCCCAGCAGAGCGAACACACACGGTCTGAGGCTGCGGGAGGCCTTCTGACAGCAGCCCCGCTTCGCTGAGCCGGGCGCCCGCCCGCAGTGGAGCCCAGCGGGCCCGGCGTTCAGCGGGCACCGTGCTGCACACCCGGCTCGCGGGGAGGTCGGGAGGGCGACGCCGGCCTGCAGGCCCACCTCTCTGGGGGCGCCCGGAGCGGGGAGGCCAGCCCGAAGCGGACGGGCGAAGGGCCGAGCCCCTGCCGTGGCATTGCTTCAGGAGGACGCATTGGCCCAGCAAGCCCCACTCCGTCCCGGGAGGAGAGAAGCGGCTGTGACCCGTTCGAAGCACGGAGCAAGGCGCCCGGCCCTCAGCTCTTGAACGCGCTTCCCGGAGGGGGCTCTGTCAGCTCCACAATCCCCTATAGCAGCAGGCCTTCTCTCGGGCGCGGAGAGCGATGCAGACACCCTGCCGGCTTGGGCCTCCACCGCAGGGACCTGCGCGTGCCGCCAGCACCCCCGGGCCGGCAGCGGCTTCGGGGAGCCCGGGGCGTCCCACGCCTGGGCCTGGCAACCGAAGGAGACGGCAGGTCCCTCCATTGCGAGCCCCAGCGTGCTCCGGGGAGAACGTCCGCCCAGGGAAAGACGAGTGCGAAGAGGGAAGCCGGGAGGAGAGAGGCAGGGCGCGCTTCGGGAGGCCCGGGCGCCCAGGCTGTGGGGCCGGCTTCTCCCGGGCCGGCGCCTGGCGTCCTCCGCGGGGAAGCGGTTGGCTGACTCGCCTTGGGTGGGGACGTGGTAGGTCAGGACCCTCGACCTCCCTGTGAGAAACCAGGCAGGGTGGAATGCCATCCCCCGTCCCCGTCCACACACACGGCGCTCCCCGGAGAAGGATGCCTCCCCGGCGCTGAGCCTGTTCACCTCGAGTGAGCACCACAGCCTCACCGCCGGGAAGCAAGCCTGACGCCGAGCGGCCTTCCGCGTGCAGGCCTCTTTGGCGAAGAGAGAGCTGGGCCGCGGCAGGGTGGGGCGGAAGCCTCAGCAAGGCTGCCAGCCGGGCCTCGGGTGGGGGGCCGTCCTAGAAGGGGGCCCCCGACCTCGGCCTCGGCGAAGCACACGCGAGCACGTGGGAAGCAGCTTCTGCGGGGACCGAGAGGCCGGACCCCCAGCAGAGCGAACACACACGGTCTGAGGCTGCGGGAGGCCTTCTGACAGCAGCCCCGCTTCGCTGAGCCGGGCGCCCGCCCGCAGTCGAGCCCAGCGGGGCCGGCGTTCAGCGGGCACCGTGCTGCACACCCGGCTCGCGGGGAGGTCGGGAGGGCGACGCCGGCCTGCAGGCCCACCTCTCTGGGGGCGCCCGGAGCGGGGAGGCCAGCCCGAAGCGGACGGGCGAAGGGCCGAGCCCCTGCCGTGGCATTGCTTCAGGAGGACGCATTGGCCCAGCAAGCCCCACTCCGTCCCGGGAGGAGAGAAGCGGCTGTGACCCGTTCGAAGCACGGAGCAAGGCGCCCGGCCCTCAGCTCTTGAACGCGCTTCCCGGAGGGGGCTCTGTCAGCTCCACAATCCCCTATAGCAGCAGGCCTTCTCTCGGGCGCGGAGAGCGATGCAGACACCCTGCCGGCTTGGGCCTCCACCGCAGGGACCTGCGCGTGCCGCCAGCACCCCCGGGCCGGCAGCGGCTTCGGGGAGCCCGGGGCGTCCCACGCCTGGGCCTGGCAACCGAAGGAGACCGCAGGTCCCTCCATTCCGAGCCCCAGCGTGCTCCGGGGAGAACGTCCGCCCAGGGAAAGACGAGTGCGAAGAGGGAAGCCGGGAGGAGAGAGGCAGGGCGCGCTTCGGGAGGCCCGGGCGCCCAGGCTGTGGGGCCGGCTTCTCCCGGGCCGGCGCCTGGCGTCCTCCGCGGGGAAGCGGTTGGCTGACTCGCCTTGGGTGGGGACGTGGTAGGTCAGGCCCCTCGACCTCCCTGTGAGAAACCAGGCAGGGTGGAATGCCATCCCCCGTCCCCGTCCACACACACGGCGCTCCCCGGAGAAGGATGCCTCCCCGGCGCTGAGCCTGTTCACCTCGAGTGAGCACCACAGCCTCACCGCCGGGAAGCAAGCCTGACGCCGAGCGGCCTTCCGCGTGCAGGCCTCTTTGGCGAAGAGAGAGAGCTGGGCCGCGGCAGGGTGGGGCGGAAGCCTCAGCAAGGCTGCCAGCCGGGCCTCGGGTGGGGGGCCGTCCTAGAAGGGGGCCCCCGACCTCGGCCTCGGCGAAGCACACGCGAGCACGTGGGAAGCAGCTTCTGCGGGGACCGAGAGGCCGGACCCCCAGCAGAGCGAACACACACGGTCTGAGGCTGCGGGAGGCCTTCTGACAGCAGCCCCGCTTCGCTGAGCCGGGCGCCCGCCCGCAGTCGAGCCCAGCGGGGCCGGCGTTCAGCGGGCACCGTGCTGCACACCCGGCTCGCGGGGAGGTCGGGAGGGCGACGCCGGCCTGCAGGCCCACCTCTCTGGGGGCGCCCGGAGCGGGGAGGCCAGCCCGAAGCGGACGGGCGAAGGGCCGAGCCCCTGCCGTGGCATTGCTTCAGGAGGACGCATTGGCCCAGCAAGCCCCACTCCGTCCCGGGAGGAGAGAAGCGGCTGTGACCCGTTCGAAGCACGGAGCAAGGCGCCCGGCCCTCAGCTCTTGAACGCGCTTCCCGGAGGGGGCTCTGTCAGCTCCACAATCCCCTATAGCAGCAGGCCTTCTCTCGGGCGCGGAGAGCGATGCAGACACCCTGCCGGCTTGGGCCTCCACCGCAGGGACCTGCGCGTGCCGCCAGCACCCCCGGGCCGGCAGCGGCTTCGGGGAGCCCGGGGCGTCCCACGCCTGGGCCTGGCAACCGAAGGAGACCGCAGGTCCCTCCATTGCGAGCCCCAGCGTGCTCCGGGGAGAACGTCCGCCCAGGGAAAGACGAGTGCGAAGAGGGAAGCCGGGAGGAGAGAGGCAGGGCGTGCTTCGGGAGGCCCGGGCGCCCAGGCTGTGGGGCCGGCTTCTCCCGGGCCGGCGCCTGGCGTCCTCCGCGGGGAAGCGGTTGGCTGACTCGCCTTGGGTGGGGACGTGGTAGGTCAGGCCCCTCGACCTCCCTGTGAGAAACCAGGCAGGGTGGAATGCCATCCCCCGTCCCCGTCCACACACACGGCGCTCCCCGGAGAAGGATGCCTCCCCGGCGCTGAGCCTGTTCACCTCGAGTGAGCACCACAGCCTCACCGCCGGGAAGCAAGCCTGACGCCGAGCGGCCTTCCGCGTGCAGGCCTCTTTGGCGAAGAGAGAGAGCTGGGCCGCGGCAGGGTGGGGCGGAAGCCTCAGCAAGGCTGCCAGCCGGGCCTCGGGTGGGGGGCCGTCCTAGAAGGGGGCCCCCGACCTCGGCCTCGGCGAAGCACACGCGAGCACGTGGGAAGCAGCTTCTGCGGGGACCGAGAGGCCGGACCCCCAGCAGAGCGAACACACACGGTCTGAGGCTGCGGGAGGCCTTCTGACAGCAGCCCCGCTTCGCTGAGCCGGGCGCCCGCCCGCAGTCGAGCCCAGCGGGGCCGGCGTTCAGCGGGCACCGTGCTGCACACCCGGCTCGCGGGGAGGTCGGGAGGGCGACGCCGGCCTGCAGGCCCACCTCTCTGGGGGCGCCCGGAGCGGGGAGGCCAGCCCGAAGCGGACGGGCGAAGGGCCGAGCCCCTGCCGTGGCATTGCTTCCGGAGGACGCATTGGCCCAGCAAGCCCCACTCCGTCCCGGGAGGAGAGAAGCGGCTGTGACCCGTTCGAAGCACGGAGCAAGGCGCCCGGCCCTCAGCTCTTGAACGCGCTTCCCGGAGGGGGCTCTGTCAGCTCCACATTCGCCTATAGCACCAGGCCTTCTCTCGGGCGAGGAGAGCGATGCAGAGACCCTGCCGGCTTGGGCCTCCACCGCAGGGACCTGCGCGTGCCGCCAGCACCCCCGGGCCGGCAGCGGCTTCGGGGATCCCGGGGCGTCCCACGCCTGGGCCTGGCAACCGAAGGAGACCGCAGGTCCCTCCATTCCGAGCCCCAGCGTGCTCCGGGGAGAACGTCCGCCCAGGGAAAGACGAGTGCGAAGAGGGAAGCCGGGAGGAGAGAGGCAGGGCGCGCTTCGGGAGGCCCGGGCGCCCAGGCTGTGGGGCTGGCTTCTCCCGGGCCGGCGCCTGGCGTCCTCCGCGGGGAAGCGGTTGGCTGACTCGCCTTGGGTGGGGACGTGGTAGGTCAGGCCCCTCGACCTCCCTGTGAGAAACCAGGCAGGGTGGAATGCCATCCCCCGTCCCCGTCCACACACACGGCGCTCCCCGGAGAAGGATGCCTCCCCGGCGCTGAGCCTGTTCACCTCGAGTGAGCACCACAGCCTCACCGCCGGGAAGCAAGCCTGAGGCCGAGCGGCCTTCCGCGTGCAGGCCTCTTTGGCGAAGAGAGAGAGCTGGGCCGCGGCAGGGTGGGGCGGAAGCCTCAGCAAGGCTGCCAGCCGGGCCTCGGGTGGGGGGCCGTCCTAGAAGGGGGCCCCCGACCTCGGCCTCGGCGAAGCACACGCGAGCACGTGGGAAGCAGCTTCTGCGGGGACCGAGAGGCCGGACCCCCAGCAGAGCGAACACACACGGTCTGAGGCTGCGGGAGGCCTTCTGACAGCAGCCCCGCTTCGCTGAGCCAGGCGCCCGCCCGCAGTCGAGCCCAGCGGGGCCGGCGTTCAGCGGGCACCGTGCTGCACACCCGGCTCGCGGGGAGGTCGGGAGGGCGACGCCGGCCTGCAGGCCCACCTCTCTGGGGGCGCCCGGAGCGGGGAGGCCAGCCCGAAGCGGACGGGCGAAGGGCCGAGCCCCTGCCGTGGCATTGCTTCTGGAGGACGCATTGGCCCAGCAAGCCCCACTCCGTCCCGGGAGGAGAGAAGCGGCTGTGACCCGTTCGAAGCACGGAGCAAGGCGCCCGGCCCTCAGCTCTTGAACGCGCTTCCCGGAGGGGGCTCTGTCAGCTCCACATTCCCCTATAGCAGCAGGCCTTCTCTCGGGCGCGGAGAGCGATGCAGACACCCTGCCGGCTTGGGCCTCCACCGCAGGGACCTGCGCGTGCCGCCAGCACCCCCGGGCCGGCAGCGGCTTCGGGGAGCCCGGGGCGTCCCACGCCTGGGCCTGGCAACCGAAGGAGACCGCAGGTCCCTCCATTGCGAGCCCCAGCGTGCTCCGGGGAGAACGTCCGCCCAGGGAAAGACGAGTGCGAAGAGGGAAGCCGGGAGGAGAGAGGCAGGGCGCGCTTCGGGAGGCCCGGGCGCCCAGGCTGTGGGGCCGGCTTCTCCCGGGCCGGCGCCTGGCGTCCTCCGCGGGGAAGCGGTTGGCTGACTCGCCTTGGGTGGGGACGTGGTAGGTCAGGCCCCTCGACCTCCCTGTGAGAAACCAGGCAGGGTGGAATGCCATCCCCCGTCCCCGTCCACACACACGGCGCTCCCCGGAGAAGGATGCCTCCCCGGCGCTGAGCCTGTTCACCTCGAGTGAGCACCACAGCCTCACCGCCGGGAAGCAAGCCTGACGCCGAGCGGCCTTCCGCGTGCAGGCCTCTTTGGCGAAGAGAGAGAGCTGGGCCGCGGCAGGGTGGGGCGGAAGCCTCAGCAAGGCTGCCAGCCGGGCCTCGGGTGGGGGGCTGTCCTAGAAGGGGGCCCCCGACCTCGGCCTCGGCGAAGCACACGCGAGCACGTGGGAAGCAGCTTCTGCGGGGACCGAGAGGCCGGACCCCCAGCAGAGCGAACACACACGGTCTGAGGCTGCGGGAGGCCTTCTGACAGCAGCCCCGCTTCGCTGAGCCGGGCGCCCGCCCGCAGTCGAGCCCAGCGGGGCCGGCGTTCAGCGGGCACCGTGCTGCACACCCGGCTCGCGGGGAGGTCGGGAGGGCGACGCCGGCCTGCAGGCCCACCTCTCTGGGGGCGCCCGGAGCGGGGAGGCCAGCCCGAAGCGGACGGGCGAAGGGCCGAGCCCCTGCCGTGGCATTGCTTCAGGAGGACGCATTGGCCCAGCAAGCCCCACTCCGTCCCGGGAGGAGAGAAGCGGCTGTGACCCGTTCGAAGCACGGAGCAAGGCGCCCGGCCCTCAGCTCTTGAACGCGCTTCCCGGAGGGGGCTCTGTCAGCTCCACAATCCCCTATAGCAGCAGGCCTTCTCTCGGGCGCGGAGAGCGATGCAGACACCCTGCCGGCTTGGGCCTCCACCGCAGGGACCTGCGCGTGCCGCCAGCACCCCCGGGCCGGCAGCGGCTTCGGGGAGCCCGGGGCGTCCCACGCCTGGGCCTGGCAACCGAAGGAGACCGCAGGTCCCTCCATTGCGAGCCCCAGCGTGCTCCGGGGAGAACGTCCGCCCAGGGAAAGACGAGTGCGAAGAGGGAAGCCGGGAGGAGAGAGGCAGGGCGCGCTTCGGGAGGCCCGGGCGCCCAGGCTGTGGGGCCGGCTTCTCCCGGGCCGGCGCCTGGCGTCCTCCGCGGGGAAGCGGTTGGCTGACTCGCCTTGGGTGGGGACGTGGTAGGTCAGGCCCCTCGACCTCCCTGTGAGAAACCAGGCAGGGTGGAATGCCATCCCCCGTCCCCGTCCACACACACGGCGCTCCCCGGAGAAGGATGCCTCCCCGGCGCTGAGCCTGTTCACCTCGAGTGAGCACCACAGCCTCACCGCCGGGAAGCAAGCCTGACGCCGAGCGGCCTTCCGCGTGCAGGCCTCTTTGGCGAAGAGAGAGAGCTGGGCCGCGGCAGGGTGGGGCGGAAGCCTCAGCAAGGCTGCCAGCCGGGCCTCGGGTGGGGGGCCGTCCTAGAAGGGGGCCCCCGACCTCGGCCTCGGCGAAGCACACGCGAGCACGTGGGAAGCAGCTTCTGCGGGGACCGAGAGGCCGGACCCCCAGCAGAGCGAACACACACGGTCTGAGGCTGCGGGAGGCCTTCTGACAGCAGCCCCGCTTCGCTGAGCCGGGCGCCCGCCCGCAGTCGAGCCCAGCGGGGCCGGCGTTCAGCGGGCACCGTGCTGCACACCCGGCTCGCGGGGAGGTCGGGAGGGCGACGCCGGCCTGCAGGCCCACCTCTCTGGGGGCGCCCGGAGCGGGGAGGCCAGCCCGAAGCGGACGGGCGAAGGGCCGAGCCCCTGCCGTGGCATTGCTTCCGGAGGACGCATTGGCCCAGCAAGCCCCACTCCGTCCCGGGAGGAGAGAAGCGGCTGTGACCCGTTCGAAGCACGGAGCAAGGCGCCCGGCCCTCAGCTCTTGAACGCGCTTCCCGGAGGGGGCTCTGTCAGCTCCACATTCGCCTATAGCACCAGGCCTTCTCTCGGGCGAGGAGAGCGATGCAGAGACCCTGCCGGCTTGGGCCTCCACCGCAGGGACCTGCGCGTGCCGCCAGCACCCCCGGGCCGGCAGCGGCTTCGGGGAGCCCGGGGCGTCCCACGCCTGGGCCTGGCAACCGAAGGAGACCGCAGGTCCCTCCATTCCGAGCCCCAGCGTGCTCCGGGGAGAACGTCCGCCCAGGGAAAGACGAGTGCGAAGAGGGAAGCCGGGAGGAGAGAGGCAGGGCGCGCTTCGGGAGGCCCGGGCGCCCAGGCTGTGGGGCCGGCTTCTCCCGGGCCGGCGCCTGGCGTCCTCCGCGGGGAAGCGGTTGGCTGACTCGCCTTGGGTGGGGACGTGGTAGGTCAGGCCCCTCGACCTCCCTGTGAGAAACCAGGCAGGGTGGAATGCCATCCCCCGTCCCCGTCCACACACACGGCGCTCCCCGGAGAAGGATGCCTCCCCGGCGCTGAGCCTGTTCACCTCGAGTGAGCACCACAGCCTCACCGCCGGGAAGCAAGCCTGAGGCCGAGCGGCCTTCCGCGTGCAGGCCTCTTTGGCGAAGAGAGAGAGCTGGGCCGCGGCAGGGTGGGGCGGAAGCCTCAGCAAGGCTGCCAGCCGGGCCTCGGGTGGGGGGCCGTCCTAGAAGGGGGCCCCCGACCTCGGCCTCGGCGAAGCACACGCGAGCACGTGGGAAGCAGCTTCTGCGGGGACCGAGAGGCCGGACCCCCAGCAGAGCGAACACACACGGTCTGAGGCTGCGGGAGGCCTTCTGACAGCAGCCCCGCTTCGCTGAGCCAGGCGCCCGCCCGCAGTCGAGCCCAGCGGGGCCGGCGTTCAGCGGGCACCGTGCTGCACACCCGGCTCGCGGGGAGGTCGGGAGGGCGACGCCGGCCTGCAGGCCCACCTCTCTGGGGGCGCCCGGAGCGGGGAGGCCAGCCCGAAGCGGACGGGCGAAGGGCCGAGCCCCTGCCGTGGCATTGCTTCTGGAGGACGCATTGGCCCAGCAAGCCCCACTCCGTCCCGGGAGGAGAGAAGCGGCTGTGACCCGTTCGAAGCACGGAGCAAGGCGCCCGGCCCTCAGCTCTTGAACGCGCTTCCCGGAGGGGGCTCTGTCAGCTCCACATTCCCCTATAGCAGCAGGCCTTCTCTCGGGCGCGGAGAGCGATGCAGACACCCTGCCGGCTTGGGCCTCCACCGCAGGGACCTGCGCGTGCCGCCAGCACCCCCGGGCCGGCAGCGGCTTCGGGGAGCCCGGGGCGTCCCACGCCTGGGCCTGGCAACCGAAGGAGACCGCAGGTCCCTCCATTCCGAGCCCCAGCGTGCTCCGGGGAGAACGTCCGCCCAGGGAAAGACGAGTGCGAAGAGGGAAGCCGGGAGGAGAGAGGCAGGGCGCGCTTCGGGAGGCCCGGGCGCCCAGGCTGTGGGGCCGGCTTCTCCCGGGCCGGCGCCTGGCGTCCTCCGCGGGGAAGCGGTTGGCTGACTCGCCTTGGGTGGGGACGTGGTAGGTCAGGCCCCTCGACCTCCCTGTGAGAAACCAGGCAGGGTGGAATGCCATCCCCCGTCCCCGTCCACACACACGGCGCTCCCCGGAGAAGGATGCCTCCCCGGCGCTGAGCCTGTTCACCTCGAGTGAGCACCACAGCCTCACCGCCGGGAAGCAAGCCTGACGCCGAGCGGCCTTCCGCGTGCAGGCCTCTTTGGCGAAGAGAGAGAGCTGGGCCGCGGCAGGGTGGGGCGGAAGCCTCAGCAAGGCTGCCAGCCGGGCCTCGGGTGGGGGGCCGTCCTAGAAGGGGGCCCCCGACCTCGGCCTCGGCGAAGCACACGCGAGCACGTGGGAAGCAGCTTCTGCGGGGACCGAGAGGCCGGACCCCCAGCAGAGCGAACACACACGGTCTGAGGCTGCGGGAGGCCTTCTGACAGCAGCCCCGCTTCGCTGAGCCGGGCGCCCGCCCGCAGTCGAGCCCAGCGGGGCCGGCGTTCAGCGGGCACCGTGCTGCACACCCGGCTCGCGGGGAGGTCGGGAGGGCGACGCCGGCCTGCAGGCCCACCTCTCTGGGGGCGCCCGGAGCGGGGAGGCCAGCCCGAAGCGGACGGGCGAAGGGCCGAGCCCCTGCCGTGGCATTGCTTCAGGAGGACGCATTGGCCCAGCAAGCCCCACTCCGTCCCGGGAGGAGAGAAGCGGCTGTGACCCGTTCGAAGCACGGAGCAAGGCGCCCGGCCCTCAGCTCTTGAACGCGCTTCCCGGAGGGGGCTCTGTCAGCTCCACAATCCCCTATAGCAGCAGGCCTTCTCTCGGGCGCGGAGAGCGATGCAGACACCCTGCCGGCTTGGGCCTCCACCGCAGGGACCTGCGCGTGCCGCCAGCACCCCCGGGCCGGCAGCGGCTTCGGGGAGCCCGGGGCGTCCCACGCCTGGGCCTGGCAACCGAAGGAGACCGCAGGTCCCTCCATTCCGAGCCCCAGCGTGCTCCGGGGAGAACGTCCGCCCAGGGAAAGACGAGTGCGAAGAGGGAAGCCGGGAGGAGAGAGGCAGGGCGCGCTTCGGGAGGCCCGGGCGCCCAGGCTGTGGGGCCGGCTTCTCCCGGGCCGGCGCCTGGCGTCCTCCGCGGGGAAGCGGTTGGCTGACTCGCCTTGGGTGGGGACGTGGTAGGTCAGGCCCCTCGACCTCCCTGTGAGAAACCAGGCAGGGTGGAATGCCATCCCCCGTCCCCGTCCACACACACGGCGCTCCCCGGAGAAGGATGCCTCCCCGGCGCTGAGCCTGTTCACCTCGAGTGAGCACCACAGCCTCACCGCCGGGAAGCAAGCCTGACGCCGAGCGGCCTTCCGCGTGCAGGCCTCTTTGGCGAAGAGAGAGAGCTGGGCCGCGGCAGGGTGGGGCGGAAGCCTCAGCAAGGCTGCCAGCCGGGCCTCGGGTGGGGGGCCGTCCTAGAAGGGGGCCCCCGACCTCGGCCTCGGCGAAGCACACGCGAGCACGTGGGAAGCAGCTTCTGCGGGGACCGAGAGGCCGGACCCCCAGCAGAGCGAACACACACGGTCTGAGGCTGCGGGAGGCCTTCTGACAGCAGCCCCGCTTCGCTGAGCCGGGCGCCCGCCCGCAGTCGAGCCCAGCGGGGCCGGCGTTCAGCGGGCACCGTGCTGCACACCCGGCTCGCGGGGAGGTCGGGAGGGCGACGCCGGCCTGCAGGCCCACCTCTCTGGGGGCGCCCGGAGCGGGGAGGCCAGCCCGAAGCGGACGGGCGAAGGGCCGAGCCCCTGCCGTGGCATTGCTTCAGGAGGACGCATTGGCCCAGCAAGCCCCACTCCGTCCCGGGAGGAGAGAAGCGGCTGTGACCCGTTCGAAGCACGGAGCAAGGCGCCCGGCCCTCAGCTCTTGAACGCGCTTCCCGGAGGGGGCTCTGTCAGCTCCACAATCCCCTATAGCAGCAGGCCTTCTCTCGGGCGCGGAGAGCGATGCAGACACCCTGCCGGCTTGGGCCTCCACCGCAGGGACCTGCGCGTGCCGCCAGCACCCCCGGGCCGGCAGCGGCTTCGGGGAGCCCGGGGCGTCCCACGCCTGGGCCTGGCAACCGAAGGAGACCGCAGGTCCCTCCATTCCGAGCCCCAGCGTGCTCCGGGGAGAACGTCCGCCCAGGGAAAGACGAGTGCGAAGAGGGAAGCCGGGAGGAGAGAGGCAGGGCGCGCTTCGGGAGGCCCGGGCGCCCAGGCTGTGGGGCCGGCTTCTCCCGGGCCGGCGCCTGGCGTCCTCCGCGGGGAAGCGGTTGGCTGACTCGCCTTGGGTGGGGACGTGGTAGGTCAGGCCCCTCGACCTCCCTGTGAGAAACCAGGCAGGGTGGAATGCCATCCCCCGTCCCCGTCCACACACACGGCGCTCCCCGGAGAATGATGCCTCCCCGGCGCTGAGCCTGTTCACCTCGAGTGAGCACCACAGCCTCACCGCCGGGAAGCAAGCCTGACGCCGAGCGGCCTTCCGCGTGCAGGCCTCTTTGGCGAAGAGAGAGAGCTGGGCCGCGGCAGGGTGGGGCGGAAGCCTCAGCAAGGCTGCCAGCCGGGCCTCGGGTGGGGGGCCGTCCTAGAAGGGGGCCCCCGACCTCGGCCTCGGCGAAGCACACGCGAGCACGTGGGAAGCAGCTTCTGCGGGGACCGAGAGGCCGGACCCCCAGCAGAGCGAACACACACGGTCTGAGGCTGCGGGAGGCCTTCTGACAGCAGCCCCGCTTCGCTGAGCCGGGCGCCCGCCCGCAGTCGAGCCCAGCGGGGCCGGCGTTCAGCGGGCACCGTGCTGCACACCCGGCTCGCGGGGAGGTCGGGAGGGCGACGCCGGCCTGCAGGCCCACCTCTCTGGGGGCGCCCGGAGCGGGGAGGCCAGCCCGAAGCGGACGGGCGAAGGGCCGAGCCCCTGCCGTGGCATTGCTTCAGGAGGACGCATTGGCCCAGCAAGCCCCACTCCGTCCCGGGAGGAGAGAAGCGGCTGTGACCCGTTCGAAGCACGGAGCAAGGCGCCCGGCCCTCAGCTCTTGAACGCGCTTCCCGGAGGGGGCTCTGTCAGCTCCACATTCGCCTATAGCAGCAGGCCTTCTCTCGGGCGAGGAGAGCGATGCAGACACCCTGCCGGCTTGGGCCTCCACCGCAGGGACCTGCGCGTGCCGCCAGCACCCCCGGGCCGGCAGCGGCTTCGGGGAGCCCGGGGCGTCCCACGCCTGGGCCTGGCAACCGAAGGAGACGGCAGGTCCCTCCATTGCGAGCCCCAGCGTGCTCCGGGGAGAACGTCCGCCCAGGGAAAGACGAGTGCGAAGAGGGAAGCCGGGAGGAGAGAGGCAGGGCGCGCTTCGGGAGGCCCGGGCGCCCAGGCTGTGGGGCCGGCTTCTCCCGGGCCGGCGCCTGGCGTCCTCCGCGGGGAAGCGGTTGGCTGACTCGCCTTGGGTGGGGACGTGGTAGGTCAGGCCCCTCGACCTCCCTGTGAGAAACCAGGCAGGGTGGAATGCCATCCCCCGTCCCCGTCCACACACACGGCGCTCCCCGGAGAAGGATGCCTCCCCGGCGCTGAGCCTGTTCACCTCGAGTGAGCACCACAGCCTCACCGCCGGGAAGCAAGCCTGACGCCGAGCGGCCTTCCGCGTGCAGGCCTCTTTGGCGAAGAGAGAGAGCTGGGCCGCGGCAGGGTGGGGCGGAAGCCTCAGCAAGGCTGCCAGCCGGGCCTCGGGTGGGGGGCTGTCCTAGAAGGGGGCCCCCGACCTCGGCCTCGGCGAAGCACACGCGAGCACGTGGGAAGCAGCTTCTGCGGGGACCGAGAGGCCGGACCCCCAGCAGAGCGAACACACACGGTCTGAGGCTGCGGGAGGCCTTCTGACAGCAGCCCCGCTTCGCTGAGCCGGGCGCCCGCCCGCAGTCGAGCCCAGCGGGGCCGGCGTTCAGCGGGCACCGTGCTGCACACCCGGCTCGCGGGGAGGTCGGGAGGGCGACGCCGGCCTGCAGGCCCACCTCTCTGGGGGCGCCCGGAGCGGGGAGGCCAGCCCGAAGCGGACGGGCGAAGGGCCGAGCCCCTGCCGTGGCATTGCTTCAGGAGGACGCATTGGCCCAGCAAGCCCCACTCCGTCCCGGGAGGAGAGAAGCGGCTGTGACCCGTTCGAAGCACGGAGCAAGGCGCCCGGCCCTCAGCTCTTGAACGCGCTTCCCGGAGGGGGCTCTGTCAGCTCCACAATCCCCTATAGCAGCAGGCCTTCTCTCGGGCGCGGAGAGCGATGCAGACACCCTGCCGGCTTGGGCCTCCACCGCAGGGACCTGCGCGTGCCGCCAGCACCCCCGGGCCGGCAGCGGCTTCGGGGAGCCCGGGGCGTCCCACGCCTGGGCCTGGCAACCGAAGGAGACCGCAGGTCCCTCCATTGCGAGCCCCAGCGTGCTCCGGGGAGAACGTCCGCCCAGGGAAAGACGAGTGCGAAGAGGGAAGCCGGGAGGAGAGAGGCAGGGCGCGCTTCGGGAGGCCCGGGCGCCCAGGCTGTGGGGCCGGCTTCTCCCGGGCCGGCGCCTGGCGTCCTCCGCGGGGAAGCGGTTGGCTGACTCGCCTTGGGTGGGGACGTGGTAGGTCAGGCCCCTCGACCTCCCTGTGAGAAACCAGGCAGGGTGGAATGCCATCCCCCGTCCCCGTCCACACACACGGCGCTCCCCGGAGAAGGATGCCTCCCCGGCGCTGAGCCTGTTCACCTCGAGTGAGCACCACAGCCTCACCGCCGGGAAGCAAGCCTGACGCCGAGCGGCCTTCCGCGTGCAGGCCTCTTTGGCGAAGAGAGAGAGCTGGGCCGCGGCAGGGTGGGGCGGAAGCCTCAGCAAGGCTGCCAGCCGGGCCTCGGGTGGGGGGCTGTCCTAGAAGGGGGCCCCCGACCTCGGCCTCGGCGAAGCACACGCGAGCACGTGGGAAGCAGCTTCTGCGGGGACCGAGAGGCCGGACCCCCAGCAGAGCGAACACACACGGTCTGAGGCTGCGGGAGGCCTTCTGACAGCAGCCCCGCTTCGCTGAGCCGGGCGCCCGCCCGCAGTCGAGCCCAGCGGGGCCGGCGTTCAGCGGGCACCGTGCTGCACACCCGGCTCGCGGGGAGGTCGGGAGGGCGACGCCGGCCTGCAGGCCCACCTCTCTGGGGGCGCCCGGAGCGGGGAGGCCAGCCCGAAGCGGACGGGCGAAGGGCCGAGCCCCTGCCGTGGCATTGCTTCAGGAGGACGCATTGGCCCAGCAAGCCCCACTCCGTCCCGGGAGGAGAGAAGCGGCTGTGACCCGTTCGAAGCACGGAGCAAGGCGCCCGGCCCTCAGCTCTTGAACGCGCTTCCCGGAGGGGGCTCTGTCAGCTCCACAATCCCCTATAGCAGCAGGCCTTCTCTCGGGCGCGGAGAGCGATGCAGACACCCTGCCGGCTTGGGCCTCCACCGCAGGGACCTGCGCGTGCCGCCAGCACCCCCGGGCCGGCAGCGGCTTCGGGGAGCCCGGGGCGTCCCACGCCTGGGCCTGGCAACCGAAGGAGACCGCAGGTCCCTCCATTGCGAGCCCCAGCGTGCTCCGGGGAGAACGTCCGCCCAGGGAAAGACGAGTGCGAAGAGGGAAGCCGGGAGGAGAGAGGCAGGGCGCGCTTCGGGAGGCCCGGGCGCCCAGGCTGTGGGGCCGGCTTCTCCCGGGCCGGCGCCTGGCGTCCTCCGCGGGGAAGCGGTTGGCTGACTCGCCTTGGGTGGGGACGTGGTAGGTCAGGCCCCTCGACCTCCCTGTGAGAAACCAGGCAGGGTGGAATGCCATCCCCCGTCCCCGTCCACACACACGGCGCTCCCCGGAGAAGGATGCCTCCCCGGCGCTGAGCCTGTTCACCTCGAGTGAGCACCACAGCCTCACCGCCGGGAAGCAAGCCTGACGCCGAGCGGCCTTCCGCGTGCAGGCCTCTTTGGCGAAGAGAGAGAGCTGGGCCGCGGCAGGGTGGGGCGGAAGCCTCAGCAAGGCTGCCAGCCGGGCCTCGGGTGGGGGGCCTTCCTAGAAGGGGGCCCCCGACCTCGGCCTCGGCGAAGCACACGCGAGCACGTGGGAAGCAGCTTCTGCGGGGACCGAGAGGCCGGACCCCCAGCAGAGCGAACACACACGGTCTGAGGCTGCGGGAGGCCTTCTGACAGCAGCCCCGCTTCGCTGAGCCGGGCGCCCGCCCGCAGTCGAGCCCAGCGGGGCCGGCGTTCAGCGGGCACCGTGCTGCACACCCGGCTCGCGGGGAGGTCGGGAGGGCGACGCCGGCCTGCAGGCCCACCTCTCTGGGGGCGCCCGGAGCGGGGAGGCCAGCCCGAAGCGGACGGGCGAAGGGCCGAGCCCCTGCCGTGGCATTGCTTCCGGAGGACGCATTGGCCCAGCAAGCCCCACTCCGTCCCGGGAGGAGAGAAGCGGCTGTGACCCGTTCGAAGCACGGAGCAAGGCGCCCGGCCCTCAGCTCTTGAACGCGCTTCCCGGAGGGGGCTCTGTCAGCTCCACATTCGCCTATAGCACCAGGCCTTCTCTCGGGCGAGGAGAGCGATGCAGAGACCCTGCCGGCTTGGGCCTCCACCGCAGGGACCTGCGCGTGCCGCCAGCACCCCCGGGCCGGCAGCGGCTTCGGGGAGCCCGGGGCGTCCCACGCCTGGGCCTGGCAACCGAAGGAGACCGCAGGTCCCTCCATTCCGAGCCCCAGCGTGCTCCGGGGAGAACGTCCGCCCAGGGAAAGACGAGTGCGAAGAGGGAAGCCGGGAGGAGAGAGGCAGGGCGCGCTTCGGGAGGCCCGGGCGCCCAGGCTGTGGGGCCGGCTTCTCCCGGGCCGGCGCCTGGCGTCCTCCGCGGGGAAGCGGTTGGCTGACTCGCCTTGGGTGGGGACGTGGTAGGTCAGGCCCCTCGACCTCCCTGTGAGAAACCAGGCAGGGTGGAATGCCATCCCCCGTCCCCGTCCACACACACGGCGCTCCCCGGAGAAGGATGCCTCCCCGGCGCTGAGCCTGTTCACCTCGAGTGAGCACCACAGCCTCACCGCCGGGAAGCAAGCCTGACGCCGAGCGGCCTTCCGCGTGCAGGCCTCTTTGGCGAAGAGAGAGAGCTGGGCCGCGGCAGGGTGGGGCGGAAGCCTCAGCAAGGCTGCCAGCCGGGCCTCGGGTGGGGGGCCGTCCTAGAAGGGGGCCCCCGACCTCGGCCTCGGCGAAGCACACGCGAGCACGTAGGAAGCAGCTTCTGCGGGGACCGAGAGGCCGGACCCCCAGCAGAGCGAACACACACGGTCTGAGGCTGCGGGAGGCCTTCTGACAGCAGCCCCGCTTCGCTGAGCCGGGCGCCCGCCCGCAGTCGAGCCCAGCGGGGCCGGCGTTCAGCGGGCACCGTGCTGCACACCCGGCTCGCGGGGAGGTCGGGAGGGCGACGCCGGCCTGCAGGCCCACCTCTCTGGGGGCGCCCGGAGCGGGGAGGCCAGCCCGAAGCGGACGGGCGAAGGGCCGAGCCCCTGCCGTGGCATTGCTTCCGGAGGACGCATTGGCCCAGCAAGCCCCACTCCGTCCCGGGAGGAGAGAAGCGGCTGTGACCCGTTCGAAGCACGGAGCAAGGCGCCCGGCCCTCAGCTCTTGAACGCGCTTCCCGGAGGGGGCTCTGTCAGCTCCACATTCCCCTATAGCAGCAGGCCTTCTCTCGGGCGCGGAGAGCGATGCAGACACCCTGCCGGCTTGGGCCTCCACCGCAGGGACCTGCGCGTGCCGCCAGCACCCCCGGGCCGGCAGCGGCTTCGGGGAGCCCGGGGCGTCCCACGCCTGGGCCTGGCAACCGAAGGAGACCGCAGGTCCCTCCATTGCGAGCCCCAGCGTGCTCCGGGGAGAACGTCCGCCCAGGGAAAGACGAGTGCGAAGAGGGAAGCCGGGAGGAGAGAGGCAGGGCGCGCTTCGGGAGGCCCGGGCGCCCAGGCTGTGGGGCCGGCTTCTCCCGGGCCGGCGCCTGGCGTCCTCCGCGGGGAAGCGGTTGGCTGACTCGCCTTGGGTGGGGACGTGGTAGGTCAGGCCCCTCGACCTCCCTGTGAGAAACCAGGCAGGGTGGAATGCCATCCCCCGTCCCCGTCCACACACACGGCGCTCCCCGGAGAAGGATGCCTCCCCGGCGCTGAGCCTGTTCACCTCGAGTGAGCACCACAGCCTCACCGCCGGGAAGCAAGCCTGACGCCGAGCGGCCTTCCGCGTGCAGGCCTCTTTGGCGAAGAGAGAGAGCTGGGCCGCGGCAGGGTGGGGCGGAAGCCTCAGCAAGGCTGCCAGCCGGGCCTCGGGTGGGGGGCTGTCCTAGAAGGGGGCCCCCGACCTCGGCCTCGGCGAAGCACACGCGAGCACGTGGGAAGCAGCTTCTGCGGGGACCGAGAGGCCGGACCCCCAGCAGAGCGAACACACACGGTCTGAGGCTGCGGGAGGCCTTCTGACAGCAGCCCCGCTTCGCTGAGCCGGGCGCCCGCCCGCAGTCGAGCCCAGCGGGGCCGGCGTTCAGCGGGCACCGTGCTGCACACCCGGCTCGCGGGGAGGTCGGGAGGGCGACGCCGGCCTGCAGGCCCACCTCTCTGGGGGCGCCCGGAGCGGGGAGGCCAGCCCGAAGCGGACGGGCGAAGGGCCGAGCCCCTGCCGTGGCATTGCTTCAGGAGGACGCATTGGCCCAGCAAGCCCCACTCCGTCCCGGGAGGAGAGAAGCGGCTGTGACCCGTTCGAAGCACGGAGCAAGGCGCCCGGCCCTCAGCTCTTGAACGCGCTTCCCGGAGGGGGCTCTGTCAGCTCCACAATCCCCTATAGCAGCAGGCCTTCTCTCGGGCGCGGAGAGCGATGCAGACACCCTGCCGGCTTGGGCCTCCACCGCAGGGACCTGCGCGTGCCGCCAGCACCCCCGGGCCGGCAGCGGCTTCGGGGAGCCCGGGGCGTCCCACGCCTGGGCCTGGCAACCGAAGGAGACCGCAGGTCCCTCCATTGCGAGCCCCAGCGTGCTCCGGGGAGAACGTCCGCCCAGGGAAAGACGAGTGCGAAGAGGGAAGCCGGGAGGAGAGAGGCAGGGCGCGCTTCGGGAGGCCCGGGCGCCCAGGCTGTGGGGCCGGCTTCTCCCGGGCCGGCGCCTGGCGTCCTCCGCGGGGAAGCGGTTGGCTGACTCGCCTTGGGTGGGGACGTGGTAGGTCAGGCCCCTCGACCTCCCTGTGAGAAACCAGGCAGGGTGGAATGCCATCCCCCGTCCCCGTCCACACACACGGCGCTCCCCGGAGAAGGATGCCTCCCCGGCGCTGAGCCTGTTCACCTCGAGTGAGCACCACAGCCTCACCGCCGGGAAGCAAGCCTGACGCCGAGCGGCCTTCCGCGTGCAGGCCTCTTTGGCGAAGAGAGAGAGCTGGGCCGCGGCAGGGTGGGGCGGAAGCCTCAGCAAGGCTGCCAGCCGGGCCTCGGGTGGGGGGCCTTCCTAGAAGGGGGCCCCCGACCTCGGCCTCGGCGAAGCACACGCGAGCACGTGGGAAGCAGCTTCTGCGGGGACCGAGAGGCCGGACCCCCAGCAGAGCGAACACACACGGTCTGAGGCTGCGGGAGGCCTTCTGACAGCAGCCCCGCTTCGCTGAGCCGGGCGCCCGCCCGCAGTCGAGCCCAGCGGGGCCGGCGTTCAGCGGGCACCGTGCTGCACACCCGGCTCGCGGGGAGGTCGGGAGGGCGACGCCGGCCTGCAGGCCCACCTCTCTGGGGGCGCCCGGAGCGGGGAGGCCAGCCCGAAGCGGACGGGCGAAGGGCCGAGCCCCTGCCGTGGCATTGCTTCCGGAGGACGCATTGGCCCAGCAAGCCCCACTCCGTCCCGGGAGGAGAGAAGCGGCTGTGACCCGTTCGAAGCACGGAGCAAGGCGCCCGGCCCTCAGCTCTTGAACGCGCTTCCCGGAGGGGGCTCTGTCAGCTCCACATTCGCCTATAGCACCAGGCCTTCTCTCGGGCGCGGAGAGCGATGCAGAGACCCTGCCGGCTTGGGCCTCCACCGCAGGGACCTGCGCGTGCCGCCAGCACCCCCGGGCCGGCAGCGGCTTCGGGGAGCCCGGGGCGTCCCACGCCTGGGCCTGGCAACCGAAGGAGACCGCAGGTCCCTCCATTCCGAGCCCCAGCGTGCTCCGGGGAGAACGTCCGCCCAGGGAAAGACGAGTGCGAAGAGGGAAGCCGGGAGGAGAGAGGCAGGGCGCGCTTCGGGAGGCCCGGGCGCCCAGGCTGTGGGGCCGGCTTCTCCCGGGCCGGCGCCTGGCGTCCTCCGCGGGGAAGCGGTTGGCTGACTCGCCTTGGGTGGGGACGTGGTAGGTCAGGCCCCTCGACCTCCCTGTGAGAAACCAGGCAGGGTGGAATGCCATCCCCCGTCCCCGTCCACACACACGGCGCTCCCCGGAGAAGGATGCCTCCCCGGCGCTGAGCCTGTTCACCTCGAGTGAGCACCACAGCCTCACCGCCGGGAAGCAAGCCTGACGCCGAGCGGCCTTCCGCGTGCAGGCCTCTTTGGCGAAGAGAGAGAGCTGGGCCGCGGCAGGGTGGGGCGGAAGCCTCAGCAAGGCTGCCAGCCGGGCCTCGGGTGGGGGGCCGTCCTAGAAGGGGGCCCCCGACCTCGGCCTCGGCGAAGCACACGCGAGCACGTAGGAAGCAGCTTCTGCGGGGACCGAGAGGCCGGACCCCCAGCAGAGCGAACACACACGGTCTGAGGCTGCGGGAGGCCTTCTGACAGCAGCCCCGCTTCGCTGAGCCGGGCGCCCGCCCGCAGTCGAGCCCAGCGGGGCCGGCGTTCAGCGGGCACCGTGCTGCACACCCGGCTCGCGGGGAGGTCGGGAGGGCGACGCCGGCCTGCAGGCCCACCTCTCTGGGGGCGCCCGGAGCGGGGAGGCCAGCCCGAAGCGGACGGGCGAAGGGCCGAGCCCCTGCCGTGGCATTGCTTCCGGAGGACGCATTGGCCCAGCAAGCCCCACTCCGTCCCGGGAGGAGAGAAGCGGCTGTGACCCGTTCGAAGCACGGAGCAAGGCGCCCGGCCCTCAGCTCTTGAACGCGCTTCCCGGAGGGGGCTCTGTCAGCTCCACATTCCCCTATAGCAGCAGGCCTTCTCTCGGGCGCGGAGAGCGATGCAGACACCCTGCCGGCTTGGGCCTCCACCGCAGGGACCTGCGCGTGCCGCCAGCACCCCCGGGCCGGCAGCGGCTTCGGGGAGCCCGGGGCGTCCCACGCCTGGGCCTGGCAACCGAAGGAGACCGCAGGTCCCTCCATTGCGAGCCCCAGCGTGCTCCGGGGAGAACGTCCGCCCAGGGAAAGACGAGTGCGAAGAGGGAAGCCGGGAGGAGAGAGGCAGGGCGCGCTTCGGGAGGCCCGGGCGCCCAGGCTGTGGGGCCGGCTTCTCCCGGGCCGGCGCCTGGCGTCCTCCGCGGGGAAGCGGTTGGCTGACTCGCCTTGGGTGGGGACGTGGTAGGTCAGGCCCCTCGACCTCCCTGTGAGAAACCAGGCAGGGTGGAATGCCATCCCCCGTCCCCGTCCACACACACGGCGCTCCCCGGAGAAGGATGCCTCCCCGGCGCTGAGCCTGTTCACCTCGAGTGAGCACCACAGCCTCACCGCCGGGAAGCAAGCCTGACGCCGAGCGGCCTTCCGCGTGCAGGCCTCTTTGGCGAAGAGAGAGAGCTGGGCCGCGGCAGGGTGGGGCGGAAGCCTCAGCAAGGCTGCCAGCCGGGCCTCGGGTGGGGGGCTGTCCTAGAAGGGGGCCCCCGACCTCGGCCTCGGCGAAGCACACGCGAGCACGTGGGAAGCAGCTTCTGCGGGGACCGAGAGGCCGGACCCCCAGCAGAGCGAACACACACGGTCTGAGGCTGCGGGAGGCCTTCTGACAGCAGCCCCGCTTCGCTGAGCCGGGCGCCCGCCCGCAGTCGAGCCCAGCGGGGCCGGCGTTCAGCGGGCACCGTGCTGCACACCCGGCTCGCGGGGAGGTCGGGAGGGCGACGCCGGCCTGCAGGCCCACCTCTCTGGGGGCGCCCGGAGCGGGGAGGCCAGCCCGAAGCGGACGGGCGAAGGGCCGAGCCCCTGCCGTGGCATTGCTTCAGGAGGACGCATTGGCCCAGCAAGCCCCACTCCGTCCCGGGAGGAGAGAAGCGGCTGTGACCCGTTCGAAGCACGGAGCAAGGCGCCCGGCCCTCAGCTCTTGAACGCGCTTCCCGGAGGGGGCTCTGTCAGCTCCACAATCCCCTATAGCAGCAGGCCTTCTCTCGGGCGCGGAGAGCGATGCAGACACCCTGCCGGCTTGGGCCTCCACCGCAGGGACCTGCGCGTGCCGCCAGCACCCCCGGGCCGGCAGCGGCTTCGGGGAGCCCGGGGCGTCCCACGCCTGGGCCTGGCAACCGAAGGAGACCGCAGGTCCCTCCATTGCGAGCCCCAGCGTGCTCCGGGGAGAACGTCCGCCCAGGGAAAGACGAGTGCGAAGAGGGAAGCCGGGAGGAGAGAGGCAGGGCGCGCTTCGGGAGGCCCGGGCGCCCAGGCTGTGGGGCCGGCTTCTCCCGGGCCGGCGCCTGGCGTCCTCCGCGGGGAAGCGGTTGGCTGACTCGCCTTGGGTGGGGACGTGGTAGGTCAGGCCCCTCGACCTCCCTGTGAGAAACCAGGCAGGGTGGAATGCCATCCCCCGTCCCCGTCCACACACACGGCGCTCCCCGGAGAAGGATGCCTCCCCGGCGCTGAGCCTGTTCACCTCGAGTGAGCACCACAGCCTCACCGCCGGGAAGCAAGCCTGACGCCGAGCGGCCTTCCGCGTGCAGGCCTCTTTGGCGAAGAGAGAGAGCTGGGCCGCGGCAGGGTGGGGCGGAAGCCTCAGCAAGGCTGCCAGCCGGGCCTCGGGTGGGGGGCCGTCCTAGAAGGGGGCCCCCGACCTCGGCCTCGGCGAAGCACACGCGAGCACGTGGGAAGCAGCTTCTGCGGGGACCGAGAGGCCGGACCCCCAGCAGAGCGAACACACACGGTCTGAGGCTGCGGGAGGCCTTCTGACAGCAGCCCCGCTTCGCTGAGCCGGGCGCCCGCCCGCAGTCGAGCCCAGCGGGGCCGGCGTTCAGCGGGCACCGTGCTGCACACCCGGCTCGCGGGGAGGTCGGGAGGGCGACGCCGGCCTGCAGGCCCACCTCTCTGGGGGCGCCCGGAGCGGGGAGGCCAGCCCGAAGCGGACGGGCGAAGGGCCGAGCCCCTGCCGTGGCATTGCTTCAGGAGGACGCATTGGCCCAGCAAGCCCCACTCCGTCCCGGGAGGAGAGAAGCGGCTGTGACCCGTTCGAAGCACGGAGCAAGGCGCCCGGCCCTCAGCTCTTGAACGCGCTTCCCGGAGGGGGCTCTGTCAGCTCCACAATCCCCTATAGCAGCAGGCCTTCTCTCGGGCGCGGAGAGCGATGCAGACACCCTGCCGGCTTGGGCCTCCACCGCAGGGACCTGCGCGTGCCGCCAGCACCCCCGGGCCGGCAGCGGCTTCGGGGAGCCCGGGGCGTCCCACGCCTGGGCCTGGCAACCGAAGGAGACCGCAGGTCCCTCCATTGCGAGCCCCAGCGTGCTCCGGGGAGAACGTCCGCCCAGGGAAAGACGAGTGCGAAGAGGGAAGCCGGGAGGAGAGAGGCAGGGCGCGCTTCGGGAGGCCCGGGCGCCCAGGCTGTGGGGCCGGCTTCTCCCGGGCCGGCGCCTGGCGTCCTCCGCGGGGAAGCGGTTGGCTGACTCGCCTTGGGTGGGGACGTGGTAGGTCAGGCCCCTCGACCTCCCTGTGAGAAACCAGGCAGGGTGGAATGCCATCCCCCGTCCCCGTCCACACACACGGCGCTCCCCGGAGAAGGATGCCTCCCCGGCGCTGAGCCTGTTCACCTCGAGTGAGCACCACAGCCTCACCGCCGGGAAGCAAGCCTGACGCCGAGCGGCCTTCCGCGTGCAGGCCTCTTTGGCGAAGAGAGAGAGCTGGGCCGCGGCAGGGTGGGGCGGAAGCCTCAGCAAGGCTGCCAGCCGGGCCTCGGGTGGGGGGCCGTCCTAGAAGGGGGCCCCCGACCTCGGCCTCGGCGAAGCACACGCGAGCACGTGGGAAGCAGCTTCTGCGGGGACCGAGAGGCCGGACCCCCAGCAGAGCGAACACACACGGTCTGAGGCTGCGGGAGGCCTTCTGACAGCAGCCCCGCTTCGCTGAGCCGGGCGCCCGCCCGCAGTCGAGCCCAGCGGGGCCGGCGTTCAGCGGGCACCGTGCTGCACACCCGGCTCGCGGGGAGGTCGGGAGGGCGACGCCGGCCTGCAGGCCCACCTCTCTGGGGGCGCCCGGAGCGGGGAGGCCAGCCCGAAGCGGACGGGCGAAGGGCCGAGCCCCTGCCGTGGCATTGCTTCAGGAGGACGCATTGGCCCAGCAAGCCCCACTCCGTCCCGGGAGGAGAGAAGCGGCTGTGACCCGTTCGAAGCACGGAGCAAGGCGCCCGGCCCTCAGCTCTTGAACGCGCTTCCCGGAGGGGGCTCTGTCAGCTCCACAATCCCCTATAGCAGCAGGCCTTCTCTCGGGCGCGGAGAGCGATGCAGACACCCTGCCGGCTTGGGCCTCCACCGCAGGGACCTGCGCGTGCCGCCAGCACCCCCGGGCCGGCAGCGGCTTCGGGGAGCCCGGGGCGTCCCACGCCTGGGCCTGGCAACCGAAGGAGACCGCAGGTCCCTCCATTGCGAGCCCCAGCGTGCTCCGGGGAGAACGTCCGCCCAGGGAAAGACGAGTGCGAAGAGGGAAGCCGGGAGGAGAGAGGCAGGGCGCGCTTCGGGAGGCCCGGGCGCCCAGGCTGTGGGGCCGGCTTCTCCCGGGCCGGCGCCTGGCGTCCTCCGCGGGGAAGCGGTTGGCTGACTCGCCTTGGGTGGGGACGTGGTAGGTCAGGCCCCTCGACCTCCCTGTGAGAAACCAGGCAGGGTGGAATGCCATCCCCCGTCCCCGTCCACACACACGGCGCTCCCCGGAGAAGGATGCCTCCCCGGCGCTGAGCCTGTTCACCTCGAGTGAGCACCACAGCCTCACCGCCGGGAAGCAAGCCTGACGCCGAGCGGCCTTCCGCGTGCAGGCCTCTTTGGCGAAGAGAGAGAGCTGGGCCGCGGCAGGGTGGGACGGAAGCCTCAGCAAGGCTGCCAGCCGGGCCTCGGGTGGGGGGCCGTCCTAGAAGGGGGCCCCCGACCTCGGCCTCGGCGAAGCACACGCGAGCACGTGGGAAGCAGCTTATGCGGGGACCGAGAGGCCGGACCCCCAGCAGAGCGAACACACACGGTCTGAGGCTGCGGGAGGCCTTCTGACAGCAGCCCCGCTTCGCTGAGCCGGGCGCCCGCCCGCAGTGGAGCCCAGCGGGCCCGGCGTTCAGCGGGCACCGTGCTGCACACCCGGCTCGCGGGGAGGTCGGGAGGGCGACGCCGGCCTGCAGGCCCACCTCTCTGGGGGCGCCCGGAGCGGGGAGGCCAGCCCGAAGCGGACGGGCGAAGGGCCGAGCCCCTGCCGTGGCATTGCTTCCGGAGGACGCATTGGCCCAGCAAGCCCCACTCCGTCCCGGGAGGAGAGAAGCGGCTGTGACCCGTTCGAAGCACGGAGCAAGGCGCCCGGCCCTCAGCTCTTGAACGCGCTTCCCGGAGGGGGCTCTGTCAGCTCCACATTCCCCTATAGCACCAGGCCTTCTCTCGGGCGAGGAGAGCGATGCAGACACCCTGCCGGCTTGGGCCTCCACCGCAGGGACCTGCGCGTGCCGCCAGCACCCCCGGGCCGGCAGCGGCTTCGGGGAGCCCGGGGCGTCCCACGCCTGGGCCTGGCAACCGAAGGAGACCGCAGGTCCCTCCATTGCGAGCCCCAGCGTGCTCCGGGGAGAACGTCCGCCCAGGGAAAGACGAGTGCGAAGAGGGAAGCCGGGAGGAGAGAGGCAGGGCGCGCTTCGGGAGGCCCGGGCGCCCAGGCTGTGGGGCCGGCTTCTCCCGGGCCGGCGCCTGGCGTCCTCCGCGGGGAAGCGGTTGGCTGACTCGCCTTGGGTGGGGACGTGGTAGGTCAGGCCCCTCGACCTCCCTGTGAGAAACCAGGCAGGGTGGAATGCCATCCCCCGTCCCCGTCCACACACACGGCGCTCCCCGGAGAAGGATGCCTCCCCGGCGCTGAGCCTGTTCACCTCGAGTGAGCACCACAGCCTCACCGCCGGGAAGCAAGCCTGACGCCGAGCGGCCTTCCGCGTGCAGGCCTCTTTGGCGAAGAGAGAGAGCTGGGCCGCGGAAGGGTGGGGCGGAAGCCTCAGCAAGGCTGCCAGCCGGGCCTCGGGTGGGGGGCCGTCCTAGAAGGGGGCCCCCGACCTCGGCCTCGGCGAAGCACACGCGAGCACGTGGGAAGCAGCTTCTGCGGGGACCGAGAGGCCGGACCCCCAGCAGAGCGAACACACACGGTCTGAGGCTGCGGGAGGCCTTCTGACAGCAGCCCCGCTTCGCTGAGCTGGCGCCCGCCCGCAGTCGAGCCCAGCGGGGCCGGCGTTCAGCGGGCACCGTGCTGCACACCCGGCTCGCGGGGAGGTCGGGAGGGCGACGCCGGCCTGCAGGCCCACCTCTCTGGGGGCGCCCGGAGCGGGGAGGCCAGCCCGAAGCGGACGGGCGAAGGGCCGAGCCCCTGCCGTGGCATTGCTTCAGGAGGACGCATTGGCCCAGCAAGCCCCACTCCGTCCCGGGAGGAGAGAAGCGGCTGTGACCCGTTCGAAGCACGGAGCAAGGCGCCCGGCCCTCAGCTCTTGAACGCGCTTCCCGGAGGGGGCTCTGTCAGCTCCACAATCCCCTATAGCAGCAGGCCTTCTCTCGGGCGCGGAGAGCGATGCAGACACCCTGCCGGCTTGGGCCTCCACCGCAGGGACCTGCGCGTGCCGCCAGCACCCCCGGGCCGGCAGCGGCTTCGGGGAGCCCGGGGCGTCCCACGCCTGGGCCTGGCAACCGAAGGAGACGGCAGGTCCCTCCATTGCGAGCCCCAGCGTGCTCCGGGGAGAACGTCCGCCCAGGGAAAGACGAGTGCGAAGAGGGAAGCCGGGAGGAGAGAGGCAGGGCGCGCTTCGGGAGGCCCGGGCGCCCAGGCTGTGGGGCCGGCTTCTCCCGGGCCGGCGCCTGGCGTCCTCCGCGGGGAAGCGGTTGGCTGACTCGCCTTGGGTGGGGACGTGGTAGGTCAGGCCCCTCGACCTCCCTGTGAGAAACCAGGCAGGGTGGAATGCCATCCCCCGTCCCCGTCCACACACACGGCGCTCCCCGGAGAAGGATGCCTCCCCGGCGCTGAGCCTGTTCACCTCGAGTGAGCACCACAGCCTCACCGCCGGGAAGCAAGCCTGACGCCGAGCGGCCTTCCGCGTGCAGGCCTCTTTGGCGAAGAGAGAGCTGGGCCGCGGCAGGGTGGGGCGGAAGCCTCAGCAAGGCTGCCAGCCGGGCCTCGGGTGGGGGGCCGTCCTAGAAGGGGGCCCCCGACCTCGGCCTCGGCGAAGCACACGCGAGCACGTGGGAAGCAGCTTCTGCGGGGACCGAGAGGCCGGACCCCCAGCAGAACGAACACACACGGTCTGAGGCTGCGGGAGGCCTTCTGACAGCAGCCCCGCTTCGCTGAGCCGGGCGCACGCCCGCAGTCGAGCCCAGCGGGGCCGGCGTTCAGCGGGCACCGTGCTGCACACCCGGCTCGCGGGGAGGTCGGGAGGGCGACGCCGGCCTGCAGGCCCACCTCTCTGGGGGCGCCCGGAGCGGGGAGGCCAGCCCGAAGCGGACGGGCGAAGGGCCGAGCCCCTGCCGTGGCATTGCTTCCGGAGGACGCCTTGGCCCAGCAAGCCCCACTCCGTCCCGGGAGGAGAGAAGCGGCTGTGACCCGTTCGAAGCACGGAGCAAGGCGCCCGGCCCTCAGCTCTTGAACGCGCTTCCCGGAGGGGGCTCTGTCAGCTCCACAATCCCCTATAGCAGCAGGCCTTCTCTCGGGCGCGGAGAGCGATGCAGACACCCTGCCGGCTTGGGCCTCCACCGCAGGGACCTGCGCGTGCCGCCAGCACCCCCGGGCCGGCAGCGGCTTCGGGGAGCCCGGGGCGTCCCACGCCTGGGCCTGGCAACCGAAGGAGACCGCAGGTCCCTCCATTCCGAGCCCCAGCGTGCTCCGGGGAGAACGTCCGCCCAGGGAAAGACGAGTGCGAAGAGGGAAGCCGGGAGGAGAGAGGCAGGGCGCGCTTCGGGAGGCCCGGGCGCCCAGGCTGTGGGGCCGGCTTCTCCCGGGCCGGCGCCTGGCGTCCTCCGCGGGGAAGCGGTTGGCTGACTCGCCTTGGGTGGGGACGTGGTAGGTCAGGCCCCTCGACCTCCCTGTGAGAAACCAGGCAGGGTGGAATGCCATCCCCCGTCCCCGTCCACACACACGGCGCTCCCCGGAGAAGGATGCCTCCCCGGCGCTGAGCCTGTTCACCTCGAGTGAGCACCACAGCCTCACCGCCGGGAAGCAAGCCTGACGCCGAGCGGCCTTCCGCGTGCAGGCCTCTTTGGCGAAGAGAGAGCTGGGCCGCGGCAGGGTGGGGCGGAAGCCTCAGCAAGGCTGCCAGCCGGGCCTCGGGTGGGGGGCCGTCCTAGAAGGGGGCCCCCGACCTCGGCCTCGGCGAAGCACACGCGAGCACGTGGGAAGCAGCTTCTGCGGGGACCGAGAGGCCGGACCCCCAGCAGAGCGAACACACACGGTCTGAGGCTGCGGGAGGCCTTCTGACAGCAGCCCCGCTTCGCTGAGCCGGGCGCCCGCCCGCAGTCGAGCCCAGCGGGGCCGGCGTTCAGCGGGCACCGTGCTGCACACCCGGCTCGCGGGGAGGTCGGGAGGGCGACGCCGGCCTGCAGGCCCACCTCTCTGGGGGCGCCCGGAGCGGGGAGGCCAGCCCGAAGCGGACGGGCGAAGGGCCGAGCCCCTGCCGTGGCATTGCTTCCGGAGGACGCATTGGCCCAGCAAGCCCCACTCCGTCCCGGGAGGAGAGAAGCGGCTGTGACCCGTTCGAAGCACGGAGCAAGGCGCCCGGCCCTCAGCTCTTGAACGCGCTTCCCGGAGGGTGCTCTGTCAGCTCCACATTCGCCTATAGCAGCAGGCCTTCTCTCGGGTGAGGAGAGCGATGCAGACACCCTGCCGGCTTGGGCCTCCACCGCAGGAACCTGCGCGTGCCGCCAGCACCCCCGGGCCGGCAGCGGCTTCGGGGAGCCCGGGGCGTCCCACGCCTGGGCCTGGCAACCGAAGGAGACGGCAGGTCCCTCCATTGCGAGCCCCAGCGTGCTCCGGGGAGAACGTCCGCCCAGGGAAAGACGAGTGCGAAGAGGGAAGCCGGGAGGAGAGAGGCAGGGCGCGCTTCGGGAGGCCCGGGCGCCCAGGCTGTGGGGCCGGCTTCTCCCGGGCCGGCGCCTGGCGTCCTCCGCGGGGAAGCGGTTGGCTGACTCGCCTTGGGTGGGGACGTGGTAGGTCAGGCCCCTCGACCTCCCTGTGAGAAACCAGGCAGGGTGGAATGCCATCCCCCGTCCCCGTCCACACACACGGCGCTCCCCGGAGAAGGATGCCTCCCCGGCGCTGAGCCTGTTCACCTCGAGTGAGCACCACAGCCTCACCGCCGGGAAGCAAGCCTGACGCCGAGCGGCCTTCCGCGTGCAGGCCTCTTTGGCGAAGAGAGAGAGCTGGGCCGCGGCAGGGTGGGGCGGAAGCCTCAGCAAGGCTGCCAGCCGGGCCTCGGGTGGGGGGCTGTCCTAGAAGGGGGCCCCCGACCTCGGCCTCGGCGAAGCACACGCGAGCACGTGGGAAGCAGCTTCTGCGGGGACCGAGAGGCCGGACCCCCAGCAGAGCGAACACACACGGTCTGAGGCTGCGGGAGGCCTTCTGACAGCAGCCCCGCTTCGCTGAGCCGGGCGCCCGCCCGCAGTCGAGCCCAGCGGGGCCGGCGTTCAGCGGGCACCGTGCTGCACACCCGGCTCGCGGGGAGGTCGGGAGGGCGACGCCGGCCTGCAGGCCCACCTCTCTGGGGGCGCCCGGAGCGGGGAGGCCAGCCCGAAGCGGACGGGCGAAGGGCCGAGCCCCTGCCGTGGCATTGCTTCCGGAGGACGCATTGGCCCAGCAAGCCCCACTCCGTCCCGGGAGGAGAGAAGCGGCTGTGACCCGGTCGAAGCACGGAGCAAGGCGCCCGGCCCTCAGCTCTTGAACGCGCTTCCCGGAGGGGGCTCTGTCAGCTCCACATTCGCCTATAGCAGCAGGCCTTCTCTCGGGCGAGGAGAGCGATGCAGAGACCCTGCCGGCTTGGGCCTCCACCGCAGGGACCTGCGCGTGCCGCCAGCACCCCCGGGCCGGCAGCGGCTTCGGGGAGCCCGGGGCGTCCCACGCCTGGGCCTGGCAACCGAAGGAGACCGCAGGTCCCTCCATTCCGAGCCCCAGCGTGCTCCGGGGAGAACGTCCGCCCAGGGAAAGACGAGTGCGAAGAGGGAAGCCGGGAGGAGAGAGGCAGGGCGCGCTTCGGGAGGCCCGGGCGCCCAGGCTGTGGGGCTGGCTTCTCCCGGGGCGGCGCCTGGCGTCCTCCGCGGGGAAGCGGTTGGCTGACTCGCCTTGGGTGGGGACGTGGTAGGTCAGGCCCCTCGACCTCCCTGTGAGAAACCAGGCAGGGTGGAATGCCATCCCCCGTCCCCGTCCACACACACGGCGCTCCCCGGAGAAGGATGCCTCCCCGGCGCTGAGCCTGTTCACCTCGAGTGAGCACCACAGCCTCACCGCCGGGAAGCAAGCCTGACGCCGAGCGGCCTTCCGCGTGCAGGCCTCTTTGGCGAAGAGAGAGAGCTGGGCCGCGGCAGGGTGGGACGGAAGCCTCAGCAAGGCTGCCAGCCGGGCCTCGGGTGGGGGGCCGTCCTAGAAGGGGGCCCCCGACCTCGGCCTCGGCGAAGCACACGCGAGCACGTGGGAAGCAGCTTCTGCGGGGACCGAGAGGCCGGACCCCCAGCAGAGCGAACACACACGGTCTGAGGCTGCGGGAGGCCTTCTGACAGCAGCCCCGCTTCGCTGAGCCGGGCGCCCGCCCGCAGTGGAGCCCAGCGGGCCCGGCGTTCAGCGGGCACCGTGCTGCACACCCGGCTCGCGGGGAGGTCGGGAGGGCGACGCCGGCCTGCAGGCCCACCTCTCTGGGGGCGCCCGGAGCGGGGAGGCCAGCCCGAAGCGGACGGGCGAAGGGCCGAGCCCCTGCCGTGGCATTGCTTCAGGAGGACGCATTGGCCCAGCAAGCCCCACTCCGTCCCGGGAGGAGAGAAGCGGCTGTGACCCGTTCGAAGCACGGAGCAAGGCGCCCGGCCCTCAGCTCTTGAACGCGCTTCCCGGAGGGGGCTCTGTCAGCTCCACAATCCCCTATAGCAGCAGGCCTTCTCTCGGGCGCGGAGAGCGATGCAGACACCCTGCCGGCTTGGGCCTCCACCGCAGGGACCTGCGCGTGCCGCCAGCACCCCCGGGCCGGCAGCGGCTTCGGGGAGCCCGGGGCGTCCCACGCCTGGGCCTGGCAACCGAAGGAGACGGCAGGTCCCTCCATTGCGAGCCCCAGCGTGCTCCGGGGAGAACGTCCGCCCAGGGAAAGACGAGTGCGAAGAGGGAAGCCGGGAGGAGAGAGGCAGGGCGCGCTTCGGGAGGCCCGGGCGCCCAGGCTGTGGGGCCGGCTTCTCCCGGGCCGGCGCCTGGCGTCCTCCGCGGGGAAGCGGTTGGCTGACTCGCCTTGGGTGGGGACGTGGTAGGTCAGGACCCTCGACCTCCCTGTGAGAAACCAGGCAGGGTGGAATGCCATCCCCCGTCCCCGTCCACACACACGGCGCTCCCCGGAGAAGGATGCCTCCCCGGCGCTGAGCCTGTTCACCTCGAGTGAGCACCACAGCCTCACCGCCGGGAAGCAAGCCTGACGCCGAGCGGCCTTCCGCGTGCAGGCCTCTTTGGCGAAGAGAGAGCTGGGCCGCGGCAGGGTGGGGCGGAAGCCTCAGCAAGGCTGCCAGCCGGGCCTCGGGTGGGGGGCCGTCCTAGAAGGGGGCCCCCGACCTCGGCCTCGGCGAAGCACACGCGAGCACGTGGGAAGCAGCTTCTGCGGGGACCGAGAGGCCGGACCCCCAGCAGAGCGAACACACACGGTCTGAGGCTGCGGGAGGCCTTCTGACAGCAGCCCCGCTTCGCTGAGCCGGGCGCCCGCCCGCAGTCGAGCCCAGCGGGGCCGGCGTTCAGCGGGCACCGTGCTGCACACCCGGCTCGCGGGGAGGTCGGGAGGGCGACGCCGGCCTGCAGGCCCACCTCTCTGGGGGCGCCCGGAGCGGGGAGGCCAGCCCGAAGCGGACGGGCGAAGGGCCGAGCCCCTGCCGTGGCATTGCTTCAGGAGGACGCATTGGCCCAGCAAGCCCCACTCCGTCCCGGGAGGAGAGAAGCGGCTGTGACCCGTTCGAAGCACGGAGCAAGGCGCCCGGCCCTCAGCTCTTGAACGCGCTTCCCGGAGGGGGCTCTGTCAGCTCCACATTCGCCTATAGCAGCAGGCCTTCTCTCGGGCGAGGAGAGCGATGCAGACACCCTGCCGGCTTGGGCCTCCACCGCAGGGACCTGCGCGTGCCGCCAGCACCCCCGGGCCGGCAGCGGCTTCGGGGAGCCCGGGGCGTCCCACGCCTGGGCCTGGCAACCGAAGGAGACGGCAGGTCCCTCCATTGCGAGCCCCAGCGTGCTCCGGGGAGAACGTCCGCCCAGGGAAAGACGAGTGCGAAGAGGGAAGCCGGGAGGAGAGAGGCAGGGCGCGCTTCGGGAGGCCCGGGCGCCCAGGCTGTGGGGCCGGCTTCTCCCGGGCCGGCGCCTGGCGTCCTCCGCGGGGAAGCGGTTGGCTGACTCGCCTTGGGTGGGGACGTGGTAGGTCAGGCCCCTCGACCTCCCTGTGAGAAACCAGGCAGGGTGGAATGCCATCCCCCGTCCCCGTCCACACACACGGCGCTCCCCGGAGAAGGATGCCTCCCCGGCGCTGAGCCTGTTCACCTCGAGTGAGCACCACAGCCTCACCGCCGGGAAGCAAGCCTGACGCCGAGCGGCCTTCCGCGTGCAGGCCTCTTTGGCGAAGAGAGAGAGCTGGGCCGCGGCAGGGTGGGGCGGAAGCCTCAGCAAGGCTGCCAGCCGGGCCTCGGGTGGGGGGCCGTCCTAGAAGGGGGCCCCCGACCTCGGCCTCGGCGAAGCACACGCGAGCACGTGGGAAGCAGCTTCTGCGGGGACCGAGAGGCCGGACCTCCAGCAGAGCGAACACACACGGTCTGAGGCTGCGGGAGGCCTTCTGACAGCAGCCCCGCTTCGCTGAGCCGGGCGCCCGCCCGCAGTCGAGCCCAGCGGGGCCGGCGTTCAGCGGGCACCGTGCTGCACACCCGGCTCGCGGGGAGGTCGGGAGGGCGACGCCGGCCTGCAGGCCCACCTCTCTGGGGGCGCCCGGAGCGGGGAGGCCAGCCCGAAGCGGACGGGCGAAGGGCCGAGCCCCTGCCGTGGCATTGCTTCAGGAGGACGCATTGGCCCAGCAAGCCCCACTCCGTCCCGGGAGGAGAGAAGCGGCTGTGACCCGTTCGAAGCACGGAGCAAGGCGCCCGGCCCTCAGCTCTTGAACGCGCTTCCCGGAGGGGGCTCTGTCAGCTCCACAATCCCCTATAGCAGCAGGCCTTCTCTCGGGCGCGGAGAGCGATGCAGACACCCTGCCGGCTTGGGCCTCCACCGCAGGGACCTGCGCGTGCCGCCAGCACCCCCGGGCCGGCAGCGGCTTCGGGGAGCCCGGGGCGTCCCACGCCTGGGCCTGGCAACCGAAGGAGACCGCAGGTCCCTCCATTGCGAGCCCCAGCGTGCTCCGGGGAGAACGTCCGCCCAGGGAAAGACGAGTGCGAAGAGGGAAGCCGGGAGGAGAGAGGCAGGGCGCGCTTCGGGAGGCCCGGGCGCCCAGGCTGTGGGGCCGGCTTCTCCCGGGCCGGCGCCTGGCGTCCTCCGCGGGGAAGCGGTTGGCTGACTCGCCTTGGGTGGGGACGTGGTAGGTCAGGCCCCTCGACCTCCCTGTGAGAAACCAGGCAGGGTGGAATGCCATCCCCCGTCCCCGTCCACACACACGGCGCTCCCCGGAGAAGGATGCCTCCCCGGCGCTGAGCCTGTTCACCTCGAGTGAGCACCACAGCCTCACCGCCGGGAAGCAAGCCTGACGCCGAGCGGCCTTCCGCGTGCAGGCCTCTTTGGCGAAGAGAGAGAGCTGGGCCGCGGAAGGGTGGGGCGGAAGCCTCAGCAAGGCTGCCAGCCGGGCCTCGGGTGGGGGGCCGTCCTAGAAGGGGGCCCCCGACCTCGGCCTCGGCGAAGCACACGCGAGCACGTGGGAAGCAGCTTCTGCGGGGACCGAGAGGCCGGACCCCCAGCAGAGCGAACACACACGGTCTGAGGCTGCGGGAGGCCTTCTGACAGCAGCCCCGCTTCGCTGAGCCGGGCGCCCGCCCGCAGTCGAGCCCAGCGGGGCCGGCGTTCAGCGGGCACCGTGCTGCACACCCGGCTCGCGGGGAGGTCGGGAGGGCGACGCCGGCCTGCAGGCCCACCTCTCTGGGGGCGCCCGGAGCGGGGAGGCCAGCCCGAAGCGGACGGGCGAAGGGCCGAGCCCCTGCCGTGGCATTGCTTCAGGAGGACGCATTGGCCCAGCAAGCCCCACTCCGTCCCGGGAGGAGAGAAGCGGCTGTGACCCGTTCGAAGCACGGAGCAAGGCGCCCGGCCCTCAGCTCTTGAACGCGCTTCCCGGAGGGGGCTCTGTCAGCTCCACAATCCCCTATAGCAGCAGGCCTTCTCTCGGGCGCGGAGAGCGATGCAGACACCCTGCCGGCTTGGGCCTCCACCGCAGGGACCTGCGCGTGCCGCCAGCACCCCCGGGCCGGCAGCGGCTTCGGGGAGCCCGGGGCGTCCCACGCCTGGGCCTGGCAACCGAAGGAGACCGCAGGTCCCTCCATTGCGAGCCCCAGCGTGCTCCGGGGAGAACGTCCGCCCAGGGAAAGACGAGTGCGAAGAGGGAAGCCGGGAGGAGAGAGGCAGGGCGCGCTTCGGGAGGCCCGGGCGCCCAGGCTGTGGGGCCGGCTTCTCCCGGGCCGGCGCCTGGCGTCCTCCGCGGGGAAGCGGTTGGCTGACTCGCCTTGGGTGGGGACGTGGTAGGTCAGGCCCCTCGACCTCCCTGTGAGAAACCAGGCAGGGTGGAATGCCATCCCCCGTCCCCGTCCACACACACGGCGCTCCCCGGAGAAGGATGCCTCCCCGGCGCTGAGCCTGTTCACCTCGAGTGAGCACCACAGCCTCACCGCCGGGAAGCAAGCCTGAGGCCGAGCGGCCTTCCGCGTGCAGGCCTCTTTGGCGAAGAGAGAGAGCTGGGCCGCGGCAGGGTGGGGCGGAAGCCTCAGCAAGGCTGCCAGCCGGGCCTCGGGTGGGGGGCCGTCCTAGAAGGGGGCCCCCGACCTCGGCCTCGGCGAAGCACACGCGAGCACGTGGGAAGCAGCTTCTGCGGGGACCGAGAGGCCGGACCCCCAGCAGAGCGAACACACACGGTCTGAGGCTGCGGGAGGCCTTCTGACAGCAGCCCCGCTTCGCTGAGCCGGGCGCCCGCCCGCAGTCGAGCCCAGCGGGGCCGGCGTTCAGCGGGCACCGTGCTGCACACCCGGCTCGCGGGGAGGTCGGGAGGGCGACGCCGGCCTGCAGGCCCACCTCTCTGGGGGCGCCCGGAGCGGGGAGGCCAGCCCGAAGCGGACGGGCGAAGGGCCGAGCCCCTGCCGTGGCATTGCTTCCGGAGGACGCATTGGCCCAGCAAGCCCCACTCCGTCCCGGGAGGAGAGAAGCGGCTGTGACCCGTTCGAAGCACGGAGCAAGGCGCCCGGCCCTCAGCTCTTGAACGCGCTTCCCGGAGGGGGCTCTGTCAGCTCCACATTCGCCTATAGCACCAGGCCTTCTCTCGGGCGAGGAGAGCGATGCAGAGACCCTGCCGGCTTGGGCCTCCACCGCAGGGACCTGCGCGTGCCGCCAGCACCCCCGGGCCGGCAGCGGCTTCGGGGAGCCCGGGGCGTCCCACGCCTGGGCCTGGCAACCGAAGGAGACCGCAGGTCCCTCCATTCCGAGCCCCAGCGTGCTCCGGGGAGAACGTCCGCCCAGGGAAAGACGAGTGCGAAGAGGGAAGCCGGGAGGAGAGAGGCAGGGCGCGCTTCGGGAGGCCCGGGCGCCCAGGCTGTGGGGCTGGCTTCTCCCGGGCCGGCGCCTGGCGTCCTCCGCGGGGAAGCGGTTGGCTGACTCGCCTTGGGTGGGGACGTGGTAGGTCAGGCCCCTCGACCTCCCTGTGAGAAACCAGGCAGGGTGGAATGCCATCCCCCGTCCCCGTCCACACACACGGCGCTCCCCGGAGAAGGATGCCTCCCCGGCGCTGAGCCTGTTCACCTCGAGTGAGCACCACAGCCTCACCGCCGGGAAGCAAGCCTGAGGCCGAGCGGCCTTCCGCGTGCAGGCCTCTTTGGCGAAGAGAGAGAGCTGGGCCGCGGCAGGGTGGGGCGGAAGCCTCAGCAAGGCTGCCAGCCGGGCCTCGGGTGGGGGGCCGTCCTAGAAGGGGGCCCCCGACCTCGGCCTCGGCGAAGCACACGCGAGCACGTGGGAAGCAGCTTCTGCGGGGACCGAGAGGCCGGACCCCCAGCAGAGCGAACACACACGGTCTGAGGCTGCGGGAGGCCTTCTGACAGCAGCCCCGCTTCGCTGAGCCAGGCGCCCGCCCGCAGTCGAGCCCAGCGGGGCCGGCGTTCAGCGGGCACCGTGCTGCACACCCGGCTCGCGGGGAGGTCGGGAGGGCGACGCCGGCCTGCAGGCCCACCTCTCTGGGGGCGCCCGGAGCGGGGAGGCCAGCCCGAAGCGGACGGGCGAAGGGCCGAGCCCCTGCCGTGGCATTGCTTCTGGAGGACGCATTGGCCCAGCAAGCCCCACTCCGTCCCGGGAGGAGAGAAGCGGCTGTGACCCGTTCGAAGCACGGAGCAAGGCGCCCGGCCCTCAGCTCTTGAACGCGCTTCCCGGAGGGGGCTCTGTCAGCTCCACATTCCCCTATAGCAGCAGGCCTTCTCTCGGGCGCGGAGAGCGATGCAGACACCCTGCCGGCTTGGGCCTCCACCGCAGGGACCTGCGCGTGCCGCCAGCACCCCCGGGCCGGCAGCGGCTTCGGGGAGCCCGGGGCGTCCCACGCCTGGGCCTGGCAACCGAAGGAGACCGCAGGTCCCTCCATTGCGAGCCCCAGCGTGCTCCGGGGAGAACGTCCGCCCAGGGAAAGACGAGTGCGAAGAGGGAAGCCGGGAGGAGAGAGGCAGGGCGCGCTTCGGGAGGCCCGGGCGCCCAGGCTGTGGGGCCGGCTTCTCCCGGGCCGGCGCCTGGCGTCCTCCGCGGGGAAGCGGTTGGCTGACTCGCCTTGGGTGGGGACGTGGTAGGTCAGGCCCCTCGACCTCCCTGTGAGAAACCAGGCAGGGTGGAATGCCATCCCCCGTCCCCGTCCACACACACGGCGCTCCCCGGAGAAGGATGCCTCCCCGGCGCTGAGCCTGTTCACCTCGAGTGAGCACCACAGCCTCACCGCCGGGAAGCAAGCCTGACGCCGAGCGGCCTTCCGCGTGCAGGCCTCTTTGGCGAAGAGAGAGAGCTGGGCCGCGGCAGGGTGGGGCGGAAGCCTCAGCAAGGCTGCCAGCCGGGCCTCGGGTGGGGGGCTGTCCTAGAAGGGGGCCCCCGACCTCGGCCTCGGCGAAGCACACGCGAGCACGTGGGAAGCAGCTTCTGCGGGGACCGAGAGGCCGGACCCCCAGCAGAGCGAACACACACGGTCTGAGGCTGCGGGAGGCCTTCTGACAGCAGCCCCGCTTCGCTGAGCCGGGCGCCCGCCCGCAGTCGAGCCCAGCGGGGCCGGCGTTCAGCGGGCACCGTGCTGCACACCCGGCTCGCGGGGAGGTCGGGAGGGCGACGCCGGCCTGCAGGCCCACCTCTCTGGGGGCGCCCGGAGCGGGGAGGCCAGCCCGAAGCGGACGGGCGAAGGGCCGAGCCCCTGCCGTGGCATTGCTTCAGGAGGACGCATTGGCCCAGCAAGCCCCACTCCGTCCCGGGAGGAGAGAAGCGGCTGTGACCCGTTCGAAGCACGGAGCAAGGCGCCCGGCCCTCAGCTCTTGAACGCGCTTCCCGGAGGGGGCTCTGTCAGCTCCACAATCCCCTATAGCAGCAGGCCTTCTCTCGGGCGCGGAGAGCGATGCAGACACCCTGCCGGCTTGGGCCTCCACCGCAGGGACCTGCGCGTGCCGCCAGCACCCCCGGGCCGGCAGCGGCTTCGGGGAGCCCGGGGCGTCCCACGCCTGGGCCTGGCAACCGAAGGAGACCGCAGGTCCCTCCATTGCGAGCCCCAGCGTGCTCCGGGGAGAACGTCCGCCCAGGGAAAGACGAGTGCGAAGAGGGAAGCCGGGAGGAGAGAGGCAGGGCGCGCTTCGGGAGGCCCGGGCGCCCAGGCTGTGGGGCCGGCTTCTCCCGGGCCGGCGCCTGGCGTCCTCCGCGGGGAAGCGGTTGGCTGACTCGCCTTGGGTGGGGACGTGGTAGGTCAGGCCCCTCGACCTCCCTGTGAGAAACCAGGCAGGGTGGAATGCCATCCCCCGTCCCCGTCCACACACACGGCGCTCCCCGGAGAAGGATGCCTCCCCGGCGCTGAGCCTGTTCACCTCGAGTGAGCACCACAGCCTCACCGCCGGGAAGCAAGCCTGACGCCGAGCGGCCTTCCGCGTGCAGGCCTCTTTGGCGAAGAGAGAGAGCTGGGCCGCGGCAGGGTGGGGCGGAAGCCTCAGCAAGGCTGCCAGCCGGGCCTCGGGTGGGGGGCCGTCCTAGAAGGGGGCCCCCGACCTCGGCCTCGGCGAAGCACACGCGAGCACGTGGGAAGCAGCTTCTGCGGGGACCGAGAGGCCGGACCCCCAGCAGAGCGAACACACACGGTCTGAGGCTGCGGGAGGCCTTCTGACAGCAGCCCCGCTTCGCTGAGCCGGGCGCCCGCCCGCAGTCGAGCCCAGCGGGGCCGGCGTTCAGCGGGCACCGTGCTGCACACCCGGCTCGCGGGGAGGTCGGGAGGGCGACGCCGGCCTGCAGGCCCACCTCTCTGGGGGCGCCCGGAGCGGGGAGGCCAGCCCGAAGCGGACGGGCGAAGGGCCGAGCCCCTGCCGTGGCATTGCTTCAGGAGGACGCATTGGCCCAGCAAGCCCCACTCCGTCCCGGGAGGAGAGAAGCGGCTGTGACCCGTTCGAAGCACGGAGCAAGGCGCCCGGCCCTCAGCTCTTGAACGCGCTTCCCGGAGGGGGCTCTGTCAGCTCCACAATCCCCTATAGCAGCAGGCCTTCTCTCGGGCGCGGAGAGCGATGCAGACACCCTGCCGGCTTGGGCCTCCACCGCAGGGACCTGCGCGTGCCGCCAGCACCCCCGGGCCGGCAGCGGCTTCGGGGAGCCCGGGGCGTCCCACGCCTGGGCCTGGCAACCGAAGGAGACCGCAGGTCCCTCCATTGCGAGCCCCAGCGTGCTCCGGGGAGAACGTCCGCCCAGGGAAAGACGAGTGCGAAGAGGGAAGCCGGGAGGAGAGAGGCAGGGCGCGCTTCGGGAGGCCCGGGCGCCCAGGCTGTGGGGCCGGCTTCTCCCGGGCCGGCGCCTGGCGTCCTCCGCGGGGAAGCGGTTGGCTGACTCGCCTTGGGTGGGGACGTGGTAGGTCAGGCCCCTCGACCTCCCTGTGAGAAACCAGGCAGGGTGGAATGCCATCCCCCGTCCCCGTCCACACACACGGCGCTCCCCGGAGAAGGATGCCTCCCCGGCGCTGAGCCTGTTCACCTCGAGTGAGCACCACAGCCTCACCGCCGGGAAGCAAGCCTGACGCCGAGCGGCCTTCCGCGTGCAGGCCTCTTTGGCGAAGAGAGAGAGCTGGGCCGCGGCAGGGTGGGGCGGAAGCCTCAGCAAGGCTGCCAGCCGGGCCTCGGGTGGGGGGCCGTCCTAGAAGGGGGCCCCCGACCTCGGCCTCGGCGAAGCACACGCGAGCACGTGGGAAGCAGCTTCTGCGGGGACCGAGAGGCCGGACCCCCAGCAGAGCGAACACACACGGTCTGAGGCTGCGGGAGGCCTTCTGACAGCAGCCCCGCTTCGCTGAGCCGGGCGCCCGCCCGCAGTCGAGCCCAGCGGGGCCGGCGTTCAGCGGGCACCGTGCTGCACACCCGGCTCGCGGGGAGGTCGGGAGGGCGACGCCGGCCTGCAGGCCCACCTCTCTGGGGGCGCCCGGAGCGGGGAGGCCAGCCCGAAGCGGACGGGCGAAGGGCCGAGCCCCTGCCGTGGCATTGCTTCAGGAGGACGCATTGGCCCAGCAAGCCCCACTCCGTCCCGGGAGGAGAGAAGCGGCTGTGACCCGTTCGAAGCACGGAGCAAGGCGCCCGGCCCTCAGCTCTTGAACGCGCTTCCCGGAGGGGGCTCTGTCAGCTCCACAATCCCCTATAGCAGCAGGCCTTCTCTCGGGCGCGGAGAGCGATGCAGACACCCTGCCGGCTTGGGCCTCCACCGCAGGGACCTGCGCGTGCCGCCAGCACCCCCGGGCCGGCAGCGGCTTCGGGGAGCCCGGGGCGTCCCACGCCTGGGCCTGGCAACCGAAGGAGACCGCAGGTCCCTCCATTGCGAGCCCCAGCGTGCTCCGGGGAGAACGTCCGCCCAGGGAAAGACGAGTGCGAAGAGGGAAGCCGGGAGGAGAGAGGCAGGGCGCGCTTCGGGAGGCCCGGGCGCCCAGGCTGTGGGGCCGGCTTCTCCCGGGCCGGCGCCTGGCGTCCTCCGCGGGGAAGCGGTTGGCTGACTCGCCTTGGGTGGGGACGTGGTAGGTCAGGCCCCTCGACCTCCCTGTGAGAAACCAGGCAGGGTGGAATGCCATCCCCCGTCCCCGTCCACACACACGGCGCTCCCCGGAGAAGGATGCCTCCCCGGCGCTGAGCCTGTTCACCTCGAGTGAGCACCACAGCCTCACCGCCGGGAAGCAAGCCTGACGCCGAGCGGCCTTCCGCGTGCAGGCCTCTTTGGCGAAGAGAGAGAGCTGGGCCGCGGCAGGGTGGGGCGGAAGCCTCAGCAAGGCTGCCAGCCGGGCCTCGGGTGGGGGGCCGTCCTAGAAGGGGGCCCCCGACCTCGGCCTCGGCGAAGCACACGCGAGCACGTGGGAAGCAGCTTCTGCGGGGACCGAGAGGCCGGACCCCCAGCAGAGCGAACACACACGGTCTGAGGCTGCGGGAGGCCTTCTGACAGCAGCCCCGCTTCGCTGAGCCGGGCGCCCGCCCGCAGTCGAGCCCAGCGGGGCCGGCGTTCAGCGGGCACCGTGCTGCACACCCGGCTCGCGGGGAGGTCGGGAGGGCGACGCCGGCCTGCAGGCCCACCTCTCTGGGGGCGCCCGGAGCGGGGAGGCCAGCCCGAAGCGGACGGGCGAAGGGCCGAGCCCCTGCCGTGGCATTGCTTCCGGAGGACGCATTGGCCCAGCAAGCCCCACTCCGTCCCGGGAGGAGAGAAGCGGCTGTGACCCGTTCGAAGCACGGAGCAAGGCGCCCGGCCCTCAGCTCTTGAACGCGCTTCCCGGAGGGGGCTCTGTCAGCTCCACATTCGCCTATAGCAGCAGGCCTTCTCTCGGGCGAGGAGAGCGATGCAGAGACCCTGCCGGCTTGGGCCTCCACCGCAGGGACCTGCGCGTGCCGCCAGCACCCCGGGCCGGCAGCGGCTTCGGGGAGCCCGGGGCGTCCCACGCCTGGGCCTGGCAACCGAAGGAGACCGCAGGTCCCTCCATTCCGAGCCCCAGCGTGCTCCGGGGAGAACGTCCGCCCAGGGAAAGACGAGTGCGAAGAGGGAAGCCGGGAGGAGAGAGGCAGGGCGCGCTTCGGGAGGCCCGGGCGCCCAGGCTGTGGGGCTGGCTTCTCCCGGGCCGGCGCCTGGCGTCCTCCGCGGGGAAGCGGTTGGCTGACTCGCCTTGGGTGGGGACGTGGTAGGTCAGGCCCCTCGACCTCCCTGTGAGAAACCAGGCAGGGTGGAATGCCATCCCCCGTCCCCGTCCACACACACGGCGCTCCCCGGAGAAGGATGCCTCCCCGGCGCTGAGCCTGTTCACCTCGAGTGAGCACCACAGCCTCACCGCCGGGAAGCAAGCCTGAGGCCGAGCGGCCTTCCGCGTGCAGGCCTCTTTGCCGAAGAGAGAGAGCTGGGCCGCGGCAGGGTGGGGCGGAAGCCTCAGCAAGGCTGCCAGCCGGGCCTCGGGTGGGGGGCCGTCCTAGAAGGGGGCCCCCGACCTCGGCCTCGGCGAAGCACACGCGAGCACGTGGGAAGCAGCTTCTGCGGGGACCGAGAGGCCGGACCCCCAGCAGAGCGAACACACACGGTCTGAGGCTGCGGGAGGCCTTCTGACAGCAGCCCCGCTTCGCTGAGCCGGGCGCCCGCCCGCAGTCGAGCCCAGCGGGGCCGGCGTTCAGCGGGCACCGTGCTGCACACCCGGCTCGCGGGGAGGTCGGGAGGGCGACGCCGGCCTGCAGGCCCACCTCTCTGGGGGCGCCCGGAGCGGGGAGGCCAGCCCGAAGCGGACGGGCGAAGGGCCGAGCCCCTGCCGTGGCATTGCTTCTGGAGGACGCATTGGCCCAGCAAGCCCCACTCCGTCCCGGGAGGAGAGAAGCGGCTGTGACCCGTTCGAAGCACGGAGCAAGGCGCCCGGCCCTCAGCTCTTGAACGCGCTTCCCGGAGGGGGCTCTGTCAGCTCCACATTCCCCTATAGCAGCAGGCCTTCTCTCGGGCGCGGAGAGCGATGCAGACACCCTGCCGGCTTGGGCCTCCACCGCAGGGACCTGCGCGTGCCGCCAGCACCCCCGGGCCGGCAGCGGCTTCGGGGAGCCCGGGGCGTCCCACGCCTGGGCCTGGCAACCGAAGGAGACCGCAGGTCCCTCCATTCCGAGCCCCAGCGTGCTCCGGGGAGAACGTCCGCCCAGGGAAAGACGAGTGCGAAGAGGGAAGCCGGGAGGAGAGAGGCAGGGCGCGCTTCGGGAGGCCCGGGCGCCCAGGCTGTGGGGCCGGCTTCTCCAGGGCCGGCGCCTCGCGTCCTCCGCGGGGAAGCGGTTGGCTGACTCGCCTTGGGTGGGGACGTGGTAGGTCAGGCCCCTCGACCTCCCTGTGAGAAACCAGGCAGGGTGGAATGCCATCCCCCGTCCCCGTCCACACACACGGCGCTCCCCGGAGAAGGATGCCTCCCCGGCGCTGAGCCTGTTCACCTCGAGTGAGCACCACAGCCTCACCGCCGGGAAGCAAGCCTGACGCCGAGCGGCCTTCCGCGTGCAGGCCTCTTTGGCGAAGAGAGAGAGCTGGGCCGCGGCAGGGTGGGACGGAAGCCTCAGCAAGGCTGCCAGCCGGGCCTCGGGTGGGGGGCCGTCCTAGAAGGAGGCCCCCGACCTCGGCCTCGGCGAAGCACACGCGAGCACGTGGGAAGCAGCTTCTGCGGGGACCGAGAGGCCGGACCCCCAGCAGAGCGAACACACACGGTCTGAGGCTGCGGGAGGCCTTCTGACAGCAGCCCCGCTTCGCTGAGCCGGGCGCCCGCCCGCAGTCGAGCCCAGCGGGGCCGGCGTTCAGCGGGCACCGTGCTGCACACCCGGCTCGCGGGGAGGTCGGGAGGGCGACGCCGGCCTGCAGGCCCACCTCTCTGGGGGCGCCCGGAGCGGGGAGGCCAGCCCGAAGCGGACGGGCGAAGGGCCGAGCCCCTGCCGTGGCATTGCTTCCGGAGGACGCATTGGCCCAGCAAGCCCCACTCCGTCCCGGGAGGAGAGAAGCGGCTGTGACCCGTTCGAAGCACGGAGCAAGGCGCCCGGCCCTCAGCTCTTGAACGCGCTTCCCGGAGGGGGCTCTGTCAGCTCCACATTCGCCTATAGCAGCAGGCCTTCTCTCGGGCGAGGAGAGCGATGCAGAGACCCTGCCGGCTTGGGCCTCCACCGCAGGGACCTGCGTGTGCCGCCAGCACCCCCGGGCCGGCAGCGGCTTCGGGGAGCCCGGGGCGTCCCACGCCTGGGCCTGGCAACCGAAGGAGACCGCAGGTCCCTCCATTCCGAGCCCCAGCGTGCTCCGGGGAGAACGTCCGCCCAGGGAAAGACGAGTGCGAAGAGGGAAGCCGGGAGGAGAGAGGCAGGGCGCGCTTCGGGAGGCCCGGGCGCCCAGGCTGTGGGGCCGGCTTCTCCCGGGCCGGCGCCTGGCGTCCTCCGCGGGGAAGCGGTTGGCTGACTCGCCTTGGGTGGGGACGTGGTAGGTCAGGCCCCTCGACCTCCCTGTGAGAAACCAGGCAGGGTGGAATGCCATCCCCCGTCCCCGTCCACACACACGGCGCTCCCCGGAGAAGGATGCCTCCCCGGCGCTGAGCCTGTTCACCTCGAGTGAGCACCACAGCCTCACCGCCGGGAAGCAAGCCTGACGCCGAGCGGCCTTCCGCGTGCAGGCCTCTTTGGCGAAGAGAGAGAGCTGGGCCGCGGCAGGGTGGGGCGGAAGCCTCGGCAAGGCTGCCAGCCGGGCCTCGGGTGGGGGGCCGTCCTAGAAGGGGGCCCCCGACCTCGGCCTCGGCGAAGCACACGCGAGCACGTGGGAAGCAGCTTCTGCGGGGACCGAGAGGCCGGACCCCCAGCAGAGCGAACACACACGGTCTGAGGCTGCGGGAGGCCTTCTGACAGCAGCCCCGCTTCGCTGAGCCGGGCGCCCGCCCGCAGTCGAGCCCAGCGGGGCCGGCGTTCAGCGGGCACCGTGCTGCACACCCGGCTCGCGGGGAGGTCGGGAGGGCGACGCCGGCCTGCAGGCCCACCTCTCTGGGGGCGCCCGGAGCGGGGAGGCCAGCCCGAAGCGGACGGGCGAAGGGCCGAGCCCCTGCCGTGGCATTGCTTCCGGAGGACGCATTGGCCCAGCAAGCCCCACTCCGTCCCGGGAGGAGAGAAGCGGCTGTGACCCGGTCGAAGCACGGAGCAAGGCGCCCGGCCCTCAGCTCTTGAACGCGCTTCCCGGAGGGGGCTCTGTCAGCTCCACATTCGCCTATAGCAGCAGGCCTTCTCTCGGGCGAGGAGAGCGATGCAGACACCCTGCCGGCTTGGGCCTCCACCGCAGGGACCTGCGCGTGCCGCCAGCACCCCCGGGCCGGCAGCGGCTTCGGGGAGCCCGGGGCGTCCCACGCCTGGGCCTGGCAACCGAAGGAGACCGCAGGTCCCTCCATTCCGAGCCCCAGCGTGCTCCGGGGAGAACGTCCGCCCAGGGAAAGACGAGTGCAAAGAGGGAAGCCGGGAGGAGAGAGGCAGGGCGCGCTTCGGGAGGCCCGGGCGCCCAGGCTGTGGGGCCGGCTTCTCCCGGGCCGGCGCCTGGCGTCCTCCGCGGGGAAGCGGTTGGCTGACTCGCCTTGGGTGGGGACGTGGTAGGTCAGGCCCCTCGACCTCCCTGTGAGAAACCAGGCAGGGTGGAATGCCATCCCCCGTCCCCGTCCACACACACGGCGCTCCCCGGAGAAGGATGCCTCCCCGGCGCTGAGCCTGTTCACCTCGAGTGAGCACCACAGCCTCACCGCCGGGAAGCAAGCCTGACGCCGAGCGGCCTTCCGCGTGCAGGCCTCTTTGGCGAAGAGAGAGAGCTGGGCCGCGGCAGGGTGGGGCGGAAGCCTCAGCAAGGCTGCCAGCCGGGCCTCGGGTGGGGGGCCGTCCTAGAAGGGGGCCCCCGACCTCGGCCTCGGCGAAGCACACGCGAGCACGTGGGAAGCAGCTTCTGCGGGGACCGAGAGGCCGGACCCCCAGCAGAGCGAACACACACGGTCTGAGGCTGCGGGAGGCCTTCTGACAGCAGCCCCGCTTCGCTGAGCCGGGCGCCCGCCCGCAGTCGAGCCCAGCGGGGCCGGCGTTCAGCGGGCACCGTGCTGCACACCCGGCTCGCGGGGAGGTCGGGAGGGCGACGCCGGCCTGCAGGCCCACCTCTCTGGGGGCGCCCGGAGCGGGGAGGCCAGCCCGAAGCGGACGGGCGAAGGGCCGAGCCCCTGCCGTGGCATTGCTTCAGGAGGACGCATTGGCCCAGCAAGCCCCACTCCGTCCCGGGAGGAGAGAAGCAGCTGTGACCCGTTCGAAGCACGGAGCAAGGCGCCCGGCCCTCAGCTCTTGAACGCGCTTCCCGGAGGGGGCTCTGTCAGCTCCACATTCCCCTATAGCAGCAGGCCTTCTCTCGGGCGCGGAGAGCGATGCAGACACCCTGCCGTCTTGGGCCTCCACCGCAGGGACCTGCGCGTGCCGCCAGCACCCCCGGGCCGGCAGCGGCTTCGGGGAGCCCGGGGCGTCCCACGCCTGGGCCTGGCAACCGAAGGAGACCGCAGGTCCCTCCATTCCGAGCCCCAGCGTGCTCCGGGGAGAACGTCCGCCCAGGGAAAGACGAGTGCGAAGAGGGAAGCCGGGAGGAGAGAGGCAGGGCGCGCTTCGGGAGGCCCGGGCGCCCAGGCTGTGGGGCCGGCTTCTCCCAGGGCCGGCGCCTCGCGTCCTCCGCGGGGAAGCGGTTGGCTGACTCGCCTTGGGTGGGGACGTGGTAGGTCAGGCCCCTCGACCTCCCTGTGAGAAACCAGGCAGGGTGGAATGCCATCCCCCGTCCCCGTCCACACACACGGCGCTCCCCGGAGAAGGATGCCTCCCCGGCGCTGAGCCTGTTCACCTCGAGTGAGCACCACAGCCTCACCGCCGGGAAGCAAGCCTGACGCCGAGCGGCCTTCCGCGTGCAGGCCTCTTTGGCGAAGAGAGAGAGCTGGGCCGCGGCAGGGTGGGGCGGAAGCCTCGGCAAGGCTGCCAGCCGGGCCTCGGGTGGGGGGCCGTCCTAGAAGGGGGCCCCCGACCTCGGCCTCGGCGAAGCACACGCGAGCACGTGGGAAGCAGCTTCTGCGGGGACCGAGAGGCCGGACCCCCAGCAGAGCGAACACACACGGTCTGAGGCTGCGGGAGGCCTTCTGACAGCAGCCCCGCTTCGCTGAGCCGGGCGCCCGCCCGCAGTCGAGCCCAGCGGGGCCGGCGTTCAGCGGGCACCGTGCTGCACACCCGGCTCGCGGGGAGGTCGGGAGGGCGACGCCGGCCTGCAGGCCCACCTCTCTGGGGGCGCCCGGAGCGGGGAGGCCAGCCCGAAGCGGACGGGCGAAGGGCCGAGCCCCTGCCGTGGCATTGCTTCAGGAGGACGCATTGGCCCAGCAAGCCCCACTCCGTCCCGGGAGGAGAGAAGCAGCTGTGACCCGTTCGAAGCACGGAGCAAGGCGCCCGGCCCTCAGCTCTTGAACGCGCTTCCCGGAGGGGGCTCTGTCAGCTCCACATTCCCCTATAGCAGCAGGCCTTCTCTCGGGCGCGGAGAGCGATGCAGACCCCCTGCCGGCTTGGGCCTCCACCGCAGGGACCTGCGCGTGCCGCCAGCACCCCCGGGCCGGCAGCGGCTTCGGGGAGCCCGGGGCGTCCCACGCCTGGGCCTGGCAACCGAAGGAGACCGCAGGTCCCTCCATTGCGAGCCCCAGCGTGCTCCGGGGAGAAGGTCCGCCCAGGGAAAGACGAGTGCGAAGAGGGAAGCCGGGAGGAGAGAGGCAGGGCGCGCTTCGGGAGGCCCGGGCGCCCAGGCTGTGGGGCCGGCTTCTCCCGGGCCGGCGCCTGGCGTCCTCCGCGGGGAAGCGGTTGGCTGACTCGCCTTGGGTGGGGACGTGGTAGGTCAGGCCCCTCGACCTCCCTGTGAGAAACCAGGCAGGGTGGAATGCCATCCCCCGTCCCCGTCCACACACACGGCGCTCCCCGGAGAAGGATGCCTCCCCGGCGCTGAGCCTGTTCACCTCGAGTGAGCACCACAGCCTCACCGCCGGGAAGCAAGCCTGACGCCGAGCGGCCTTCCGCGTGCAGGCCTCTTTGGCGAAGAGAGAGAGCTGGGCCGCGGCAGGGTGGGGCGGAAGCCTCAGCAAGGCTGCCAGCCGGGCCTCGGGTGGGGGGCCGTCCTAGAAGGGGGCCCCCGACCTCGGCCTCGGCGAAGCACACGCGAGCACGTGGGAAGCAGCTTCTGCGGGGACCGAGAGGCCGGACCCCCAGCAGAGCGAACACACACGGTCTGAGGCTGCGGGAGGCCTTCTGACAGCAGCCCCGCTTCGCTGAGCTGGCGCCCGCCCGCAGTGGAGCCCGTCGGGGCCGGCGTTCAGCGGGCACCGTGCTGCACACCCGGCTCGCGGGGAGGTCGGGAGGGCGACGCCGGCCTGCAGGCCCACCTCTCTGGGGGCGCCCGGAGCGGGGAGGCCAGCCCGAAGCGGACGGGCGAAGGGCCGAGCCCCTGCCGTGGCATTGCTTCAGGAGGACGCATTGGCCCAGCAAGCCCCACTCCGTCCCGGGAGGAGAGAAGCGGCTGTGACCCGTTCGAAGCACGGAGCAAGGCGCCCGGCCCTCAGCTCTTGAACGCGCTTCCCGGAGGGGGCTCTGTCAGCTCCACAATCCCCTATAGCAGCAGGCCTTCTCTCGGGCGCGGAGAGCGATGCAGACACCCTGCCGGCTTGGGCCTCCACCGCAGGGACCTGCGCGTGCCGCCAGCACCCCCGGGCCGGCAGCGGCTTCGGGGAGCCCGGGGCGTCCCACGCCTGGGCCTGGCAACCGAAGGAGACGGCAGGTCCCTCCATTGCGAGCCCCAGCGTGCTCCGGGGAGAACGTCCGCCCAGGGAAAGACGAGTGCGAAGAGGGAAGCCGGGAGGAGAGAGGCAGGGCGCGCTTCGGGAGGCCCGGGCGCCCAGGCTGTGGGGCCGGCTTCTCCCGGGCCGGCGCCTGGCGTCCTCCGCGGGGAAGCGGTTGGCTGACTCGCCTTGGGTGGGGACGTGGTAGGTCAGGACCCTCGACCTCCCTGTGAGAAACCAGGCAGGGTGGAATGCCATCCCCCGTCCCCGTCCACACACACGGCGCTCCCCGGAGAAGGATGCCTCCCCGGCGCTGAGCCTGTTCACCTCGAGTGAGCACCACAGCCTCACCGCCGGGAAGCAAGCCTGACGCCGAGCGGCCTTCCGCGTGCAGGCCTCTTTGGCGAAGAGAGAGCTGGGCCGCGGCAGGGTGGGGCGGAAGCCTCAGCAAGGCTGCCAGCCGGGCCTCGGGTGGGGGGCCGTCCTAGAAGGGGGCCCCCGACCTCGGCCTCGGCGAAGCACACGCGAGCACGTGGGAAGCAGCTTCTGCGGGGACCGAGAGGCCGGACCCCCAGCAGAGCGAACACACACGGTCTGAGGCTGCGGGAGGCCTTCTGACAGCAGCCCCGCTTCGCTGAGCCGGGCGCCCGCCCGCAGTCGAGCCCAGCGGGGCCGGCGTTCAGCGGGCAACGTGCTGCACACCCGGCTCGCGGGGAGGTCGGGAGGGCGACGCCGGCCTGCAGGCCCACCTCTCTGGGGGCGCCCGGAGCGGGGAGGCCAGCCCGAAGCGGACGGGCGAAGGGCCGAGCCCCTGCCGTGGCATTGCTTCAGGAGGACGCATTGGCCCAGCAAGCCCCACTCCGTCCCGGGAGGAGAGAAGCGGCTGTGACCCGTTCGAAGCACGGAGCAAGGCGCCCGGCCCTCAGCTCTTGAACGCGCTTCCCGGAGGGGGCTCTGTCAGCTCCACATTCGCCTATAGCAGCAGGCCTTCTCTCGGGCGAGGAGAGCGATGCAGACACCCTGCCGGCTTGGGCCTCCACCGCAGGGACCTGCGCGTGCCGCCAGCACCCCCGGGCCGGCAGCGGCTTCGGGGAGCCCGGGGCGTCCCACGCCTGGGCCTGGCAACCGAAGGAGACGGCAGGTCCCTCCATTCCGAGCCCCAGCGTGCTCCGGGGAGAACGTCCGCCCAGGGAAAGACGAGTGCGAAGAGGGAAGCCGGGAGGAGAGAGGCAGGGCGCGCTTCGGGAGGCCCGGGCGCCCAGGCTGTGGGGCCGGCTTCTCCCGGGCCGGCGCCTGGCGTCCTCCGCGGGGAAGCGGTTGGCTGACTCGCCTTGGGTGGGGACGTGGTAGGTCAGGCCCCTCGACCTCCCTGTGAGAAACCAGGCAGGGTGGAATGCCATCCCCCGTCCCCGTCCACACACACGGCGCTCCCCGGAGAAGGATGCCTCCCCGGCGCTGAGCCTGTTCACCTCGAGTGAGCACCACAGCCTCACCGCCGGGAAGCAAGCCTGACGCCGAGCGGCCTTCCGCGTGCAGGCCTCTTTGGCGAAGAGAGAGAGCTGGGCCGCGGCAGGGTGGGGCGGAAGCCTCAGCAAGGCTGCCAGCCGGGCCTCGGGTGGGGGGCTGTCCTAGAAGAGGCCCCCGACCTCGGCCTCGGCGAAGCACACGCGAGCACGTGGGAAGCAGCTTCTGCGGGGACCGAGAGGCAGGACCCCCAGCAGAGCGAACACACTCGGTCGGAGGCTGCGGGAGGCCTTCCGACAGCAGCCCCGCTTCGCTGAGCCGGGCGCCCGCCCGCCGTCGAGCCCAGCGGGGCCGGCGTTCAGAGGGCACCGTGCTGCACACCCGGCTCGCGGGGAGGTCGGGAGGGCGACGCCGGCCTGCAGGCCCACCTCTGTGGGGCGCCCGGAGCGGGGAGGCCAGCCCGAAGTGGACGGGGGAAGGGCCGAGCCCCTGCCGTGGCATTGCTTCAGGAGGACGCCTTGGCCCAGCAAGCCCCACTCCGTCGCGGGCGGAGAGAAGCGGCTGTGACCCGCTCGAAGCACGGAGCAAGGCGCCTGGCCCTAGGCTCTTGAACGCGCTTCCCGGAGGGGGCTCTGGCAGCTCCACATTCCCCTAAAGCACCAGGCCTTCTCTCGGGCGCGGAGAGCGATGCAGACACCCTGCCGGCTTGGTACTCCACCGCAGACACCTGCGGGTGCCGCCGGCAACCCCGGGCCGGCAGCGGCTTCGGGGAGCCCGGGGCGTCCCACGCCTGGGCCTGGCAACCGAAGGAGACCGCATGTCCCTCCAATCCGAGCCCCAGCCTGCTCCGGGGAGAACGTCCGCCCAGGGAAAGACGAGTGCGAAGAGGGAAGCCGGGAGGAGAGAGGCAGGGCGTGCTTCGGGACGCACGGGCGCCCAGGCGGTGGGGCCGGCTTCTCCCGGGCCGGCGCCTCGCGTCCTCCGCGGGGAAGCGGTTGGCTGACTCGCCTTGGGTGGGGACGTGGTAGGTCAGGCCCCTCGACCTCCCTGTGAGAAACCAGGCAGGGGGGAATGCCATCCCACCTCCCCGTCCACACACACGGCGCTCCCCGGAGAAGGATGCCTTCCCGGTGCTGAGCCTGTTCACCTCGAGTGAGCACCACGGCTTCACCGCCGGGAAGCAAGCCTGACGCCGAGCGGCCTTCCGCGTGCAGGCCTCTTTGGCGAAGAGAGAGAGCTGGGCCGCGGCAGGGTGGGGCGGAAGTCTCGGCAAGGCTGCCTGCCGGGCCTCGGGTGGGGGGGCCGTCCTAGAAGGGGGCCCCCGACCTCGGCCTCGGCGAAGCCCACGCGAGCACGTGGGAAGCAGCTTCTGCGGGGACCGAGAGGCAGGACCCCCAGCAGAGCGAACACACTCGGTCGGAGGCTGCGGGAGGCCTTCCGACAGCAGCCCCGCTTCGATGAGCCGGGCGCCCGCCCGCCGTCGAGCCCAGCGGGGCCGGCGTTCAGAGGGCACCGTGCTGCACACCCGGCTCGCGGGGAGGTCGGGAGGGCGACGCCGGCCTGCAGGCCCACCTCTCTGGGGCGCCCGGAGCGGGGAGGCCAGCCCGAAGCGGACAGGCGAGGGGCCGAGCCCCTGACGTGGCATTGCTTCAGTAGGACGCCTTGGCCCAGCAAGCCACACTCCGTCGCGGGCGGAGAGAAGCGGCTGTGACCCGCTCGAAGCACGGTGCAAGGCACCCGGCCCTCACCTCTTGAACGCGCTTCCCGGAGGGGGCTCAGGCAGCTCCACATTCCCCTAAAGCACCAGGCCTTCTCTCGGGCGCGGAGAGCGATGCAGACACCCTGCCAGCTTGGTACTCCACCGCAGGGACCTGCGGGTGCCGCCGGCACCCCCGGGCCGGCAGCGGCTTCGGGGAGCCCGGGGCGTCCCACGCCTGGGCCTGGCAACCGAAGCAGACCGCAGGTCCCTCCATTCCGAGCCCCAGCCTGCTCCGGGGAGAAGGTCCGCCCAGGGAAAGACGAGTGCGAAGAGGGAAGCCGGGAGGAGAGAGGCAGGGCGCGCTTCAGGAGGCCCGGGCGCCAGGCGGTGGGGCCGGCTTCTCCCGGTCCGACGCCTCGCGTCCTCTGCGGGGAAGCGGTTGGCTGACTCGCCTGGGTGGGGACGCGGGAGGTCAGGCCCCTCGACCTCCCGGTGAGAAACCAGGCAGGGTGGAATGCCATCCCACCTCCCCGTCCACACACACGGCGATCCCCGGAGAAGGATGCCTTCCCGGCGCTGAGCCTGTTCACCTCGAGTGAGCACCACGGCCTCACCGCCGGGAAGCAAGCCTGACGCCGAGCGGCCTTCCGCGTGCAGGCCTCTTTGGCGAAGAGAGAGAGCTGGGCCGCGGCAGGGTGGGGCGGAAGCCTCGGCAAGGCTGCCAGCCGGGCCTCGGGTGGGGGGGCCGTCCTAGAAGGGGGCCCCCGACCTCGGCCTCGGCGAAGCCCACGCGAGCACGTGGGAAGCAGCTTCTGCGGGGACCGAGAGGCAGGACCCCCAGCAGAGCGAACACACTCGGTCGGAGGCTGCGGGAGGCCTTCCAACAGCAGCCCCGCTTCGAAGAGCCGGGCGCCCCCCCGCCGTCGAGCCCAGCGGGGCCGGCGTTCAGAGGGCACCCTGCTGCACACCCGGCTCGCGGGGAGGTCGGGAGGGCGACGCCGGCCTGCAGGCCCACCTCTCTGGGGCGCCCGGAGCGGGGAGGCCAGCCCGAAGCGGACGGGCGAAGGGCCGAGCCCCTGCCGTGGCATTGCTTCAGTAGGACGCCTTGGCCCAGCAAGCCACACTCCGTCGCGGGCGGAGAGAAGCGGCTGTGACCCGCTCGAAGCACGGAGCAAGGCGCCCGGCCCTCAGCGCTTGAACGCGCTTCCCGGAGGGGGCTCTGGCAGCTCCACATTCCCCTAAAGCACCAGGCCTTCTCTCGGGCGCGGAAAGCGATGCAGACACCCTGCCGGCTTGGGCCACCACCGCAGGGACCTGCGCGTGCCGCCAGCACCCCCGGGCCGGCAGCGGCTTCGGGGAGCCCGGGGCGTCCCACGCCTGGGCCTGGCAACCGAAGGAGACCGCAGGTCCCTCCATTCTGAGCCCCAGCCTGCTCCGGGGAGAACGTCCGCCCAGGGAAAGACGAGTGGGAAGAGGGAAGCCAGGAGGAGAGAGGCAGGGGGCGCTTCGGGAGGCCCGGGCGCCCAGGCGGTTGGGCCGGCTTCTCCCGGGCCGGCGCCTCGCGTCCTCCGCGGGGAAGCGGTTGGCTGACTCGCCTTGGGTGGGGACGTGGTAGGTCAGGCCCCTCGACCTCCCTGTGAGAAACCAGGCAGGGTGGAATGCCATCCCCCGTCCCCGTCCACACACACGGCGCTCCCCGGAGAAGGATGCCTCCCCGGCGCTGAGCCTGTTCACCTCGAGTGAGCACCACAGCCTCACCGCCGGGAAGCAAGCCTGAGGCCGAGCGGCCTTCCGCGTGCAGGCCTCTTTGGCGAAGAGAGAGAGCTGGGCCGCGGCAGGGTGGGGCGGAAGCCTCAGCAAGGCTGCCAGCCGGGCCTCGGGTGGGGGGCCGTCCTAGAAGGGGGCCCCCGACCTCGGCCTCGGCGAAGCACACGCGAGCACGTGGGAAGCAGCTTCTGCGGGGACCGAGAGGCCGGACCCCCAGCAGAGCGAACACACACGGTCTGAGGCTGCGGGAGGCCTTCTGACAGCAGCCCCGCTTCGCTGAGCCGGGCGCCCGCCCGCAGTCGAGCCCAGCGGGGCCGGCGTTCAGCGGGCACCGTGCTGCACACCCGGCTCGCGGGGAGGTCGGGAGGGCGACGCCGGCCTGCAGGCCCACCTCTCTGGGGGCGCCCGGAGCGGGGAGGCCAGCCCGAAGCGGACGGGCGAAGGGCCGAGCCCCTGCCGTGGCATTGCTTCCGGAGGACGCATTGGCCCAGCAAGCCCCACTCCGTCCCGGGAGGAGAGAAGCGGCTGTGACCCGGTCGAAGCACGGAGCAAGGCGCCCGGCCCTCAGCTCTTGAACGCGCTTCCCGGAGGGGGCTCTGTCAGCTCCACATTCGCCTATAGCAGCAGGCCTTTTCTCGGGCGAGGAGAGCGATGCAGAGACCCTGCCGGCTTGGGCCTCCACCGCAGGGACCTGCGTGTGCCGCCAGCACCCCCGGGCCGGCAGCGGCTTCGGGGAGCCCGGGGCGTCCCACGCCTGGGCCTGGCAACCGAAGGAGACCGCAGGTCCCTCCATTCCGAGCCCCAGCGTGCTCCGGGGAGAACGTCCGCCCAGGGAAAGACGAGTGCGAAGAGGGAAGCCGGGAGGAGAGAGGCAGGGCGCGCTTCGGGAGGCCCGGGCGCCCAGGCTGTGGGGCCGGCTTCTCCCGGGCCGGCGCCTGGCGTCCTCCGCGGGGAAGCGGTTGGCTGACTCGCCTTGGGTGGGGACGTGGTAGGTCAGGCCCCTCGACCTCCCTGTGAGAAACCAGGCAGGGTGGAATGCCATCCCCCGTCCCCGTCCACACACACGGCGCTCCCCGGAGAAGGATGCCTCCCCGGCGCTGAGCCTGTTCACCTCGAGTGAGCACCACAGCCTCACCGCCGGGAAGCAAGCCTGAGGCCGAGCGGCCTTCCGCGTGCAGGCCTCTTTGCCGAAGAGAGAGAGCTGGGCCGCGGCAGGGTGGGGCGGAAGCCTCAGCAAGGCTGCCAGCCGGGCCTCGGGTGGGGGGCCGTCCTAGAAGGGGGCCCCCGACCTCGGCCTCGGCGAAGCACACGCGAGCACGTGGGAAGCAGCTTCTGCGGGGACCGAGAGGCCGGACCCCCAGCAGAGCGAACACACACGGTCTGAGGCTGCGGGAGGCCTTCTGACAGCAGCCCCGCTTCGCTGAGCCGGGCGCCCGCCCGCAGTCGAGCCCAGCGGGGCCGGCGTTCAGCGGGCACCGTGCTGCACACCCGGCTCGCGGGGAGGTCGGGAGGGCGACGCCGGCCTGCAGGCCCACCTCTCTGGGGGCGCCCGGAGCGGGGAGGCCAGCCCGAAGCGGACGGGCGAAGGGCCGAGCCCCTGCCGTGGCATTGCTTCTGGAGGACGCATTGGCCCAGCAAGCCCCACTCCGTCCCGGGAGGAGAGAAGCGGCTGTGACCCGTTCGAAGCACGGAGCAAGGCGCCCGGCCCTCAGCTCTTGAACGCGCTTCCCGGAGGGGGCTCTGTCAGCTCCACATTCCCCTATAGCAGCAGGCCTTCTCTCGGGCGCGGAGAGCGATGCAGACACCCTGCCGGCTTGGGCCTCCACCGCAGGGACCTGCGCGTGCCGCCAGCACCCCCGGGCCGGCAGCGGCTTCGGGGAGCCCGGGGCGTCCCACGCCTGGGCCTGGCAACCGAAGGAGACCGCAGGTCCCTCCATTCCGAGCCCCAGCGTGCTCCGGGGAGAACGTCCGCCCAGGGAAAGACGAGTGCGAAGAGGGAAGCCGGGAGGAGAGAGGCAGGGCGCGCTTCGGGAGGCCCGGGCGCCCAGGCTGTGGGGCCGGCTTCTCCAGGGCCGGCGCCTCGCGTCCTCCGCGGGGAAGCGGTTGGCTGACTCGCCTTGGGTGGGGACGTGGTAGGTCAGGCCCCTCGACCTCCCTGTGAGAAACCAGGCAGGGTGGAATGCCATCCCCCGTCCCCGTCCACACACACGGCGCTCCCCGGAGAAGGATGCCTCCCCGGCGCTGAGCCTGTTCACCTCGAGTGAGCACCACAGCCTCACCGCCGGGAAGCAAGCCTGACGCCGAGCGGCCTTCCGCGTGCAGGCCTCTTTGGCGAAGAGAGAGAGCTGGGCCGCGGCAGGGTGGGACGGAAGCCTCAGCAAGGCTGCCAGCCGGGCCTCGGGTGGGGGGCCGTCCTAGAAGGAGGCCCCCGACCTCGGCCTCGGCGAAGCACACGCGAGCACGTGGGAAGCAGCTTCTGCGGGGACCGAGAGGCCGGACCCCCAGCAGAGCGAACACACACGGTCTGAGGCTGCGGGAGGCCTTCTGACAGCAGCCCCGCTTCGCTGAGCCGGGCGCCCGCCCGCAGTCGAGCCCAGCGGGGCCGGCGTTCAGCGGGCACCGTGCTGCACACCCGGCTCGCGGGGAGGTCGGGAGGGCGACGCCGGCCTGCAGGCCCACCTCTCTGGGGGCGCCCGGAGCGGGGAGGCCAGCCCGAAGCGGACGGGCGAAGGGCCGAGCCCCTGCCGTGGCATTGCTTCCGGAGGACGCATTGGCCCAGCAAGCCCCACTCCGTCCCGGGAGGAGAGAAGCGGCTGTGACCCGTTCGAAGCACGGAGCAAGGCGCCCGGCCCTCAGCTCTTGAACGCGCTTCCCGGAGGGGGCTCTGTCAGCTCCACATTCGCCTATAGCAGCAGGCCTTCTCTCGGGCGAGGAGAGCGATGCAGAGACCCTGCCGGCTTGGGCCTCCACCGCAGGGACCTGCGTGTGCCGCCAGCACCCCCGGGCCGGCAGCGGCTTCGGGGAGCCCGGGGCGTCCCACGCCTGGGCCTGGCAACCGAAGGAGACCGCAGGTCCCTCCATTCCGAGCCCCAGCGTGCTCCGGGGAGAACGTCCGCCCAGGGAAAGACGAGTGCGAAGAGGGAAGCCGGGAGGAGAGAGGCAGGGCGCGCTTCGGGAGGCCCGGGCGCCCAGGCTGTGGGGCCGGCTTCTCCCGGGCCGGCGCCTGGCGTCCTCCGCGGGGAAGCGGTTGGCTGACTCGCCTTGGGTGGGGACGTGGTAGGTCAGGCCCCTCGACCTCCCTGTGAGAAACCAGGCAGGGTGGAATGCCATCCCCCGTCCCCGTCCACACACACGGCGCTCCCCGGAGAAGGATGCCTCCCCGGCGCTGAGCCTGTTCACCTCGAGTGAGCACCACAGCCTCACCGCCGGGAAGCAAGCCTGACGCCGAGCGGCCTTCCGCGTGCAGGCCTCTTTGGCGAAGAGAGAGAGCTGGGCCGCGGCAGGGTGGGGCGGAAGCCTCGGCAAGGCTGCCAGCCGGGCCTCGGGTGGGGGGCCGTCCTAGAAGGGGGCCCCCGACCTCGGCCTCGGCGAAGCACACGCGAGCACGTGGGAAGCAGCTTCTGCGGGGACCGAGAGGCCGGACCCCCAGCAGAGCGAACACACACGGTCTGAGGCTGCGGGAGGCCTTCTGACAGCAGCCCCGCTTCGCTGAGCCGGGCGCCCGCCCGCAGTCGAGCCCAGCGGGGCCGGCGTTCAGCGGGCACCGTGCTGCACACCCGGCTCGCGGGGAGGTCGGGAGGGCGACGCCGGCCTGCAGGCCCACCTCTCTGGGGGCGCCCGGAGCGGGGAGGCCAGCCCGAAGCGGACGGGCGAAGGGCCGAGCCCCTGCCGTGGCATTGCTTCCCGAGGACGCATTGGCCCAGCAAGCCCCACTCCGTCCCGGGAGGAGAGAAGCGGCTGTGACCCGGTCGAAGCACGGAGCAAGGCGCCCGGCCCTCAGCTCTTGAACGCGCTTCCCGGAGGGGGCTCTGTCAGCTCCACATTCGCCTATAGCAGCAGGCCTTCTCTCGGGCGAGGAGAGCGATGCAGACACCCTGCCGGCTTGGGCCTCCACCGCAGGGACCTGCGCGTGCCGCCAGCACCCCCGGGCCGGCAGCGGCTTCGGGGAGCCCGGGGCGTCCCACGCCTGGGCCTGGCAACCGAAGGAGACCGCAGGTCCCTCCATTCCGAGCCCCAGCGTGCTCCGGGGAGAACGTCCGCCCAGGGAAAGACGAGTGCAAAGAGGGAAGCCGGGAGGAGAGAGGCAGGGCGCGCTTCGGGAGGCCCGGGCGCCCAGGCTGTGGGGCCGGCTTCTCCCGGGCCGGCGCCTGGCGTCCTCCGCGGGGAAGCGGTTGGCTGACTCGCCTTGGGTGGGGACGTGGTAGGTCAGGCCCCTCGACCTCCCTGTGAGAAACCAGGCAGGGTGGAATGCCATCCCCCGTCCCCGTCCACACACACGGCGCTCCCCGGAGAAGGATGCCTCCCCGGCGCTGAGCCTGTTCACCTCGAGTGAGCACCACAGCCTCACCGCCGGGAAGCAAGCCTGACGCCGAGCGGCCTTCCGCGTGCAGGCCTCTTTGGCGAAGAGAGAGAGCTGGGCCGCGGCAGGGTGGGGCGGAAGCCTCAGCAAGGCTGCCAGCCGGGCCTCGGGTGGGGGGCCGTCCTAGAAGGGGGCCCCCGACCTCGGCCTCGGCGAAGCACACGCGAGCACGTGGGAAGCAGCTTCTGCGGGGACCGAGAGGCCGGACCCCCAGCAGAGCGAACACACACGGTCTGAGGCTGCGGGAGGCCTTCTGACAGCAGCCCCGCTTCGCTGAGCCGGGCGCCCGCCCGCAGTCGAGCCCAGCGGGGCCGGCGTTCAGCGGGCACCGTGCTGCACACCCGGCTCGCGGGGAGGTCGGGAGGGCGACGCCGGCCTGCAGGCCCACCTCTCTGGGGGCGCCCGGAGCGGGGAGGCCAGCCCGAAGCGGACGGGCGAAGGGCCGAGCCCCTGCCGTGGCATTGCTTCAGGAGGACGCATTGGCCCAGCAAGCCCCACTCCGTCCCGGGAGGAGAGAAGCAGCTGTGACCCGTTCGAAGCACGGAGCAAGGCGCCCGGCCCTCAGCTCTTGAACGCGCTTCCCGGAGGGGGCTCTGTCAGCTCCACATTCCCCTATAGCAGCAGGCCTTCTCTCGGGCGCGGAGAGCGATGCAGACACCCTGCCGTCTTGGGCCTCCACCGCAGGGACCTGCGCGTGCCGCCAGCACCCCCGGGCCGGCAGCGGCTTCGGGGAGCCCGGGGCGTCCCACGCCTGGGCCTGGCAACCGAAGGAGACCGCAGGTCCCTCCATTCCGAGCCCCAGCGTGCTCCGGGGAGAACGTCCGCCCAGGGAAAGACGAGTGCGAAGAGGGAAGCCGGGAGGAGAGAGGCAGGGCGCGCTTCGGGAGGCCCGGGCGCCCAGGCTGTGGGGCCGGCTTCTCCCAGGGCCGGCGCCTCGCGTCCTCCGCGGGGAAGCGGTTGGCTGACTCGCCTTGGGTGGGGACGTGGTAGGTCAGGCCCCTCGACCTCCCTGTGAGAAACCAGGCAGGGTGGAATGCCATCCCCCGTCCCCGTCCACACACACGGCGCTCCCCGGAGAAGGATGCCTCCCCGGCGCTGAGCCTGTTCACCTCGAGTGAGCACCACAGCCTCACCGCCGGGAAGCAAGCCTGACGCCGAGCGGCCTTCCGCGTGCAGGCCTCTTTGGCGAAGAGAGAGAGCTGGGCCGCGGCAGGGTGGGGCGGAAGCCTCGGCAAGGCTGCCAGCCGGGCCTCGGGTGGGGGGCCGTCCTAGAAGGGGGCCCCCGACCTCGGCCTCGGCGAAGCACACGCGAGCACGTGGGAAGCAGCTTCTGCGGGGACCGAGAGGCCGGACCCCCAGCAGAGCGAACACACACGGTCTGAGGCTGCGGGAGGCCTTCTGACAGCAGCCCCGCTTCGCTGAGCCGGGCGCCCGCCCGCAGTCGAGCCCAGCGGGGCCGGCGTTCAGCGGGCACCGTGCTGCACACCCGGCTCGCGGGGAGGTCGGGAGGGCGACGCCGGCCTGCAGGCCCACCTCTCTGGGGGCGCCCGGAGCGGGGAGGCCAGCCCGAAGCGGACGGGCGAAGGGCCGAGCCCCTGCCGTGGCATTGCTTCAGGAGGACGCATTGGCCCAGCAAGCCCCACTCCGTCCCGGGAGGAGAGAAGCAGCTGTGACCCGTTCGAAGCACGGAGCAAGGCGCCCGGCCCTCAGCTCTTGAACGCGCTTCCCGGAGGGGGCTCTGTCAGCTCCACATTCCCCTATAGCAGCAGGCCTTCTCTCGGGCGCGGAGAGCGATGCAGACCCCCTGCCGGCTTGGGCCTCCACCGCAGGGACCTGCGCGTGCCGCCAGCACCCCCGGGCCGGCAGCGGCTTCGGGGAGCCCGGGGCGTCCCACGCCTGGGCCTGGCAACCGAAGGAGACCGCAGGTCCCTCCATTGCGAGCCCCAGCGTGCTCCGGGGAGAAGGTCCGCCCAGGGAAAGACGAGTGCGAAGAGGGAAGCCGGGAGGAGAGAGGCAGGGCGCGCTTCGGGAGGCCCGGGCGCCCAGGCTGTGGGGCCGGCTTCTCCCGGGCCGGCGCCTGGCGTCCTCCGCGGGGAAGCGGTTGGCTGACTCGCCTTGGGTGGGGACGTGGTAGGTCAGGCCCCTCGACCTCCCTGTGAGAAACCAGGCAGGGTGGAATGCCATCCCCCGTCCCCGTCCACACACACGGCGCTCCCCGGAGAAGGATGCCTCCCCGGCGCTGAGCCTGTTCACCTCGAGTGAGCACCACAGCCTCACCGCCGGGAAGCAAGCCTGACGCCGAGCGGCCTTCCGCGTGCAGGCCTCTTTGGCGAAGAGAGAGCTGGGCCGCGGCAGGGTGGGGCGGAAGCCTCAGCAAGGCTGCCAGCCGGGCCTCGGGTGGGGGGCCGTCCTAGAAGGGGGCCCCCGACCTCGGCCTCGGCGAAGCACACGCGAGCACGTGGGAAGCAGCTTCTGCGGGGACCGAGAGGCCGGACCCCCAGCAGAGCGAACACACACGGTCTGAGGCTGCGGGAGGCCTTCTGACAGCAGCCCCGCTTCGCTGAGCCGGGCGCCCGCCCGCAGTCGAGCCCAGCGGGGCCGGCGTTCAGCGGGCAACGTGCTGCACACCCGGCTCGCGGGGAGGTCGGGAGGGCGACGCCGGCCTGCAGGCCCACCTCTCTGGGGGCGCCCGGAGCGGGGAGGCCAGCCCGAAGCGGACGGGCGAAGGGCCGAGCCCCTGCCGTGGCATTGCTTCAGGAGGACGCATTGGCCCAGCAAGCCCCACTCCGTCCCGGGAGGAGAGAAGCGGCTGTGACCCGTTCGAAGCACGGAGCAAGGCGCCCGGCCCTCAGCTCTTGAACGCGCTTCCCGGAGGGGGCTCTGTCAGCTCCACATTCGCCTATAGCAGCAGGCCTTCTCTCGGGCGAGGAGAGCGATGCAGACACCCTGCCGGCTTGGGCCTCCACCGCAGGGACCTGCGCGTGCCGCCAGCACCCCCGGGCCGGCAGCGGCTTCGGGGAGCCCGGGGCGTCCCACGCCTGGGCCTGGCAACCGAAGGAGACGGCAGGTCCCTCCATTCCGAGCCCCAGCGTGCTCCGGGGAGAACGTCCGCCCAGGGAAAGACGAGTGCGAAGAGGGAAGCCGGGAGGAGAGAGGCAGGGCGCGCTTCGGGAGGCCCGGGCGCCCAGGCTGTGGGGCCGGCTTCTCCCGGGCCGGCGCCTGGCGTCCTCCGCGGGGAAGCGGTTGGCTGACTCGCCTTGGGTGGGGACGTGGTAGGTCAGGCCCCTCGACCTCCCTGTGAGAAACCAGGCAGGGTGGAATGCCATCCCCCGTCCCCGTCCACACACACGGCGCTCCCCGGAGAAGGATGCCTCCCCGGCGCTGAGCCTGTTCACCTCGAGTGAGCACCACAGCCTCACCGCCGGGAAGCAAGCCTGACGCCGAGCGGCCTTCCGCGTGCAGGCCTCTTTGGCGAAGAGAGAGAGCTGGGCCGCGGCAGGGTGGGGCGGAAGCCTCAGCAAGGCTGCCAGCCGGGCCTCGGGTGGGGGGCTGTCCTAGAAGAGGCCCCCGACCTCGGCCTCGGCGAAGCACACGCGAGCACGTGGGAAGCAGCTTCTGCGGGGACCGAGAGGCAGGACCCCCAGCAGAGCGAACACACTCGGTCGGAGGCTGCGGGAGGCCTTCCGACAGCAGCCCCGCTTCGCTGAGCCGGGCGCCCGCCCGCCGTCGAGCCCAGCGGGGCCGGCGTTCAGAGGGCACCGTGCTGCACACCCGGCTCGCGGGGAGGTCGGGAGGGCGACGCCGGCCTGCAGGCCCACCTCTGTGGGGCGCCCGGAGCGGGGAGGCCAGCCCGAAGTGGACGGGGGAAGGGCCGAGCCCCTGCCGTGGCATTGCTTCAGGAGGACGCCTTGGCCCAGCAAGCCCCACTCCGTCGCGGGCGGAGAGAAGCGGCTGTGACCCGCTCGAAGCACGGAGCAAGGCGCCTGGCCCTAGGCTCTTGAACGCGCTTCCCGGAGGGGGCTCTGGCAGCTCCACATTCCCCTAAAGCACCAGGCCTTCTCTCGGGCGCGGAGAGCGATGCAGACACCCTGCCGGCTTGGTACTCCACCGCAGACACCTGCGGGTGCCGCCGGCAACCCCGGGCCGGCAGCGGCTTCGGGGAGCCCGGGGCGTCCCACGCCTGGGCCTGGCAACCGAAGGAGACCGCATGTCCCTCCAATCCGAGCCCCAGCCTGCTCCGGGGAGAACGTCCGCCCAGGGAAAGACGAGTGCGAAGAGGGAAGCCGGGAGGAGAGAGGCAGGGCGTGCTTCGGGACGCACGGGCGCCCAGGCGGTGGGGCCGGCTTCTCCCGGGCCGGCGCCTCGCGTCCTCCGCGGGGAAGCGGTTGGCTGACTCGCCTTGGGTGGGGACGTGGTAGGTCAGGCCCCTCGACCTCCCTGTGAGAAACCAGGCAGGGGGGAATGCCATCCCACCTCCCCGTCCACACACACGGCGCTCCCCGGAGAAGGATGCCTTCCCGGTGCTGAGCCTGTTCACCTCGAGTGAGCACCACGGCTTCACCGCCGGGAAGCAAGCCTGACGCCGAGCGGCCTTCCGCGTGCAGGCCTCTTTGGCGAAGAGAGAGAGCTGGGCCGCGGCAGGGTGGGGCGGAAGTCTCGGCAAGGCTGCCTGCCGGGCCTCGGGTGGGGGGGCCGTCCTAGAAGGGGGCCCCCGACCTCGGCCTCGGCGAAGCCCACGCGAGCACGTGGGAAGCAGCTTCTGCGGGGACCGAGAGGCAGGACCCCCAGCAGAGCGAACACACTCGGTCGGAGGCTGCGGGAGGCCTTCCGACAGCAGCCCCGCTTCGATGAGCCGGGCGCCCGCCCGCCGTCGAGCCCAGCGGGGCCGGCGTTCAGAGGGCACCGTGCTGCACACCCGGCTCGCGGGGAGGTCGGGAGGGCGACGCCGGCCTGCAGGCCCACCTCTCTGGGGCGCCCGGAGCGGGGAGGCCAGCCCGAAGCGGACAGGCGAGGGGCCGAGCCCCTGACGTGGCATTGCTTCAGTAGGACGCCTTGGCCCAGCAAGCCACACTCCGTCGCGGGCGGAGAGAAGCGGCTGTGACCCGCTCGAAGCACGGTGCAAGGCACCCGGCCCTCACCTCTTGAACGCGCTTCCCGGAGGGGGCTCAGGCAGCTCCACATTCCCCTAAAGCACCAGGCCTTCTCTCGGGCGCGGAGAGCGATGCAGACACCCTGCCAGCTTGGTACTCCACCGCAGGGACCTGCGGGTGCCGCCGGCACCCCCGGGCCGGCAGCGGCTTCGGGGAGCCCGGGGCGTCCCACGCCTGGGCCTGGCAACCGAAGCAGACCGCAGGTCCCTCCATTCCGAGCCCCAGCCTGCTCCGGGGAGAAGGTCCGCCCAGGGAAAGACGAGTGCGAAGAGGGAAGCCGGGAGGAGAGAGGCAGGGCGCGCTTCAGGAGGCCCGGGCGCCAGGCGGTGGGGCCGGCTTCTCCCGGTCCGACGCCTCGCGTCCTCTGCGGGGAAGCGGTTGGCTGACTCGCCTGGGTGGGGACGCGGGAGGTCAGGCCCCTCGACCTCCCGGTGAGAAACCAGGCAGGGTGGAATGCCATCCCACCTCCCCGTCCACACACACGGCGATCCCCGGAGAAGGATGCCTTCCCGGCGCTGAGCCTGTTCACCTCGAGTGAGCACCACGGCCTCACCGCCGGGAAGCAAGCCTGACGCCGAGCGGCCTTCCGCGTGCAGGCCTCTTTGGCGAAGAGAGAGAGCTGGGCCGCGGCAGGGTGGGGCGGAAGCCTCGGCAAGGCTGCCAGCCGGGCCTCGGGTGGGGGGGCCGTCCTAGAAGGGGGCCCCCGACCTCGGCCTCGGCGAAGCCCACGCGAGCACGTGGGAAGCAGCTTCTGCGGGGACCGAGAGGCAGGACCCCCAGCAGAGCGAACACACTCGGTCGGAGGCTGCGGGAGGCCTTCCAACAGCAGCCCCGCTTCGAAGAGCCGGGCGCCCCCCCGCCGTCGAGCCCAGCGGGGCCGGCGTTCAGAGGGCACCCTGCTGCACACCCGGCTCGCGGGGAGGTCGGGAGGGCGACGCCGGCCTGCAGGCCCACCTCTCTGGGGCGCCCGGAGCGGGGAGGCCAGCCCGAAGCGGACGGGCGAAGGGCCGAGCCCCTGCCGTGGCATTGCTTCAGTAGGACGCCTTGGCCCAGCAAGCCACACTCCGTCGCGGGCGGAGAGAAGCGGCTGTGACCCGCTCGAAGCACGGAGCAAGGCGCCCGGCCCTCAGCGCTTGAACGCGCTTCCCGGAGGGGGCTCTGGCAGCTCCACATTCCCCTAAAGCACCAGGCCTTCTCTCGGGCGCGGAAAGCGATGCAGACACCCTGCCGGCTTGGGCCACCACCGCAGGGACCTGCGCGTGCCGCCAGCACCCCCGGGCCGGCAGCGGCTTCGGGGAGCCCGGGGCGTCCCACGCCTGGGCCTGGCAACCGAAGGAGACCGCAGGTCCCTCCATTCTGAGCCCCAGCCTGCTCCGGGGAGAACGTCCGCCCAGGGAAAGACGAGTGGGAAGAGGGAAGCCAGGAGGAGAGAGGCAGGGGGCGCTTCGGGAGGCCCGGGCGCCCAGGCGGTTGGGCCGGCTTCTCCCGGGCCGGCGCCTCGCGTCCTCCGCGGGGAAGCGGTTGGCTGACTCGCCTTGGGTGGGGACGTGGTAGGTCAGGCCCCTCGACCTCCCTGTGAGAAACCAGGCAGGGTGGAATGCCATCCCCCGTCCCCGTCCACACACACGGCGCTCCCCGGAGAAGGATGCCTCCCCGGCGCTGAGCCTGTTCACCTCGAGTGAGCACCACAGCCTCACCGCCGGGAAGCAAGCCTGAGGCCGAGCGGCCTTCCGCGTGCAGGCCTCTTTGGCGAAGAGAGAGAGCTGGGCCGCGGCAGGGTGGGGCGGAAGCCTCAGCAAGGCTGCCAGCCGGGCCTCGGGTGGGGGGCCGTCCTAGAAGGGGGCCCCCGACCTCGGCCTCGGCGAAGCACACGCGAGCACGTGGGAAGCAGCTTCTGCGGGGACCGAGAGGCCGGACCCCCAGCAGAGCGAACACACACGGTCTGAGG